>NC_047506.1:31696071-32296071 GCF_902827115.2 Pseudochaenichthys georgianus | reverse complement strand
GATGGTGTCAGCTGGTGGGGGAGAGTGGGTAGTGGTGAAAGAGGGGACAATTTAGGGCAGAAAGAGTCGATCGACTTTCCAAAAATATTTGTAAAGTAATAACTTTACATTTCAAGACAGCTTCTGTTCTCCGTGTAGCGCCTGCATGTATTTAAATGCTACTCAGCAAAATATAAATGAACACTTGAATATTTCCTTCAAATTCAATCATTGTAATTTCTTTCATTAAAGTAATTGATAGTAACAGTTTTTTATGAAAATGTTAGGCATTATTAATCATCCAAAATCAATCTTTTATTTTCAAGACAAATCAAATCAAAGACAATCAATTTTCTTATTCTTTCTTGAATAATTAAATCTCTCTATCAACATATGCTATATTAATCTTTAATCTTTCATTCTATAACTTTTATTCAGTTTTGTATCTCTGGTTTTCCTAATACCTAATATATTAATACTTCATCAAATATGATTTTCTATAAAACCAGTTTCTTGAAAGTTTGATGTTTGAGTGAACAGAGTTAGGGTTTGGTTTAGATTACTCATTCAGACAACCAATGCCATTTTTTGGACTTGGCCATTTTCAACGCTTTGTACATATTTCAGTTCATACCAAGTATTGATTGGATACCTAGCCTCAAGCCAACTGAGCTTTATTGAATCTAATTAATTTGCCGTGAACAGAAAGACAGTAACAGTAGGTGGAGGACCCACAGCTGCTCTGTGACGCGGAGACCCTCCCTGATTTGGGAGCACAAGTGTTAGAGGCACCCTAATGCAATAATCCCTCCCAGCGTGTGTGTGTACTTGTGTGTGTGTGTGTGTGTGTGTGTACTTGTGTGTTTGTTCTACAGAAAATGCTGAGCTTCAGGGAGTATCAGGGAGTGAAGTGAAGCCTTCAGTGGTCCATCGGACAGGACTGATGTTTAGAGCAGACAGGGTGGGGGTCAGCGTATTTTAATTGTGCGAGGAGTCTGGCCGGCTCTTTGGGACTGGAATGTGTGTGACCTTCTCTCCCGCTCCTTCACACTCCCTTCACTCGCTCTCCGTGTGTCTCTCGCTCCGGCAGACAGTCGAGGGGCTCGTGGGAAGATTCCCCGACTAGACTCTGGAGTGTCGAAACGGAGCCAAATATCACAAGAGCTCAGTCACAGTCTCAGCTCTTTTTTACTCTCTCACAGCTCTCTCCCTCTCCATTACATGTGTGTGTGACTGTCTGAACTCTTTTGATACTGTGATAGGGAGTGGGACTTGGGAACTTCGATATTACCAGAAATCTCCCATCATGCACATCTGAAAAATCATTGTTTGCATCTGTTGTGTGATTTTTGTTTCGTGCTTTAGGAACAAAGGCTCATCTCGGGTGTCAGATTTACCACAGAAACCTTTATTAAGATAATCTAAAGTTGTTTAAATAAACTTTTAAACAAACTTAAAAGACAGCACTTTAATATAGCTTGTCGGCTTTTGCTCCCCAAATATATTTGAATAAAAATCATTGCGAAACATTTCTAATTACTATTTGCACCAACAACAAAATATGTATTTACATTTAAATCAACAAAGCTCTGATTTTCACCACTTTAGGCCTCAATTGTGTTGTATTGATAGATCATTTGTACATTCATTTATTAACTTAAACCTGTTCTTTTTTGGACCTTAGGCTATTGTTTTCCCCATTATCTTTTTGTATTGTGGTTCCTTTTCCCAAGCTCTTGGTAGTTCTATATTAAAGTCCCATTTTAAGATTATTGATATCATTATTATAATATATACTTGTACATTTCACCAGTATCACAGACTAAAACTCCATAATGAAAGAATAAACTGTTGCTCTTCACTGAGTGCTACCTACCTTTGTAGAACAGCCTCATTTAAAAGCTAATTGTGATTTGTCTATGAGCTGAACACAACTCCAGGTAGAGATATGGAATGTTTTAGATCCAGGCATGATGTTCCCGCCAGGCCCACTGAGAGCTTCCTGTAGTCTATTGAGCGTGGCAGAAACAGCATCCCAACCAGTCCACTTCAAACACGCCTGATGGCTTTAATGGAATGGAAACATTTGTTGGGTCACAGCACTGAAAGCCTGTTTTCCCTCATCGCACAACCAAATGGCTTCCTCGTGTTGTCTGTTTTTTATTAGACTTATAGTAGATCCACATTCACTCAGGCTTCCGATATTACACCGGCTGTATGTCCCCGTATGGCACTCAGACAAAACATTTGTTGTTACACTTGTAGCATTGACACGTGTTTGCAATACTTCGCTGGGCCTGGTCACAACAAGTCACAGTTCAAAATACTTAAGATTAAAACACACATATTTTCATATAATTCAGACGAGCTTGTGCACATGTACAGCGAGGTAGGAGCCCTGTATATAATTGGTGAAGAAATGCTGTTGCGAGGTGTCTGTGTGATGGAGGAGGAGAGAACTGGCATGGCGTTCAGAGCCACTCTATCCACCACAATGAGGCTTTCACTCCACGCTGCTTGTATTGAACCCTATCCTTGTTAAAACAGCAGCAATGGAGAGCAGTGTATTTGCTTTTAGAAGGTGGGACTTTCTGAGGGAGTGCCAGGGATCTCTTTTTTAATTAAGTGGCACCAGCAATATGAGTGTGTGTCTTTGTGTGAGTAATCTGAGGGGGAGGCCCCGACTGTGACCTGCAGTGATAGCAGAGGTTTGTTTTCATTCTAAACTTGCACCAGAGTTACTCGTTTTGCACCTTATTTGACCTCCGCTTGACCCGGCCGTCACCTCTCGCTGACCCTCCAATCAATGTCAGCCTTTTTCTTCTCCTTATACGACACCTTTTTTCTTCCTTTCCTTTTACATGTTCCCTACTTAGCTTTCCCTCACTCTCTACGTCTCTTTCTTTGACACACGTCACAATCCCCTAGTCAGTTTCCCGCCATACACATCTAGACAAGAGAGCGCACACACTCACTCACTCAATCACAATGAATGATTGCACATTTGTCCTGACAGTTACTATAAAAAGAGCCGCCCACTAAACACTGCAGTCCTCTCATTATATCATTATCGACCGACAGCAGGCAGCTCTCTGAGTCCAGTCTCCCTTTTTCTCTGTCTTCAACTCTCGCTCCCTCTTGCTGTTTTCATTTATCGGTCTGTTTATAAAATCAAATCAAATCAAGTTTCATTTATATAGCACATTTATAAATGATTTTTGGTCGAGCCAAAGTGCTGTACATATAATAAAAATAGCCTAGAGTAGAGACACTTTACAGCAAATACAACAACACAGATTGTTCAGAATATCAGTATGAGAAAAACGACACCCTCTATCCTTAGACCCTCACATCGTACAAGGAAAAACTTCCAGAGAAAACCAAGTTTAAGGGGAAAAAATGGGAGAAACCTCAGGGAGAGCAACAGAGGAGGGATCCCTCTCCCAGGACGGACAGACGTGCAATAGATGCCGTGTGTAAATCAAAGAGATAATACATTTTACAGCATATAGACCGAATGTTAGGAAAGGCATGTGTCTGTAATAAGAAGATAAATCCACGAGGATGTCAGCTACCATCCTGTGGAAGCCATCAGGGAAGCAGCAAGACGAGACCCAAGGCAGGACCTGTTTAGAGAACAGGGAAAGCACAGAAGAAGAGCAAGAGTGGAGATGTGCAGGGAGAGGTGGACACATGCGCCGTGGCGTAGGGGAATCCCTACTTGTCCGTGGTGGAGCGGAGGCTCCGTGGCTCCAGAGGGCAGGCCAACTGAAGTGTTTGTTTATGTCTGTGGGCCAGAGGGGAGATACGGTGTTCATGTTCAGCAGCTACATGAAAGGCCCTGAGCGCCCTAATGAGGCGTAATTACCGTGCGCGTGTGTTTACGAGATTGCGAGGGAGCGAGGAGGAGAGAGAATGAATAGGCATATTTCTCCCTCCCTGTGTTTACTCCCCATCTTTTCCAATCTTACGCTTTTCAATAGCTTGCCTCGTTGCTCTCCAAACCAGCGCAACTCCTAAGTATAGACCTTTCAGATTGGTGACTGTCATGGCCCGTCATGCTTGTTTTATTCCTTGAGATCCTGGAGCTGCAGACTTCTATGACTTGTCTGTGTGTGTGGGGTAAAGTGGTCTTATGTAGTGGCTATGTGGGAGGATTTAGAAATACACCAGATAGATATATATATATATATATATATATTTAGAAATCCAGAACAGAATATATGCTACTGTAAATGAAGTATGTGATTATCTGCTTTTCCCAATTTTACTCATTTGACCTGTGACTAGTGCTCATTTGAACAGATACCTGTACCCATAATAACATGTTACTATAATCTCTCTGTAAATATGAAAATATAATTTCAGCCAACTCATACTCGCTAGCCCAGATGCGCTCAAGGGTAACAAATGTGGCACCTGTTGATTTAACGTTAACACAACTCAGTAGTACGCGATTTGGTCGGTAGCCTTAAAAGTACACAGTTCGTAACCACACCCTACAAATGACTGCCATACATTCCAACTCTTTTAGCACTGTTATATTGAACATTCTCCAGAAATGCTTGCTGGACACTATATGGCAGTGATTCTCAAATGGGGATATGGGGACCCCTAGGGGTACGTTGGGGTACTGCAGGGGGTACGTGAGATTTAAAAAACAAAACAAAAAAAAGTTAATTAAAAAAATACCATGCATGATTACAAAAATAATCGTTTATATAAAATATTCCTAGAACCACCAATGGGGTCCTCATATAAACATGTCAAATTGGTGTGTATTATAGTTTTGCATAATATATCATTTTGTTCATTGGTTTGTTAAACAGATATTACTTCAGTTGAAAAAGTCCTTTGAAAAATCAGTTTACATTTGTTTTTCTTTTTTCATGCTTAGTTTGTTGTCAAGGAGTTAATAAATCACACACTGAGTAGACCCTCCAGAAAAACGTGAGTATGCGATCGCATAATCAGCAAAATGGCGCAGATTTTTAAAAGGGCGCATATTTATTAAAAGGGCGCATATTTATTAAAAGGGCGCATAATCCCCGCATTTTTCCACACAAAGTTGAGAGAAAAAAAAGTTAACTCGTCTTGACCATAGGTCTTGACGTGAAGTGATGATGATGACGCGACGTCATCAGCTCGCGCATCACAGAAGGTAAACAACACCGTAGAGTGAACGTGAGGAACTCACACGAGAGAGAAAACACCAAGATGAAAAAATCTAATCCATCTCATTTACCGACGAACATTTCTGCTAAAGACCGGGCAAAGCAGTACCCCGATGTTTAAACCTCCAAAACCCTTTCGAGGGCTACAAGAAACGAAGTGAGAAGCCTACAAGATTGAAGCTGGTCAGATAACGAACAAGTAAATGAAAAGTGTGTGTGTGTGTGTGTGTGTGTGTGTGTGTGTGTGTGTGTGTGTGTGTGTGTGTGTGTGTGTGTGTGTGTGTGTGTGTGTGTGTGTGTGTGTGTGTGTGTGTGTGTGTGTGTGTGTGTGTGTGTGTGTGTGTGTGTGTGTGTGTGTGTGTGTGTGTGTGTGTGTTAGCTCAATTGCTTTTACAATAAGTAAACATTGAATGTGTTTAATTGAATAGTAAAGGGGTTTAACGTTAGTGGCAGAGAATACATAAGACAGCCCAATATTTAAAAAAAAATATTTAGCATATTTTACAACTTCCCGCAATTTCACCGCGTGTAATCACATAAAAACCCTGCATGTTTAATCGCATATCAAGGATTTTAGCTCGCGTTTGTCTGGAGGGTCTAACTGAGGGAACATCACTATATTGGAATTATTTGTATAGGCTTTTTCGATCAAACATTTTCGGGGTCGGTCAGGGGGTACTTGGCTGAGAAAATGTTTCAAAGGGGGTATATGACTGAAAAAAGTTTGAGAAGCACTGCTATATGGCATTAGATTTAATTTATAATTTCCCGTTTACTTCCAGAAGACACGGATTACCTAATTTGTGTATAACTACAAGGTCAAAATTGATCACTTCATTTTATATAGATAATTGAAAGGTTTTTTTTTATTTATACATAAATATGTGTCCCCTGTGTGTAAGGAGACTCACAAAGTGTCAGAAAATAAAACCCCCTCTCTTTTCCTCCGTACCCAAATCTCTAAAAATGGGGGTACAACGGGGCTGATCCAGATTAGCTGCCGATATGACGAAATGTCGGAAAGGGGGAGCTTGCTTTATGACGACGGGTACTCACCTTGTGGTAAAGCCACAAGAGAAAAAGCATTTGAGCTCCATACTGTTTCAGAAATAATTCTTGATGTGGTTCTGAACATAATATGGCGTTTAATCACGGCAGCATTTAGCTGAGTATCTGCCGGTAGAATTTTCCTGCATTTTTTTTTTTTTAAATCAGCACTCCAGCACTAACATGGCTACTGCTTGAGGTCTGCTGTCTGTCATGTCATAAAGCCAACCACGACTAGCTCTTAAATGACCTGGAACTGGAAATATGACTGTTTGTATTTACAGTCCATTTAGATCTTTCCACTAGCATTCACACTGTCCAACCACAGAAAACACAAGGCGCTGCGTTGCTGGGCAAACACCAGCCTACGTGAACTGTACGCTTCAGGCACTGAGAGCTCCCTCTGTATGCTTCAGAGTGTGTGTGTGAGAGCAGCCCTCGAAATAGCATGTGCCCTTAATTACTGCTGCAAACACAGGTGTGGAAAGCCATGCCTGCCTCCACCCATATCCCAGACCCACCATCCAGCACACAGCAGCCTGTGTGTTCCTGTTTGGGAGCACAGGAAGTGTGTGTGTGTGTGTGTGTGTGTGTGTGTGTGTGTGTGTGTGTGTGTGTGTGTGTGTGTGTGTGTGTGTGTGTGTGTGTGTGTGTGTGTGTGTGTGTGTGTGTGTGTGTGTGTGTGTGTGTGTGTGTGTGTGTGTGTGTGTGTGTGTGTGTGTGTGTGTGTGTGTGTGTGTGTGTGTGTGTGTGTGTGTGTGTGTGTGTGTGTGTGTGTGTGTGTGTGTGTGTGTGTGTGTGTGTGTGTGTGTGTGTGCAGATGTGTGTCTTCATCTATGTGTGGTTCACAGAGTGTGTGTGTAAAAGAGAGTTTGTGTATGAGTGAGTCCAGACCACACCCTTTGAAGTCAGCAGTGCTCTGTGATGGAGTTTTGGGCACGGACACACAGCCCCTCCACTGGCTGGCTGGAAACCCAATACCCCACATCAATCAGACCTGCCACTCATACATTATTCATATCCCAGACACACACTTTTTTAATCCTTAGACTTGTCTTTTTTGTTGCCCTTTATATCTCCTGTTGGCAACAGCAGTAAAATAGGGTGGGTGGTGCCACTGATGGGGGTCTGCCTAAATCAGGCTGAGTAGTTATGAACAAAGGTGGGGTTGTGAAGTAGTGACGGGTCTTGGAGTCGTGGAAGTAGCTAAATAGATTCAGAATTGTAGAGAGGAAGAACCACAATATTCCACACATTTCTGACTTAAAAAAGAAAAACTTTCCTTGGACAGACATTCTCAGTTAATTACTGCACCTGTCCAAAATACTTATAAAAGGGCTAGAGGAGGAAGTCTAATATAAGAGTTTGGTAGTGTGAGTTGTTGAAAAGATTATAACAAATTGTTTAAAATAAAAAACACTTCGCATTAAAATAATTAGCTTAACTAGTCTTAACAACTATATAATGTTTGTTCAGTTTCCATAGAGATTACTTGACCCAACCATTGAACTGGAGTCAAAACAAAGGCCACATTCAATACTTACCTTACATGATGACCAAAGAAACTCTAACGTCTGATGAAAGTTGTGATACCCAGTTGAAACACTAGGGTGTACCTTTTTAAAATGTTCTGTTTTCCAAATTAACTTTTTACTACTGTACTTATACTACTTATACTTGTGCATAAAGTATTTTTTTATATATTATAATTGTAATTTTGGGGGCAATCACTTCGTGTTCACAAATGGTTCCCAGCTCAACTATTGGCTTGTTTAACACCCATCTGACCATTTGACTGCTCGTGTTTTCTGACTCACTGGATTTTGTAAATCTTTGTGTCCAAGCAATTACTTTGCTGAGTCTATTTTTATCATGACCAGAACAAAAATTGCCCAAACCATGAAAAACAGGATCTAACATTCAATATACCAGGATTATATTTTAATGTTCTGTTCAGTTTTAGGGCTTAAATAAAGCACATTTTGTATACTGCTATTTAAAAACAACTGTCAGACGCTATGCCTGTTTTTAGTCTGTGAAAAATGGATAGTCCCTGTATGGAAAGCTATCTGTCACCCTCCACCTCTTTCCAAATGATATCCCTCCTACTCTGTGTAAATGTCTCCTTCTCAAGCCTCGGCTGGTATTGTCCCCACTCTCCACAAATCCCAAAATGAGTAGTTTCCAGCCATCGTTTTCTTCTGACGTCCTTGACATGTGTCCTGAAACTCTCCGACCACAGACCAGATTCTCCTTTGTCGTCTGTTGTTCTCCAACATGATTTCAATGCTTGGCAGATTGAAATTGGACCACAGAGGGGCCAGTTGTTGGCCTCCTGCTGTGCTCCAAAAAACGATCCCTGCCAGTAGAAGACAGATGTAGCCAGAGTCAGAAAGCGACAGAAGCATCAGCCCTTCCAGACAAGCAGACGGGAGCTGTGAGAAAGAGCTCAGTTTGACATGAGAATTAGCTTTTGTAAACACACAGCGCAGTCAGTGTCATGCTACTGACACCCCTGGGTGTTACATTACCACATCTTCAGAGACACAGTTTGAATTAACAACACAAGGTTTATAAGGGGATTTTTTAAATATTACAAATGCAAAATGTAGACACATGACAAATGTTTGGCTGCGCTGGATAAAGCTGCGGTTATTACATTTTCAGAGCTTGTTTCTATTCATATGAGGTCACTGTTGAATTATTGATTAGGGAAAAGTGTTAGGTGGGCTTGTTCATCTATTTATCACAGAGAAAGGGTGTTTCCTGCTTAAACAGCAGCAGATGTCTGCTTCTTCTCTCTCTCTCTCTCGCTGTCTCCATGTCTTTTTCTGTTTAAATCTCAATGCGCTGAAGCCAAATGGAAAGTGACCCTTGGCAGTCAGCAGCGTATTAAACACAGTGGGTCACTGTCGAGAAACATGCTGGCAGCTTTTACCAAAAACACTCTGGCGAGTTATTCAGACTGCTTTGGCACTATTTTACCGAGCGGTTGTACAAGCTTTGGCAAAGTCGCTATGAGGTACAGTACGCCCAAAGTCTGACACAGCAGGAGGAAAGCTGGGGAGTTTTAGACCGACAAAAATATCCATTTTGACAAACGAGCCCAGGCGCCATTTTTAAACATTATATTCTCGACACAGAAACAAAGGGCATTGTTGGTGGAGGGATTCGACTGGCTCTCAAGAATGTTAGAGACATGGTTTAACCCTTGTGCCCTCCTCGAATTTTCAACCTTTCGACCCCTTCGTGGCAAAAATGTACACGCCCATAATAACTGCTATTAAATCATCATACATCAATATATTTTTCTACTATTTTTTTAATGAATCATTTTAAACAACTTATAACGTACACAAAACTACCAAACATTCAATAATATTCAGGATTTTAACCCTTTAAATGCCTGTTTAATTATTTGAATTATTTCATTTTGTCTTACAAAAACACACAAAAAAAAAAAAAAAAAATCGATATTAGTAGAGGGATGGAACTTTGGTGGTTGTTAGAGTCTTGGATGAGTCAAAGATAAGCAACAAAATTGATTTGACTGCATTATTATTTTTTACGTAGTATTGGATACTACCTCTGGACACCTTCGTGGCAAAAAATGCCTCATTGACTGCCATTCAAACCACCTTTTTTGATCTCACTGCCATTACAGTATAAAACCATGCATGTTGTAATGTCAGCATTTCATCTAGAAGAAAAGTTGTTATATTTGACATTTTTACTGTATTCCACAAGATTCAACAATGTTCCCACTGTAGGCCGATCCGTGAAATTATGTTTATAATATCGAGCCGTGTGACTACCAGGGGGGCCAACAGTGATTTGTGCATGTGAAATAATTTTCAAATCAATGTCTGAGTCATCGATGTGAACATTTATTGGGCAAACTGTAACAACTTTGAAAACTTCAACAACAAAAGAGAACACAACAGAACATATGAAATAGGAACACATTTGAAACAGAAATATCCAGGCTTTGAATATGTGATGTGTGTGTGTGTGTGTGTGTGTGTGTGTGTGTGTGTGTGTGTGTGTGTGTGTGTGTGTGTGTGTGTGTGTGTGTGTGTGTGTGTGTGTGTGTGTGTGTGTGTGTGTGTGTGTGTGTGTGTGTGTGTGTGTGTGTGTGTGTGTGTGTGTGTGTGTGTGTGTGTGTGTGTGTGTGTGTGTGTGTGTGTGTGTGTGTGTGTTCAGTTTAGCTCAGCTCATTTCCAGCAGCAGACCAGCAAGTCCTGCAGCATGGGACCTGGAGCTCTCTGCTTAGTCTGCTTCAGTTTGGGGGGAAGCTCAGGCTTGTTTGCCCTGATGGTCCCTACCAGGGCCACTTTCTTCTTCAGAAGCTCCTGGGCAAGTAAGTAGGAAGTGAAAAAATGGTCACATGTAAGTGTGACACCCTTGAGCCCCTCAGTCATGTCCAGGATGACTCGCTTTCCCTGGCCCTTCTCCGGAGATTCACCAGCGGCTTTTCCAGCGACATCTGCGGTGATCCAGATTTTCAGCCCGTACTTCGCTGGCTTGCTGGGGATGTACTGCCGGAATTTGCAGCGACCTCTGAAGGCTACGAGCTGCTCATCGACACAGATTACATTACATTACATTGCATTTAGCTGACGCTTTTATCCAAAGCGACTTACAATAAGTACATTCGACCAGGAAGACACAACCTTGAGGAAAACAGAATCATATAAGTACATCAGGTTTCATAGAGCCCATCATTCAAGTGCTACTCAACTGGCTTTAGATAAGCCAGTCCTTTATTAGTATATAAGTGCTCTGTTAGCAGTTCTTTGTTAGTCATTCTATCGCTCGAAGTGGAGTCGAAAGAGATGAGTTTTCAGTCTGCGCCGGAAGGTGTGTAAGCTTTCTGCTGTCCTGATGTCGATGGGGAGCTCATTCCACCATTTAGGAGCCAGGATAGCAAATCCACGTGTTTTTGCTGATGGGAACCTGGGTCCCCCTCGCAGCGAGGGTGCAACGAGCCGTTTGGCTGATGCAGAGCGAAGTGCACGTGCTGGGGTGTACGGTTTAACCATGTCCTGGATGTAGGAAGGGCCAGATCCATTCGCAGCATGGTACGCAAGTACCAGTGTCTTGAGGTGAATTCTAGCAGTTACCGGAAGCCAGTGGAGGGAGCGGAGGAGCGGCGTGGTGTGGGAAAATTTAGGAAGGTTGAAGACCAGACGAGCAGCTGCATTCTGGATGAGCTGCAGAGGTCGGATGGCACATGCAGGTAGACCAACCAGGAGGGAGTTGCAGTAGTCTAGGCGTGAGATGACGAGAGCCTGGACCAGAACCTGCGTCGCTTTCTGGGTCAGCTGGGGACGTATCTTCCTAATGTTGAAAAGCGTGTATCTGCAGCAGATGTCTTCCCCTGGATTGAACAAGAGTAGGAGGCGCTCTGTCCACTTGTCCCACATATTTCGGAAAGCTGTAAGCTTGTCCTTCTTGTATCGAGCAGGACGGGTGAGTCGGTCATGGAATCGGAGGCTGGCGCTTATCATTTCAAAGCGTTTGTGGGACAGGGTGGCCCTGAAGATTGGTCTCCCACTCTGGTCAACCCACAGGCTGCGGGTAGATTCCCCTTTGGACCGGTACACACCCGCCAGGATGAGAAGTCCCATGTAAGCCTGAATCTCTTCAGCATCCACATCGTTCCATCCTGACACTGAACGCCTCCCATAGAGATTTGTCATCTGTAAAATTAGCTGAATCATGTCGGGAGTCAAAAGAGGATGCCACATCATAAATTCTTGATATGGCATATCTTGTGGGCCCTGGAATCATGCCGGTGGGTGCCTGAATGTAGCGCAGCGCAGCGTCTCGGCATGAGATGGAGACCAGACTTGCCCATTTTTCCCTGTCCACTCACTGTTAGGATGGGCCGGATCCTCAGTGTCCTCCCCACTTTCAAACAAACATTCAGAAGCACTCTCAGTTGTGGAGGATTCCAGAGATAATTCAATGTCAGACTCGGAGCTTGTTTCTTCAGAAGAAGAGTCATCGCTTGCAGATGAAGGCTGCATGACCATTTATACGGCCTCTTCTGCAGTGAAATGCCTCTTCATTTTAGCTCCTACTCTTGGCTCCAGGACTTTCTCCTTCTCTGCTCACTCATGAAATAACCCCTCAGCCAAACTGCATGTTAACATTTGGCTGTGAAAGCAGCCAGGTGCGTAAACAAACTAACAGTTGTTTTTTGTTTTTTAATTACTCGAGCAACTCATGAAAGACATGAAATGCATCTTTCAAAAGATCAAAAGATGCCCTTTTCTTCACCCTGAAATGATCAGTGCATGCTTACAGATAAACACACACACACACACATACACACACACACACACACACACACACACACACACACACACACACACACACACACACACACACACACACACACACACACACACACACACACACACACTGTTGGGGCCCCGAAATGCTGACATTACAAAATGCATGGTTTATACTGCAATGGCAGTGAGATCAAAAAAGGTGGTTTGAATGGCAGTCAATGAGGCATTTTTTGCCGCGAAGGTGTCCAGAGGTAGTATCTAATACTACTTAAAAAAATAATAATGCAGTCAAATCAATTTTGTTGCTAATCTTTGACTCATCCAAGACTCTAATAACCACCAAAGTTCCATCCCTCTACTAATTATTATATCGAACATTTTTCATTTTTTGTGTTCTTTTTTAATAAATAGAGATAATTCAGATAATGAAACAGGCATTGAAAGGGATAACATCCTGAAAAATATCGAATATTTGGTAGATTTGAGTACGTTATAAGTTGTTTAAGTGATTTCTGTAAAAAAAAGTAGAAAGACATTTTTATGTATGAGGATTTAATAGCAGTTATTATGGGCGTGTTCATTTTTGCCACGAAGGGGTCCAGAGGTAGTATCTGACACTATGTAAAAAATAATAATGCAGTGAAATCAATTTTATTGTCAATCTTTTACACATCCAAGACTCTAATAACCACCAAAGCTCCATCCCTCTACTAATTATTATATTGAAAAAAATGTAAGGTTTTGTGTTTTTTTGTAATAAATAATGCAAATAATTAAACAAGCATTTAAAGGGTTAAAATCCAGAATATTATTGAATGTTTGGTAGTTTTGAGTACGTTATAAGCTGTTTAAGTGATTCATGAAAAAAAAGTAGAAAAAAAAAATTCATGTATGATGATTTAATAGCAGTTATTATGGGCGTGTACATTTTTGCCACGAAGGTGTCCAGAGGGTACAAAATGCATCACGAGAGTATACAAAACACGTAAGAGTAAACGACAATGGATTTCAAAAATTTGACTCAAAAGAAGACTTCTTACAGAATTCCATGCCAAAAGCTGTAACACAGCTGAAATGATTACCAAATCAAAAAAAAAGTCAGAAAAAATTTACAAAAATGCCCAAGGAGGGCACAAGGGTTAACACTGTAAATGTAACTCTGGCGCCCCTTTTTGAGCTAGAGAATCATATGTATGCTTGTGTTTATACCTCCATGCTGTGTGTGTATGTGTGGGCAGGATATGAGGAAACTTCTGAGCAGCCCACTGGATATTTGTTCGCATTAACTTAGATCATTTAGTTTAAACAGACGTTGAGCTGGGTTCAGGTCCAGTTCGCACTGTGTGCTTCTTTCTGCATGTTTCTGCACCTTGTTTACTGACATTTTAGGACATTTAATTATTCTATACTACCGAAATTAATTAAAGGAATATTATTAATACGCATTAAGAGTATGTAATCACTTACAAAGAGCTTGTGGAGACCACCAATGGTTTAAAGGCAGCACCAGATCCTCTTGAATCCCAAACCCGCCCATTCCCCTGTTTCCTCCGGGCAGGGCATGGTTTCTGTAGCTAACACAAACTCACTCTCAAGAAGCCAATAAGGCCTCAGTGTCCTTCCAAAGATACACAGATGGTCCTGTGTTAGACTGTTAGTGTGTTCAGATGGGTTCAGATATGAGAACTGCGGCTCCCAGGTTGTTGTATATTTACTCACCGTGGAGAGACTCCAAGACTCGTCCCTTGTTCATATTACCGGGCATTACTCAGAGTTATGAAGAGATTATGGCCGATTGAGCAAAGATTATGGACGAAAACCCGACCTATTGTGTTTCATACAGCTCGCTGTGAACAGACTAGAACTTATTAACATGTTATCTGTGACTCGTTCTTGTCTATTTTCACAACCATTGCTTACAATATCCTTTTTCCAAGCATTTGGGGCTGTTTTTGTAGCTTTGCCTCTATTTTGTCAAAAGCGTTGGTGGCAATTTCATTTAGTATACTCGCAAGTGAGTGACTAAACCAACTCAGGCTGGTTTGAAGATCTGCACTATAATGCTTACATATGTAAAGGATTTTGTATACTTCACTTCAACCACATACTGTACATTTTGATTTTAGTCACTGGAGTAACTTTTTCAACAAATGTTTTGCCCTGTTTTTTTTAGATGTAAAAAAATCATTATCAGCTTCTCTAAATTTGAAAAAAGTAAGAAAGGTCCTAAGTCTTCTGCTCCAACAAACAGTGGAGTTATTTCCATGAAAAGTTAGCTTAAGAAATCTTTCTTTTTCTTTTTTTTATGTTTGCGTTTTATAATACCTAAGCAGAAACCTTGGTAGCAGAGTGAAGAATGGGAAAAGGAAGAACCCATTACAGCTGAAGATTGTTTGCATGTTTACAACTGTGGGCAGAGTGATGGGAGTCCTTAGTTTAGTCCACTTCACCTGTTGTATCCCAGCAATTAGCATGCTTTTCTCCAAAATAAATGTTGTGAATTAGCCCGTGATGCGACCTCGCCGTATTCCCTCCTGACCCCATCCATCTTCATTATGCTTCAATTATTGGCTCGAATCGTAATTGCCATGCCTCTCAGTCAGCATGAGAAATCCAGCATGTTGACCATGTCCTGACTCGGGCCATAATTCACCTCCTCACCCCACCAATGCCAGCCCATCCTGAGTCTTCGAGGGTAGAGTGGAAAGGTTAAAGGGGTCCAGGCGTTGAGGGAGCGAAGGAGAGGTCATGGCTCTGATGAGAAGCACTGCCAGAGTCCACTCCCAGAATGCTGAGCTGGAGTCAGTCCCTGCTGAACACGCTGAGAATCATGGGAAAACATGATAGACAATTAATCACGGCCAATGAGGTGGAACCGGCCTGCGTGAGACTCAACTGACAGCCTTTATTGATGCGAGCAGGAGACTGGACGTTCGTAATGAAACTTTGTGTGGTTCTCTGCATGCAAAGCTGTTTGACCGCTGACATCATGTCGACCCGAGGAGTCTGCTGCAATTCTCTTCTTAGTTACAACGCACTGAAACACAAAACATAATATCTAATAGACTTAGTGCTGATTATTATTGCCGAACATACATCTCGTCTTACCATCTGACCCACTGTTACATCATCCTGATCCCGCTGTCTGTTATCATTCCTCTGCTCAGCTCCTTTTACAGTAGAGAGAGTAGCCACCATATCGTAGCGTTCAAGGGTCATGTAAGGGTTTTAAGTAATGAAGGGAACTGGGAGCATTTACTTTGAATGTGTTGAACTGAAAAACAATACTGTTTCGTCACAACATTATGGAATAGTTTTTACTGCCAAGTAGTACACCTCATGACATCAAGACAGAACTTGTTTTAGATTGGTGGAATGCACCTTAAGGTATATACGTATATACGAGGTATATCTGATAAACTAGCAACAAATGTATAGAGATAATACTTTTACAACAATCCATGAATCTCTATTGTATCTAAAGTTCTTCAAATGTTTTCAAGAAAAAGTGACATATTCCACATAGCTAGATAGAATTTTTTTTTTTCTAATATGGTTGAACTTCTGTTTTTTAACCTTAACATATTTTCACTCAATAACACCTGAAAACAAAAGGCAATACTCTTAGAACTTCAATAACATGACGGGTGCAGTTGCCAGTTTACGCTCATGCCTGATATTAAATCACTCTTTCTTTCTTGGACAAACTAGATTGTACTTTTCGTACAGATGCTACCTTTGTTCCCATCCCCTGTCTTCTGTCTGCCGTCATCCCTGGCACAATAGTCTTTTATCGGTGTACATGCTGGCTAAGTGAAGACAGGTGTACGTGTGCAGAGAAAGACACCACTGTTTCAGACCTTGTGCACAATAGAAATACTCAACACTGAATGTGTGTTTTGCGTCGTAGTGCAGTGATGAGTGGCGTGTACAAGCCTCCAGCAGAATCCAGAGTGCTGAATGGAGACCAGTGAATTGTGATGGGTTTGCAGCTCATCTCTAACTGAGAGTCATGTATCTGTCCACCTGTCTTTCTGAGTATTAGCACCTCTCCGTTCTCGGCTACACTCTGCCTCAGACAGGACTGATGACAAGTCGCCTGAAGCAAAGCATGTCGACACACATTCAATTACCTGAGAGCACCTAAAAATCTCTGGCTGTCTTTGTTTTCCAGTTCACTGGACACTTGTGGGAGGTTCTATTGTTTGATTTTATGATGGTTTTATAGCTTTTTTAAGTTATGTCGAGCCTCATCAAACTGTATACTGGTCGTGTTCTCAAGACAATTTGTATCAAATCCTTTCAAACATTCTGGAGAAACTTGCTTTGGTTCACATCTGAGTTGCGATAAACTGCTTATTTGAATGCAGTTGTAAAGACTGTACATCACAGGTGCCTAAATGTTTTGCTCCGAACACATAAAAAGAATCAATAACCTCTCTTCATACTGATGGTTTCATGTATGTAAGTTTTGAGTGCATCTTCCGAATGTTTTCATTATTTTGCAAGAAAGGAGCAAAGAGTCCATACATGATTATTATGACATTGTGTTTTAGAAATGTTCTCAAATGTGTCATCTCACAACCAATAAGACCCTTTGTTTTGTCCAGCCAAACTTTACTTATAAAGAGGCCCTATTGTGCTTTATGGGGTTTTCCCTTTTCTTTAGAGAATATAATAGAATCGGAGGGATGAAACCCTCTTTAATGTTCACACATGCAGAGCACACAGCACACACAGTGAAATGTGGCCTCTGCATTTAACCCAGAAGTGTGTTATGTAGGATCTTGTGTATGTAAATGGTCTGCAAAGCCTAGGGTTTCTCGACTGAAACGCCCCGTTTAGGCTCCCTTATTTACTTGCGTAAGTGACATCACTATATAAGAATCACACTTCTATTGGCTATCGCTCCAACACATTGTACATGACAGGCTAAGGGAAGGGATAAGTGGTTGACCAAGAGCTTTTTGAACACTAAAGCATGGAAACATGTCACAGCAGAGGAGCAAAATACAATTATGTAACATGGAAATTAACAGAATTTGTCCTCTTTAATGTATAAAAACGTAGTACATTATAACTACAGAGACATTAATGGCCTGACTCGTCACTCAGCACTAGGGTTGGGTACCGAGAACCGGTTCCAATATTTCGATTCCAACGGCATCATTTAGACATGTGAGTTTCGGTTCCGCTTTTCGATGCCTGAGGAAATGTTTCTCGCCGCTCTCCGTAGCCTACTGTATGACTGCGGCGGGGCGGGAAATGTAGCGTTGTACCCATAGACTGTGTCACTACCCGATCCGTCACCCTGCCCGATCGGTTCTGCGCATGTGCGAGAGGGTCCGCCATGTTGGACAACTCCGGACGGCAACACCAGATGGACACTTGACACAGTGGCTTTTAGCAAAGCTCAAAAAGAAAAACCGAGAGAGATGAGTTATTGTTATTACAACGTGACTTCACTATTATTTAACAACTCTTTTTATGCGGTTCTTTTATTTGGGGTTAAGTACATTGTCAGAATAAGTGAGAAATAGATTGAACTTCTGTTAGACAGCCATATGCCATACATTTTTGCATACATTCACAGTAAATATTTATTCAGTATGATAGCTGTCTAACAGAAGTTAAATCCATTTCTCACTTATTCTGACAATGTACTTAACCCCAAATAAAAGAACCCAATAAAAAGAGTTGTTAAATAATAGTGAAGTGACGTTGTAATAACAATAACTTATCTCTCGCGAGTTTTCCTTTTAACAATAACTTATCTCTCTCGAGTTTTCCTTTTGAGCTTTGCTAAAATCCACTGTGTCAGATGTCCATTGTGGGTTGCCGTCCGGAGTTGTCCAACATGGCGGACCCTCTCGCACATGCGCAGAACCGATCGGGCAGGGTGACGGATCGGGTAGTCACAGACTGTATATATAAAGGTTGTACCTACACTTTCTACAGCGTAACCTGAGACCAGGGCCGGCCCATCCGGGCCCGTCGCGCTGGTGTTATAGATGTCCGCCTAGGGCGCCAGATCTGTGGAGGCGCTGCGCTGACGGCTCTGGGAGGGAAACAAAATGTTTTGACCGTTGGTGCTCATCCTAATTTTTGGCCTTGATGTAACAACATTCATAATTAAGTAAATGTAACACCCTTTTCATCCCGGTTGCACTTTTCATTTCCCCTGTAAGATGGGCGCTGTAAGTGATGAAAATGTGGGATGTTGACTTATCTGGCGCCCGCAGCTCACAGCCAAAGTGCGAGTGAGCCTGGGAGCGAGCGAGGGAGAAAGGGAGGGTGCTGGTGTTATTAGCATCTGGTGCTAGCTGCTCTAAAGGCCCTGACACACCAAGCAGTCACCAGAGGACTAGCCGACGCTGAAGTCGGCTGTTGCCTGGCCGTGTTCTCCTGCGTTTTGGCCATGTGTCGCACGGGAACACACCGCACCGACTTCAGTGCGTGAGTGGCAATAACTCTCCTTACCAGCAGGCGGCGGTAGTGTGTATTGTCATTCAAAAGAGGCAACAACCGGAAGACAGAGAAGAAGAAGAGTATCTTTTCTCCGTAATATCATACAGAGCTGGCCTCTCCTGGATCAAGGTGATGAGCAGGTCTTCGTTTGCATCATTCCAGATCGCCATGATGAGATGAAAATGAATAGCAGTCTGTGTGTGCCTTCTTAAATCGTTTGTTTACGTCCCTCCCTTCCGCTTCGCTTCTCATGCACTGATTTGCTAGCTGAACAGCCAATCGGAGTGATTATTCCTTTAAAAGTTGGATTGCTGTAGCTTCAGTGGTTCTCAGGTTACAGTTACATAGTAGTGAATATAAACAGACTGATTAATGTGAATAATACTGTAAACTAACCTGTGTAAAAGTTTCTCGAATAAATGTAATTTTTTTGGTGGAAGAAGCATGTATCATTTTTTTACCCTGCCCCTCAAAGAATCGGAAATGAGAACCGTTAAGAACCGGAATCGAAAAGTAGATTTGGAATCAGAATCGTGGAAATTCAAACGATACCCAACCCTACTCAGCACTCGTGTGGAGAACATTTACAGTGCAGTTGAATGAGAAAAGATGGAGAAGAGATGAACGGCATTAAAATAAGAGAACCATGACCGGAAAGTGCAGCAATTTCTTTTTGAAAATTGCAGATATTTCCTTACTGTAAGTAAGTTACATTATATTAGCTCTATTGAAAAAACACGGTACCTTGGCAGCTTTAGCACATCATATTTCCTTCATAAGATGATCTTAGGTTATTCAAAATAAATAAACGTCAACACTTGAATGCTATTCAGTACCTCAAGTTTCTGAGATCCAAAGCTTCATGATGCGTAAACTAAATCAAATCAGAGCTCTGGTTAAATGCTTTGTGTAAAACAATTCCAAAAACTAAACTTCACAGCTAAACATAGGAAATGTATTCCTGTTGCTTTAATTATGGAAGTATACGTGATGTGTTGTGAATGTGGGGAGATTGACTTGAGCTGACGTGAGATTCCCGGCCTGAGTTATTATCACCCTCCGGCCCTGGTGGCTTTCTGTGTGTATCCCCTCCAAAGGACTAAAGGACTGACTGTTTGTTCCATAGTGAAGATAACATGAATAACAGGATCTCTGTGGATAGCAGCCTCACGCAGGACACACGTAGAAAGTGTGTCCGGTGTGTTTGTTGCTCCCCTGTGGCTCCAGAGATCATGAATTATCCCTTTTCGATGGATTTTGGAGTGCTTGAGAATGTGTGTTAGCGTGTGTGTAACACAAACCACCATCTGTCGTCTCCTTGTTACTCTCTCTGTGAAAGGGTTTAAGGCTAGTGGAGGTTATTTGGAATACGACCCCCCATTTCCAGACCGTCTTCTCTCTGTCTCTGAGTCTTCTGTCCATTTTTCAGTCTGAGGTGAAGCCTTAATGTCACATAGACCAACATGGCTGGCGTCTGCCATTTGTTGCTGCATGTGTTGGATTTATCTTCACCATGAAATTCCGGCTCCTGCAGCAGCGTTAGGGTTATTGTGACACTGTGCCCCATCCAGCTTCAAGGTCAAAGGTCACACTCACATTTCTGAAGGGACAGTAGTTTGCTTTGTCCACTCTCTCCTCAAATGTCAGGGTTAAAAGGGGTTGGGTTTAAGAAGTCATAATATTGAATGTGTATGACAGTTAAACCATAAATAGTGTAAGAAATTATCCTTTTCTAATATATTACGGGAAAACACGAATGTAGGAATAGGTTAAATAGTTTCTGTGTGAAAAACATTTATGCTAGGACTAGTCGACCCATAATTCAGTATGATGCACATTGGAGGGTAACTGTTCAATTAGCTTATACTTTATGACAAGAACCAAACAAAAATAGCTTATTTATTTCGATTCCGATATAAAGTATGATGACCCTTTTACATTTTTCAGAACAGAAACATCATCTTCAATTCAATGTTGTATCATTGCATATTTTGCCACACTAAATTGGCATATTTTATTGTATTTAAATGTGTAATCCTTTAGCGGTTAGGCTCTAGCCTCTTTGTGATATTAGACCAAGCAAGCAAAGAGAATCTGTCCTGTACTTTTGAAGTCTCTTTGACAAACGAAAATATACAGTATGTTTTTCTGTATTACCTTAAACGTACTTTTTTTGTTGTTGCTGTTTTCAAAGAGCAAATTGCCTAACTCAAAGCTTTGATATATACTATAAGAGTAGCTCATTACGAATAAAATAAGTCGGATACAGAATATTATTATCTTACATTTAATTTTGTGGCATTTTCAGTGACCGCATTGCTTGAGATTTAACCAAATAGCTTGGCATTCAAAACGTATACACAGTCCTGGCAACAGGTATCCGCAACATGGTGCAATCATTCTGGTCATTCATCCTCCAGCTATCAAGCCTCATCCTCCTACTAGCAACAAATCAACTGCCATGATAAATTCCCATGCTCAGTGTCCCATATCAAATGGTTTGGCTAGTTGCATCTACTTTTCACATGTAATTCTGCTTGGCAAATGCTTGTAAAAGGGCGAAACGGAAAGAACAGCAGATATGCAAACCTGGCCAATCACATCCAAGCAGGCCAGGGAGAGAATGCCACCATTTGTAAATTGATTTTTCACAGCTGGTCAGGGACAGGTGTGTCTGTCGGTGTGTGTGAGTGATGTTACCAGCAGGATCTTTGGCCTGGGGTCGGCGTCGTAAATCAGAACTAGGTAATCTCCATTGCGATGAAGTTGGCTCCAGGGTCGCGAGGCTGGTATCAACCTTGAAGAGTAATGTTTCTCTACACTGGGCACGGACTAACCTGCCTACATTCCCACACATACAGGGAAACTAATGCGACATGTCATATAAGATGGGAGGGAATTTCTTACACATATGGGAGATAGCGGTTTTATTAAATTGACTGCTTTTTAACAAGTTTGATGATAATAGCGGTGGTCCAGCAGAGATGAGGCATAATGGATTGGTTGTATGTAACTCTTTTGAAGTATCCTCCTCGGCACATGCCACGAGTCTGAAAGAGGAGGGTTAATTCATGGCGGTGATGGCAGGCGTCCACCGAGGGGTGATTTGTGCTCTGTGTCTGGTCAGATCGCGTTAGGAGGGATTCTCTCAGCTCTTGCAAATCATCTCCAGCTCTACTCCTTAAAATGGAACAACATACCATTCTTTGTCAATTCGTCTCTCTGACCTCCCTGTTTTTTTCTCACCCTTTCTTCTTCTTTTTTTTTTTTATTGTCTCCATTCCCTTACCTACCTCTGTTTGGGTTGTAGTTGAGTTCCCGTCTCGTCTGTCAGTGTGCCCTCCTCGCCCATCTTTTTATCAAAGCCGAGGGCCCACACTCACTCACTGACAGACAGAGAGATCATGATAGCCGTCTAGTGGCACAAAGTGGCCCCGGCTCCAACACCGATGAGGTGATAAATGAGCTAATGAGTCTCTTCACACTGAGACATGTGGAGGCACTTCAGTGGTCTTGTCTGAAGAGTCATCAGCCCAAGACCTACAGTAAGCACTCGATTGTATTTGCCGTTAAATTGCATGGATGTGAACCTCAGCGGACTGAAGACAACAAACTACCTTGAATCTTGATTCATGATTCAAGTTTATTTTTATTAACTTTCAAACATGAATTAGTGACATCAAGGAGGCGAATGCTTAAAAGTGTTTTGATAAAGCCAGATCAGAAAATAAAAAAAACCTCTCCCTACTGAAAGTAAAATAAAAGCTGGAGTCATTATTTACCTATAGTCTACATTTTCTTTCAATCTGATAATCCCCATTACAGACATGTATTGCCAGGCTTTAAACTCATCAGACCACAAAACACACCTCAAACTCAAGGCCCGTGGGCCAAATCCGGCCTGTGACTTCACTTCATGCGGCCCCACAAGAGCTTGCAAAGAATATAATATGTTTATTATACAGTTACATGCCGCTTTACAGAAGCACGTTGCCCATAAACTACATGTCCCACAATGCATCTCAAGTTTGACTTTTCTCAGAATTTCAGTTTTTTTTTTTAAATGTCACTTTTTTGTTTTGATTTTAACTTTTTTTTTCAGAATTTGGCTTTTCTTTTGAAATCATTTTGATTTTGTGACACTGAAGAGACTTGCGATTATTTGCGCTAGACTTCTGCTGTCAGACAGTTAATTATGAAGTTATTACCCTATCTGATAATAATCCAATGCAGAGGCAATAATGTGATATAATAGATTATTTGATATTAAATATTTATATATGTATTTTTATTAGGGATGCACGATATTGGTCTTTTGAAACCGATAACTTCCTGCTTCTCAAGACCGATACCGATACCGATAACCGATAATAATATAATATATATATATATTAAATGTACCTGTAGTTTTTGCACACCTGGTGGTAAAAAAAAGACTAGTTGTGATCAAATTACATGAGCATTACTACTATGAACAAAACAAAGCCAAGAACAGTTTTGACTCTTCAATCAATCAATCAATGTTTATTTATATAGCCCAATATCACAAATGTTACATTTGTCTCAGTGGTCTTCACAGTGTGTACAGAATATCAGTATGACAATACGACACCCTCTGTCCTTAGACCCTCACATCGTACAAGGAAAAACTTCCAAAGAAAACCCAGTTTAAAGGGAAAAATGGGAGAAACCTCAGGGAGAGCAACAGAGGAGGGATCCCTCTCCCAGGACGGACAGACGTGCAATAGATGCCGTGTGTAAATTGAAAAGATAATACATTTGCAACATAGGTAGTCCAAATGTTTGGAAATGCATGTGTGTATATAATAGGAAGATGAATCCACGAGGATATCCATCCAGGACCTATGATCCAGGACCACAGCCACGACTCAAGATCCAGCGCTCGCGATCCAGGACACAGGACCGCAGGATCATCCATGACTCCGGATCCCAGCGTATATAGACACCAAAAAGAAAGACATTTGGGGAAGCTGGGTTAATCGGAACATGAGTGTACACGGGTATAGACAGAGAGAAGGAAGAAGTA
The DNA here is from genome assembly GCF_902827115.2 of Pseudochaenichthys georgianus. Classification (NCBI taxonomy): domain Eukaryota; kingdom Metazoa; phylum Chordata; class Actinopteri; order Perciformes; family Channichthyidae; genus Pseudochaenichthys; species Pseudochaenichthys georgianus. Next base: position 32,272,054 of record NC_047506.1, on the reverse strand, counting down.
AGATGTCCCCCGACAAACTAAGCCTATATCAGCAAAACTAGGGGCTGAATCTAATCAGCCCTAACTATAAGCTTTATCAAAAAGGAAGGTCTTAAGCGCACTCTTAAAAACGGATAGGGTGTCTGCCGCCCGAACACAAACTGGAAGCTGATTCCACAAATGTGGAGCTTGATAAGAAAAGGCTCTGGCTCCCATTGTACTTTTAAAGATTCTAGGAACAACCAACAACCCTGCATTCTTGGAACGCAATGCCCTAGTAGGACAGTAGGGTATAATGAGTTCTTTAAGGTAAGATGGCGCCTGCCCATTAAGGGCTTTGTAGGCGAGAAGAAGAATTTTAAATTCTATCCTGTGTTCTATAGGGAGCCAGTGTAAGGCAGCCAGAACAGGAGTAATGTGGTCTCTTTTCCTAACTCTGGTTAGTACACGAGCCGCAGCATTTTGAATCAGCTGAAGCGACTTGATTGACTTCTTGGTACTCCCTGATAATAAAGAGTTACAATAATCCAGCCTAGAAGTAACAAATGCATGGACTAGTTTCTCTGCATCGTTTTGAGGCAAGATATGCCTGATTTTTGCAATGTTACGTAGATGGAAGTAGGCGGTCCTTGAAATTGATTTTATGTGGGCGTTAAAGGATAAATCCTGATCAAATATAACACCAAGATTCCTTACAGTCTCACTGGAGGCCAAATTAATGCCATCCATAGTTAGTATGTCTTTAGATAATTTGTTTCGTAGATTCTTCGGGCCAAGTACAATAACTTCAGTTTTGGTCGTGTTTAACATCAAAAAGTTTAAAGTCATCCACGTTTTTAAGTCCTTAAGGCAGTCTTGAATTTTATTTAGATGATTAATTTCATCAGGCTTGATTGATAAATATAGTTGAGTATCATCCGCATAACAATGAAAGTTTACAGAATGATTCCTTATAATATTGCCTAACGGAAGCATATATAATGTGAACAAAATAGGTCCGAGCACTGAGCCCTGTGGCACTCCATGGCTAACTTTGGTTTGCGTGGAAGATTCATCGTTAACACGTACAAACTGAGAGCGTTCAGATAGATAGGACCTAAACCAGCCTAAAGCAGTTCCCTGTATGCCAACTAAGTGCTCTAGTCTTTGCAATAGGATATCATGGTCGATAGTATCAAATGCAGCACTAAGATCCAGCAAAACAAGAATAGAGACAAGTCCCTTGTCTGAGGCTATTAGAATATCATTTGTGACTTTAACCAGAGCTGTCTCTGTGCTATGATGTGTTCTAAAGCCAGACTGAAAATCTTCAAATAAATCATTGTTTTTTAAGTAATCACACAACTGTTTTGCGACCGCTTTCTCAAGAATTTTTGAGAGGAACGGAAGATTAGAAATAGGTCTATAGTTGGCTAAAACCTCTGGATCGAGGTTGTGCTTTTTAAGAAGCGGTTTTATCACTGCTACTTTGAATGATTGTGGAACATAGCCTGATAATAAAGACATATTCATAATATTTAATAAAGAAGTGCTAATTAATGGAAAAACTTCCTTCAACAGCTTAGTTGGAATTGGGTCTAACATACACGTTGATGGTTTAGAAGAGAGAATCATTGAATGTAATTGTTCAAGGTTAATGGCTGAAAAGCATTCTAGTTTACTATCTAGTGTAATATTAGAACTTACGATTCCGGGAGCTGTTGATAACACTATACTGGTCGAAGGCAAGAGGTCATTAATTTTGTTTCTAAGAGTAACAATTTTATCGTTAAAAAAGCACATAAAATCATTACTACTGAGTGCTAAGGGAATAGAAGGCTCAATCGAGCTGTGGCTCTCTGTCAGCCTGGCTACAGTGCTGAAAAGAAATCTTGCATTATTCTTATTCTCATCTATTAATGAAGAGTAGTAGGCTGCTCTCGCTTTACGCAGTGCTTTCTTATATTCATTGAGAGTAATATGCCAAATTAAACGAGATTCTTCAAGTTTAGTGGAACGCCATATCCTTTCAAGTTGTCTAGACTTTTGCTTTATTTTGCGGGTTTCGGCATTATGCCATGGAGCTAATCTATGTTGTTTTATTTTCTTCTTTTTCAAAGGAGCAACAGAATCTAATTTTATTCGCAGCGCATCTATAGCACTATCAACAACATGATCAATTTGGGGTGGTGTACATTTTGTATAAGTTTCCTCCCCTACATGCAGACATGCTATCGAGTTAAGTATTGGTTGAATCTCTTCCTTAAATGTGGCTATAGCACTAACAGATAGGTTTCTGCTGCAAGAGCTTTTGACTAATGCTTTGTAGTCTAGTAACAGTACTTCAAAAGTTACTAAGAAATGGTCGGATAAAGCAGGATTATGCGGTTCGACTAATAGTTGCTCAATTTCAATACCATAAGTCAGAACAAGGTCGAGAGTGTGATTATAACAGTGGGTTGGTTTATTTACACTCTGACAGAAACCAACAGAATCTAATATAGAGTTAAATGCAACAGTAAGGCTATTTTTATCATCGTCAACATGAATATTAAAGTCACCTACGATAATTACTTTGTCTGTTTTAAGAACCAAAGTTGATAAAAACTCAGAGAATTCTGATAAGAATTCTGAATAAGGACCTGGTGCACGATACACTGTAACAAATAAGATTGGCTGCAAAGTTTTCCAGGTCGGATGCGTAAGACTAAAAACGAGGCTTTCAAAAGAGGTATAATTACATTTTGGTTTAGTATTGATAAGTAAACTTGAGTCAAAGATTGCTGTAACTCCACCTCCTCGGCCCGTGCCTCGAGCAATATGAGTGTTGACATGGCTGGGTGGAGTGGCCTCATTTATGCTGACATATTCTTCATGTCTCAACCAAGTTTCAGTGAGACAGCATATATCAATATTATAATCTGATATTAAATCATTTACCAATATTGCTTTAGATGCTAGAGATCTTATGTTTAAGAGACCACATTTAATCTTCCTGTTTTGTTGCACTGTAGTAGTTGTTACATTTACTTTTATTAGGTTATTATGTATGACACCTCTATTAGGTTTTACCTTAAATTGTCCTTGGGCAGACACACACACCGCTAATATTGGGTATTTTATTGGATTCCTATGGGTGACTGCCTAGGAGAGAGCGCAGAGAAGCGTGTAAGACTGCGACTCTGCCTCCTGGTCTCAACTCCAGTTTGTCATGGATTACGTCCACAAAGCCCTGAAATGTTTGCCGAAATGAGATCTGCACCTTTCAAAGTAGGGTGAATGCCGTCTCTCTTAATCAGACCAGGTTCTCCCCAGAAGGCTGTCCAATTATTTACGAAGCCCACATTGTTTGCTGGGCACCACCAAGACAACCAGCGCTGAAATGATGACATGCGGCTATACATGTCATCATTGATCAGATTGGGGAGGGGACCAGAGAAGATTACGGTGTCCGACATTGTTTTAGCATAACTACACACCGACTCCACATTAAGTTTGGTGCATTCTGATTGGCGTAAACGAACATCATTACCACCGACGTGAATAACAATCCTACTGTATTTACGTTTAGCTTTAGCCAGCAGTTTAAGATGCGCCTCAACGTCGCCCGCTCTGGCCCCCGGAATGCATGTGACTGTGGAGGCTTCGGTCTCTAAATTCACGTGTCTCATAATAGAGCTACCAATAACCAGAGTTGGCTTCTCAGCGGGTGTCTCGCTGAGTGGGGAATATCTGTTAGATACGTGAACGGGTTGGTGGGGACCTGCGGGTTTCGCGTTATGCCCCTTCTGAACAGTCACCCAGCCTCCCTGCTGCTCGGGAGTTGCCGGGGGACGGCTAAGAGGAGCTTCCTTTTGCCGGTCCGCACATGCTAACATGGGCTTTACTTTAGCTGAGTTACTTTCTAAGATGCGGAGCCGGGCTTCTATGGCTATGATTCCCGCCTCCAACCTAACAACTATACTACATTTAACACATGTATCCTTACCAGTAAGGGAGGCCGGGAAGTAACCAAACATGAGACAGGAAGAGCAGGAAATAGCACCAGAAGGTGGGGAAAGAGCCATGGCTAGCTATCAAGCTAAAGTAGCTACCGTTAGCAAACCCGAAAAGAGTGTAGGCAACTGTGGAGTTACAGTCGCTAAGAGAATGAGAGTTGTGAGTGCTTAAGCTGTAGTAACGTGTGATTACAACGTCAGGCAGTTGCCGTGATCAAGAGTTTTAAAACGATCGATTAAGTTTAAGTTAATAAGCTATCAGCAACAGAACAGGCACACGGGATACCCGGAGATGACAACAACAACCGGAAGTTGCAACGTGCTCACCGCAATAGGTTCCTCCTTCCGCTCCTATTAACTGCTATTCTTTATAATATTCTCAGATCAATAGGAGACAGAGATGTTAAGTTGTAATAACAACCAAGTTACAAATCAAGGGTTATGATTATTATTTACAGCAGGGGTGGGGAACCTTTTTCCTTTAAATTTTTACAACATCCTCCGAGGGTCGTACAAATGATTGAACTCAACCTCTGCTTAAAAAAACTAAAATCACAGCCCATTCATTTGGCCTTTCTTTAATGCTGTGCAAAGAAAAAGCAACCTCTTAATCCAGATATCTCACCATGACTCACATATGCAAGCATGTGCACGGTGTGGCGTGACCACCAAAACAGAAAGATATGGACACAAGATGTGTGCAAGTGTATTTAGTATCCTATCCATGTGAACATGATTTAAGTGGGGGGGGGGACCTAACCTCCTCTAGGGGGGTCCGGGGGCATGCTCCCCTGGGAAGATTTATTTTTAAATATTGAAGTTAAAAGCATCAATCTGGTACACTTTGAGAGCAACATTAAGAGATCTATGGATACATCTCTCAACATCCATATGAAAGAGAACTGTAAGCATATTTTTCTTTTTGGATATTTTTACAAATCACTCCCCTTTTAAACTTTATTCTTGTTATTTTTAACAACTTTGTTGTTACTGTCATTAGTCATTAGTATTTTATACCTGTTTTTCATTTAGTCTCATTAATAACTATAATGATCATATCAAGGTGTGCCTTAACCTCACTGAGCGGAGTTATTTGAGCCTCTCAGGATAGAGCTCTCTTCCACCTGGTTGTAGAAAAGCGCTTTAAATTCGTTAGCATAGCTCGCTAACCAGATGCTAATAACAACAGATCGCCACTGTGCTTACAACTAAAGACACAGCCACGCAAACACTGCGGCATGTGTACGGCTCCTTATGGGTATTGCAATATTTGAAGAGCTGGAGCGGCGTTCCGGTGCTCTCTGTCAGCACTCCTTTCAGACGAGACATACCACGTAAAGACACATTACGCTCGTGTTGTGTTCAAGGAACCTGTACTTGGCCAGGAAAACAGGTACTCGCTTGTTTAATTATTTTTGCGGTCTAGATTTCTTCTTCTTTTTTGAAGTGAGAAGTTGTCAGTCAGTCTGGACTGACGGACGGACTCCCCCCCCACCCCCAAAATGAAAACTCTTCGGTTCTCCACGAATTACACAAGTCACCCAAATCAGCGTTAAAAAAGCGGGAGGCGCCGAAAAATCCCCTTTTAATGTATTGATTATAGCTCCGGGTCCGTATAGGTCGGCATCTGGCTCCGGACCGCGGTCCGCCTGTTGCCGACCCCTGCTCTATACGATCATTTCCTGAAACTATGACGTCATAGCCCCGCCTCTCCTCACCTCTCCTGCTCACCCGTGCGTCATTGCGGATGCGTTTCGCCAACAACGACAACAATGGCTGATCACAGGGTTGCTTTCGTGCTCCAGACGCTACTGACCATGATACAGATGTTAGTGCAAAATCTACAGCTCCCCTACCACAACCATCAGCAACTAGTGGACATTTATGTGTTTGTTTATGCCTTATGCCCATGCCTTGAGGGGTCTTATTTGCTGGTTTTGGTGTATTTTGTGGCGGAAGTACAGCGCCGCTTAAAGGCCCGGCATATGTACTACAGCTTCTCTAGCATTTTCATGTGGACGAACACGTTTCTTGAGCCGATTCCGTGTGGACGGAAGACTTCTTTGAAAACGACTTTGGTTCGTTTTCGTCTCTGTTTCGTCTCCGTGTGGCCTAAATCTCTAAAATCTTCACTCAGTGCTGTCCAGGAGGAAATCACACTGTGCTGCAGTGAAAGTGGGACTAGAGTGCTAATGTTGGTCTAATGGCACTGCAAAGGAATCAATCACTGTTCCCTTTTCTCAATGTTGTCTTCACTAACAATCTATGCCATCGAAAACCTGTAGGTGGCACAGTTCTTTGTCACAATATTTCTGTCGACTTGTTGTTGCAAGTTTCAAGAAGTGCTCATGAGTTCACTAGCAATGGAACCAACTCAACACTTTATCCGAGAACAATACCTGTATTTTATTTTTATACCTACTGTAAAGTACTTAGCCAAGTCCTACAGCTCCTATGTCCGTTGTGCTCCCCCACCATTATTCTTTTTTTTAGCTTTTTTCTTTCCTGTCCTTTTATCCTTTAAACTATATGTATGTGCATCCCCCTTCCCCACTGTGTGATGGATTTAGTGTTGCCATGCTCAATTTGACCGAGCGGTCCGTCCCCACAGTTCGGAGCCCTTCTTTACGGCCCTGCTTCACCGGTGTGGTGTGCTGGTGAACGGGCTCCTCCTGAAACACGGGTCTGAGAGAAGAAAGGGCCTGTTGTGTGAGCAGGAAGCCTGGAGGAGCTGGAGCAGAGGCGAGGGGAGGGGATGGGATGGGAGTAGAGAGCGACCTGGGTGTTCCATGAGAGTGGACCTCTCGGCTGTTTTGCTTTCTAATTCCCCTCAGCGCAGAACAGCAGGGGGGAACAGAGGAGAGAAGGAGCATAAGGGGGCGGAGGATGATCAGGGTGAAGGAATCATGTTTTCACACCAGAGGGAGGCAGGCGGGGGGGCTCGGGGAGCGTCATCCCGTATATCTTTGTACGTCAATGGTTTTAAGTCTAAAGGCCCAGAGGTAATGATGTCGAAATTGAAGGAGGACAAAGAATAATGCAGCAAAAAAACCTGAAGTGCTACAGTTTATTACAACATGGGTCTTATTGGTGGATTAAAACTAAGACTACATTTACTCAAGCACTCTACTTAAGTATTATTAACCCATACTTGCAGTTTACTTGTATTTACATTTTATGCTACTTTATACTTCTACTCCCCTACATTTTAGAAGAAAAATATTTTACTTTTTTACTCTACTCGATGTATTTATTACCCAAACTAACTAGTCACTTTTTACATAAAGTTAGTAACACATAATATGCTTGTATAAAATAATGTAGTACTGTACTACTAATCTATTCAGTGAATCAGAAAGTAACAAAAAAAAGCATTGAAAACATTGAGAATCTACAAGTGATAACAACATAATAATATCATATCCTCTATCAATATAACTCTGTGAAAAGATCCCTTCTGCATACTGATTACTTTGATACGTTTAGCACTTTTTGATGGTAACACTGTACTTCTACTCAAGTACTATTTTTTTTATTGAGGAATGTATTTTTAAACCATTTTTAAACCATAGCCTTTTATACTTAAGTAAAACAATTTTACCCACCTAGTTAGTTGCTGCGACATTAGAATAAAGCCGCCAGGTTACCCAAACTTACGTGAAAGAGAAAAACAAGACACATTTTAAATGTAGAACCTAAACTTTGCATTGTAAACATCTACTGCTACTTCTTCTAGGACACAATATCTTCAATTTGATAAGACTGTTTAGTATTAACACCAAGAACCACTTGTCAAACAAATAAGTAAATAAAGGAGACCATAATCAGAGATCCTGCCGATCACAAACTTCTTTCTACTATGGGACACACATCCATCCATGAAAAACAGTTTGCCTTGTAAATGTATGCTGTAATTCATGCAGAGAAGACAAATAAACTGTGCAAATTTGCTTTTTCAATTGGATAGTGAATGGAGGGACTTTGGGGAACCCTACAGATAGAGCTGGAAGTGATTAAACTTCCTAAAAGACAAAAATGAATTTCAGCTGGATCTGTTTTCGAATCCTGATCAATTGGATAATAAAATAATACCCTCACTCATGGCACACCACACTGTTTTAGAATGTGTGTGCTGTTTGGATAGTTTTAAAATCATTGTTTCGTTAATATAAAACATAGTTTTAGCATTTGACATTTTAGTTTTCATCTCCAAGGACTACAGAAGAAAGTTGACACCCACATCACTTTTACTTTTATATAATCAATCGTCATGTGTCTCTTGATATAATATATTGACACACACACACACACACACACACACACACACACACACACACACACACACACACACACACACACACACACACACACACACACACACACACACACACACACACACACACACACACACACACACACACACCCTGCTCATGTCTGGATCCAATATACTGTCATGTAGCTGTGGGTCTGGAACAGATTCACATAAAGGGCTCGGGTCTTCTTCTTCTTTTTCTTCTCTCATGGCCTCCTCTTGTCCTACTGGTTGTAGCCATGCTCCCCCAACCCACTCCACCCTGGCCTTTACCCCCTTGACTCTACCTCCCTGATGGCCACCACACTTCTAAGCTGTAACCTCCACCACCTCCGAACACCCCATCATCTGGTTCTGCTTGCCCATCCCGTGCCCTCCTCAAGGCCACAGGAAATAGCTGGAGAGTTTGTGGGCCCGTTTCCCTGGGGGTGGAATTAACAGGTGCACCAGTGTTTGTTTCAACTTTCCATTACCACTGGATAATGGTAATAATAAACATTGTGAGGCCAGGTGTAGTGCTGGCTATGGCTCTCAGGTTCAGCTGGTTCCTTCTTTTTCAGCTCAATTCATCCATTGCTGCTCTTTGTCCTAACTTACTTATTGTCAAATCCTAAGGATCCTACTTAATGAAGTCTTATTTTTTAAATACTTTCCATGTAACATGCTGTAAACTGAGAAACAAACTGTTATCCCACATTCACTTGTAAATTAAAAGGAGCCAATAGAAGACAAATACCTTCAAGATATGTTATCAACAGTATTTTATTTCCATAAAGAGGACATATAATGCTAATGTTTAGGTTTCATATTTGTATTTTGTGCCTCTACTGTGATATGTGTATATGCTTAAAGGTAATCTATTATGGAACATCAACTTTGTCCTTCTTTTATACATGCACATGTGTCCCCTCTGTGTAAAGATATTCTGAAAGTTTCAGGAAAAAAGATTCTCTCTCTTTTTGTCCTGATCCATTTATATAAAAACCTGTCTGAAAATGAGCTGATCAGATTTTAGCCACTTTATGATGTCATAACGATTATTTGGCTTGTGTGACCATTAGCCAATAACCAACCAAGGTAACCCGGCCCACCTTATCACCTGAATCTCCTCCTATAGCACCATTGTGTGTTATTTAACCAAATACCTCTCAGAGGGTTGTGGGGATTGGCTCCTTATTCTCATCTAAAGTAACAGACAGAGAATCAGCTCTTTTGAAACAGTGCTGAAACAGAGGGGATTATGGGATGCTACAATCCATGATCTGTTTGGTATTTGGAGCCAAACACTTCAGAGACATGTTTTGTATATATCTGAGACCTATAATATATTGATGAAAAACAGTATAATAGGGGACCTTTTCACCCTCTGTCTGAAACCAGAGCCCAGTCTGCTCTGATTGATTAGCTCTCCGGCTCTGTTGTGAGTGGTCAACCGTTTAGAGATGCCCCGCCCCTTAGCCCATCATGTACAATGTGTTGGAGCGCTAGCTATAGAAACATGATTGTTATGTAGTGATGTCACCATTTTACAGATTTAAACAAAGCACTACAATGAATCCATATTAGGCTTGGGGGGCGGAGTATGTTGGAGATAAACTCGTAAAAAAGGTGTAAATCTATGGATTTTAGCCTTTGCAGACCATTTACACGCACAAAAATCTATGAATTCCCAAAAAGCACAATATGGCGTCTTAACAGCTTTTGCACATGCTGCTGCAAGAATACAATAAAATGCAAATGAGCATTGCCACATTTTATTTTCCAGTGTACAATAAAAAAACTGGAAAGAAATGCTTAACATTATCGCTCCTTCAGGCTGTTAACTGATCTTTTCCATGAGGCAGATGTTGCCTGATGGGCCGCTGGGTGGCAAACCACAGAGATGTAAATTGATATATCTGTTTTCATCCAAGAGCCGTTGGTGATCTCAGTAGTTCTAGCTCGCCGAAGCCCCGCTCTTCATTAATTGACAGCCATTTTCCTCCAAGGCCATTATAGCAGGTAGATCGGCCATTTTGTTCTCATGTTACCTGGGATCCCCCTTAAGTGACTCATCAGATTGGGTAATAGTGGGAGTGAGGCAGTTTAATGGTGCACAGGGTCGTCTACTCTTGGAGGGTCGGAGGTGATAGGTCAAATGTTGCCATAATCCCAGGCTCCAGGTTCAGCCCATAAATAAGAGCTCGGCAGCTGGGAGGGAGGAGGGGGTAATTGATTTGAAGGGAGGGGGCATATTTCACCTGAAGAGGAAGCGGAGTTGACAACCATCCAACAGGTTTTATAATCATTGTTGGATTAGCACCTCTGGTGTGGGAGTCTTTGAGACACGGTAATATGGGGAAATCAGTGATTTTAGCAGGGATACAATTATCCCCACGAGAGATGCTACTGGGGATTCTGTCTTTCTGTCTTAAACATGTCATTTATTGCTTTCCCATAGAAACACAAACTGCAATACCAGGTGCCGATTGTTTGCAGAAGGCAGGAGTAGAGTTTATTGATAGCGCTCCATTTCATTTTATGACGCCTAATATGTTTTTTGCAACCAGTAACATGAGACTCAGCCTTGCTGGGAAAACGTACAAATGGGGTAAAAAAAAAGAAAGAAACACAAGGTCTGCTGTGTGGAAAAGGCTGCAGGAAAAAAAGGAATGAAGGCTAGCTGTAAAGACATTGAAACTTTGTGTGTGTGGGAGAAAAAGACGTCTGAATTGAACTTTGTCTACATTTGATGCGGCTTCATTTTGCAACAGTCTTGTGATTAGATAGTTTATGTATCATTTGCTTTCATTGCCTTACACTACCTTCATCACAGAACATAAATCAATCCAAACTCTCTCCTTCAGACAACAAATGACACGCTGATAAGGTCACATTCTTGCGCTTGTTTTCTTTGATAAACATGTTTTGATTGGCAGAACAATCTCACAGACAGACCGAGACCTGCAGGATATCAGGAGCAAGCGAGCAACTGACTGTTTCCTGTATAGACAGGAAGTGAGGGCTTTTATGAGGGCAGTGCATTGATTTCCTAGCATGCCAGGTCTGGGAGTAAGGAGAAAAAAAGAGCCGCTTCCTGTCGAGAAGAATGCCATGCCAGCTATCTGACTTGCAACAATCTCACAACTGTTATTGGGAGAGGTTGTGAAAGTAACCTTGGACGGTTGCCCTGTGCGCTGCTTTCTCATCAACCTGCACCCTGAGGTAGAAAAGAGAGGGTATGTTATGAGTTAAGAGGAGAAGAAAGTGAATCACCGCATAGTAGTTGCTCAAGAAGAAATTCAAATGGGAAAAATTACTTATTGCAGTTTATTTCACCAAACACAGCACAGTGTCTTCATCAGGGTGCTTTATAGAGTTGCTAAGAGAGTCTTTATAATATTAGCCCTATGAAGAATGATACAAATTAAAAAAAAAACACAACAAAGTAGTTTTGTAGGTTTTTCTCTCCAATGGAGAAGTTACCTATCTAGAATTGCTGTTTTTGAACCTCCAGTCAGAACATGACGTTGCCTGACCTTGCAGTCTTTTCCTTAAGTCACACCATTTTGAAATGTTTCTCAAGTCTGCAGAGAAGCTTGGCTGTGATAAAATGGCTAAAATGCCATTTGAAGCCTTATATCTCAGTCTTTGCAATCCATAGTTCCAACAAAAAGTTTATCCCATAGTATTTTTTGCAAAGGATGTTGTTTATTTTGCATGTACTGCCATAACTTCCTCCGAGGAGACTTTAAGTTTGCAACTTATCCCAATATGTTTAAATACTGCATATTGATAAAGACTTGCGATTATATTAACAGTAATATATAGGCTGTCATTATATAAGGCTATTATTCAAAACATTGGTTGCATAAAGACCAAACTCCTCCTGAAAGTCACCTAATTTGTTATTTAGATATACAGAGAGAAGGATGAAGTGAAGTAGCAATAGGACGTCCTGTACTAAGTCTGTTCCCTTGATACCTCCTCCATCCTTCCTTTCCTCCGACCCCCCCTCCCTGCTCTCTTTACCTCATACTCCTCTCTCAACTCCCTCTCACTTGTTTCATCTTCTATTTCTCAACACCGCATGCCCTCCCCCTCTCTCCCCTCCATCCCACTCTCGCTCACCTTCTTATCTGCGTACATCTTTCCCTCCCTCCATCTCTCAGTCTCTCCTCCCATGGTTCAGGGCTCGAACCCTTGTCCTCCTCCTCCCCCTCCGCGACTTCTCCTCCCTGTTAGCCGGTGGTCTCTCGCAAGGTCCCCGAAGGATTGATGGTATTCTCTTCCTGATCGTCCACCAGGCCAGAATAGATGGCTGACGCAATTCTCTAAATTACCTCAGGGAGGGAGGAAGGCCAAAAGCCACCCCCACATGCACACATATATGTATTCATACATGCAAACCAACAAAGACACTCTATGTGCATTATCTGTTGGGCTTTGTTCCAGTAAGGACACAAAAGTACTCGGAAGTCACTCTGTACGTGGTGATTGGCTGTTTACATTCTCCAAGCTCTTTACAGTCCCCCCCCCTCTACATCGCTCAGGTCGGGGGTGAGGAGTCAGAGGTGAGAGGTGAGGTTGTGGGCTCCAGGAGGAGAGGAGCTGGTGCTGGAGGTCCCCTCGTCCAGCCCCTCAGTATGTCTGAGAGGAGTCTCCTCCTCCTCCCCTACTGCACATCTGGCTGCCCCCAGAAAGCTCATTTGGAGGGAAAACAAGAATGTTTTTATTTCCCAGGGGAGAAGAACTCCGGAGTGAAACCACAGAGTTAAAACACAGAGGCATCCTGGGCCCTCACACTGCCTGCTGCTAGGCTGTGATGTCGAGGACTTTCTCTACGCTTTCACTCTCACTTTGCAATTCTACTTGACAGATTTTTCTTTCTTTGTATATCCACTTTTCTACTTTCCCAATGTTCATAAACCTACAGACTACCAGGATTAAACCGTTACTTTAACAAACCTGTCTTGTCCGAAACGCAATGCCAGCTATTTGTTTTCTACAATATACAAAAAGGTTTATATTGATCATATCGGTGAAATGTATGTGTTCATTCTGTAATCATCATTACAGAATGAACACAATCTCAACATTTTCAGTTATTTTTAAACAAAATCTAATTTTAAAGGCTTGGTAAAAATCAGTTTGGTACTAAACATGTCCATTACTCAAAGTTTTTTTAATTAACTTAAAAATGTGACAACCTTATTTAAGACTTATTTATTACAAACATGACAACATTTGATACTTGATAACTCTGGCTTCTTTTGTTAAAACTAAAAACAAATGTTGATATTCTTTAATGTAGTTATAAAACAATTGGTATCAATTTAAATACTTTGGCAGTAAATTGGTAGGAGATAATTGGAGTTATATGCAGCCCTTGTTTTTCTGGTTATTTAAAGGCAGCTTAGTGCATTTGATCAGATGTATTAAAAGATTGTGGTCTTGTTTAAATATTGAGAAAGTCCATGTTGACTTGACGTGTTGCAATGACGTTTTCAGTATTTTTTCAACCAAAACCACAAACTTTTCTTAAACCAACAACAACATGTTGGACCAAGGCTCAGTCCACATGTACACTGCATTTATTTTTTTCTTAAAGAGATTTCCCCTCCTGTCCACACAAGCACTGTTTTAAAAAGTCTCTGTTCATATGAAGGCGAATGAACAATAAAAGCCTTCTGAAGGCAGGTTGGCCCACACACAAACACACTGGCTACATTGGCTGTGGAGTTTCTGTGGCGGGGGTGTTGGATAATACAGTACTGGCTGCCCTAGTGCAGTCTGACACCTCTGGTCATCAGTATAATGGAAGAGTAGCAGCACATTTATTTATTTTGCAAAAATAGAAGAAACATTTAGTTAACAATGTCCAATATTGAACAGTATCATTTTGACGGCTCACAAAGAAGATAAAATGCGAGCCAAAAACTCTAGTTTGCCTGTTTACACGTAACACTAAAAACCTGAAACTTTCTAAAAAAAGTTAACTAAAATACAGTTTTTGTCCGGAGAAATAAAGCTATAACACAAAGAAAAAAGCCTATGTTTCAAAAGAACACCTCTGTACGTGTTTTCTACGGCTAAAAAAGTAACTCCTGCAATATATGTATTTTTAACATTAATATCTACCGATAATGTATTTTATGTCAACAATCAAGTCACACCTAAGACAGAAAATGTGTCTTTTTTAAATGTCTCATCATAAAGCGATTTGCTTTATTTCAGCTGCTGCCAATTGAAATCAAAAGTCAATTTCTTAAATGTACAAGAAGCTAGTAAACCAGCTTCTTCCCTCTGAAACACACTCGTCTGTGAAACCCCTCTGACTGTATTAACACATGTGCATACAACACACTCATGGATACACAGCTGTGCTCTATTACAGCAATGTGCAGTAGCCATCTCTCCGCCCCTCGCCTCCAGCCCTCTCTGCGACTGTTATTGGAAATGTAGCGCTGCTACGGGAGCAAGCTCATGGCGGATTTATATGACACAGGTGTACGATCTAGGAAAAAACACACACACACGCACACATACATCAGGAGGCACGCGAGTGCACAAGCCCGCAAAGACTAGATCTAATGTCAGCCACTTAATGTCTACACCACTCACAAGTCACAACACACTTCAGACATACACACACACACACACACACACACACACACACACACACACACTCACAAGTCACACACACACACTCACAAGTCACACACACACACGCACACACACTCGCATATGTGTCTGGACTGCTTAGAGCTGTATCCAAACCAGGCTGAAAGTATCACCCAGCTCCTCTCGTTTCTGCCGCCTGGTTAGCCTCATCTGATTCTGATTTTTGACTTTGCGTATTGAATATGACAAAAATGTCTTTAATTTTAACTTAATATATTTTCCTCTTTGCCCTCGAAGTCTACTTTGCTCCTTTTGTTCTGGGAATATGCCAGGCATTTCCTCCGTGCGCTATCCCAGTTTTCCAATAAGACGGAGGCCGGAGGTATGAACTGGGCGGGCTGGGCTCCTTTTCTCTCTGGCATTCCCCGATGGCCTAGCGGAGGCAGGAATACCGGGGATACGGTTTCCCTCTGGAAAACAGACAAAGACATTCCAAGGAGGAGTAGCTGTAGTGCCTACACAGCAATAATGTCAGCTTAAGTTTCTAGCCACGTAGACTCTACCTGTGGATCTCACTGGGTTTCAAGAAGTATACCCCTGATTTCTTAACCAACACATTTTTTATTTCAAGTTATGTACTGCAGCATTTCCCAACTTCCTAGAACCCCAAAAATCCTATGAATTGTTTTTAAATCTTTCTCCCAGGGTATCACTGTTTAGACATCATTTGGAGCAAAAAAATGTGAAACCCTTGACCTAAAGAGATTGCCGCTGTACACCCACATGTAGTAATGTAGTGTTAGACATATGTATCTCGTCAGCCCATCCTTTCTGATGTTCATCCCTCTATATTGAAAGGCAGAGGGCAGGGAGGCTCCCTGAGAGCCACATGGTTCTGATTTAGCCTGTTAGTGGCGAGCGCTTCTTCTAATGAACGAGCAGGTTGTTTTACTTTTTTGTGTCACGGGGGCGAGGTTATGTAGCTTGAGGTTGTTTTAGGGTCTACATCTGGATGCGAGGACAGTAATTGTGGGCAGGAATGTGTGTTTGTACACTTCAAATACAGCAGCAGCAGAACATTGTAGATTGTAGGGACTTGAGTTGTACTGCAGACTTGTAAGCCAGTGTTAACGCAACATATATTTCAATCCTATACTTTAGAATGAGACAGGCTTCTGTGCAGCAGCTGTACAGTAATCAGCCCCTTTTAAAAATGTTACCTTTTCTTTCAATTCAGGCCCAATATTAGACGTGAATTTACCTGGCACAAAGATGTAAATAGCTCCAAAAAGTGCGCTTGTGCTTTTTTTTATTTGTCTCATAAACATACAGATCGCACAGGAAAAATAAGAAAGACTGCATGCCAATGATGAAAATAAATAGAGTATCATCAGGTGCATCTGTTAACAAAAAACACATGGCTATCTTTGGTGAACGCAGGTTGCAAACCCAGTCCAGCAGTCACATTCGCACAACTGATATTTGGTGAAACTGTGTTGTAACTTTTTTGTAATTTGTAGATTACAATTATATATCCTATCTGACCATATTATACAGCACATATACGTCTCTTAGATAGTTTGGACTTACATTTTACTTACATTTTGAAAAGATTGATAGTAGTAAATCATAAAGAAAACCTTGGGAGAGTTACAGTCCAAAATGGGACTCCAATGTTTTTAATTGGATAGCAAAAGTAGTGGATTCCATATTAGAATTAGGATAAAATGATGTTTCAACAAGATTGATGCGCATTTGCTTTGACACTGCACAGAGGCGTTCATCATGATCATCTATTTCTGATTCGGTATTTGGAATCTATTTTTGTAAGTGAATACGTCTCCTTGTACTGTAGTGAGCCATGTTTGAACAATAGCAGTGGATTTGTTTGTCTTGTTCTGGTTTAGAACTACAAATTGATCAACCTGTTGCTTTCCTTAATTACTCAGCTATGACATAATTAAGCGGTTTCGTGTCATCAGTTTAAATCCTACGCTTACAAGAAGAAGAAAACATTACTCACTTTTGTATTTAGCACACAGCGAGGTTTGGCTTTTTTGAAGCCAATGCAGTAGCACTTATATTGGTTTGGCTTTTTGAATGATATTGTAGGATTCTTAGTATTTTTTGAGTAGTTCTCTTCATTGTTGATTGCACTTATTGGAAGTTGCTTTAAATAAGTGTCAGCTGAATGTAATGTAATATAGTGTAAGAAAAACAAATACAATCCCACTTTGTGAAGATAAGGAGGAAGGAATAGGTCATTCATTCTGTTTCTGTATTTAAAGAATCGTTATATTTATATACTAAAATTGGAGATATTGCATTTGTATGCGTTTCCAAATGTTAGTCTTAAAGCTACACCTTTACATGAGGTGGGAATGCTCCTCTCCTAAGTGCAGACATCCAAATTAACTGTTGAGTGAACAAGAGAGTCATAATTCAACAATTTGTTGCTAACATTGTCAATCATGGCGGATAATTGTTTTAGCCATAGGGCTTTTTGGGTGGTTGTGCATTCTTCACGCAACTCCAGCACTGATTGGGCACGGAGAATGATTAATCTGATCCTTTTGGCACCGAGACAACCATGCATTGAGCTGTTGCTGTCGCCACACCTGTATGATGTCATCACCGCAGGTGTTTCTCAGCTCCCTTTAGTGTGTGTGTGTGTGTGTGTGTGTGTGTGTGTGTGTGTGTGTGTGTGTGTGTGTGTGTGTGTGTGTGTGTGTGTGTGTGTGTGTGTGTGTGTGTGTGTGTGTGTGTGTGTGTGTGTGTGTGTGTGTGTGTGTGTGTGTGTGTGTGTGTGTGTGTGTGTGTGTGTGTGTGTGTGTGTGTGTGTGTGTGATGCTTATCAGGGGATGCCTGTTTTGTATCACTTTTTTTAAATAGCTCTGTGGGTGTGGACTTGAGAGAAAGAAAGGCAGAGGAACATACTGTAGAGTGTAGATGCTTATCGGTGTGGCCTAATCACTACCATGTGCTTTTATGGCCACTTGATGTATTAGGTGAGGCCATTGGAATCCCAGGAATTAGCCTCCTTGAAATTGTACACACAGCCTGTTCGTCACCTAAAGTGTCCTGTTGAAAGAAGAATCAGTCCTGTTCTGGACTGTCATCTTGTCCTTTACACCGCCTGGGGCTTTTACCGCCTGGAAGCTCGACCTGCTCACTCCGGAGGTCCACGAGCCTGGGAAGCAGCCCCACTGCACACACACACACACGCACGCACGCACGCACGCACGCACGCACACACACACACACACACACACCACACACACACACACACACACACACACACACACACACACACACACACACACACACACACACACACACACACACACACACACACACACACACACACACGGACGGACGGACGGACGGACGGACGGACGTAAAAAAATTACTTGAGATCACATTTCCTTTGTTCAAAATGATCTCCTTTCATTTTTATTTTGGGAGAAGGCAGAGCTGCAGATTGTAAGATTCTGTTTAATTTAGCGAGGATTATTATTTTGCCTAATTGGCTTTTAACGAGGTTTTAACTTGAGTATATAAAGAAGCCTGTCTGGTTCTCTACCACCCACCCACAAGGTCCACTCAAGGTTAACTCCATCCAGATCTGCCTCTTTACTCTCCTGTTCTTTCCCCAACCCCCTCCCTCTCTAACTTTCACAAATATGTCAGTATTAGGCCAATACATTCTATCTTATACTCAGATAAAGGTAAGTCTTACTTACTGTAAAATATTTTACATAACAAACGTGTGATCATCCTTTTAATTATGATGAAATGTTGACCTACTTTAAAAAACAATATCGTCATCAATGGATCCACCCTTACCGGTAACCATATCGAATTGTTGTAGTCTACACTTACATGTACGCGCAACAAAAGTAATCCACATTATAATTGCAGTAAATAATTACATCGCACTTATACAAAATACAACAACATCATACAAAATAATCATTCTTCATAGGGAGTTTTTATATTTATAAAAATTGATCAAATAAAACCAATTAAAAATACATTACATATTTTAAATTACATTATTTATAATTATTATGGTTCCTGATAAAAGCATATGTATGTAAATTTGCGTATGTCCGCTCACTCTTGTGAATATATATGTATTCTAACCACCACATATCACCACTTAGCGCACAGACACAACTAGCAAATAAAAACTGATCATCTTTCTGAGGTACCCACAGTTTGAATGTGTCTCATACTCTTCAGAGATCCAGTTTTTTATGAAAATATGTGCAAAATAAATGCTGTTTTGATTTCAGTTATCATTATGGCACGCACCCATTTGTCTTTGAAAGATAGATTGAAGTGAATTTGAAAAAAATATCATCAACATCCCTTAATAAGCCGAAATGTTGACTGTTTTTAACGCAGAATAGTGCCATCAGCTTTGATTTGCTTCATAATGAATGAAGCAACATAATCCTGATTGCAAAGGCACCAGGGGCTTCATGTGCCAGTAATGGAGAGGTCATAGTCTAATGTGATTTACAGCGAAGCAACAACTTTTAGTTTTGCTTTCCTTTGTACATCATAAACCCAGTAGGGCACATGCGGCTGATGAAAGATCCTTTTATCACAGTTTACTGATACAAAAAGAAGAATTGTTGTTGCATGCGCGCCTCACTCAAGCTGCTGCGTCCCTTTGAATCTTAACTGCCATCTTATCAAAACAAAGGATTCTTTGAATATTTAGATGCAGGGAAACACCCTCAGGCAATTGTGTTTGATAGGAAGGAAAATATTTCCAACTAACTCGGCAAGTGTGCCTGGGGGGAAATACAAAACACTTGTGTTGTTTGTTCTGTGCAGTGCTCCCTGCTAAATGTCGCTAGCGGACAAAAAGTGCTCTTGTTTTTTTTTGTTATGCATCCATCGCTAGGAGTCATCCAGTTTGCAAGCGGTTGTAGTTTCTGTGGTTTTTGTGCAATAACGCTTGGTGAAGTAGAGACAGAAAGAGTGTGTGTTTTATGTTTGGGATGGGGAAAGTGAATGAGAATGACAGATTTTTTTTTTCATACCTCTGATCACAGTGGCTCTATTGTTCGGAGGCTGGTTGCGGGGATGAATTGTTTAACCCTGTCTTACTACATTGCTGAATCAACTTTGTTCTATTTGTGTGTGTGTGTGTGTTTTTTTATTACTCATGTTTATGCATGCTCATACAGCTGAAACGCTGGACATGTAAGCCTGTAGTTGCCAAGACCTCTGGCCAGTGGCAGCAAATGAAATATTAAGTGGTTCCACTGATTTATGCAGCATTTCTGAGAGTTTGACAGAGGTTTTGCTTGACCGTGATGAAGAAACAATGAGCTTCCAGGATAAAGTTTGCTCTACAAACATGCACTGAACATATGACCACCCACCTGTTAAATGGCCAGCTGCTCACCTTTCTCCTTGGCACGCTTCAGTTAA
The DNA here is from genome assembly GCF_902827115.2 of Pseudochaenichthys georgianus. Lineage (NCBI taxonomy): Eukaryota > Metazoa > Chordata > Actinopteri > Perciformes > Channichthyidae > Pseudochaenichthys > Pseudochaenichthys georgianus. The sequence goes on along the minus strand of NC_047506.1, from coordinate 32,251,732 downwards.
TTTAATTGAGAATTTTAAATCAGAAGGAGTTCTAGAGCTGAGATTACCAGCTGATTTATTCTTGTTACACAACTATTCTTATTAATTTAAAACATCAACGCGGCATCTCTTTGAGTGACGGTCATGTTGACACATCCTGGTGAAGATGTTCAATGCCAACACAGGAAATACTGTGGAAGCAAAGAAAGGGTGTGGAGGGTGCAGTAATGATGGTGTGTAGAGCATTCATATCCTACAAATAAATTATTATGATGTCTTTTTTGGGAAGTTCTACCACGATCATTTCCGATACATTTGACCTTAACCATACTTTGACATTCACCCAGTTGCCATGCACACAAAATAATAATGTAAGGTTCTCACATTGAACGCCCACAAACAAAACTTAACCCGTGGTTTTATATATTAATAACAACAATATGTCAGTCAATAGGTTTGCAAATTATTTTCTAACTTATTGAAATTAATTATTTATAATTGTTCAATTATTAGTTAATGATCAACAATATGCACACATATGCAGTCAAATAAATTATTTGGAAGACCTTTAATAAACACTGTTAGGATTTATTTTCTTTTTTTGTTGCTGAAAGCGTGATGATTGATTCAATCTAAAAATAGATTTTAGACTAATTCAACTTAAATATAACCATATCAAATATTAAGTCTTTGGAAAAAAACGAATGTATTGTCACAATGGTTAGAGCTTATTTAGGCTTCCAAGACACTTCTATAACATAGACTACTACAAATAAAATGGTCGCTAATGTCAATAAAGACAATTGAAACTAGTTTATCAAAGCTAAATGGTCAATTTCAGCGTTGTTTCACAATGAAGTAGAACCACTTGCTTACAATCCACAAAGACTTTGAAGCCCTTAAGCAGAGGGGTTTTCCGTACACTTTGTTGCAAATAACAGGTTTGTTGTTCTGTAATTCCCTCACTCGCAACCCTCAACTCCATTCTGCTTTCTCAGGAGGAAGTGGGCTGTCCTCTGAGATGAAGACTTCCTTCAGTGATTCCCACTGCAGCTCCACAGGAAGGGCTGGAGCAGAAGTGCAAGGACAAAGTTAGTGCACCCTCAGGCACCATCACTGGGACAGATCCATTCAGTCTGGTAGAGGGAGGGCAGAGATGGTGGAGAGGGGATTTGCAGAATGAGATAAGATTGAGTGAAGAGGGGAGAATGTGTGAGAGATGGATGAGGGAGGAAGTGGAAAAGAGGGAGGAAAGAGATGGATGGACATATTGTTATGAATATTCTCAGTAACCAGGAAATAAAAGGAATTCCTGGTCAGTACTGAGGAAGACAATCTTTGAAAGCATCATAACAGTGACTAAAGAAGGAACTTTTAGCTGGACGTGCAAATATTAGTTCTTTGTGCGCCTGCCAATCATTGTTCTCCTTTCTGGTGAAGCTGCACTCAAGTACATCCCAGAGGCGCCAATGTGATTGATGGCAGGGGCTTATAATGACAAGGTTATCAACATCAGCTAACCTAAAAGTTCTTAATTGAAATTAATCGTTTTCCTGGGATTTCATAGCCTCTTTTCTTTTTTGGTGGCAATATATTGTTTGTGCTGGTTACGTAAGCAAGCTAAGGGGCGTGGTTCGGCCCGACGCGAAGCGAAGCGGAGGGTCGACAACCCCCTTAGCTGTGATATAATGAGCATATATCACGGCCTGAAGTGAGCTATTGCTTTTATAAAACGGTTACCAAGTGTGGCAATATGAAAAAAAAATACACACTCTAATTTAAATAGTTGTTATTAGTAAATAATGATGTTCAAAATAAAATAGTCCCTCCGTTGCCTTCTGCGCGAAACATAGTGCGAGGTGGTTGCTATGCAACAACACTAACAGATAGCGAACATATTAGACGGAGAGCATTGATCCATTATTTGGCTATTTATTTACATTCATTTGTATGTTGCCGTTTATTGTGCACCCACTGAAAACCTGTCCAGCATCAGTAGCATGCAACATCGTTGCTTGCTTTAAAAGTAGCACAATTAATTATGTCAAACCTTGGAAAGTATCTATCCCTGCCCTAATGCCAAAGGAACTGCACACTGAATATGTTTTGCCGTTTGATGTCCATGTCTGGACCGCTGCGTAAAAAGGAGGGTTTCTGCCCCGCTGCTTTCTTGTTCCAGTACGTTTTCAGCCCAACGGTATACTGTTTTTCTCAGACGCGGAGGGATACTGACTTGTTGTGAAAAGTAACTTACAATTCTACCCGTGGTATACGCTCAGTATATCACAGCTAAGAACCAATCAGATTGCTTGATTTGACTTGTCCATTTTATAATGGTTGATTAACAAGAGTACACCTTTCCTTATGCCATTCTAAATGGATTCTCAGAAGCCAAACCTTGTTTTCTATGTTGTTAGTAGGGTTGGACATTTCTAGATCCAAAGGCTACAATGTGATTTTACTTCTACAATATAACATATTTGTAGGGATTTATAATTAAAATAAACTGATGAATTAGGCACACTATGTACTTCAAATATGCTTCAAATATGCTTACTCATCATAATGTCGAGAATCGTATTTTAACGAAGCCCTATTATGCTTTTTTAGGGGTTTTCCTTTCCTGTAGTGTTATTGGTTATTGTGCATGTACAATCCTAAATGTCTCTTCCACACACTTCCCCCCCCCCCCCCCCCCCCCCCTGCCTAAAAACGCATCCATTGGACTCCTTGTGTAGTGACATTACTATAGAGCAGGGGTTCTCAACGTTTTGATGAGTGAGGGCCAATTTAGGTATTTAGGGCCGCCCAAGAAAAAACGGAACACAAAATAATTCCAAAATAAATCCTTTCTTTATTGTACTAACCAATTACCGCAACTCGCAAGATGCCTAGTTGCCATGCAACCAGGAGTCTAGCAAACTTTCCACAAGCTGTCATTCATAATTTAGGAATGACAACCCAGGGGGCGCAGTTTTACCATTCTTAAGCCTCTTAACCCTGTTTTCTTAAATCACCTTTTAAATGTATTTCTTCTAACATGGCACCCCATGTGTTAAATATCAAAATGTTCAGGACAATCTCTGGTCTTGCTATATATGCATATTGCTCACCTTAGAGCACTGTTTGATGAGATAAGTAGCTCAAAAGCTTAAAATGTGACATCCGATCTTTGGAAAATCTTCAAAACTCTTGTGAAAACACAAATGTACTCATGTGATCGAATTGTTTTGGTGTTTTAGATTTGGTTACCAAAGTCATAGGATCACAAAAGCAGTGAAATATTTGAATTACACTGTATATAAATGTGTTATTCATGTCTAAAATTAAAAAAATTAAATTCAAATTTTGAGTAAAATAGGTGTTTATCACTCTACTTTAACCACAGCAGGGACTGAGATACATTAGGACTGAATAATGACTTCATATTACATACCAAGGTTCATGTGATGTGTACAAATACAAATTGAGCATTCAACCTTTTTTTTTCAACCAACAATTTATTATAAATATGTTTTTTTCAACCAACTATTTATATAAATATAAGAAACTGGAAAATCTCACTATTTACAATATTGAACATCAGAACTTTCAACCAACTATTCATTATAAATGTCAAGACAGTGTCAATGTCTTTGTCTGTCTTCCAAGACAGTGGGTCTGGCTGTTGTGTAGGTGGGGGTGATGGTGCATGGGCTGCTGTGTAGGTGGGGTGTACAAGTGCTATACGAGACCTCCACGAGACCTCCTTGCTGGCTGGGTTGAAGGTGATGGCTGTGGTGGAGCCTTTGTGCTGAGGTGTATCTTGACCTGGTCGCAGCCGCAGATGGAGGTGGAGGCAGCTGTAGTGATGCTGGTCTGCTGGTCCTTGGTGGTGATGGCTCTGGTGAAGGCCCTTGAGCCACAGTAGATCTTGACCTGGGGGCCGGCACAGATGGATGTTGTGGCTGCTGGATAAACGCCGCCTGTGTAGGACAATAATTACAACTAATTTAATTGAAATAAAGTTCAAGTAAAATGTTGCTCAAGCACAAATAACAATGCACACATAAAAATAAAGTTTGGGAGGTTGCAGAAGGAGTCTCTCTCTCTCTCTCTCACACACACACACCGGTATTTCCAGTTACTTTACATTCAGTATAAAATCACAGACACACATATAGGCCTACATAGGCCTACATAGGCTACATCTGATTACAAAGTCTCATCTGTACAGGACGGTAAAATAATAACAGGCACACATATAAATAAATCTATGACAAAGTCTCACCTGTACAGAACAGTATGATAAAATAATCGATGGCAAAAACATGTCACTGTAAATGTCTCCGTTGTGGGACGAATAAATGATTAATTTAATCATCTACACATGTAATCTCACTTTTACACACCGAAATAACGTTAACACAGAGTAAACGTTTGCTAATGGAGAGTCTATTTTGTCCCAATAAAAAGTTCATGACTATCGATAAAAAATATATATCAATAAACCTATTGTTCATTTTTGCGGTATTCCCCACACATTGCCAGTACACTATTACTGTAATATTTACACTTACCCATGTCCAAATGGATCCTTGTTGTTGTCTTTGTGTTCATCTTCTTCAGAAGAGTCGAAGACTTCAGGTTCTGAGGCTCTATCTTCACTGCTGCTAGCGAAAAAAATCTCTAGCGAAGTCGGCAACTGTAAAGTTTTTTTTAGCCATTTTCTCTGTCTCTCTCTCTCTCTCCTCACAGACGTAAACTGATGGGAGACACGTGGTTTATGTTTGTTTTACTTGGTGGGTAGGCCCTTATTGATTTCTCGATGTCCATTGGTCATTTCAGACCATGATGGCTGCCGGCCGAGATTTCCTTGACGGACACACGAATCCACCAATCCCACACAGTGTAAAGTCAAGCTGCTTTGAGCGGCCATATTGGCTGCTGTGCCCTGGTTACAGTCGCACAGGAGATACGGCTGGAAAGCTACTCTTCCAGCGATTCCGCGGATATCTGAATCATATTTCTACTCCTTATAATCGAAAATATATGATTAATTACGTAAAATTATGCGCACTCCAGAGGGTTAAATTCCATTCTAATTCTTTCTAGATACAACCATGGAGGATTAAAATATAACGCATGCATTTCAGCGTGTCACATTAACTATCGCGGGCCGCCAGAAACATTTCCGAGGGCCGCCATTGGCCCGCGGGCCACACTTTGAGAACCCCTGCTATAGAGGTTTCTCAATACTCTAATTTCCGCTCCTCGACTCCTATCCTCGAGACGAATTAGTCCCGCCCACAGGAGATGCGAGCGGAGGACTGAGGAGGGGAACCGAGGAGAGAGGAGGGGAAGCAGCAGGCGGTTAGAGAAATGAGAACTCCTCTCCTCTGAGCGGTCATTTTAAAGAGACGTCCATCAATGATGACTGGAGGCACAGCAGCCCTCTGTCTGATGGACAGATGTGTTCATGACGACTTATATATTTACTTTAATTAATTCACAGTGCAGAATAATGAGACAATAACAGGCTACAGATGCGGACACACATATATTTATATAAATATATACAATTTCAGAATCAAACAAGTATGAGAGCACTCTCATAACGTAACACAATCAGAGACTGGATATATCCCCCCCTCTCTCTGGTCGCTGAAATGGGGAATTGAAATTACGGGCCAAAAGTTGTATTTACAAGTATTTAAAGTAAGCAGAGGACACCAAACCAACTGAGACCCATCTGTCCGCCGCATCTAAGCACTGTACAACACACACACCTACACACTGTACAACACACACACATACAGCATAATGTGCATAATCAGGCTACAGCCGTTGTGTATTTTATTATGTGAAGCACTAAATGGTTTTAGAAAAATATCAACTCTCTGCTTTCTGCACGGACCTCACAGCTGTTCTCACTGTAAACATTGCGTTGCGATGAAAGCTGTTAATAAAATAATATCCAGGGGATGCATGCAGAGCTGTCATTGGCTGAGATAAGTCCGGCCGTGCATCACACCTCCACCGTTCCCGGAAATGCATCCGCGGAGGAGCCGTGGAGGAACAATCAGTGTCTCCTCGGTTAGAGCTCCTCCAGAGAGCCTCGGTCCTCGATGTGCATTTAGAGAAATGAGATGTCCTTCAACATGTTGCGCTGAAATCCATTTCCGGGTCACTACCGGAGGACCGAGGAATCGAGGAGGGGAAATTAGAGTATTGAAAAACCTCTTATGTAACACTTGCTCTTCTATTTGCTAGCGCTCCATGACAATGTACGAGATATGCTAAGGGGGGGGACATCTCTAAGCGGTTGACAAATCAAAACAGTGCCCGACAGCTAACCAATCCTTTATTAGTTCATCTTTAAATAAGGCAAATGCTTGAGTTGATTTTGGAACAGATATTTAGCTTGACAAGACACAAGTTTTAAGTTGTCTTGAATACATACCAACATTTAAAGTATGTTTTCAACCATTATTAGCATGTCACAATCTGAACACTTTCAAACACTTTCCCCCAGAACATTATAGGTTTCATTCAGGTAAACAAATACAGTTTTAGGGACACCAAAAACAATCTTTGAAGTGAGGCTTTCAGTGGCTTGTGGGTCACATACTGTAGGAGGTCCTCTCCGTCAGCTGTAGCTGTTACAAGTTAACTCTCCACAGCTACTGAACCTTTTAACTTTCCGTGTGTATTTCACGGTGTAAGAGTGCAGACTTTGAGAACCTCTCTCGAGAAACTTTGACGCGCAGATTGCCATATGTGAAGAATTTGCAAAGGTCAGCATGAACCACTGAAAACGGCCGAACTTCACCGCTGCTTTATTATCCTTGTAGCCCTCTGGGTGTCTGACTGTGGAACGATGTGGAACAACAGCCACAGGACTGCAGAGTCCCTGCTGGAAAGCTCCAACACAAACACAACCTCTCTCTCTCCCCCTTTTCTCCCTCTCTCTCTCATAGCCAGGGGTGAGGCATCTGTTTCCTATGCTCAACATGCTGAAGCCACTGCATTCAGTACACACACATGCAACACACACACTAGTGTTTACACCATTCTTGTCTTATCTTCCACACTGGACACATTACAGCAACATTTCAAAAACACACACCGCTGATGGTGTGTGTGTGTGTGTGTGTGTGTGTGTGTGTGTGTGTGTGTGTGTGTGTGTGTGTGTGTGTGTGTGTGTGTGTGTGTGTGTGTGTGTGTGTGTGTGTGTGTGTGTGTGTGTGTGTGTGTGTGTGTGTGTGTGTGTGTGTGTGTGTGTGTGTGTGTGTGTGTGTGTGTGTGTGTGTGTGTGTGTGTGTGTGTGTGTGTGTGTGTGTGTGTGTGTGTGTGTGTGTGTGTGTGTGTGTGTGTGTGTGTGTGTGTGTGTGTGTGTCAATGACTGTACTGGTAGTCGCTTGTCCTTTCAGTGTCGTTTGGTGTTAATGTCCGGATGTTATCACTTCAGTATCAACTGGGATGTCGCTCTTATCTGATCTGGTGTCCCTGCTGATAACACCATGGAGCATTTGTCTGTTTGTGTGAAAATATACTTTTAATATCAAATTATCTGAAATGTTTAGGAAACAATAGAAAAATGGATTAAAACCAGAATGAACGTATGTTACAATTACAACAAGTAATAACAAATAAATTGAAAAGTGTTACTATTGAAATGTAGGACCATAAGATAATAATTACGTCAAGTACATTTGGCTTAAACTGTTGTATTGTGTTTGATGATTAAAACGAACTAGAAAATGCATTTACTGCAGAAAATGCGTGCGAATGGTGTAAACTGTGAACATTTATGGCTGAATTTAGCTGAAAATGCAGAAAAAGTTGAATATGTTATTAGCTAAATGGTAGTTGCTTTTAGCTAAACAAATGCAGAAAAAGCTTAATATTTAAAATAAAAGGTTTAAAAAAGGTATAAACAACATGTATAGCCTTGATGTCCTGAAATAGCTGAATAATGTAATAGTTGAATGGGTTCTGCAGCTGAAAATAGGCTGAAGGAGTTAAATATCATATGTAAGTAGTAGTGAATGAATTTGTATTAAGATGAGAAAAGAAAGTAAAAAGGCTTGGGAAACTTTTGAACTAACTTGATGGTGAATGATCTGTCGCCATGGCAACGGCATTTGATGACATGCCATAATACTCTTAGATGTTTTGATGGCTGCATTGTTACCAAACCTGTGAAGTTTTGGGCCATTTCGAGTATTTTCACTGAAGTTATGAGAAAACCGTGTTTCATGGTGAGCATTGTGTTGCCGTGGCAACGGCATTTGAAGAAATCTCAAAACTGTCACGTAGATGTCTTCACGGCTGGACTGTTAGCACACATGTGAATTTTGAGCACTCTTTGAACATTTGCATAGGAGTTATAGTGACATCATATTTTATGTCGCTTTACCGCACCGTTGTGACGAAAAGGGAGCTGAGCCAGAAGGCAAAGCTCTCTGTCTACCGGGCCGTTTTCGTTCCTACCCTCACCTATGGTCATGAAGGATGGGTCGTGACCGAAAGAACGAGATCGCGGATACAAGCGGCCGAGATGGGTTTTCTCCGCAGGGTGGCTGGTGTCTCCCTTAGGGATAAGGTGAGAAGTTCGGTCATCAGGGAGGGACTCGGAGTTGAGCCGCTCCTCCTTCGCGTCGAAAGGAGCCAGTTGAGGTGGTTCGGTCACCTAGTTAGGATGCCACCTGGGCGCCTCCCTAGGGAGGTGTTCCAGGCACGTCCAGCTGGGAAGAGACCAAGGGGTAGACCTAGGACCAGGTGGAGGGATTATATCTCTTCGCTGGCCTGGGAGCGCCTTGGGATCCCCCAGTCAGAGCTGGTTGATGTCGCCAGGGAAAAGAAAGTTTGGGGCTCTCTGCTGGAACTGCTACCCCGCGACCCGACCACGGATAAGCGGGAGAAGATGGATGGGATGCGTTTCCATGGAAACGGCATATGGTGAGATCTCAGAATTGGCCTAGTTGAGGCATGGACCGGTGATATACAAGTGAAGATTGGGGGACGATTGGACCGTGTCCATTGGACTTATAGCGACATCATGTTTTATGGCGAGGGATGCGTTTCCATGGAAACGGCATATGGTGAGATCTCAGATTTGGCGTAGAGCTCTTGAGGCATGGACTGGTGATATACAAGTGAAGATTGGGGGACGATTGGACAGTGTCGATTGGACTTACAGCCTCATCGTGTTTCATGGCGAGTGGTCTGTCGCCGTGGCAACGACATTTGATGACACCCCATACTACGCTTAGATGCATTGATGGCTGCATCGTTATCAAACCTGTGAAGTTCTGGGCTGTTTGGAGTATTTTCACTGAAGCTATGAGAAAACCGTGTTTCAAGGCGAGCATTGTGTTGCCATGGCAACGGCATTTGAAGAAATCTCAAAACTGTCCCGAAGATGTCTTCACAGCTGGACTGTTGAAGTCTGCTGCATGTCAGTTGGAGTGATGACATCTTCGTGTTCCATTACACAGGTGTTTATAGTTGAGCTAACGAGCTCTCTAGAGATCACAGGTTTCCATTGTTCTGAATGAGAGATAAACCTCTTACATGTGAACGTTTTGTGGACTAAAGGTGTGCGGCTGCTACCGTGAGGAAATATCTGCCTGAAATTACAATGGGCTTCAATGGAGGAATGTTGAACGTTTTTGTCACTCCCATGTCAATTCCAACCTATGAGAGGTTTTCCTACGTTTTCCATGAAAACATATGTCTGACGAGTGTAGGGTTTGGGAATTAAGGCAAGTTTAAAACATTTTTGGGGGAGAATTTCAGGCACTGCTGCACTCTGTTTTGAGATCAAAGCACTCTAGAGTTAACGAGCTGCTCCATCCACTCTAATGTTAAAATCTGAAAAAGGCCTCTCTGCTAAGCTCCAAACTAAATTCAATATCTCAAAAAGTTGAAAAGATTTCAAAAATCTTTTATACAAGTTTTATAGCTGAAGGTATGGTGAACATTTGAAAGTTGGAATGAAGTGTCTGGCTGAAATTATGTGAAAGGAGAAGCATTTGGCGCAAAGTGTAGGAAAACAGGATTTGAAGACATCTCACATTGACTTCAATGTTAAAAAAAAAAAAGTTTAAAAAGCTGAATATTTCAAAAAGTATAAAATATTTTTAAAAAGTTGAAGGTTTCCCATCGATTCCTGAACAGGCTGAATAGTTTAATATTTGAATGGTTTCTGTAGCTGAAACTAAGCTGAAGTTATGGAGAGCCAAAGTATTGGCTGAAATAAGTTTAAGCTTAAGGGGAAGAATAAAGATTTGAAGTACTATAGTGGAATGCTGTAAACAGCATTCGCACTAATTAGAATTGAATCAACATTTAAAAAAACATGTTTTAAAATGTGTCAACGGCAGTCACTTTTAAGAAAAACAATTATTGCATTCTATCTCCTGTGACCTTCCCTCATGTTTTTCTTTCAATTTGTCAGTGTTTTCATGGCGCTTACTTTCATCATTTCTGACTCCTGTACATGACAATGATGTTAAGCCTGAGGATGAGGCTGTAAGCGAAATCAGCTTACAGCAGGTGATCGCAGATTTGAAAACAAATTCCCGCAGGAAACTTGTGTGTGTGCCCGGGTGTTTCAGGAAATGGTGAGTTTGTTGGTGTTTGTGTGTTTCATGGCTCCCTTCGCTCCTGCTGCGGTGCTCAGATAACATGAATGAATCAATAGTCACTCCAAAGAGAGATAAAGAGGATGGAAGCGGATTTTATCTGTTTTTAAAATATTATGTTGTGCCCAATTTTAGTTTTTTGGAAATGATGAATGTGCAGTTTCCCAGCTGTCCCCAAAGACCATGACCATCTCACAACCATACCCACTCCGCCCACCCCCCCCCTCTCTGTTACCCAGTTCTTTATCAATGTTGTCTCAGCGTATATAGATAAGACTGGTTGCAGGCAGCAATAATGTTGGATCATCCTGTAGAAAAAATCCTGATGTTTTTTTATCTTCTTTCCCATTCTCTTTTTATTCCTTCATTATCTGAATAAGGCAACTGTAGCATGAATGCCGTTTGATTGAATATAGGAAAATAAAGTTACATAAAAGAAAGAAGATTATGGTGAAATACATTATTACAATTTTTGGTTTTAGACAAAAAAAACTCAAAGCTTTATTTTCCATGTGCCACCATGCTCACAATAGTTTTTGCTGCAAAAACGACATACTATTTCCTTAATTGGCCCACAAACTTGACATTAGACATGTATTCTTTGCTGCACAACTTTACAATATGAACTCAAGACTAGGCTGTCCTATGGAACAGGCTTTACCCTGAGAGACAGACTAACCTGGACATGTTATTGCATTGTTATGTTGACCATGCATGTCCCGTGCACTGCCAAAAAACAATTATTGGCTGCAGTACGAAATTGTGATTGTGAAAATTGCCCTCAACATGGCCGTAGCCGTAATTAATCAGAATGGCACTGTGTGCAGAGCTCCACCAAGGCCAAATATGTATTCATGTGCTCTTCAAAGAGTCCAATTACTCCTCTATTCTCCCCGTTTCATGTGTTCACAAGCTTTTAGTCACAATGTGAAAAAAAAACATGGACACTGTAAAGACGATGCATGATTTAGCTTGATATCTGTTTCTTAGCTGTTGTTCTGAGTTGAGGGCGCAATCAGGAATTGTCCCAGTTGGGTAGTAATTTTTCCTTTTTTTTCAACAAACGCCCTATAGTTATGTTAATGAAAGTGAAACTATCATGCAAAATGCACTTTTTGATGTCTTTATACATAAATGTGTCACCGGTGTGCCGGGGAACTCACGCAGCGTCAGAAAAAAAAACCTTTCTCTTTTCCTCCGTACCCAAATCTTTTAAAAACGGGGGAACAACGAGCAGATACAGATTTGCTGCCGATATGATGTCAAATCGGTGGCGGACCCACAGAAAGTTGCTATCAGAAACAATGCCTGACGTGTTTTAGACGTAATCTCGTCTTTGTTTACATTAGCAAGCCTCGCTAACATTCAGAGCTAACCTGTACTGTAGAGCACATGTGTTTTAAAAAGCAGGAAATAATAAAGAGCTCACCTTGTGATAAACCTGCAAGAGAAAAAGCATTTGAGCTCCATACTATTTCAGAAATAATCAGTCCGGTTCTGAAATCTCTACATTGGCTTCCAGTCGGCCAAAGGATTTATTTTAAAGTGCTATTGCTAGTTTTTAAATCATTACATGGTTTAGGACCAAAGTATATTGTTGATCTCCTACATAATTACGAGCCATCAAGGTGCCTCAGGTCTTCTGGGACGGGTTTGCTATCGGCTCCGAGAGTAAAAACAAAACATGGAGAGGCAGCATTTAGCATTTATGCTCAGACACTCTGGAACAAACTACCCAAATCATGCACGTCTGCAGAAACGCTTACTATTTTTAAAACATATCTCTTTGCCGCTGCTTTTAATTGAGATGATCATATTCGAACTACAGTATGCCTTTTAAACATGTATTGTATACCTGTGGTGTTTATTTTTATTATTTTATTGTCTTTGTTTTGTAATGCCTGTTGTGAAATGCCATTATATATATATATATATATTTATATTGAAGGTTTATATTATAATATATATATATATATATATTATATATATAAACCTTCAATATAAATATATATATATATATATATATATATTATAATATAAACCTTCAATATAAATATATATATATATATATTTATATATTTATATATATATATATTTATATATTTATATTGAAGGTTAAAAAGATGAGGCCTGTAATTTTCATCCTAGGTACACCTCAACTACAGTATGAGAGACAAAGTGAGAAAGAAAATCACATTGTCTGATTTTTAAAGAATTTATTTGCAAATTATGGTGGGAAATAAGTATTTGGTCAATAACAAAAGTTCATCTCAATACTTTGTTATATACCCTTTGTTGGCAATGACAGAGGTCAAACGTTTTCTGTAAGTCTTCACAAGGTTTTCACACACTGTTGCTGGTATTTTGGCCCATTCCTCCATGCAGATCTCCTCTAGAGCAGTGATGTTTTGGGGCTGTCGCTGGGCAACACAGACTTTCAACTCCCTCCAAAGATTTTCTATGAGGTTGAGATCTGGAGACTGGCTAGGCCACTCCAGGACCTTGAAATGCTTCTTACGAAGCCACTCCTTTGTTGCCCGGGCGGTGTGTTTGGGATCATTGTCATGCTGAAAGACCCAGCCACGTTTCATCTTCAATGCCCTTGCTGATGGAAGGAGGTTGTCACTCAAAATCTCACGATACATGGCCCCATTCATTCTTTCCTTTACACGGATCAGTCGTCCTGGTCCCTTTGCAGAAAAACAGCCCCAAAGCATGATGTTTCCACCCCCATGTTTCACAGTAGGTATGGTGTTCTTTGGATGCAACTCAGCATTCTTTCTCCTCCAAACACGTCTAGTTGAGTTTTTACCAAAAAGTTCTATTTTGGTTTCATCTGACCATATGACATTCTCCCAATCCTCTTCTGGATCATCTAAATGCTCTCTAGCAAACTTCAGACGGACCTGGACATGTACTGGCTTAAGCAGGGGGACACGTCTGGCACTGCAGGATTTGAGTCCCTGGCGGCGTAGTGTGTTACTGATGGTAGCCTTTGTTACTTTGGTCCCAGCTCTCTGCAGGTCATTGACTAGGTCCTCCCGTATGGTTCTGGGATTTTTGCTCACCGTTATTGTGATCATTTTGACCCCACGGGGTGAGATCTTGCGTGGAGCCCCAGATCGAGGGAGATTATCAGTGGTCTTGTATGTCTTCCATTTTCTAATAATTGCTCCCACAGTTGATTAATTCACACCAAGCTGCTTACCTATTGCAGATTCAGTCTTCCCAGCCTGGTGCAGGTCTACAATTTTGTTTCTGGTGTCCTTTGACAGCTCTTTGGTCTTGGCCATAGTGGAGTTTGGAGTGTGACTGTTTGAGATTGTGGACAGGTGTCTTTTATAGTGATAACAAGTTCAAAGAGGTGCCATTAATACAGTTAACGAGTGGAGGACAGAGGAGGCTCTTAAAGAAGAAGTTACAGGTCTGTGAGAGCCAGAAATCTTGTTTGTTTGGAGGTGACCAAATACTTATTTTACCGAGGAATTGACCAATTAATTCATTAAAAATCCTACAATGTGATTTCCTGGATTCTTTCCCCCCATTCTGTCTCTCATAGTTGAAGTGAACCTAGGATGAAAATTACAGGCCTCATCTTTTTAAGTGGGAGAACTTGCACAATTGATGGCTGACTAAATACTTTTTTGCCCCACTGTGTATATATATATAATGGCATATATATATATATATATATATATATATGTGTGTTTTTACTGTATTTATTCCTAAAAAGTATTTTAATTTGTTTTGTAAAGCTCTTTGAATTGTCGCGTACAGAGCTATATAAATTGCCTTGCCTTGACGTGGTTTAAACAGCATGGTGTTTTATCACAACCAAATTTAACTTTATCCCCGGTAGAATTCTGATCAGGCATTAGCTCCGCCTCCTCTTCTTTCTTTTTTTTCAAGCTAAGGACCCAAGATCCGCGTTTCTCTAACAGGGCTGCAAAAGAGGGGTATGAGCAGTATGAGGCATGGCTACAATGGGTGATCTGTTGGGTATTTTGAAAAGAAAATTCACAGACATGTTTTTTATAGGTATGGCCCTACAATATATATTTCAAATATAGCATGATAGGTCCACTTTAAATGATGTATTCTCCCTGTGTTTCGGATCCATTCCAAAGGGGAGTGTCTTCTTTTGTTGCCAATACTACGCCTTTAAACCACATTTCTGTAATCCTGACAGACAAACTAAGTTGTAAACAAAACCTACTTGCCGGAGTTAACAATTAAAAATGACACCCAATACAAAAAAAAAATGTCTCTTTTAACATTCAGAGTCAAGTGTTACCAGTGCAGCCCTCATAAACAGTTGGTGTTGAATGATTAGTGCTCTGCAGCCCCTCCCAGGCCGCCTAATCAATCCAACATGGCTCTCATTTAGACCACAGCCCCATGTAGAGCCCGTGGCCCCTGGCCCACCATAAATACACTAACAGCATTCTTAAATATGTGACAAAATGCCATTAAACGTTTACAAGTTACTCTTCCACCTGCAGTAGAGATTTGAGGACGAGGGGAGAGGATTTAGTTACATTTGAAATGTCAAACAGGGCTGCTTTTCACACGCACATACAAACACACACACATGCACTCAGTCGTACCTCATACACACACACCTGCTCTTGATTGTCCAATTTGTAAGCGATGTAGTGGCCGCAGGGGAGTAGAAAAACAGTAAACAGGCTGATAGCATCTCAAATGAGATCACTGCGGCTGGAACTGTATTCGAAGCAGAGAGACTGAGCACAGAATACACACACACACACACACACACACACACACACACACACACACACACACACACACACACCCTGTGAAGAGGAAAGCAGGCATTGTTCTGAGTGACACAGGAGCAGCAGTGAAGTGTTTATGAGTGTTTACAGTGTAAACAGAGTCTTCTTCTAGCCTTACTGCTCCTGGTTTTTTAGCCTTGAGGTCAGGGGTTATGTGTTTCTGGGTCAAAGTTCAAACTTATCCCATCAAGGAAGTCTGGAAATTCAATTGACAAAGATACCTTGGATTGACACCCGTACGGTTCACCCGCCACCCCCTGACTGTTCGTCCCTGCTTCTGGTTTCTCACTTAAAGCCTCTTTAGAAAACAAGAGCAGCTCTTCTGACTGAATCTCTGACTCCTCACTCCTCCCTTTCTTCCTTATTGTTCTACAAACAAACAAACTTCCCCCATCTGTTAATCTGGTCTGTCTTTATCCAGTTTCCATCCAGTGGCTTTATCTGTTTTCAGATTTCGTGGAAAGTCTAAAAATATTACAACTCCTACAGTTCAAGGTGCTATCAGTTGTAGCCAATCACATTACCCTGTCACTGATAACAAAACCTACGTAAAAGTAGCTTCCTGTGTTGTGATGGTAGCTCTGCTTCACATATACTTGATTTCAGGGAGGGTTATTGAGGAAAAAAATGCAGCCTCTTTCCAGTTACTCGTCTCAATAAGGTCACTGCTTTATAATGATTAAATCATCACATAATTCTATTTGCAAACATTTGTATGTGTAGTTGTTAGCTGCGGGTGGACATTGTTACTCCCTGAGATTCACATGGCTTTGCTGCCTTCCAAGAACTGCCCTACCATTTCTAATAAATGCTAATTTACAATAGCCAACCAGCTTTGACCTTTATGCAGAGTTTAAGAGAGTCTGTATGGTGTTCACTAATAGATTTGCCTTTATACGCTTTGTAGGTAGCAGATGAGGGCAAAAACTGTCTTGACAGTGAACTGAGTTCAAATGAAATGTATTTATAAAAGATGAATTGATTGATGGACCACACTAGTTTTAATATGATATGTTCTTTTAATTCATATTCATGAATCAATCAAAACAGAAAATCCTATTGGAAAATATTTGTTCAATTCGAAACATACTAATAACAGCTTATTTTAAGTGAAAATATTGATGCGAAACACACATGTTGTGCTCATATTGCATTTTGAAAGCAATATCTCAAACAACTTCATTTCTGCAACTTGTATCCACTTGGACCAAAAGATGAACTAACCAGATTTAGGTGGTCACTCACAAAACACATTTTTGGTAATAACTCAAAAATGAATTTGCTTGTTTCACACAAATGTTTAACAGGATCTAATGATGATGTTTGGCTGAGGCATACACTCTTGAAGCGGTAATTCTAGTTTCACTTTGACTTTGCAAGTATTCTATCACCCTGTATACTTCTCCAGGAAGTCAGTTATGTGATATTACATCCTGCCGGCAGCTTTTGGTGCATGTTGAGAGATATATAAGTAAATCTAAACATTCAGCGGGTCCGTTTATTGGCAAACTTCATGTCGCTCCCCTCCTCCTGCTGATGTTTTCTATCCTGCCGGTTCAAATATGGCAAAAATAAATAAAGTGCTCTTCTGGCCCCGCATCACTCATTCCTCTGCTATTGATACCCTCCCTCTGACAGCCGATGATGTGTGTGTACATATCTGTGTCGGTTACAATACGTTAAATAAAGACCGGAAAATGTCAAACGACTATTTTTAACGCCATTCACATCCTCTTTATCCCCTGTTTGCTACCTATTCATATCCCAGCTATGACTAGATTAACATATAGCTACTATATTTAACATAATTTTAACTTTTCTGGTGTGCATGTGGGATCCAGTCCCCCCTTTGCCTCCCAAAAATAGTTACACACCCACTGCAAATGAGAGGGCTCCTTTGAGAAATATGTTTCTTGTTCTCACAGTGTAAAAATGACGCCATCGCACAGTTCCAAGAAACAGCAGCTCTGTCCACGTTACATAGAGCTGATCCCAACCTGTGTATGTGTGCAAGCATGGGCGATTTAGTTTGCAGTGTGTGTTTTAAACGTTAAATAGTGAATGACAGTCTTTATGAGACCCCTTCCCTTCCTCTGGTGCAAACATGGAAAGATTGTTTACTGAGGACTAGTGGTTCATACGGCCAGAGGTCACAGGTGTGTGTGTGTGTGTGTGTGTGTGTGTGTGTGTGTGTGTGTGTGTGTGTGTGTGTGTGTGTGTGTGTGTGTGTGTGTGTGTGTGTGTGTGTGTGTGTGTGTGTGTGTGTGTGTGTGTGTGTGTGTGTGTGTGTGTGTGTGTGTGTGTGTGTGTGTGTGTGTGTGTGTGTGTGTGTGTGTGTGTGTGTGTGTGTGTGTGTGTGTGTGTGTGTGTGTGTGTGTGTGTAGTATGGACTTCCCTGTGCATGTGGCTATGTTTAGATGTACAAACACGCTGATAATATCAAAGGAATGGGTGCTGGCATAAGTTTGATGAGGGTGAGAGAATTCAGATCTCCTTTAACATTTATTTGTTGCTTATTACAATATTTCCATTTACACTTTTTATATAATCAGTATGATGTTGTTGTGGTAAATCATTACATTTGAGCGAAAAATATGTCTAAAGTCCACATCCAACATTAAAAGCATCATCCACAGAAAGTCAGTTGGTCAACACGGTGTAGTTTTCTGTCCACTCTAAAAGCTACAACGCTTTAGTATTGAATATTTTGTCAAAATCAAGTGACATATAAAAGTAAACCAATGTCGGTGGTAGTTAATGTGATTTTATTTTGTTCGTTCAGACTATAACCCTAATTTCATGGCGTCATCATGTTTGAAGTCTATTCTTAAACAGCAGTTGAAAGACTGTAGCAGTTTTGTCAACTCGGCTTTCTTGCTGCGTAAACAAAGCTCAGTTGTTACGGCTGAATGCTCACATAAAGACCGATTTTCCGCAGTTGACAGAAGTTCCAAAGAGTGTATCATTTCTGCTTGTTTTACAAATCAAGCCAAGCCAAAAAACAAGCCTTTCAAGTACACTAGTAATGTTAAAATGAGAAAAAAGTGTGTTTTAGATGCAGCAACGTCACAAAACTGTTTTTTCAGATAATGCTTGATTGAATGATTATATAATAATATATTAGGGCTGTTAAATTATCTAATTATCTATTAGTATATTTTTTCATTTTACAGATAAACAAACAAGATATATTCTGTTAATTATTGAGCCTAAATCACTCGACACATGTCCTGCGCTTGGTTAGAGAAGGAATGTTGTCATCAAGTGAGTAAAATCTCTGAAAATATTGGCATATTCCTTCTTTACATTTTTATTTCTTGGATGCATACTTTATTTAACACATACCCATTGAGTGAAATGTTTCAGATTAACTATGATCGACTGTCAATTTCCTCAGCTCTCAGACTGTGTGACCTTTTCATTATAACAAGATGTCTACGGAAGAGCAACCTCTAAGTGTGCCCACTGCCGTGAGGTTTAAGGCCAGCAGAGCACGGTCAAAGTGAAACAGACAGCTACGTGGTACGGTAATCTCTGCGTCATTCCCAACCACGTTTCAGCGTGTGCACAAGTCTGTGCGTTCGGGGTGAAGTCAGACTGTAAATATAGCCTCGTCTGTCTTCGGCTCGACGTCCAGACAGTCTGTCTGACAAGGAAAAACGCTGCAGTCTAAGACTTTTTTGGTCAAAACACAACAGTAGAGGGAACGAGGGAGTGTGTGTGTGTGTGTGTGTGTGTGTGTGTGTGTGTGTGTGTGTGTGTGTGTGTGTGTGTGTGTGTGTGTGTGTGTGTGTGTGTGTGTGTGTGTGTGTGTGTGTGTGTGTGTGTGTGTGTGTGTGTGTGTGTGTGTGTGTGTGTGTGTGTGTGTGTGTGTGTGGTGTGTGTGTGTGTGTGTGTGTGTGTGTGTGTGTGTGTGTGTGTGTGTGTGTGTGTGTGTGTGTGTGTGTGTGTGTGTGTGTGTGTGTGTGTGTGTGTGTGTGTGTGTGTGGCCATCTCTAAAAATAGGGGGCTCAGTAACCGAAAAAAAAGCTGTTCTGCTAAAAATCACAGCTCCATAGCAGCCATTTGGATGATGTGTGCTCCCTGAGGTGGAGCCTGGGAAAGTTAGCTGCGCATACTAGCATGTCGTGAGTGTGTGCGTATCAGGTCATGTGTGTGAATGTAGACCTAAATTGAATGATTGAGGTTTTTACTAGCATTTACGCAGAATAGGGTTTAAAGCAGACTTGTTTTGGCTGATATGGCCCTCTGTTCCTCGGTTTGGCCTGGCCTGCTCTAGCACAATTTATCCTGGTATGGTCTGGTTCGGCTCGGTTCAGCCCAAACACACCGCTGCCCTTTTACTGACTCTCTCCAAGACCATCGGGGATTGCAGGATGCAGCCAGACACATTAATATAAGCCTCGTCCTTATATGAGAAAATAGACTGTAGTCAAACATGAGGAAGTCAAATAAAATATATTGGAAAGGAAGGCTCATTGGATGAAACGGTCTCTACTCAAAAACTTGTGGAATGTTAGCCCACCACTTTCCATTTCAGTGCTTTTTAATCCACTTTCCCACTCGATATCTGGTCCCTGTAACTCCCTGTTGAAAGGGTGTGGGTGCTCATCGTGCTATACTTAGCTTTTTTCAAAATGATATTTTCCAGTGGGTTAATCTGGTTTATAATGGGGGGCAGGATTTAGTCACTGAGCCTCAGACTGTCTGTGTTCAGAGTGTCTCTGACCAATTGTTGAAGCTTGTGAGTTTGTGTTCTCAATTGTGATAAGTGTTACAGGAAATATTGTTAAGGGCAACTTACTTTCATAAAATACTCTGTTTTTCTATTTAAAGATCATTGCACATGTTGTTCATTTATAGACTGCACAATTGTCCACCGTGTGGTTCGGCTCAACTCACTTTTGGTACCAGTTCCTTTTGCGATTTGTACGTTTTTCATTGCGGATAGTACCCAATAAGTCTAGATTCTTAACTGATTGCTTTAGCGATGCAGCGTGAAACCACTGTTCATCATCTTCAAAACAAAACTCGCTGAATCCTTTTGTCAACAACCAGAGGAACATCTTCACTTTTTCATTTATACGCAATAGTGCGGGCAGACACTTTTTAAAATGGCGGGTTGTGCAGGATGTCCTTTGTCGCAGAAGTCACAATACTTTTGGACCAATTAGTAGTCTGCAGGGTTTAAATTACTTAATGTATTTACTTAAACATGGTTATCATTCAAGTAGCCTTTATCATACAAATTGTATTTTTATTAGGAATGATTTAAAATATTTGTTGTTCGAATGGCTGCAAAGACGTAAAAGAAAAGTAAGGGAAAAATACACATTTTTTGTGAATACCAATAACTATTTTTCCTATTTAACAAAATATGCCAACTGATTAAATGTATGATTGTTCTAGCTTTATTTAAAAAAAATATACAGTGCTCCCATAAATCTGATCTAATGCCAAGTTTCAAAAACTATTTGAAAATACAAAGGATTCTGCATGCTTTTATTAAGCTGCCTGTCTTCATCTCCTGCTGTGTCAAAATATTCATACTGATGTGTAAGTGCTGCGTCGGCGGGGCTTTGAATTTGTTGTATAGTATGCTGTTTAAATCCCCTGGTTTATTAGCATATTGCATTACCTCGGAGGTGTGTGTAGTAAAGGTGTGTGTTACCATGCATTACGGCACAGATGCGTAAAGAACAAAAGGATCCTTTGAGAGCAGGGTTTTAGAGGAAGCTGTCAGACGTGTCCTTTCTTCTCTAATCCGGTGTTTAGGATTATCCTGCACTGTTATGGAATGCTGTTTAACACACAGACAGACACACTCACAATGTGCTGTCAGTCACTCACATCCAACTCTCTGTTCGCTCAGGTGACAAACATACCCACCAGTCAAATGGCTGTGAATGTCAACAGTCAGTGTGATACAGGCAGAGCTAGTCCCACCTCCTTTAAGAACTTGCACCATGGTTGGCTGAATATAATCTACATAAGAGCGCCAACAGAAATGACAATGCCCTACTGTACACTACAGCATATGGATGGTTGTATATTTTTCTGTAACATAAGAAAATGAATAGATTTGGGTTTTTGGAATCACTTAAGGCAGTGATACCTTTATAACAGATGATAGTATAAGACCAAAATTACCTTTTTAAAGATGACTCCATTCTGTTGTAGCTTGCTAAAGAGCCATTTTCTACAATGGTTTTAACTGTAGCTCACATTTTAGGTGATGCATTTATGATAACAACATTTCGTCGTAGGATAAGTTACCCTCCAGGATAATTAATTTTGAGTTTTATTATAGCCACAAACAGTACAAGTGTTTTCATTGACTTCTTTTACTGTTATATAAATAAGACCCTAAATATGAGGCTTGATTGTGGACAGAAAAAAGCAACAAAAGTCGATTAACAGAAAAAGAATCGCCCCACTTTTTTATATATTATTAAACTAATTTCTTATAGTAAAAGGGCAGAAACAATGTTTTCAGCCTCTCAAAGATAGATTTCCAGATGTTCTGTTTTTTTTATATTAAATTGAACTAAATACCTTGTAAATAGAGAAATTAGATTTCTGTACATTTATTTAGACAACTATTAACCTGGAAATCATGACATTACACAAATGTCTTTGTTTAATGTGAATATATGTTTCATAATTGTCATGATAACTATATTTTTACTTTTTTTTACCCCATAATGCAACACAACATTTTTTATGAACAGTCAATCATCTTGGACCACGTTATTGTTTATAGATATAATTAGTTTTTATTTTCTTTGTCGATGTATTCATGTTAAGAGCCCTTTTTATGGACATGGTTTAATCCATTTCAGCAATGTATAATAGATTTTACATTGTACTCATATAAAAGTATACAAAAAGCAGCTGCATAACACCTACACAGTATGTGTCCGTAGTTGTGAAAAGGATTAGATTGCCGTTCAACCAAGTGTTCAAAGCTAAAACTGTAGTCGAGATTAACATCTCTTTATGACAACGTAGCGGATGTAACCACTGGAATTCTCTGAAATATAATTATGCAAACAGAACTCTTTATAATTAGAAATCTGATTCATTTGAAGTTAAATATAGTCCTACGTAAACATCTAGAGTAGTAGGAGGTTACCCTCCTCAGTGTGATATCAGTTTTGGTGCCTTGGTCATTCTGGAGTCGTAATTTCAATACTATTTGACTAATCTTAGTACAAGATGGCTGCAAATGATTGCCAGTGTGTCCGGAAATTAGTGATGGATGTGGGTTCCAAAGAGACTGGCTGATAACACCAACTTGTTACGTGCATGAGTGAGACCATGTTCAAGCCCAAAATGTGACGTCCCAGCATGATGCATGAATGTCTCTATCATAGCTGTGAGTGCAGCTCATTAATCTCGTTATCAGTGGTATGAGGTGGGGTTGGCAGGCGGGAGCTGCGTCTGCTCCAATTCAAGGCTTCCCTCTGGTCCCCGCCAATATAAGAGCACTTTTCTTCTTATTTTTCAAGCTTTAACATTCTTGTCTGGCAGCTGTGCAAGCATGTTGTGGAACAGAGCTGAGAAGCTCTTAAGCTACTAATGATCTGGAAAAGCCGACTCTGGCCGATGTCTGTAGTGGGAAAGAGAGGAACCTGCAGCTTCTCCAAAACTCTCCAGCTAACATCACAGCCAGTTACATTTTTTGAGAATGTCTGTAATCATTCAGACAAACGCATATGTGGTTTTAAGTTATTAGAAATGGAAGGTGGCTGATCCCCTTGTATACTTTAGTATATTGTTACTTTTAACTTAACTTAAACGGAACATATTTGAAGAAAACTCATTTTTAGTGCTTGTGAACATTTATTTGGGTTTCTCTAGTTTATATAATCCCACCCAATAAAATAAGGAAACCCGGCCGGTTTTATGACGGCCACATTGAAAAAACAAGTGATTCGAAATGCCATTCACATATTGGTTTTTTCTGAGTCTCTCCACCCACAGCTTGATAATGACCTTTGCAAAGGTGTGCCATATTTTTCTCCCAAGCTAATCAGAGCAGATTGGGCTTTTTCGAATTGGAGGCTTAAAGAGACATGGGCTAAAACAGAGTGTTTCAATGAGAAGATGAATACTGTATTTAGACACACAGTATGAGTTAAAAAAGGTGTTTGTTTTTTTAACATTAAAGTATGTAAACATGTTGTAGTAGAAACCCAAAATGAATGTATGCAACTGACAATGAGCATGTCCTGTCCCCTTTAAAGCACTTTATTTATTTTTGCTGGAATTATTAGAAGTATTTTTTGTGGTTTCTGTTGTATGTTTGAATATGTGCGTTGGACTGAAAGTGTGTGTGTATGTTGTGTCTGTTTATGCACATGTGGGTACTTGTTGACCACATTTAACTGTGTGTGTTAGTCAAACCCTGGGGTTAATGGCATTAGCAGGCCATGATTGTGGCTGATGGCTTTTTGCGACCATAATGGCAGCTCCATTAAGTGTTTACCGTGAGCCATTCCACATGTCAGCTGTAGTCAGGCAGCCAGAGAGGAAGGAGCGAGGGGCCGCAGCAGCCTGGGACGCTGGGAGGCAAGCGAGACAGTTTAGTATGCCAGAAAACATCCACCCTGCTGAGGCGACTTGGAGTAAAACATTATTTATTTGGAGATTCTGTTTTGTAATAGCATCTAAAATGAAGCAATCTGCAGAGATTAACGAAGTATTACATTGTGTTACATTCATATTATCAGATGTAGGCCTAAGAAGTAAAGAGTTAAGTGCCTGAAACAGCATTGTTCCAGTCTATGGCATCACGGTGCTGAGTGAACTGTGTGACCTATAAGAAGTGCTCTGAGTCAGCAGACTGCCTTTGGTTTGTACCAGGGATTTTCCCGCTGCGTAGTAGCTTTGGTTGTGCTCTATCTGTTCTCTATCTGACAGGGGCATATGGCAAAGATTAAATATAATTCACTTTCGGTAAAAAGAGAGAAGAGTGACATATCAGCAATACTGAAGCCATGAGGACTTAGTTGGTTTTTGCCTGAAATGCACATTCTCATATTTACTTATTTGTGATAATTCACTGCTTTTTTCAATTTGATGTCATCATAAATTGTGTGTGGAGTGTGTTTTGATTTCAAAATGACATAAGAGTGAGCTAGACAACCTCTTCAGCCTATTACTCTCCAGGATGGATTCAGTGCTATTTTACTTTATTTGACAAACATTTTTTTATTTGGTATTCTATATTTGTGTCTGCGTTTTAACATCTTTGGTCCTTGTTGGAAAATAATATTGTTGCTTCATCATCTTATGCCTTCAATCGGTGTGTTTTGTAGTTCAGTAAATCAGTCAATCAAAGGATATACTTATACATTCAAAGTGGGCAGTATAAATAACACATCTGGCCTACTATAAAAAACAGATGGTAATTTGTGGGTAATTTAATATCTGAAATATCAATAAACTTGTGTAAAATCTTGAAGCTCTGCTAGTAACATTCCATTTAATATATTTTCAAAAATACAATTCCTAACGGTTTTCCAACTCTACCTTAATAAGAACAGTTCTCATTCATAACACTCCGTTCGATGTCTCACTATGGGATGCGCCTCATCGCGGAACAAACAGAAGCATCAATCTCATTACGCCAATCCTGATTGGCTGGTGATCTTGACGTCAACGTCAGGGGAAATCACCCCCTATAAGTAGCCTGCGCCACGACGCATGCGTCATTCAAACACCTCTTCTCGCTTCAGAGCACATCTCTAATAGTAGCCGGGCTAGCTTAACAGTCCACAGACTGAACCAAAAGCAAATTTTCGGTCGACGGGCGTTAGCCGGCTACCCTATTCTGCCTCGCAGAAGAGTATAGTACTAACACACCAGTTAGTATTATAATCAACCTCGCCATTCTTCCTCAGGAATTAAGGTAAGGTTTTGATTGTTCAAGCTAGCAACACACCAGCTGCTAGCTTGTTTTTTCCCTCACTGCCGACACCACGGTAGCGAGGACGGATGTTTTACTTTTTTCTTCCACGAAGGAGAAAAAGGATTAAAAGGATATTACCACACCAGGTAATATTCTTTGAGAAAAAAGACCCACACCGTCCTTTTTCTACGGATTAAAGACAGGTTGGGAACTATTTTTTTCTCTCGACGTACCTGTTACGAGCGGGTCCTCTTCACGCCACGCAGCGTATAAGATGGACGCCTGTCTCCCTCACACCAGAGGAGTCAGGAACTCGGAGGCTCGGCTCTGCGGCTGCGGGTTGAAAGTGTCAGGCACAGACTCACACCAGATCTGTTCGTCCTGCCTCGGGCTGGAACACGCCCAGGAGGCCATTGACAACCCGGCTCGTGCGGGCATTGTGCCCGCTTCACCATGAAGAGCCTCCGCCGAAGGTTAACACAACAAGCTAGCCTGTCGGGACAGGACCCCCTCATGTCCACTGGTTTGCCGGCTGGCAATCAAGACACGGGGGCGTCCGCCGCAGAGATGGAGCCCCTCACTGGGTCGGTCTGGGGCTCAGCGGCAGCCGCAGAACCGGAATCCCGCGCCATATCAGGCCGAGACCCGGTGGCGGCAAGAGACGCGGGAACGGGGCCCCACGCTTTACCAAGCTGGGGCTCCCGGCTGGACCTCACCATGGTTTCACCCGCGGAAGATGTCCTAGAGTTAGACTACATGGAGGACGAAGAGGATACCTCTGAGTTCCTCCTGTCTGACTCGGATGAGCAGGAAGACGACATCTTCATGTCATCGGCTCAGGCTGCAAAGCCGGGAGCGATGGTTGCTCTCCCGGGCAATAGCACACCAGCTTCGCCCTGTCTAAGCATGGACCTGCAGGCCGTGTGTCAGCGTGCTGCGTCCAGACTAGACATCCCGTGGCCCGAAATGGCCAAGGAGACCTCCAGGTCCCGTTACGAGGGGAAACATTTTCCCCAAACAACGAGGATGAAGAGGCAGCTCCTTCCGGTCGTCCCGGAGATGTTGGATGAGGTGTCGGTCTCGTGGAGAGACCGGCCCTTTAGCAACAAGGCCCCAATCCAGGGTGCCTCCTCCCTTGACTGTGACGGTATGGAGAGGCTCGGCCTGCTCCGCATATCGCCTATGGAACTGCTGGTGGCAGCACACCTCCTACCAAGGATGGGCCCGTCACCAAGCAGGAAGCCCACGCTGCCAGCAAAAACGGACCGATTCCAGTCGACCATGACTGAACAGGCCTACAGAGCCGCAGCATTGTCCGCCAGGGCTCTGAACGTTTCCTCGATGCTAACCGCGTACCAAGCGGAGCTCTGTGAGGATCTGTCGAGCAATCCTGGACCGGCCACCCTGGACGAGATAGCCGCGGTCACAGACATTTGTCTCCGTGTCCAACGCTGCGCCGTCCAGGCCACGGGCAAGGTAATGGGGATCATGGTGGTGCAGAAAAGAGCTAGATGGCTCAACCTCACCAACCTCCCAGACCGGGAAAAGGAAGATGTGCTAGACATGCCCATCGTTCCCGAGGGGATTTTCGGCTCCGCTCTCGCTTCCATGCAGAGGAAGTGCGAGTCGAAAAAGAAGGAAGACGAGGCCCTCCACCTCTGTCTCCCTCGAAGGGTCCAGCCGCTGCCTTCGCAACAGCGGCCCTTCGCCCAAGCTGCACCGAACCCTGCTAGGTTTAAAGTACCAGGACAGCAGAGGTCGCAGCCCGCCCCGAGTCCCCAGCCCAGGCAGGAGACGAGGGCGAGTTGGCCTAGAAAATCTCCGGTTCCGGCTGCAGCCCAGGCGCAGCCAACCCAGAATTTCGGCCAGCAGTCGAGGAAGAAGAAGCGAGCGGCCTGACAGCCCCTCCTTCTCCCCTCTGTGACAGAGCTGGAAGTTAATTCCCCGGCTCTAAACGTGTCCCCGCTGCCTCGAGAGATGCCTCAACGTCATCCTCAAGTCCGCATAAAACACATGTCACATCTTTGTTGTTTAAATAAACCATTTTCCGCTGACGCATCCAGGCTTCGGCCAAGGGCGCAGCTCAAAAAAATGAAAAGAAAAACAATAAACAGTCCGTTAACTATAAATCCCCTTCTGAGAGCAGCTACGGCCTCTCTCAAAAGGCGGATAATAAACGGGTCTGTGAAGGCACCACCGCCACGCGCATACGCAGTGCCGGTTGGGGCTTTAAGGGCTCCACCGTCACGCGCAGTGCCGGCTAGAGCTGTAAAGGACAGCCCGTCAATTCTTCCCCTTTTGAGAGCAGCTACGGCATCTCTCAAGAGGCGGATTATTGACGGGTCCGTGAAGCCACCGCCACGCGCATGCGCAGTGCCGGCTGGGGCTTTAAGGGCACCACCGCCACGCACATGCGCAGTGCCGGCTGGGGTCGTGAAGGCTCCACCGTCTCGCGCATGCTCAGTGCCGGCTAGAGCTGTAAGGGCACCTCCGTCACGCGCATGCGCAGTGCCGGCCGTAGCCGTAAGCGTGACATCTCAGCTGGCTCTAAGGAGCATACAGCAGGAGATACTCACGACATCTGCCTGGGCTTCTCAAAACAGTTATACTTTATCTGTTTTCACAAACCCAGAGAGAGTCAACCCATATTCTGGAGAGAGAGGTTCTCTCTCTCTCCTAGAAAGAAGGGTTTTATCTATAATGCCCACCGAGCGGAGTCAGATTACGGGGAAAAAATGTCCTCGTAAAGCACCCACTCAACATGGGCCTCATAATAAAACTAAACCCCGCGCGCCACGATGTGCGGAGAGTTTTGGTTATTATGTAATGCGTAGTGGCACTACACCCGACTTTTCTAGTGTGGGACGTGCCTACGGGTGCTGTCCTTTCACGGAAGGTGGTCACGATATCGTGTATGAACCGCCAGGGGAGGTTGCGTTCTCTCCAGTCACACACACTGGCACACAAACTGATCCCTTGGAGCGGCAGACGTCTCCTCTCTCTGAGAGCGACACAGGTACCGGGAGTTATGCACCTTGGGACAGAATTACTGTCCAGAGGTGCACCACTCTATGCAGACTGGACTCCTCATCCAAGGATCGGGAGTCCGCTGTGGGTGCGTTACGGCGGAGCAGTCTGTTCGCAAAAGTAGAAAATGCTCAATGACAGCTGTTCTCTTTAATGCACGATTTAAACGCACTGTTAGGCGGGGACACACTCGTACACGATCGACCTCCGGGTCCTCTGTGCGTGTTCCCACCCCTGGCTCTGTTACCCCCAACTCTGGCCAGAGTGAAGGAGCAACGCCACACACTTACTCTGATGTTTCCGCCCTAGCCCGCAATGTACGGGCTGGCGGAGATATATCAGCTGTTGTGTGGGCAGCCATGGCAGCCCCCACCACGCAGGGACAGATTGTCTCAGTCTTTATCCACGTCCAGAGCGCGGGGCACTATGGGCCTGACCCGTGAGTGGTACAATCTGAATACAGTGGGACTCCCTCAGAAGGTGATAAACACTATTCAGAGTGCGAGAGCTTCCTCCATCAGGTCTCTTTACGACTGTAAGTGGAGGTTGTTTGAGGAGTGGTGCCTTCAAGAAGGACACATCTCTTTGCAATGTCCTGTCGGGGTGATTTTATCATTTCTACAGGACTTGATCGAAAAACATAGAGCTTTCTCCACGATCAACGTGTACCTGGCTGCTATTGCTGCATGCCATGTGGGCTTTGAGGGTAAGACGGCTAGCCAACATCCTTTGGTTTGCCATTTTATGAAGGGAGCTCGCAGGCTCCTCCCTGTCTCCAGGTCGCTGGTGCCCTTATCGGACCTGGCAGTGGTTTTAAATGGGCTCAAAATGACCCCATTTGAACCCCTGGAAGGAGCTGACATGAAACATCTGTCACTCAAGACAGTGCTGTTACTGGCCCTGGCATCCGCCAAGCGGGTCAGCGATATCCATGCACTGTCTGTACATCCCTCATGCACTCAGTTCGCCCCAGGGCAAACGAGAGTGTTGTTGAAACCCAACCCTGCCTTTACACCAAAGGTGGTTGGTTCGTGTACCCCAATTGACATTGAGGCATTTCCTCCGCAGCTGGTTTCCTCCGGGGAACAGCAGCAGGATCTGTTGTGTCCAGTCCGGGCTTTACACACATATATGGACAGATCAAAAGAGCTTCGTCTTAATGACCAAATCTTCGTGTCCTGGGTTAAACCTCACAAGGGCAAGCCCGTTACTAAGCAATGGCTCTCCCACTGAATCGTGGAGGTCGATTGCTTTGGCCTATACGAGTCAGAATCTGCAAGCACCTTCGGGTCTGCGGGCTCACTCGACTCGGGGCCTGGCTACATCCTGGGCTTTGTTCAAGGGTGTTTCCATCCAAGACATCTGTGCAGCAGCAAGCTGGTCTTCGCCGCTCACTTTTGTCCGCTTTTACAGGCTAGACGTCTCCGCTCCAAGCGGGCACCTTGTTGAGTCGGGACTCCACCTGTTAAATTATGGTTGATCGTTGATCTTCGAGATAAGCTCGTCTGGCAATACGGGAGCTACAATATCCCATAGTGAGACATCGAACGGAGGGTTATGAATGAGAACTATAGGTTACTTACGTAACCCCAGTACTCAGAGTAACATGAAGTGAGATGTCTCACCAGACGGCCCTCCTTGCTATGGTGAAGCGAGAAGAGGTGCTTATTTTGAATGACGCATGCGTCGTGGCGCAGGCTACTTATAGGGGGTGATTTCCCCTGACGTTGACGTCAAGATCACCAGCCAATCAGGATTGGCGTAATGAGATTGATGCTTCTGTTTGCTCCGCGATGAGGCGCATCCCATAGTGAGACATCTCACTTCATGTCTGAGGCTGGGGTTACGAAAGTAACCTATAGATTTGTTAGACTTAGCAAAAAAGGTAACAACATGTAGCAAAATATCACAACTCAACTGTTGGCTATGTTTACATTCTCTGGTAGGACAACTAACACAAATGGCAAAGAAAGGTAAACCAAAACACAGATTTCCAAACCTTCCCATCAGTAACTTAAAACATATCAACAGACAGTATACACACCCATGTTTTTCTACATTGCACTAAACACAGCATTTGAACTTTGGTTGCCAGGTTTCCCCTTGTGTATGTGTGTCAGAATATATTTCAGGTAAAGGGGTTGCGGGTGGCTGCAGGGGTCAGTATCTGTCTCTGAGCCGGAGTGGAGTGTGGAGTGTGTGATGGGGGTCATCCTGTGGCCATGTGAACAGGAAGGTGCGGGTTCGTTGTGAAGGGCTGAACCCCTGAGCTGTTTATCAGATAGCTAATGAAGCAGAGCAATCCTGAGAGGAACTGGGGGAGAAAGGAAGGGCAGTAGACGGGAGAAGAGAAAGGGGGCAAAAGGTAAAATAATGGATCGTGTGGGCTGATGTAAAAAAAGTTTGAAAAAACAAGTTAAATGTGGGAATACACAGGCCCACATTGAGGCCAATACTATCCCCTTAGCTGTTATCCCTTAACGGGGTGAGAAGAATGCACCACAGTCTCTTGTGATTTCATTTTATTTCCAGACAAATACTCAGCATATTATTTATCACATTTCCTGGTTAAAAATCAGCAGAGGCAATATCACTCAGCTCCGGCCGTAAACATTTTCTCTGGCTGCGAGAGAATCCGAGCTGCGTTCCCAACTCCTATCATCACAGCCATCCAGATTACTTGAGGCCACACATTCATCACTCAGTCCTAAAGCTTCATTACAAGTTCAAATAATCAGCCAGTCCAGATGATCAAAACAGCATTACAGTGTTTTAAATTTCACAGCTGATTAATCCGACTTACATCGAGAAGGGTTTAGTTCTTTAAAAATGGCAGAATGTTATGGTCCAAATGAAATCTTAGGCTACATCGATGGTGTACTGTTTGCGTAAACATGACATAGCAACATGTCAAGTTGCAAGTAAGATATTTTTGTTGTTTTGATTAATGGATCTATAAAATGACCAAAATAATTAAGAATTGTCCAAAATGTGATTGTTTTTTTTCCAGATATTCCATTTAAAATGATATATAGCATAGGAAATACAAATATTTACATTT
Organism: Pseudochaenichthys georgianus; assembly: GCF_902827115.2. NCBI lineage: Eukaryota > Metazoa > Chordata > Actinopteri > Perciformes > Channichthyidae > Pseudochaenichthys > Pseudochaenichthys georgianus. Next base: position 32,220,319 of record NC_047506.1, on the reverse strand, counting down.
AAGAAGCTTCAATGTCAACCAATTTTCCAATTTTGATTTGAAAAATCAATCAAATTTGATGCTGATGAGTATCCATCCATCCATTTTGTTTCTATAGCACATTTAAAAACAACAGAGTTGAACAAAGTGCTGTACATCAACAACTGTATAAAAACATAGCATAAATACATAAAAAACAGACAGGACATGAAACAAATGTAAAACACCAAACAATGAAACCAGATCAGAATCCACAGACTGAGAAACTCTCCTACATGACGTAAAAACAATACAAAACACTAGTAAGATAAAAACCCAAATTTAAAAGCACAAGTGTCACCTGGCCTGTAAATGCCAGGGAAAGGAAGTGGGTTTTTAAACGAGATTTAAAAACAAGCAGAGTTGGAGCAAGTCTAACCTGGAGGGGCAATACGTTCCATAACTTTGGAGCTGCAACAGCAAAGGCTCTGTCTCGTCGCTGCTTTAACCTCGATTTAGGGACGACCAGAAGGAGTCTGTCAGCAGACCTCAGTGACCGTGTGGGTGTGGTTTTAAAAGATCTGCCAGGTACAGTGGGGCTAAACCGTTTAGGGCTTTGTATATGCGAACGTTAACAATGTAAATTGTATTCTAAAACTGACTGGTAGCCGGTGTAACGAGGCGAGTACAGGCGTAATATGTTCACGCCTGCCTGTCCTTGTAAGGATAAGTAGTATAATTGTTGGTGTATATAAAACATGTTTTTAAAGAAAGTTGAGTAACTGTAATTCTGGCAATCCACTAACCAGCTGTTGTCTTAGAACTAGTAACAGGCTTTATTATTATTTATTATTTATCTGCTGAAATGCTGATTACTACAGTTTTACACCTTTAGTTGCACTAAAGCTGTTTTTCTACGAGTGGGTCCTTGTTTTGTTTATCTCTTGCACACAAAAGCACATGGTATTCTAAAATATTACATTTCTCCTGTCAGCTTAACAAGCAGTAAATGTGGAAACAATTGGAAACACAGATTCTGATGGCCCTCTCGTCGTGGAAAATTGGACACGCTCCGATTCGTTTGTTCAGCTGTCAGTCATACACAAGGTGCTATTATTGGCTCATGTAGCAGTGTGAGAATCTGGTGTGTTCATCAGGGGCCGGCGGGTGAGGGGTCGGGCTCAGGGGAGCCATCAGTGTTGAGCGGTCAGTTGACCCTGAACGATCCTGAGATAGGATGTCCTCCCCGAGGAGGAGCATTCCATCGCCGCTGGTGTGTGTGTGAGAGTGTTTCACAGCATGCTTGTGCTTATACAATACCTTAATCAGAACATACAGTTCTTCAGTACACAAGTCTTATAACATACCTTGAACTGTCTGACTTTAAAACAAATGATTGACAGCATGGTACAAAGTAAGATATCATTGCCATAATATTGGAGAACAAGTAAATGCTTTTCATGAGATTTTGATAAATGCAGCCTTCTCCCCAGAGGATGAACATTTTCCATTTTGGACACAATGAAATCTTCTGTAGCAACATCAACATGTGAAATGTAAAGCTTTTACAAAACATGTGTACCAATTATAGTGCCATGAAAACTGAACTGGAAATGCATCGTGATGCAGTCGGACGGCTTCCCTGACCACCGGTGTCCACCAGGAGGTTCGAGGGTTACCGCCCCTTGAGGCACCTAGGACCTTGAGACCACAGCTCCCCGCCGCGGCTTCGGCAATAGAGGGCTTTGAACACCGACCACTCTGGTTCAATGTCCCCAACCTCCACAGGAATGCCCGAAAAGCTCCGCCGGAGGTGTGAGTTGAAGGCCTCCTGAACTTGGGCCTCCTCCAGACGTTCCCAGTTCACCCGAACTACACGTTTGGGCTTACCAGGTCTATCCAGAGGCTTCCCCCGCCACTCGACCTAACTCACCACCAGATGGTGATCAGTTGACAACTCCGCCCCTCTCTTTACCCGAGTGTCCAAAACATACGGCCTCAGGTCCGATGATACGATAACGAAATCGATCATGGACCTTCTGCCTAGGGTGCTCTGGTAACACGTGCACTTATGAGCATCCTTATGTTCGAACATGGTGTTTGTTATGGCCAATCCATGACTAGCACAGAAGTCCAGTAACAAACCACCACTCCGGTTCAGATCAGGGGGGCCGTTCGTCCCAATCACGCCCCTCCAAGTGTCTCCATCATTGCCCACATGTGCGTTGAAGTCTCCCAGCAAGATTAAAGAGTCCCCTTCAGGAGCCCCATACAGGACTCTTTCCAGGGTCTCCAAGAAGGCTGTATACTCTGAACTGCTGTTGGGTGCATAAGCACACACAACAGTCAGAGTTTCCCCCCCATAACCCGCAGGCGTAGGGAGGCGACCCTCTCGTCCACTGGGGTAAACTCCAACAACGAAGCACCTAACCGGGGACTTGTGAGTATCCCCACACCCGCCCCGCGCCTCACACCTTGAGCAACTCCGGAAAAGAATAGAGTCCAACCCCTATCCAGAAGTAAGGTTCCAGAGCCGACGCTGTGCGTAGAGGTGAGCCCAACCAGATCCAACTGGTAACGCTCCACCTCCCGCACAAGCTCCGGCTCCTTCCCCCCCAGAGAGGTGACGTTCCACGTCCCCAAAGCCAGCTTCTGCCGCCCGGGTCTGGTCCGTCGAGACCCTCCGCTTTCACTGCCACCCTTCTGGCAGCGCACCCGACCCCATCGCTGTTTCCCGTAGGTGGTGGGCCCGCGGGACGGAGAAGCGGAGGTGTTGCCCATGTTGCCTTTTCGGGCTGGGCCCGGCCGGGCTCCGTGGCAAGCCCGGCCACCAGATGCTCGCCGACAAGTCCTCCTTCTGGGCCTGGCTCCAGAAGGGGACCCCGGGCTTCCTCCGGGCCGGGTATCCTCACTTCTTGTGTCGTCTTTCATGAGGTCTTTTGAACCAATCTTAGTCTGGCCCCTTGCCTGAGACCAATTTGCCATGGGAGACCCTACCAGGAACACAAGGTTCCAGACAACACAGCCCCCAGGTTCATCAGGGCACACAAACCTCTCTACCACGGTAAGGTGCTGGTTCTTTGTTTTTGTTTTATTTGTTTGTATATCCGCAAAAGACACACCTATAAGTACCTCTGCACAGGGAACACTGCTGAATGTGCGGTGGGAGACAGCAAGTCTCTGCCTTGTCCAACTGTATCAAATACAACATCCTGATTTGGCTGGATGGAACACAGACACACATAACATTCAATGCAAATCCAAGTAGAGCATATAAACTGATCCCGAGAGCTGAACTGGCAAAGCGTTTAAGTGACTTTTTAGAGACCGATAGGAAACCACCTATAGATAGCAACTGTGTGGCTGAACACATTAATATGCCAGAGCAGAACACTACTAGTTATGATGTCCATGTGCCATTTAGAGTCAAATTGATAAATGAAATATTGTGTGATTTAGGGTGAGGCTATCATGTCTGGTTTGGGTGTTGTCCATGATTTGTCTTACAACTTTAACCCTTTCATGTCATGACAGTTTATTGTAAGAGGTGGGTAATGGCCAAATAATGTCTTGTTCAGCGTTATTCTTAGCTTCAATCTCTCGAGTCACTTTGTTACAAAAACCAACGGCAAAAAACGCCAAATGTCCTTAAAAAAGTCCAATGAGTGAAGTCAAGTCTTTTATTAAAGATAAATAGCAATGGCAGAATATTTGACTTTGAGCTGTCTGCAGATGTAATGATGAAGAATGATGAAGTATGGACTGAACACAAATCTACTGAAATTGAGCATAGCTTTTTTTATCTAAACATACTTTAGATTTTTTTTCAGCCCAAAAATTATACCCACCATTACTGTATACAACACTACAGTATAAACATGTCTAAGCTTGTGTCCTAATTCCAATTGTCAGTGCGTGTGCAATGTGAGCATTTGTCCGTCTGTCCATCTGTCTTTCTGTCCCCTTTGAGTCTTTTCTAATCAGGCTAGACATGCCAGAGGTCAGCAGCTCTGACCCGCTGGCTCTGGTTCATCATAAATATTATGGAACCACGCACAGACGCCCTCGCTGGCTGTTTAATATAGTGCTTGGTCTATTGAGGGATTCAGACTCTCAGCTTTCACTGGGTTATATAGGCTAATGATAATACTGCCTGCACCGTGGAGTTAGAACTAGTGAACACTAGTCAGGACTGGATACTGTTGTCATTTTATTTCTGAATGTTTATCATCTCCTTTTGCAGTCATTTTAAGTGCTTTTGACCAGTGCAGTTGTGTGCGCGTGCATAGGTGCACGTGCATTCATGGACACATAAATGCCTTGTTGTGTGTGCCAGCAGCAAAGTGGGCCTATGGGAGTGTTCTGTCCTCCGTTCCCACGCTATTTGTCCCATGAGTCCGTGCTGTGACGTCAGGACAGAGGTACGGGCGACTGCCCCGCTTAGAGGTCGCGGGTTCACTTCCTGTCTGTCAGGGCCGAGTTGGGCAGGGTCCAGTTTGGAGCACTGAACTGTCTTTATGATCTCTCAGTGTTTTAACCTCTCTGCCCCCATCTCTCTGTCGCTTACAGGCTATGTGGCTGATGCTGCAAGAGGAGGTGCCAGAAGATTTCATCATAGCGACGGGGGAGGTGCACAGCGTGAGGGAGTTTGTGGAGAAGGCCTTCATACATATGGGGAAGACAATAGTGTAAGTGCACACAGACACACAATACTATCTCACACGTTTCCAAAAATGTGTTTGCATCTCTGTTTCTGGAAAAAAGTCAGGTTTCCATGAAGGTCGCAACAATCGCAGGAAGCACATAATAATATTTGACTCGGTCTGATTTGAGAAATAAAGGTAACTGTATAAACTGTAATAAATTAGTGATTTAATTATAATTTCTCATTCAAAAGTAAAAAAGACAATAAAACCATTGATGAGCGTATATAAATGTGCATAGACTATTCTCTTCATATGTTATAAAGTATTTAATATATAAACCATAGTATGTATATATGTGTGTGTGTGTGTATATATATATATATATATATATATAGTAGTATAAGTATAGTATAGTGTATACTATATATATATATATATTATACTACTTTTTTTTACCCCATGGTCCAATACAAAATAAGGTAACACCCCGGAAAGTAATCATCTGGCTATCAGCCATTTTAACCCTGTATTTATACCAACCCGGCCAAAGATGTGAAATCCAGCAAATGTTATCAGTTTTACTGACAATTTGCAAACTAGGCTTTGCAAATGTCCAAATTAAATAGGTACCAGTGTGGATGAAAACAATGTATAGGAGCACAAATAGATTTTCTTGGACGGAGAAGAGGAAGAATCTACATCGATTACCAAAGAAAATCATTCAAAATAAGTTGAAGAATGTCATCCCCGATGCATCCTGAATGGCGCACAAACAAGCAAGAAAATAGTAGAAGTTTCAAGTTGAAAAAGGCTTTATTTAGAAAACCTCTGTCTCCCAGTCAATACCACATCTCAGTTCCCTCCTCTTTCTCACCTCTCCTTCACCTCCCCCTTGTGTCGTGGAAGACACTGACATGTTGATGAAGGTGTGTGGCGCTGCGTGTGGCTCAGAAACCCACGGGTGACATGTGTGTCTGGGACCAGACGTTAAAAAAAACAAACTGCACAAGAAATAATCAGGGAGACAGAGGAAAGGGACGGCTGAAGCCTCCGGCAGCTGTGGAAAAATGTTTCTTTCCCGCTAAACCTTTGTGTCTTTCCAGGTGGGAGGGGACAGGATGAGAGGAGGGTTGGCCGTTGCCCACAGGAGCACAGGTTGGGACATGGTCAGGTGGACCCTAAATACTTTCCGTCCTACTGAAGGTGGTAAGTCGGGGGTTCTCCCGGTGTTTGTGTCTACAAAATGTTTGTTTCTTCTTAAAAATCTTTCAAAACGTAATAACGCCATACAAATGTTTATTTTTAAAAGGATATTCATGGTTAATGAAAGTAGTAAATATGACCCGTCTATTACATTGAAATCTTGTCTTTAAGAGCTAGCAAAATGACCTGAACACTAGTCATGTGTGTGTTTGTTGTGTTGCTATTTCATTGAGTAAGACCATAACTGATGGACATGTGAGTACATTTTACCAAGTACTGTACTTAGTAAACATTAGCAATATGATGTTCAAAATCAAATAGTCCCTCCGTTGGCCTTCTGCACAAAACATCAACACTACAGCTAGCGAACATATTAGACAGAGAGCGTTGATCGATTATTTGGCTATTTATTTACATTCATTAGTATGTTGCCATTTATTGTGCACCCACTGAAAAACTGTCCAGCATCAGTAGCTATGGCTTACGTGGTTACTTGTATAGGTTGAGGGTTGTTAATCTAGGCTGTTGCTTGGCATGGCCAGAATATTGCTCCACTTTCTCCGGTCCCCGAGATTCCGCTTCCAGTAGCTCTGGAGAGAGCTTTCGCAGCTGTGGCCACTAACGGTCATCATTTCTCTGCTTTCAAGACCCGCATCAGAAAGCTTTTGAATGGTGGTACTTCTCCAGTTGGTCTGCCTGCCGTAAAAAGGAGGGTTCTTGCCCCGTTACTTCTCTTCTGTTTTCTTTTCCCAGTTTGAAAAGCAAACTGCAGTTTGCTTTTCAGCCCAACTGTATACAGTTAATCGGCCGGACTTCTTTCTACAGATGTGAGCATCCTTAACAAACGGTCAATAAGTCCTTGCTCACATTATCCCTTACATACTTCCATCTTAAGCTTTGTTAGTTAGTTTCATAACGGACATAATGTAACAGTTCAGTTGTAACGGTTGTAGCTTTTCTCAGACGCGGAGGGATACTGACTTGTTGTGAAAAGTAACTACAATTCTACCCGTGGTATACGCTCATTATATTATGGCTAAGAACCAATCAGTTTGCTTTATTTGACTTGTCCATTTATGAAAAGTAATTAACACTAGCTGCACCTTTACCAGCTTTGATAACACTTTAATGCATCAATCATTATAATTAAAACATATCATATATTTTATTTTGAAATGACCAATCTGCAGAATGAGTTATTTTACTGTTGATACTTTAAGTATATTTAGATGCTAATACTTTTGTTACTTTACGTGCGTAACAAGTTTGACACTGATTTGTGCTTGCAGTACTGTCAGAAATACTGACCATATCACAACACACTGCACACATTGCTGCAGAATGAAGTTGCTCTGCTATAATAATAATATGTAACCTCGTATAGTTGTACAGAAAGAAATTCATGACCACAGCGCAGCACGTTCCATATACCTGACCTTAACATGAATGTTTCATGTTTTCTATGCGTGTATCTGATCGCCGGTCATTGTGTCTGGGACCATAGAGAACACTTATCAGCTGTCCAGTTGACAGCCTCTGGGTGCGTACTGTAAGCTCTTATACAGCTGGAAAACAGCCAGTTTGCCTCTTTAAAGAGTAATGGAGGCAGGCATCCTGCCCAGTTTGTGCTGAGAAAATACTCATATTCAGGCAAGTACTCTGTTCTTTACGTATGATGGAAGTGTATTTGATGGACTCATTCAGCTGATGAAGCAATTCTCATGAATGGATTCTGCTTTGAAAGCCCATGAGAAAAAGACGCGTTGCCTGTACCAAAAAAAGCAATCATATTATCCCTCCATCTTTCCCCTAGGTGTGAAGTGTCTCTGATATTTGGGAGGTCCTTCTCTCATCGCTGTGGCCCTGGGGTATTGTGGCTGCCCCCTGGGGAGGGTTTAGAGTTACCCAGGGGTGTTGTGGTCGAGATTAGCCGTCAGCCCTCGGTTTAAAGCCTCTGCTGAGCTTTGGCCTGGCGAGATTAGAGCTGAGATGAAGTTGAGTGATGGCGGCGGATTAGAGAGGAGGCCCTGCTGACTGACTGCTGAGGAGATGGAAGCACCGGTCACACACCTGGGCCTGTTTCTTTTTGTGTGTGTTGGGCTCATTCATTTATGGTCTTAACCCTGAATCCACATTGAGAACTCCTCCAGACACTTTTCAAATCCACCAGTGCTAACCTATCAGCAAGGGAAAAGGTCTGTCTTTTACAAGAGCTTTTTGAACTAATGGACAATATACTGTGTAGTGGTGAGCTACCCTATTAGGCAACCTGGTCCAATAATAGAGTTAAAACTAGTTGCAACATCCGCTTATAGACTTGATCAGCTAAAGAAAAGTGTGAAGGCAGCTGCTCAGGAAGATTTCAAGATCTGGTCAGAACAACACAAAATAGTTTCCAATAATTGGTTCCTCCATATGATCAAACAAAGAATTGTTAACTGCACATCTTGTTGGGATCAGCATAGAACAGTAGAAAATTGAAAATAAAATAATAATGCGGCCAAAATCAGCGCTTTGTTTAGAGAAACCCACATTACTATCAATGGCTCCTCTTGGACCGCCTTAACGTTCAGTTGGTAGAGCCCCATGTACTGGGGTTTGGAAACTAGGAAGAATTGTATTGTTTCAACTTTGAGGTTAAAACAGTTTGGCATCACTTATATAAATAACAAAATATAAAGATTATTTTTAGATAAAATCACAAATTCAGACTATGCGAATAGGAGACACAACCAAAAATAATTTAGATTGACAGAATAATAAAAAAAGCGACCCAAAAGCAGGAAATCCTTATATTGGAGCACCTGGAACCAGCAAATATTTTCTGAAGAAATCACTCAAATCAACTCTTCTGTCTCAATGCTTCACAGTCTGCATTTCACTTTCCAGTTTTTCAGTTATTTAGGTAGATTAACCAGCAGTTTCTAATACATGTGCAAGTAGTAGGAAACAAAGGAAACAAAGGTAAAGATTGCAGGGATAAGAAGAGGGAAACTGTTCCGCCATTCCTCCGCTCCGTCTCACAGTCTCTTTATTCCTGTACTAGGAGTTAAAGAGACTGAAGAGTGTTTAACCTCTGACCTATTCAGACAGGAAGTAGCTGACACCGGGCTCACAGCTCAGCATTGTGTCTCTCCTGAAGTGGAAATACCTGTCATCAAGAGTCTGTGTACGTACGACGTGCATTAAGGAATCCAGCTGACTCGGACTCTTTCGTTGTTGTTTGCTGTTTCGGTGCAAGGGAATTCGGAACTTTGCGTAGCCTGTGTGCAGGAGGAGTAAGTCCTCAGGCTATGTGCTAATATATATGTAATTCATCATCATCTCTGTCAGTGTGTGTGTCTGACATGAGCTCATTTATCTCCCCAGCCCCTTGGGACAGGGGCTAGCAACCATGGCGTGTTGAGATGGGGGTTAAATGTGCAGGTGTGCTTCACATGTGGTGCAAGTGTGTGTTTCTTTGTGTATAATTGTGCACCTGACTGTGTTTAATTCGGATACAACGCCTCGAGGCAGCAGAAATAACAGCGACTTTAACTTTGTTTACGGAAGCTGTTTGCGGCATTTGAAACATGCTGGTTGTAAATATAGGCACCGCAACTTCCTTCAGCTATATTCATTTGTTAAAGCAAAAGACGTGTAGTTTGAAGCTGTCAGGGTAGTATGGAATAACGCTTCAGGAAAGTTTCAAACTGCTCCATCTCTCATGGCTGCTGCATGTTTCCATTGTGAGCTGTCAGTAATCTCACGTCAGCCTGTGGGTTTCGGCCAGCACGGAGGTTTGGCTCAGGTGAGCGGCCTCCGCCTGAGTCTTTGCAAAGGTGAGTCATGAGGTATTATGCCCTAATAGTGACTATTCGTTTTGGTTGCTACGTGACATGCAGTACCGTGTCCATGGCTTTCAATATTCCTAGCGTGATCAGGTGGTTTCCTTGATCTGGTTCTCACGGTTGTGTTTAGACCTTGTTGGGTGATAAACCATGCTACAAATTAAAATGTATATATTTTATTAGGTGTGTTAATTAGTACAGTATAATAGATGGATTATTTTATAATAGTTACTTATACACTAGTGATAGTAGTGTTGCCATACTTTGGAAAAGGAAAGTCAAGAACAGAATATGCTCGAAAAAAGAAAAGTGCATACCACAAAAGCAGTTCTAGGGTAACTGCACCATACAATAAACTGGGGAATTTCCAAGGATCAGATTTTAAAAGTGAAACAATCAAGATCGTTGCTACAGAGGCCAACATATCGTAATTTGTTTTTTACATGCACAGAATAAATTCTCCAGATATTACCTTTATTGCGGCTATATGTTGGTATGCAAAGGTTCAAATCTTTCTAACCAAATATTTAACGGATCATTGGGCATGCTGATGCATGATTTATGTATCATTGAATCATTGGTTACGATAAAACAAACGCCAACAGAACAACCAGGGCAGACGCTGATATCGTCTGACCAATTGAAAGACCAGCAAAGACCCTGCTGTTAATGAGAATGTTGAACTGGCTTTGTAGTTTAGGTGAGGTCAGGCCTCCTGCAAGCTTTACCTGAGAATGCGTTTTTCAAGAACAATCTCCTGTTGTGCGCACACATGGGGGCACCTCATTTTCTGGACATTGTTCTGTGAGACCATACTCAAAAATGGAATACACTGCACTTTCACCATCCCCAAATACATTCAGTCTCAGATTCCCCTTTAATTTCTCCAAGAACGTATTGTATCCAATAATAGTTTGATTTTACACAGAATTGATCACAAATAAATGTGAAATGCAAGTATTGGGATTTACCCAACACCTTATGTCATATGATTGACAAAACCTGCAGACGTTTCTCTTGTTTCCTTAGTTCACACTTGTTAATTTCACCTGAAATATTTATTGTAGACTCCAATTTGTCCAAGTCAGTATTGGAAGCACTGTAGACTGTTTGAACTGATGTGATGATTTCTGCGTTCACTTACATTGGTGTGTGTCTGTGCATGTAAACATTTGTGCGCTAATGCAGACTGGCTGTCATACTTTCAAGTTCATGTGTCGCTGTAGGGAATAAACTGCTGCCAGTTGAGTGACAGCGCTGTGGTTTATGTCCTTCCTCTCATGCAGAGGAGGAAGAGAAGCAGTGATAAATGGGAAGTTGTCTCTCGGTCTGTCTTTTCACTCATTATTCCATTTGTGTTTTGCATAACTTTTCTACATACATTTTTACCGCACAGCTCCTTGCCCTTTTGGCCCGTATTACTGTGTCTCAGTCTCAGTGATAGCAGGCATTGGTCGGCAGCACAGGAATGCCCTTCCGGGGGAGATTATCTACCTATAAGGAAAAGCTGACAGACAGTTTCCCCATTTATCAATTACTCGCTCTGCTGTAGACCAAAATTGAATACGTCATCTATCCATCATCAGGACTGATGAAAGAAACCAACTCTGATTATTGTTCGACTGAAACTAATGATTTTCTTCTTGTTTCAATGATTTATTATTGAATAAAAAAGGGAATATAGAGGATCCGTTAAGTGTATTAGGCACGAGGCGAAAAAGGGAATCCATTCCACAAAAACCAGACCTCGATTCAAATCGACTTGGATCGTCAACTAAGAGAACAGAAATGTGAAAATCCCAGTGTTAAAGCAGTGTGCAACTACATTACAGTGCCCGGGAGCAGTTTGGGGTGGGGTGCCTTGCTCAAGAGCACCTCAGCAGTGCCAAGGAGCAAACTGGCACTTCTCCAGGCAGGTCAATAGAGTGCCATCAGCATGAACTGTTTTCAGTTTTAGCTTGTTACAAACCTTCCAAGCGTTCCACGCTATCTTTATCAGTACAATCTAGCAGTCATCCTGGTATATTGACAGGTTGGACAGTTTGGAAAGATTTCCATCTACAAGCTATCACTCTGTTGAAAGATATGAAGCGGGTTAGCCAGAGGCACCTCTGCTTGAGTTCTTACGTGCGGCTGTTTAGTATTATCTTTTTTTCCATTTATTATCTTTCCTAATTATCAGATAATTTTTCTAATTAAAAAAAAGTATAAAAAAAGCAGGAAATGTTGCATTAATCTCCTAGTGCCCTAAGTGACGACGTCAAAATCAAGAATTTGATAAAAATTGTTTTTGTTTGATTTTCCGCCTGTCAATTAATCAACTAATAGTGCAGTTCACAGTGGCAAGAGTTGAAGGATATTAATCTCTGGGTTGTGTTTAGATTGAAGGAGAGGATTCCCCATCAGAGGTTCCCAAGTATCAAAATCAGTAAATGTAGATAAGGCTGGGTTATAGTCACGTACCAGCATTCCATGCAGTGAAGTCATGCACTTTCAATAGCTGACTGAGGATCCTTTTGTTTCAATCAAGCAAGTATATTCTTGCGCTGCACAACAAGTGTGAAAGCTGGAGTGCTACATACCAAAGCTGCTGCAGCACTAGCCCCGTGACTGAGGGTGTGCTGAATACACATAAACACAGATGACCTAACAAAGAGTTTGTCCTTACAGGTTAAGGTTTATCTGTTGTCTTCATGCAAAGAGAGGAAGACACTGATCAAACAAATCCTCTTATCTCTGCAATATCCCAAAGCAACATCCTGATACTGTATCAGGCTGCGGCCCCACGAGGACGAATTCGGTCGTTTGCGTTACTGTTTAGTGTCATATAGACCGTTCGGCCACACGAGGACGACCGAATACGGCACTAAACGACTGAGGAAACGACAACGGGTCCCAAGGTGGATAGAAATGCATACGCCACTCTCTGGGGGGTCAAACAGCTCCGTGTGTGCGCCCTATACGGACATTTTCAGATCACTGATAGTGATTGCGCAATAGCCCCACCTCTTCTGCTCACCTCCGCTTACCCCGCGCCAGTGCTGAAGTGTTTCGCCACCAACAACAACAACAATGGCGGATCGCAGAGTTGCTATCGTGCTCCGGACGCTATTGACCATGCTACAGTTGTTTGTGCAACATCTACAGCAATAATGATGAGGCAATAGCCCCGCCTCTCCCCACCTCTGCTGCTCACCCCCACGTCAAAGTAAACTGCACCCTGAATTCAGATTATTTATCTTTCTCTCGCGAGTGAAGTCTAATCTGACAGGACGGAGACACGCAGCTCTGCCCACCTGCAGCTCCTCCCGCTGCAGCAAAACACACACTTCAAGTCAGATCATCACCCTTAGCTATTTTAATTAGCTCTCAAACTCCCTAAACTAGTTATAAATATGTTTATTTTTACTGTCGGCCGGGTCACTCATTACTGGATCAGCTGCTGCATGAGACAGACACTGGCGCTGTCCGAAGAGAGGGAGGAAAAAGAGAGGCTCCGTGTATTTTATTATTATATTATATAGAGTCGTTATTCATTTGTTTTAAAGCTCAATAAATAACAAAGAAGACCTTTGACCGGCACTTTTATAATTTTGTCCGGAAGATTTCAACTTTAATACACTCTGACTGGCGAAAAACTCTGCCCGGTTCCCTCGGCCCCCACCGCGGAGAATAAACAGAAGGGCAACCATGACAACCATGCTTCTTCGCTGCTTTTGTGGAGGAAGTTACAGCGCCACGTAGAGGCTCCTGCATATGTACTGCAGCTTCTCCAGCGGTTGGAGCTAAACGGAGCGGTCTCGTGTGGGCAGACACTATCCAGATAATTATTGCATGTGGACGGAAGCCGTTTGCGATTGCGTTTGCGTTAATCCTATGCGTTTAGCCGTTTTCGTCCTCGTGGGGCCGCAGCCTCAGACCAAGTTCCCGCTAGTTAGCGCTGCTTTGTTCATTGTTTATTGACATTTGAGTTATCTGAATCATACATTTCTTTATTTTCAGTAGCAGTAATGACTCAATTTCCATTGCCAGCTTAGATAATGCAATATAACAGAAGCTCTTACAGAAACTGGCATGTAATGATACATAGCAACATATGGGTTGAAATCAAACCTGTGGGATTCTCACAGAGGAGTGGCCTGACCTGTTTTGTCTTTTTATTCAGACTGCAGGTTAGAATCAAAAGCTCCTACATCAACCCCTAAAAATAGCCCTGTTGACGCACCACACCTCGGCATCTGTCAACCGCCTGTCCGTGCATGTGCATGTTCAAAATTCTCTATTCTTAACTTCCTTCCAACATTGAGATGTGCCTAAACACACTGCTGCATACTCTCATACGTCATCAGTATTGTCGTCATTGGATTAGCAGCTCATACAATGGTTCCAGTGATACAGGAGAATAAAGACGGCGAGTGTTATGGTCACTTTTTATGACTTTTGGCAAGCAGAGCAAACCCTCCTGTTGATCTCATCAAAGTGACAAAGACATACCTGGCTGATCTTGTTACTAAATAATGTTTTGCTTTGTCAAGGTGTATTGTGTTTTAAGGAGAATCCCACGCTTGGACACTGTCACTGTTAGATATTGTAGGTGTGTGATTACATCATTCTATTATGGCAGCATCTCACAATCAATTTCTTTATCGATTAATCTACCAATAATAGAATAGAATATAATAGAATTGGGAGGGATGAAACCCCTCTGTAATGGTCACACATGCAGAGCACACAGCACACACAGTGAAATGTGTCCTCTGCTTTTAACCCATCCTACCAGGAGTCTAGTACTAGGAGCAGTGGGCAACTATTGTAGCTAATGTTCTCTATTACTCGTTTAGTATTTAAAATATCAGTGTATAGAAAATTGTTAATCCAAGATTCTCAGTTCTAGGATGATGTATTTTAAATATTCAGTTTTGCCAGTCCTAACACCAAATATATATTTTTAACTATAAAAAATTGAGTAAAAGTAAGAAATCTCCACATTTTGAGACGCTGAAAACATCAGTTTCTATAATTTTGCGAGAACATTTCTTTAAACCATTATAGTTTTACAAAGGATCTCTATCTAGGTGTTTGTTTAACATTCCTATATATTATGAAAAGCTACAGAAAAGGGTTCTCTCCATGTCTCATTCTGAAGGTCAGACATCAAACCTGAAGTGCAGCACATGTATTTTTGGTAAGTCTGCAAGGCTGAATATCTTAAATATCTTGGTACAGGTATTCAGAGGAAAACTTTGTTTTCAATTCTAAGTACATGTCTCAGGACTCAAGAGGAATAGAAAATGTCAAATAAAACTGTGGGAAAATACATAAAAAATGACAAATGTGTACAAAATCACATTATAGCTTGAACATTTCCACATGATGTTATGGTGCCGCCATGATAACATGGTGGTTAATGTAATTCATTCTGTGTAAGCATTGTATAGTTTCAATGAAGTGTTACTACAAGCAGAGACATAATATATATGCGATGTTGTCATAGAATGTGGAAAAGGGCTATTTTTTAACGTCAAGTCGTCATGCGATATTGTGAAACCCCATTCCTATATCGTGCCTCTCAAAAGACACACATTACAAACCAAAAGCATTATTCAGCCAAATGAAAAAACTGAACCTTCGAGAAGCTAAACCAAATAAAAGAAAGTAAGGTAGACAGAAAATATTTATGATCACAATGTAGTAAAAAAACCAGAATGGACAACTGGGGACTTTAAGGACCTACATTGGAAAGCACATTTTTGTTACCGTTCCAAATTGTGACAGTACGAAATTGCAGTGAAAAGCTGTCCGTCTTAGAATAATTTTTAAAGTCATTCAAATGTAGATAGCGTTGCTCATTGTAAGATAACATTTCCAAAAGGCATTTACATTGTTGAGCACCTAAAAAATGATAGAAAAAGTTTGGGGAAGAATTGAAAAAAAAAGAACTTGAGAAAGTCTTTCTCGTCGTTCACTGAGAAGTGACTGTGCTTGTCAAACTGTTGGTTTCTGAAAGTGACATTTGGTCTGACACAGTCCCCCTTATTCCAATAGTGAAAGGGGGTTGGAGGAGGTGGTTACAGACTCTGCTTAAGGAGTTCGGTTGAGGCATACTGACAACTTTTAGAATCAGTTGTATATTAGTAGACATGAGGTGCTTGGTTCTCAGGCCTCACTGAAGAAAGAAAGCTGGTGTTGGGTTTCATTTGACTTTATGCAGGCGGTCAAGACCTCATAAAACCATTCCCTGGATCCTTGTAGTGCTGTCTCCACACACAAAATGAGTATTACAGTTTCTTTGATTGGAAGAGGACGAGACAAGCTCTGTTTGGGTTGCTGTCGAGTGTCTTAGTTTTCCGGCAGATTTCCTATAACCCTTCTTAAATTCACACCAATTAGTGCTTTTACCTTCTGAACTTTCTAGCACACCATAAAAAGTGTCAGACAACTCATGCAGACATGGTCCAAAGCAGTAACCGCAGTGTCAGACCCTGCTGTAGAGCACATTCTTTATCCTAGCAATGAGAAAAACAGGTATGGCCCCACACACACGTGTGTGTGCTGCTGACATAATGGCTCCTGGCAGGCAGTAACTCATACAGTATACTTTGGTCCTTGTGCCCCAGAGAGGATTTTAACAGTTGGACTGTTTTGTTGCGTAATATCTGCCATTTAATGAAGCCTGAAAAAATATGATGGCTATTTTAGAGTTTCCCAGTATTAGATTGGAATTCTCTTCCAGTATTCAGTTTGAGCACTAAGCAAATAAGCCAATTAGCTATTTGATATTTTACTAACCAGGAAAAATGTACAATGTGGGTCTTATTTTGTTATTTAAAGCCTTTATTCCTTCAGCGTATCATAGCTTTTGAACCCCCAGCTTGATTGTAAAGATACAGCGCCCTGGTGAAAATGCATGAAAAATATCTACAATTAAAGTACACTGAGACTTCCCTTTAAGAGTTTGCAGAACAAAGCAGGCCGAAAGCTTCTATGGATCTATCTTGTCTTCAAATGATATACCTGTCAACCTCACTGTAATAAATCCAGAGAGAAGACTGATGGGAAAGGTGTGTAACGAAATGCCGCCCTTTCATTCACCCTTGCTTCTGCTCATTCAGGTTTTCAGCTGTATACTCCCTAACCATGTCACTACTCGTACTGCTTTATGTAGTGACGTCTTTAATTGCCACTTTGCCTGAAAAAATTTTGAAGAGCTACGAAGAAGGGTTAGGGTAAGTGAACTATTGAACTACCATTCAGAGGCAATCGTTTGAATAGCTTTGTCATGGTCCATCCAACATTGACCTTGGGTATTTGCCTTGGTGGTGAACACACAGTTATACAATGCAGTAGACAGTTCTATTGCAGCATATATTGTAATGTATTGAGTTTAATGGTGAATCAACAGGCTCAGCGTCACTTTGTTTTGCTGGTTGCTGAATCCAAAAGTCCATCGCTAACAAACTGACCTTTTGGTCAAACACCGTCCTCTGTCATTTTTCCATCAGCCCATTGAAGTAGGATCCTGCCAATGATATCTAGTTAATTAATGTTAAGTGAGGGCTTGTTTAAAACATGATAGCTCATGTGAGGATGCTGCCTTTACCCTTTCCGTTATAGATCGCACTGCTTTGTAGGATGAACATTTTGGTCATATCTAACTTACTTTTTTACTTAACTTAAGTTATGTGTTATGGCTCCTAAAGCTCTTTTTCTAAATCAAAATACTTTTAACTATAGCACAAAACTAACAACTTAAATAAATGTAATTTTACTTTATATGGGACCTT
This sequence comes from Pseudochaenichthys georgianus, assembly GCF_902827115.2. Taxonomy (NCBI): domain Eukaryota; kingdom Metazoa; phylum Chordata; class Actinopteri; order Perciformes; family Channichthyidae; genus Pseudochaenichthys; species Pseudochaenichthys georgianus. The sequence continues at coordinate 32,202,898 of NC_047506.1, read as the reverse complement.
TTTTACTTTTATTACAAGGCTGTCACAAAATACATCAATCAATGACCTGCCAAGATAATGACCTGCTAAATATTTTGAACTGAACTCAAATCTGATTTCAGTTAGGTTGTAGACTGAGGTAGTTACCTTTATCATGCAATTTGGATACGGTTGTGTGCCTGTCTGGTTGGTATAGAATATGGAAGAAGGAGCAGCTATTATTATCCTTCTTTATGTCTCTGGCAGTGCAGTGGTGTCAGTCAGAGGCCGGCGGTGGAAGCCAGTTAGGACTGCTGGCTCTCTGAGGTGCTTCATCTCAGGGCCGAGGCAGCGAGACCTCTCACTGAACCGCAGCCGTTTGGATGGAGAAGTGCTGAGGCAGCAAACTCAGCCCATTCCACTGGGTGGAGTTCCTACTATAGGTCTTAAAACAAGAAGAGTTAGCGGTCGGCTTTGAGCCATTGTATGACTTTATTACCATGCAAAACATTGTCCCAAAGCTCAGGTTCACACATCATTGTCAATTATGTTGTTTTACTCCACACTTGTTTCTCAGCCACAGTAGTTAGCACCAGCATCTGTGATCAATTTGTGCGATTTATGTGTCAGAAATTAGTCTGCGTTTAAAAAGCAGCATGTGTCTGTGTTTCACCACGTCGTATTGGGTGTTGGCGAACAGACTGAGCCCCAGGATTCCTCAGATTCCTTTGAATTGCAGCCAGTGATAAGGGGAAATGTGAAGTTAGGAGAGGCCTTAGTGTTCTGACAGCAGTTTGCCGCATTGATGGATTGAGGTGAATGTTTGAACACCAGACAGACATAAAGGAGCAAAAGGCTTTTATGAGCAGCAAGATTTATACATTGAACAAGCTTTATCGAGCTCCGCCGGCTGGATTTACGGCACTTGGCACACAAAACGGCTATCAGTGCTGAGTTTGGGTGATTGGCAGAGGTCCACGATACTTGAACACAAAGCAAGCATGAACTATTAGCATTATTTTAAAAGGTTTCCGTATATTAGGGAGGAATTGGTTGTCCTTTTCCAAGATGGTTGGACTAAAGCCATTCACTTCTCCGATACCTGGAAATCTGCTCTGTGGAAATATCACTGACAGCAGGGCTCTCTGCTGGAAAATGATGGGGAACAATAAAAGAAAAGGTTGCATCAGTTATCGCACACTTTCAATCATAGATGAATGTTGTCTATTGCAGCATGTCAGCCAGTTTTAATAAATATTTGAATATTATTTTTAATAAATCAATACCCAGAAACTTGATCTACCTTGTTTAGATCTAGGTACCCTCAACACTAGGGAAGTAAAAAGAGGTGTCTGCCCTTTGTCCCTCAATATTGAATATCTGAGTCTCACTATCTTTATCATTTTCAAAACAACAAATAGTTTGACGCCTACATTTGGAAAGTATACCATACATTACAGCTTTTCTGCTTTGTATTAATAAAAGAGAAACTGAATGGAAAGAGTAAGAGTTTTTAATTGGACGTGTTGTGACAAAGTAATTTTGATATCCTTTCTTTCTCTACGTATGACTTATTTAAGTCTAAGAGCAGTTTCTTTAGAGGTGTGCTACCTACCTTTCCATACAACAACCTTACTGATTGGCTATATGTTTGTCATGGCTATAATCATATTCCCATAGACATGCTTGAAAAGGACATATTATACAAATGTTTAGGTTCAGATTTGTATTTTGTGCCAGTACTGTGACAATATTTCCATGCTTTAGTGTTCAAAACGGTCTTTATTTTTTATCATAAAAAATGATGTGCTGCAGCACCTCTTTTCACCCTCTGTCTGAAACCAGAGCCCAGTCTGATCTGATTGGTTAGCTGGCCTGCTCTCTTGTGATTGTTCAACCGCTTAGAGATATCCCATCCCCTTGGCCTATTGCGTACAATGTGTTGGAACGCTAGCCAATAGTAGCACGAGTGAATTACATAGAGATGTCACTATGTTACAGAAGTAAACAAAGGAGGCGTTTCAGTCAGGCGGTTCTGTGGGAGAGAAACTCCGTCTGGAGGGAACTTTAGGATTTTAGCCTTGCAGACCATTTAAATGCCAAAACCTATAACCCACACTACAGGGAGGGAAAACTCCAAAAAGCATAAAAAGGCCCATTTAACTGATGACGTCACTGTCTCCTCATTTCCTCATTCCTTCTGTCTCTATTTGGTTAAATTCGATGTTGCTTTATCTACGTGACATTTGGTCGAATAACAATAATTTAAAACCCAGTAGCCATTGAAAAACTTGACAGAACATACAACAAATACATTAAAGAGGTAGTAATATCCATTATATTGGAATCTTGAAATTAAAACACTGAAGCAAGTTTGCTATAAATCTCACTAAGTGTTGTTGTAAGTAAGCATCTTTTAATATGTACGGATTGTGTTTAATACAGGTGTGTGTCAAAGCTTGTAATTGTGAGAAAATGATTACCTGTCAGTTTCAGTCACACTTTCTTGTTTGATTGAGAGTAAAACTGTAATTAAAAGGGATTATGTCTCGAGGAACCACAGGGTGATCAAAAGCAGATTTGTGTCGAGGGAGAGAACGCTCGTACAGTGCTCATGTTAGATTAGGGTGCGGTTTTGTCTTCAGTATAGAAGCTATGATTTAAACACTGCTCTGCTTTTAGCCATGTGTACATCATACTAAGTGGCTTGTTAGACTGTTACACTTGTCCTTGTCATCTGCCACTTACGTATAGAGTTGCAAAGTGGTAGGAGTGGCTGGTGGTGACGGAAGTATTTTTCATCATTGTTGTCAACGTTGTTCAAATTATTCTCAATTAGAGGTTCTCCTCATTGCTATAGGTTTAGTTAAAGTCCATCATTTCTAAGATGTTACTGCCAGGAGGTTATGTTTGCGGCTTGGTTTGTTTGTTATTTTCTTTGTCTGAATGTAGTATTACATAAAACTACTGGCACGATTTTCATGAAACTTGGTGAAAGGCTGAAGCATTGGGCTCGGAAGGATCCAATACATTTGTGTAGCGGATTGAATGTTCCATGTAGTTTCCAAAATACAAGTTCAAGCTCAATATAACAACTCTGTTGGAAGAACTGCTTTCCAACTCCCGGGATGGCCCCCACCAGAGAGCATATCAAAAGCTCCGGTGTCATTCTCATTAGGATGTTGTTGTTTTGTTAAGTTAAGCTAAATATCTTATTATCCAAGTGCCTCTGACACTATTGCCACGGAGAGGAAGTCAATAAGGCTTGAACCAAAGATGTAGAAAATGTTGACCTTTTGTATTTGACCTTTTGTTGTCCAAAAGTGACTCAGAGCCCCAAGTTAAGCTGATTTAACTCGAACCTGCTGCATGTTTGATCAGGTTTCCACAAACGCAGTTTCAGGTACGTTATACTTTCTCTTATAGTTATCAATAACGATATCCATGCCACCTGTCCATGCTACCTTCAGCACATAAAATACACAAAGTCAGTTGCTTTTCCTTTTAAAGTATAGTTCTTTAAGTGTTCCGTTTTTCCACTACAGAAACACAAGTAACAACCTTGAACAAAGGCTCTCAAGGATCTTAAATCCTCACTGAACAATATAACCTCCTACGTTGCATTATTATTGTAAAGCGGTTGGTTTCCTTCACAGGAGGTCAGGCTAAGCTTTACCTCCAAGTAACCTGATCCTCCGCAGCTCTAAAATAAAGACTTTAACTGGGGTGTAACAGAGACACACCAACACAATGACACAAGAGGCCAGCAGTGTTTTAAACATGTTTTTAACCATGTCCAACTCTTTGTGTGAGTGGTCCCTGGGATCACAGAGCTGTCTGTCAAGGGGACCTTAAAACAGGGGGGTTAGTGTGGGAGAGAAGATGGAGGGTTTCCGACGGATACCACTCCCTCGCCACGCGTGAACTGATGTGAATTTAGGTGACGGGAGGCTTTAACCCCTGGGAAAGAATCTGTAAGGGGAAAAGGGATGGAGAGGGTTGAAAAATGGGATTGACCCTTAACCCTCAGAGTCTGTAATGTGATCCTGGTATCTCTATTGTGGAAGGGGTGGGGAGGAGGTCACAAGGGGAAAGGGAAGGTAGCAGCTATGCCGCGCTGCTGATTAGCACTTCCTGTGGTCAGCCACAGCGCTGCCGCTTGGACGCATGAAATGTACAAATACACACAGACGTACATTTCAGACTAGCAGTACATTGAAATGTGTGTATAACAGGCTTAACATCTGGCTTTTGTATCACTGCATTAAGAATCATAACAAAATGAAAAGAAAACAAATATTGTGAAATCAAGATACATTTGCAAAAGTCTTAACAAAAGCCAAGAAAATAAGGCAGACCGTTGACCTAAAATAAATGATTTACGAAATGAATCTTTAGAAATGTGAAAGAAAGGATCTTTAGACCGTTTGGATAGATATTTTTGCTGCCTTCCACCAAAATTACCTAAGGGATGTAACTCAAAAAAGCAGTTGCATTTGGAGTCAGGGTATATGTGGCAGTTAAACTAAAAACAATCCATTACATAAGAGGACTCAAAATTGCAACAAAAACTTCTATAAATACATGCCATTTCTCTAATTCTAGTGCAGTATTATCAGCGAGAGAAATCACATCAGGATAAAAATCACTGCTGCTTTGTTTTCAAACCTTCCACCACTTGCGTAGTTTTCATCTTCATATGAATAGTTTATTTTTTCTCTTGACCTTTATTGTGTATAAGATTTCAAGAAAATATGAAAATGAGATTGACTTTATCTACAGGGAACACAGATTCTAAAGGAGAGCCGAGCGTCACTGATATAAAGGCATTCAAACCAGCCCGAAGATGTTGCGTCATCGCTAACCTATAAGGATTTGAATATGTCAGCGGAGGACGACATGATTTATATATTTGGATGGACATTTCTCCTCTCTCCGTCTTCCCCTACTCTGGAAAAATAGAAAATGATGTTGAGCAGAGGAAGTCTTATTTGTATCTGTTGCAGAATCACATGCAATGAAAACAGTCTTAAAATTACTTTAATTTTGAAAAGAGAAGAGATCTCACTACTAATTTCTACTAAATGCATGTTTTTTGATTACAGCAAACGCCTTATTTTGCTAAATCTCACATTATAAACATCGTTTTTGATTTAATTTTAACAAAGGATTCAGGCTCTTTTTTGTAAAATCTGACAGTCTTGTTTTCTTGCAGGCTAATTTCCCATTCTTTAGGTAGCAAATAATTCAATCGATATGTACTGGTCTGAGTTGAGAGGTTGGGCTCTCCTTGGAAGAACCTGGTCTCTACAGTGATTTACTGTTTAATTGAGCTGACTCGTTTAAGTTAGCTGTAATTATACTATAAAAACCCTGGCTGCCAGCCAGAATCTGTGTTGTGAAACACTGCAGGTTTAGAATGCAAGATACACTACCTGAATATATTCCAAACCAAGCATAGCTGTGTTTTTAAAGGCTTCTCTGAAAGGAGAGGACTTGAATGTTAACCCGAGCAGTTTGTGCAGGAGCTTTAGTCTGCTTGTAGGAGAAAGAGAGATTGTGGATTGTGTGTGTGTCTGGCAGTTTGGTATTTCCTGAAGGAGTTTCCTCCTACCGTCAGAGCGGAACCACCCTGGGCCCCTCGGCAGTCCAACCCACAGACTGACCCGGTACTGCTCCCGGAGAGAAACAGAGAGACATGGCAGCCACATTAGATATGAAGGTACAGGAATATAAAGGAGCATTGATAAAGATGGGAACTAAGACGGTGTTATTAAGGCGAGGAACGCATTGGCTCGACAATCTAAGGCAGTGTATCCAGTTCTGCTCCAGGCTGTAGGCAGATATCCAACCGTCTGAGAAGTTGTGTTGCATGTATTTTAATATCGTTTTTTGTCAGCCTTGTGATGGATAGGTGTATCTTCAGCACCTTCTAGTAATTTGTTGGCCGCAGTCAGCCCAAGATAGTGAGGATTGTGGGCCAGGATTCCTGCGCTATCAGCCAGCCTTACTCGGCGCTGGGCCTGATGAGAGAAACCTGCCAGACGAGGTGGAAAAAGAGGGGATAGAGAGGTAGAGAGGGTTGTTGACAGCGTGAGGGAGAAAAGGGTGGTTACGTCAGCCTGTGTCTTTGCCCCCTAGTCCCAGCTGGGCTTGATTACCCAGAGTTCTCCACTGAGCAGCTTTAGGGGAGCGTTGCCGTCAGACTGTCAGAGGGGAGGATCTGGGCAGGTTTTCAGACCTCAACCCCGAGAGAACTAGAGCCAGGGCTCAACCTTCACTGTCAAGACGTTTTTATAAATGATCCGGATTTCTGTTTTGAATGTTGGGCTGTAATGTGAGGATTATGAGAACGAGAATTTAAAAAATCAATCTTCCAAAAGTAGTTTAGTTCCTAAAGCTTATCTCAGGCTCTGCAGGCAGCATTTCCGAACATCAGTGTTTGAACTTTATACACACCAACGAAAACCTTATAACCTGCCACCTCTTATAGGTTTGGACTATATATACAAAATCTTTGGTCACAAAATAACTTACTGCGACTCATTTTGATAAGATCAATCTTTAAAATAATTTTTCATGGTCTGTTTTCAGTCCCTCAAATACTGAGTTTCCTTCTTTTCTCTGTTTTATATAATATTTAACTGATTATTTGGACGGTTTGAGAAAAGTCAATACCTTGGAAGTTGACATGGACATTTCCAAAATGTTACTTAACAAACAATTAATGGAGAAAAATCAGCATATTTTTACGATGCTACAAATAATTAGCATATTAGCATATTATTTAAAGTAAATACTTGATAACTCCTGATGGTGTTACACCTACTGTCAAAACCTGGTCACTGATGTGCAACAAGGACAGGACGTTATATTGTCTCCCGGTATTATATAATTGTGCCCAACCCTGTACCCATGCAAAGCCAACATCATATTATTGTGCCATCAAAACGTACTATTGCAAAACAATTGTGCAATCCAATTTCATTGCAAAATAGATATCCATCTTATGTATATAAATATATTCCTTGAGAACTAAAAAAGTGATTGTGCAACATTTCCTCTGCCAACTTCACATTAGTCAATCACAAAGAAGACTTTTAATATGAGAAGTTCAGATATAGTTCTGCATCCATAGAATCATTATTGACTTACTGCTTTTTACTGAAGCATCAACTATGTCTGGATATATTACTATTACTATCTCACTTCTTAAGGTGATGTCATCCCTCTGGAGCCTCTTGTCTTCATTGTGATCAGCGTCAGAAAGAGAAAAACGTATGCGGAGCTCAGAGCTGCGAGATTGAGAATGACAGGAAAGGCAGGAAGGAAGGAAAGGAAAGGAGAGAGTGAGTGAGGGAATGAGGTGTAGCACCGGCTCGGAGCAAGCCGCTGAGATTTTAATGTGTGCCTCTGCGAGAGTGTGTGTGTCCCATACAGCGGTGTGTTTATAAATCACAGTCGGGCAGTGTGTGTGTTGCAGGGCCGGTGTTTCCTGCAGTGTAATCTGAGTCTCTGGTGGAATGTGTGAACCACATCCGACTCCACTCGAGCCCCCGACTCACTCAATATCCCACTGTAAACAACCCACCTCTGCCAGGGTTTCTGGAACGGGACAGGTAGAGTCCCTTAAAAAAAAAAAAAAAGCAGGATACAGGAAATGCTTCAAAATAAAAGCACATTGCGTTGAGTCATCAGCTAAAGTCAGCCCTTGTAAGTGATGTTGAAATGTGACTTCAGAGTGTTTTCTGCAATGAACCTCCACCTCGTTGACTCTTTCATTGAGTGTGTGTGTTGGTGTGTCTGTGAGAGAGAGGTTTTGACTAGGAGGTTAATTGTAGTGTGACCTCTCTAATGTCTTTCCCTGGCTTGTTATCTTGATTGGGTAATTAATTCTGGGGCTGCTCTCTTCAGTCGCCCCAGTATTCACACACTCGTATGTCTATCTTTCTCACGTGTACACACACACACACACACTCTCGAACCCTACTGAACTCAGGAGCCCCCACATTCCTGTAACCCTAAGGCTGCTCTGTCGCATTACTTTCCCTCCCTCCCTCACTGTCTCACTTCTTGCTCAATTTATTTCTCTTTCTCACTCAATCATTCTCTGAGCTCGTCCGTCATATTTTGCTGCCTCCCACCTCCCTGCTCAACTGCTCCTCTCTACTTGGAGAACGTTTTCGCAGCAGTAACAGAATGTAAAAATAATCCACTCCAAGTATTAGAAATGCTTCCAAAATGTATATAAAGAACAACTCTTTTTCTAGCCCTGGTATTTCACACAAGCAGTCGGACAATTGATCTACTTAATTATCTGAACCACTGTATATGACAATAAAGCAAAAGGTGAACCTACATACTATATATAATCAAGACTCATGGAGAGCAGATATTATTTTCGCAATATGCAAGTCTTTGCATCGATATTGGGTGGAACCCAACTATTCATACACACATCAATACTCACCGCCTAACCACAGGTGAAGTGTGGAGACTTGGTGTTCTACATTGTGCACTACAATGTGTTCACCATCACCAACATAAAAGGAGACTTGTATCCACAGGTTTGATGCTCGGTCCATTCAGGAAGGCTTTCGACATACCTGCTCAAGATGATACAATAATGATGTTGGATAATTATTACTTATGCACTGAAGGAATGGAGATAGTTATTTAAAGGGGGGTTGTCTGAGGTTCTCATCTATTCTTAGTGCGTTGGCAGTGGGCAAAGCCTCAGTTTGGAGAAACCGACAGCAGCACAACAGCTAAACAATGTACAACTGGACAGGGATGGCAGAACATTTGTTTTAGCTACTTCAAAGAGAGGCCCCAGAAAACTAATGCTCTTTGGGGTTTCCCTTTCCTGTAGTGTGTTATTTAGGTTTGTGTGCATATAAATGGTCTGCAAAGGCTAAAGTTGACTCCACAGGAGTCTGAAGTTTCTCTCCAACACAGTTCCCCCATGCCTGCTTTTATTTTGGTAACTATGTGATTTCGATAGTCACATTTTGTTGTTAACAAAGTTTTGCATCTTCATAGTAACTTGTGATAACAACTGCAGTGACATCACAATTACAATATTTACCATCAAGTGAAGTAGCAATATAGAAAGGCATATAATGGAAATAGTTAAACAAAGTACCTCAGTTGTACTTAAATACATTACTTGATTGTGTTTAGTTCAATAACTGCTCTCTCACATCTCCTCTCTGAGATTCCTTGCGATCTAGCATGCTCTGTCTGTGGGACGGAGCGGCCGCTTCCTCTGAGCGTCAGACAGCTCGCTGTTTTTCTCCCGGCTTAATCCCTCTATCACCAGCGAGCAGATGCAGAAAGAGAGAGTTAGTGTGAAAGAGTTTCTCCTACACACTCACACTCTCCAACTCTCCCTGTTTGGGCACGATGAGAACAGCAGATTATTGAGGCTGATAAGGTCAGGAATGCTGCTCAGAGAGGAAATGCCGTTCTGGGGAGATGTAGCCTATAGAAGACCTCCCCCCCCCCCCAACACCAAGCTTTTCCTCTCCTTCTGTCTCCGCTGGTGTGGCAGGATAAAGACAGGAAGAAGAGACATCCATTGACCCAGGACCGATGGGCATGCCCATTCTAGCCTCCCTCTCTCTGGTCGCCTTCCTTTTACCTTTTACTTCATTTCTGTTCAATACTGAGAAGCTTAATTGAAGATTCTTTAGGAAAATAAATGATAAATACCTTCAGTGTTCAATGGAGTCACTTTCCATTAAAGACATTGTTCCTGGGAGAATTGTGTTCGACAGAACTGTAGATTTACCAGAATATTTCCCCAAGTGGATAGTGCTCTGTAAAATAAAAAATCTTCCGGATATCCCAAAGCTTGAGCAAAGAATCCCAACCTTTTCGTACTCCTTAATACAGCTACAGGGATAGTGACATATATGCATTCTCTTATTTTGCTAACCATTTAAAACAATCCATTATTGACTTTTGAACATTGCTTTCCTTGAAATGCAAAAACCAGCTCTGTGGTGAGATGATTTCGGTCTGTTTTCAATATGAACCTGCTTGTTTTTAATTATGTTTTATGATTGTTAATGGTTAAAAATGATGTTTTTTTCACACTGACATACTAAACATTTTTATCATTTTAAAGCCATTTTCAAATATTATATTTGAGGTGCATGTGTCAACTCAGACATACCGTCTAAATACAGAATTGAAGCTGCTTTTTAAATGTGCACCCTTTCTTTGCGCTTATTTAAATGCTTCAGCGTTGTTCTTCTTTTCTTCCTTGTTAATTGTCTCACAATGCCTTGATTTATTTCAAGCAACGTGTAACGTGTAAGAAATACCCAATAGATTAAGATGGCTCCGAAATATCCAGCAGAATTCAGACCGAATATATCTTAATGACTTCGATCACCTTTTAGAACACACTGCTTGATCCAAACTGTATGCGTGTTTTAAGTATGTACATGTAAAACGAAAGCCCAATCCTTCTTCTTAACCCGACTCAATGCAGAGAATGAGGGGAGGCTATAATAGTCGGCGAGGAAGGAGGAGGTCGCATGTTAGCATGTTCATAGAGCAGCTGAGGTGAAAAGAGCGACAGATTAATACATAGTGTGTCGGGAGCTGAGATTTGCAGACTGCAAATTGTGTGTGGAACCACCTCGCCTCACCAACACTTTGCCAAAGCCTGATTTCGACACCATATATCACATCCAGTGTGTATGTGTGTGTTACATTATGAGCTTGTACTTCAACAAAACTAGACTCTGTATCTCTGCACCTCACATCCTTGTCAACTTTACCCAAACAGCTCCTAAAATGGGGGTTGGTATGTAACCTATGGACTATGTATGTGTGATGGTGATTTATTGGGGCTGATCAGGTACTGAATGGAATTGTTTGTGTGATACAAGAGGCCTTTCAGGGTCTATAAATTGTCCTTAATAATCTAAGAATTCATCAGAAAAAATAATCGCTTTTTTTAAAATTATTATTCGCCCAGATTTTTTTCTGTGGGAATCATTCTAATAAATACACTGCCAAGTCTGTGAAATCTAGCTCAAGTTGAAATGTGCTAATCCACACTTACTATATTTTAGAGTAAAACAGGTATAGTTTATTGTGGCTTGTGTAGTTCAATAATCCCCATAACCACAGTGTATGCAACCCCAAAAATCAGCCAGGACTAAACGGGTCCAGTTGATTCCAGTGATACAAACCAGTTATGTAAAGGATAATGTGCAGCAAGATGAACAGGATCCCAACGTTACATTTATGCGACTTCTTTCTGCCGATTGATATGACTACAAATAGTCCCTTGATCCTACTTAACAACGATCTGTTCGCCTCAGCAGCAGTCTGTTATTAAGAGAGATTAACATCCATTGAAATGTCCTAATTGGCCAATCGAAGTCGAATAGTCAACTAAGCCGTGTAATCATCTCGGTACTCTATTGTTTTATCATAAATAAGAAGAATACATATGCACACAGTTGTGCAATACAGAGAAACCATACTGGGCAAATTAGTTTCAGAAATTAAGGGTTATTAGGAACTATTTATATTTACAAAAGAAACACTTTGTATGTTTGCATAGATGTGTGATATGTGTTCCCTCTCATAGAGCAGCAATAATAGCATTGTTTCTGGTGAGATGTATTTGTTTAATTTCAACAGTGAGTCATGGACAAACAACAAAAATAGGAGCCAGATTTCTCAAGAAAAAAAAAGTACAAGAAGCTGTTAAACAATCATCATCTACCTAAACAGCGAGGCTGGGTGTCAAAGCCCAGACAGTCCTCTCAGTGCTTTGAAGAGATTACAAAACAATTAAGATAAGACGGGATGACATTTTCCTCTCTGTATATACCTCCCCCTCTCCCACTTTCTTTTTGTAGTATGATTGTAAAGAATGTTGTTTAAAGAAGGGAAATTATGTTCGCCTTTGATGTCTCCTGAAATATGAAACACCCAGAGGCTGATAGAAAACCACTACACACACACACACACACACACACACACACACACACACACACACACACACACACACACACACACACACACACACAGAGGGTTACTTTACCCAATCTATATTATACAAATGCGCAAACAGACTAAACACTTTTTCACTTGTAATGACCTAACTGCACAGTTTCAGTTTGACCTCAGTGAAGGGAACATGTCACCTGAGACCCCCCCCTCAATCTATGTCTCCCTCCCTCCCCTCACCTCTCACTCTCTCAGTCTGCAGCTTTTTGCTGACTCCAGGAATTATGATCTGTTTCCCGTCCGCAGGAATAATAGAATACAGGAGGGGGAGGGGGGGGGCAACAGCTTAGTGGAACAGTAGTGAGGTGTGTGTGTGTGTGTGTGTGTGTGTGTGTGTGTGTGTGTGTGTGTGTGTGTGTGTGTGTGTGTGTGTGTGTGTGTGTGTGTGTGTGTGTGTGTGTGTGTGTGTGTGTGTGTGTGTGTGTGTGTGTGTGTGTGTGTGTGTGTGTGTGTGTGTGTGTGTGTGTGTGTGTGTGTGTGTGTGTGTGTGTGTGTGTGTGTGTGTGTGTGTGTGTGTGTGTGATATTTTCCTCCTCATTTCCATAACCTTTCAATTCAAATTGAAACGATTTTCAGTGGACGTTGACACACACAGAAATTCAAACCTTTGATTAACGGCCATAAATCGACACCCCCCTGCCGTTATCTTGACAACAAATGCCTTACGCTGAAGCAGGCGGCAGGCTGTGGATCCCTCTCGCCTGCCAGAGCCTCCTGGGCACTTACCACTATCGGCAGCTCCAGAGTGTGTTTGGAGTGTGCGGAGTGTGTCCTCAGCCAAGTAAATATTTATCACACGGCTCCCTCAGGAATTTTAATGAGCACTGATGGAGAGCAATCAACGACAGAGCCTGAGGAGATGAAGTGTAGTGACAGTTTGTAATGAGATGTTTGGGATTTTTAATATCACGAGAGGCTTTTACTGTTTTCCTGTGGAGATTCACATTTGACTGCTCTCCTGCTAATTGTTTCCTGTTGTGTGGTGTGTGTGAGATCCTGCAGTTGTCCGTCTTTAAATCAAGATGTTTCACTCTTTGTGTGTGTGTGTGTGTGTGTGTGTGTGTGTGTGTGTGTGTGTGTGTGTGTGTGTGTGTGTGTGTGTGTGTGTGTGTGTGTGTGTGTGTGTGTGTGTGTGTGTGTGTGTGTGTGTGTGTGTGTGTGTGTGTGTGTGTGTGTGTGTGTGTGTGTGTGTGTGTGTGTGTGTGTGTGTGTGTGTGTGTGTGTGTGTGTGTGTGTGTGTGTGTGTGTGTGTGTGTGTGGTGTACATACTCGTCAGGGTGACAGGGCCACCCTTTAGAGGTCACTCAACACATTGTGTGCAGGCTAAACTGCATGGGGAGTCGGGGAAGGAAACTTGAGCTATAACTCACACAGCTCTCTCTGTCTCTCCTACTCTCGCTAACACACTCTCTCTCACACACACACTGGACCTGACCTATCACCTCTCTCTGGCAGAGGCTAATAACTGTCTTATTGTCAGAACTTAATTTATCGTATTAAATAAATAGTTTTTCCCAGATACATCATGTTGAATGTTTTCCTTAGATGGAACATTGCAGCAGTACTAGTCGTGGATTTATTTATTTTACTTATTATTGTATAAACATTCTATAGGGTCAATGAAAAGCTAATTATTTATTCAAGTAATGTTTCCTACTTTGAAGCAACTGAACAGGTTTTTAAATTGTAATTACACCCATACATTGTAACATCATACTGAATATAACGTTTGAAATCTTGATTGTACTGTTCATGCATAATTCCAAAGCAATCCAAATATATATAAGATGCATTAATCAAATAAACTTGACTTTTAATGAACCTATGCTTTTCTGCACAAAAGTCTCTCTCTATTATTTTTGTATTACATTTCAAAGTTTCCACGTGAAATACATTAGTGTTGCCAACGCTTAAAGATAAAATGTTGATTTTAATATTATCTATTGACAAAAGAAAAGTATCATAAGTCAGAATTTAACTATTTCAAAAGTCTATCTTATGTATTTTACCTTCTACTTTACTGGTTTCAACTTTTTTGTCTTTGAACTTTTGAAGTCAAACAAAGTCTATGCTTGACCTTTCATGAATGACCTTAGTTACGTTACTCGCTATTGGCTCTGGGATGCTAGGTGCCCAATTGTTTCATTTGAATAGTTCTCAAACTCTCTAGGACTTGGAAACATTTGAGTAAGTTAAGGAAAAAACATAATTCTGTGTTATATCTTCTTCTTTTGAGTCTTGTAAATCATCTCATTATCCATGAGCTTTATCTTTTGACTCCTTGGAGGATGGAGAAATCATGTTCTAAAATGTTTTTATGAAATAAATATTAAGTCTGTTAGAACAATATCCTACATACAGCTGAAACCTTTTGAGCTTTAAAGTAAGTCAAGGTGTCAAGAAATCGACCAGTGACAGATTTGTAATTCAGTCAGATCAACTAGGAAAGATGAAGCTCTCTTTCGTTGGGAGTGTGTCCCCACCTGCCCACCCTTATACCAGCTCTCACACCTGGTACCACGTGATCCCTGTCCATACAGACAGGAAGCAGCGTCAGGGCTCTGGAGGGAGAATGAATGTGTCCTCTTCGTCCCTTCTTCCTGTCCCCATAGCTATTCATCCTGGGTATAAAAAGCCAAGAACCAAGTTGAAGTTCTTCCATCTAAACCCCAGCGAGGTCAAAGGTCAGAGCGTCTTGGTCTGGTCGGAACATCTGGGTCTGTTGGGGACATGGAGACCGTGGGCTCCAAACTCTCACAGTGCTCCCGGCCGTTTTATCTGATTCCCTTTGAAGTCTCTGTATTTGCATTCTCATGTCCACTACTGTACAAATACCAGAGACGCAACTGGGCTTCCAAAACCACATCATAGTCTCACAGCATGCAACCCTCAGAGAGAGAAAGAGAGGGACTTGTTTTCTTTAGAATGTTTGATGAGTCTCCCGTAAGTGTGTAGGTTTCCAGTAGGAAGTAAGTCAAATCAAGGGGTGTGTGTGTGTGTGTGTGTGTGTGTGTGTGTGTGTGTGTGTGTGTGTGTGTGTGTGTGTGTGTGTGTGTGTGTGTGTGTGTGTGTGTGTGTGTGTGTGTGTGTGTGTGTGTGTGTGTGTGTGTGTGTGTGTGTGTGTGTGTGTGTGTGTGTGTGTGTGTGTGTGTGTGTGTGTGTGTGTGTGTGTGTGTGTGTGTGTGTGTGTGTGTGTGTGTGTGTGTGTGTGTGTGATATTTTCCTCCTCATTTCCATAACCTTTCAATTCAAATTGAAACGATTTTCAGTGGACGTTGACACACACACAGAAATTCAAACCTTTGATTAACGGCCATAAATCGACACCCGTGTGTGTGTCCATGTTTGTGTGCGTGCCCCTTGTGTGCGTGCCCCTTGTGTGTTGTGAGGTCAGCCCCGCTTTGCTGTGTGATTTATGGAAAGGCCTTGCAGTGATACCAGAATTCCTTTGCGTTAAATGCCTTCTCTGAGTGCCTTTTACTGCCTGTGTGCTTTATGGACCATGATCACACTCTATTCGTCTCTGACTTTTACATTTCTAAAGATTATTTTTTATGGCGTTCTGTCTTTATTAGAGTAGAGAGTGTAAGGGAATAGGCAAGAAGGGACAGCTGAGGAGTGATGGGTAGTTGGCCAGTAGATATTAAAGTTTGGATGTTTTATTAGAGCTGAAGAGAACTCTTCACGTCTGAGCGTGAGATTGAATCATCAAGGGTACGGCAAGAACAGTCCTGTAGAGAGGCAGGGTCTATTCCCCTCTGTTAGTATACCTAGTACTTGCGAACTATACCCATATAAAAAAGTTCTGATTTGGCGACACATTGCCAGGAAGACATTATTTGTCGTTGCCTTCCAAAAATAATTACAAAATGGCATTACCTCAGACCATTTACAATGTTTGACTGTGTTTAGGTACAAAAACATATTTTGTAAGAGAGGGTTAAGGAGAAGTTTGGTCACAGTTAAAGAACACCAAGATTCTCTGATGGTACGAATTAGGATGTGAATAGTTGTCCTCCTTTCTAAGATGTTTAAAAGAACCATAACACAGTCATGCTGATTCTGCCTTTGCCTCAGAGCAACAGAAGTCATATTTTGAGAAATAAGAAGTCCTTCACAGGTTGGCGTAAACAAAGGGTTTGTTTTGCAGTCAAACAAAGTGCGTAAGTAATTAGCTGTAAAAGTCTCCCAGATAATTTATCAGTTCTAACAATTAACAATACTGTAATTGACATAAGTACATCAATTAAATCCATGTCCAGCGTTATTTCACTCTGCAGCTCATGTTGAGGGGGGCTCGTCATTGAGTTAATTTAGAAACTTGAATCAATTCATTTTTGGATGTTGAAACAATTACATTTGGTTGAGCATCTACACTGCCAGTTTGTGTACTGCTAAAGCCAATTCACAAATGTCATGTCTCTGGCAGCTCTTCCGCAGCAACAACCACTAAGACTTATTGAAACTGTAGTATTGAGTTGTTTTCAACACGTGAAATTCAGAAACAAAGACTTGTGTGTCTGTGTTGAGTAACTAGCTAACATAAAATGAACGATCAACATACTCTCACAATATCTCACAATAATCTGTTGCGTAGATGATGGGCATGATGGAGAAAATTATGAAATTGCATTCAGTATCACCCGTGCTCTGCCTGCTCTGAAATCATCATAGACATCATAACAAATGAAACTGTGGTCTATTTTTTCTCCCAATTGGTTCACATATGAAAACCGTTTGCATGCGAGTCCTCACCCTCTTAATTCCTGATCCACTCCTCAGAGACTGTGATGCTAGGTCTGTAACAGGGTCTCGGATAGTTATTGGGCGTAGTTCATTGACATATATCCTCTTAAATGTGTCTAATGCTCGCAGGTTGAGGGGCACATTTTGTCATGGCTAATCTTCGGCTCTCTTCTACCACTTGTTGTTATTAACACGGCTGCATATTTGCAGACATGGGCAGAGCAGTGCTTTAAACAGGATGTACCGAAGCATTGGGTTTGGTTCCAAATCGGATCCATATGAAGATTATATTGTGCCCCCATCTGTAAGTAGTTTGTTTTGAATTATTTGCTACATGCTCTGTTTGGGGTGAGTTCACTTGGCTGCTCTTGTTAGCAGTTTGGAAGCAGCTCTTATTTAATTGAGCCGTACACTGCACACGGATCTGCGAGGGTGAGATTGTCTGTCACCTGCAGAAATCCTGGTTGAGACAGACCAGGCGCTGGATTAACTTCCTGGATGCTGAACTGTGTGGTTGTCTGCTAAGACGGCAGGCTTAGCAGACAAGAGTCTGATTTCAACAGATGTTGTCCTGCCAAGCTCAGACTGAGATTTTAGAGGCCAGGCATGGCGATAATGCTGATAATAGACATGATTCTTTTACTTCCCGGTAGCACTGGGTATTATTTGAATGGTTTTCATATTAGTGCCAATACAATACCAGGGAGACCACCAAGAAATATCTTAAACACAATCAGCAATAGAGGAACATTACTCAATATCTGATCAATAAAATGAAAGCACGATATGTCAAGCATCTGATGTCAACTTACAATACATGACATTTTTGCAGTAAAGGTCTACTTCCTGAGTCCTCAATGATTTATGTAGCTGGTCAGCAAAGAGAGCAATCAGCTGGATTTGTAACTACAACAACATGAAGCTTTGCAACATTAATAATCGGCAATCATTTTCTTTTTTGGCAAAAGGCTTACTAAAATTATGATTATTATGAATTGAGTTATTAACCAACCCTTGGCCAATTAGTCGATGTATGCTTTCCAGTTGTTTGGCCACAAGGGTCTTTGTGTTTTAGTTATCGTCCTCTGCTCATGTCTGTGTGGACTATTAGCCCGCAGCCTAATTAGTAGTCTGGTTTTGTAATCTCGTACATAGAAAGGTGATGGCACAGAGCTACAATAATATCTTCTTCATCTCCAGAGACAAGACGTCTCAAGACAACAATCTTTCCATTGGTTGCCTATGCAGATTAGTCTGTTAAGTTTTGCTAAGGAGAAGTTTTACTTCTCAGTCAGCTATGACCAACTAGCAACAAGAAACAAGTTATTTGTGTCAGTTGTTCTGATTGAAGTTAATTTAAAGGGGACCTATTATGCAAAATGCACTTTCTAATGTATTTTATACATAAATATGTATCCCCGGTGTGTCAGGGAACTCACCAAGTGTCGGAAAAGAAAACCCTCTCTCTTTTCCTCCATACCCTCATCTAAAAAAAAAAAAAGGTCCAGAAATTGGCAATCGGGACGAATCCCGATGGGCCAGTACTGAAGTGGACCGGTCGGACAATGTGGGCCGGTCGGATAAGTCACTAGCACCCCCCCCCCCCTTTGAAATGTACTAGCGGTATTTACTTGTGGTACCAAGGTGGGCCGATGGTACCGAAGTGGGCCGTTCGAGAGTCCCGGGCGGATCTTTAGTCCCAGTTCGCCCCTGGTCATTGGCGACATCCGGCTGACGTGACATGTCCCAACCTATAGTCTCCGTATACAGTCGCAGCTGTGTGTCTGTGTATTCAGCAGGATGTCTGCAGGAGGCACTTAGAGTAAAGTTGTTATATATATAATACATTTAATGGCACTGTTCTAGCGGTAAAGACTTAAGGAAGAACATGTCAAGCTATGTGCTGTATCAGAAACAATGCGCGGCGTGTTTTGGGAGTAATATGCTCTGTGTTTACATTAGCAAGCATGCTAACACTCAGAGCTAACCATGGAGCTAACGCTGTAGGCTACGTGGAGAGAATATGTGTAACATCCTTGTGGTAAACCCTGCGAGAGAGAAAGATTTGAGCTCCATACTGTTTCAGAAATAAAGCTTGAAATGGTTGGAAGCATAATATGGCATTTAAACACTGCAGCATTTAGCTGAGCTTCTCCCGGTAGAAAACTCTCTTAGCGGGGGAAAGCTGTGTGATGCTACAAAGGGGCGTGGCTAGCAGCAGCCATTTCATTTAAAGCAGAATCAGCCTGTTAGGAACAGGGCTGCAAAAGAGGGAGATGAGCAGTATGAGGCATGGCTACAATGGGTGTTCTTTTGGAATTTTAATTTGTATGGCCCTACAATATATTTTTCAAATATAGCATAATAGGTCCACTTTAAGTACATCAAAGATCGATGGCAACTGAACAAGTCACTGGGGTCTTCTTAGGTTGCATTCTCTCTCTCTCTTCCTTCATCCTTTGGTATTTCTTCAAGGGGACACTTTGTCGCAGCTTTGAGTTGTTATCAGTTCATTGAATCATGTTTGCACACACAGGAACTAAACAACTTTCTTGCATTTTGTTTTGCTATTGACCTCATGACTTCAGATGAGACCCGCCCTGTTGGCATTTAGCAACACAGGAGTCAGAAAAACACAAATGTTAAACCTGATTTAGCTTCTAATAATATATAATGTGTTACACTTCATAGACGAGCTCCAGTGTTCGTGACGAGACCAGTTGTTTCTTTCATGCCAGCTACAAAATGTTCTCCATTACAAACCCCAATCAATATAATTATCAAGCAAGTAGATTATTTGATGTAATTGTGGAGTAAGTCACCCTATAATAATTACATTCAGCCCCATGATAAAGTATGTCTCATTGCTGTAGGTAATTACCCTGAAAATGTTCCCAGTTATGGCTTCAGAGCCAACAATTGACGTGAGTAATGTACAGAGCTGCTCACATGAGAAAGGGCTGTTTGTGCTGCCGTTACGGACGGAGGAGAAAATGGGCTGTAGCTTTCATCTGCGGTGCTATATGTGCACCATGTGGAGTTAAAAATAAGAAGACCTGGAATTGAACCGCGCTTTCAAACTGTGCAGTGTCTGAATCGGCCTGTACTTGTTCACTGTGTTCAGTGTTCTTGCATTTGTGTGTAATCAGAAGTGTGTGATTAAACGCTGCTGAGCCTCTCTGAGATGTGGGACCCTGCTCTCTTAAAGGCTGAACTATGCCAGTGCTGCTGTGAGCGTTCCTCTGTAATAGGATCACCCAGTGAAGACATTTTCAAGAGGTTCAACGTCCGATAGAAGCATTGCTCTCATTTTTCACTGTGTTGTTCTGGTCTTGGGGCTGTTTTTCATGGTTTGGGCTTAGAATCTTGATGCCAATTCATGGAAATGTTGCGCCACAGCCTCCAATATTTCAGAAAAGAATGCACCGCTGCTACGTTGCCCCAGTTAGGAGGAAAACCATTTCCTGTTTCAAAAAGTCACGTCCAGAAAGTTTTCCGAGGTAGATGTCGAAGAACTTAACTGGCCTCCATAGTCTAATCTTCAACTGTATCCAACACCTTGTACTGGATGTGTTCAGGCCGTATCATGTTTCTTTTGTTACCCTGTGATACAAGTGACAACAGGAAAGTCTGCTTTTCTTATTTGGGAGTAGAAAACTATTCAGTGCCGTTGCTGAATTTACTTTTTTTTTTACAGTACTGTGACGTAAAGTCATAACATTTGCAATTGAGTTGGTCTTTGCTAGTATTACTGAAAAGGAGAATATTTCCATTAGATTGACTTTATTGTGAACCTCAGTAGAAGATTGTTTTCTGCTTCTCCCAAAGGCATGTATCCAACACACCATCAAAACCATACAAATGTACAGTAAACAATAAAGAGTTGCACGTTGTCGGGGAAATAATTTGTTTGCAATCTTTTTTTCCTGATATATAGGCCCAGATCTCAATGTGAAAAAATAGAGAAATTGTCAACCTAAAATACGTAAATGTTCAATTTGAAAGCATCAGTGTGGTGCCTAGGAGGCTAGATCTATAAATAGATTTTGCAATAAAATCAGCCCCATAATGCAACATTTAAAGGATGAACTTCATGTTTGAAGACCTGTCGGTTAGATGACCAACATGGTCGCTGACACCTCACTCTAAGGAGAGTCCGCCCTGAAGGGCATTGTGAGTTTATCTGCCGCCATTGAACAATAGTCTTTTGTAGGAATGGCAAAGTCGAAGTTCTTTGACGATAGCGGAAAGATTAGTGCGCAGCCCTAATACAACATCCGAGGATTGAAGGAGAAAACCAAAGAAGCCCACGCCGACCAATCACAGTGCTTCCAATTCCCCGCTAATTTTAAGTTGGGGCCAAAAGGGGTGTAACGGTATCCGTATTCGTACCGTCACGGTTCGGCACATGCAGTCACACGACGAATACGCCTTTTTTTTACGAGTGGGAAAAAAGTCTGTCATTCAGGGCAGTATCCATTACACTATTTATAATCCAGGGGGCGGTATTGCGCCTAAAAGCTGTTTGCCAGCCGCCCTTAAACAACAAATGAAGAACAAGAAGAAACACAATAACAAAACGAACAAAATACAAGAAGAAAAGTTAGTATGGTGAGTTCAGATAACACACAGGAGCTAGAACCCACCTGCTTCTTTTAAATCAGCTGTGTGGGAACATTTCGGGTTCCCTGTGGACTACAATAACGATGAGGTGTGCGAGTGGTGGATCGGACGAGGACGGTGTGTCGGCGTTGTTAGACAGCGGTGCGGTATGCTAATGGGACACACGCCAAACATGCTAAATCATATCAGAAGGCATCACCCAGATTTGCCAATCACCGGAGCCCGGCAAAAGACAACAGCAGTTCAACAGCTGATCCCCGCTGTTTTTAAGAAGCCAATAGACATGAGAGCCGAGAGACCAAAAATAATTAACGGAATCTTTTGGCATAATGTTTTTCAACAACTATGCGCCCTTGAAACAATTTCTTATTATTTATGATGTAATATTTTCAATACATTCTTTTTAGTTTTACAGCTTGATGAAACCTTTTAGTTTGACATCAGCCATTATAGATACTATGGCCATCTGAGTGTACTGTGTATGGTTTGTGGTTTGTTTTTAACTGTTTAATACAGTTAATTATTCCAAATGTGAGAGTTCCTTATTTTGAGACTGAAACTTGCACTATACTGTTCAAAAATAAATAACAACAAACCTGGAATTATGCATTTGGGACTTTTTTTTTGCTTTTTCTTGTTGTACCGAACCCGTACCGAACCGTGACCCCCAAACCGAGGTACGAACCGAACCGTGACTTCTGTGAACCGTTACACCCCTAGGGGCCATGTTAGCTAATGCAGCTACATACATATATTCTGTGGCTAAACTTTAACAACTTAACACTCAAGTATAAGTGAACTTGAATCTTCTTGTGACTGAATTAAAACAAATCCCTGCATTTAGCTTCCAAAGTTTTGAAGACTCAATGATTAGCAATCACATGTAAGTTAAATTAAATAATGTTATAATTGTAACTTTCATGCAGAGGCAAAAACAACTTCAGAAAGAAAGGGGGAGAGCAGCACATAAAACAAAACAAAAAAAAGATAAATTAAAAGTCCTTTGAACAAAGGATTTTCTTGGAAACTTCATTTATGTTGGAATTAGCATGCCAGATACAGTGTCCGTCATTTAAAAAAAGAAGATTCCTCAGTCACTCCACAATGTTTTATTAGACCCCTCGAGGCCAACATGTGTGTTTCTGAAACAAACGTAATACTGTTGATGAAACAAATTGAGATGGAAATAGAAGTGGGAGAAAAACAAGAGAATGAGTTCTTGAAACTGAAAGGTTCTTTTTCAGTCGCTTTGGTGGTCTCAAGAAGGGGTCTCACTGGATCTTGCACCCGGTGCATAACACAACAGGGGGGAAATGAGTAAGGGGTTGAGTAGGATGGGGGGGGGGGGTGAGTGGGGGGTCCTGGGCTGGGGGTTACACCACCAGAGTCCCACAATTCATCATGCTCTGGCACCGACGGGGGCTGTCTGGACGGAGCCGAGGAGGGGGATTGATGGCCAGCGAGACTCTGTGACCTCCCTTTTTCCCCGAGAGAGGGGATAGTGTGTGTGTGTGTGTGTGTGTGTGTGTGTGTGTGTGTGTGTGTGTGTGTGTGTGTGTGTGTGTGTGTGTGTGTGTGTGTGTGTGTGTGTGTGTGTGTGTGTGTGTGTGTGTGTGTGTGTGTGTGTGTGTGTGTGTGTGTGTGTGTGTGTGTGTGTGTGTGTGTGTGTGTGTGTGTGTGTGTGTGTGTGTGTGTGTGTGTGTGTGTGTGTGTGATCATCAGCCCCCACCATCCTACATCTAGTACGTCTTTGTGAGGACGACACGGAGACGATGGCTGCAGGTTTCTCCTCCTCAGATTAGACGTGACAGATAATCTGTTTTTCTTTCCTCCATTTCTCCACCCCCCTTTTGTCTCTCTATCTCTCTTTTTACCAGGACTACCTACAAGGCGACAGCACCAAAGCTTTCCAGAGGTTGGGTTGGAAGCCAAAGGTCGCTTTTGAGGTGCGTGTCACACAGTTGATAGAAAATGTACATGATGATTTGAATGAGGAAACTGTTCCACACAAATAAAGACATGGAATGATTGGAGTTATAATATGTTGCCACGGAAAGGACTGTCCTAAAATGAAATGCCAAAGAATACCTTTGAATTAGGACCGGTCTGAAGCATAAAGGACCAGGAATGCTGTAACTGTGACTCTCTATGAATCTGTATTTCTATATTTATCTACAAAGGTAGACGGTGGGTGGAGACGGATAGCATGGTATGTGGGTTGGATAGTGAGATGAAGGATAATGGTATTTCTTGTATAGTGACTGAGCACCAGCCCAGTTTTTGTCATCAGACTACTGACGCCCATAACATCAAACAATTCATTAGAAAATCAACAAATACGCATCTATTAAAGGCACACTTTTAAGTCTCAGAGTAATTATATGTTTTGTTAGGTGTGACTAAATATACAATATGTTATATGGAATGGAATATAAAGTGCTACCTTAATAGAACTTTTTTTTTTTTTTAAAGGAAAATAATAAAAGAGAATATGTATATATAATATAGCAAAGCAACATATTTAACTAAATTAGCTCGCATATTTAGATATTAACTTTATCAACTGAAAACTAAAACGTTGACTTTAGCATTATCACTTTCAACTAACCTCATACGGTTATGTGTAATTAAAACAACACAATACATTTAATTAAAGTTCAAATGTCAGCTTTCTCAGTGTATCATGCTTAACATCAGGCAACAGTTTCCAAACTTAAAAGCAAAGACCCAAATAACTTTTTTTTAAATTGTATTTAATTATAAGCATTAATATACACAACTTAATTTTCACATCATACACTGTAGAGACTGAAGGGCTGCATATTGTTAAATATTATTTTGTGTTACTGCTAATACGCTGCCTGAGATTGATACAAGTTCTCAAATAAACTCTGACCTGACTGTTCCTTTTCATTTAGTTAGATTTTTCCAAATTCAGTGCAGGGGATACATTTTGGTCTGTAAAGCATTTAATAAATGTCGGTTCAATATCTGGCCATAATCACCAGTCAATAAATGACTAGATGTTGTTATTGCTGATACTGAACGGGCATTTGTATTAATGGCAGTCCTGCGTTTTCTAGATAAACAGCTTCACTGGGTTTTTGTTACTTATTTATTAAGCTTTCCCTATTCATGAAACTCAAAAAGCGTTGTGTTGCCTCTGCAGGAGCTGGTGAAGGAGATGGTAGATGCTGACGTCCTGCTCATGAAGAAAAACCCAAACGCCTGAGTCCAAATCAGTCATTCCATCCATTTTAGCACTCCAGTTCCAAACGTGGCGGGAACATGCTGTATTTTTATCTTGGTGACATTTCCAAATTAAGTCTTTGTTGAGAATTAACGTAACCTTTCATTGCAGTCTTATGTCTATTTCGTTAAATGCATTCTATGATTTATAGTCATGTCATTTGAATTCCATTTTGTTATCATGTGGCAGGGATGCCTTTTATATTTCCACAATCATGATGTCATTATCTATATAAATGGCACATTTTAAGGGTTTATTTTGATTGTAATTGATTTACATCAGTCAAATATGTTGTTTCTGTTGTTTCTGACGAAGAATATAAATGAAGAAAATAATTAAGTTTTTATCTCTTTATGGAAAATACAATTGATTGTCTGACATTCAATTAACACATGTTTCATTAAATAAAGATTGGTCTTTTTATATGTTGTCCGAGAGAGTCTTTAATGCTAAACAACTGTTTGTTTATGTGATTATCCTGTTAGGCCTGCCATTGAAGGTGTGTGTGTGTGTGTGTGTGTGTGTGTGTGTGTGTGTGTGTGTGTGTGTGTGTGTGTGTGTGTGTGTGTGTGTGTGTGTGTGTGTGTGTGTGTGTGTGTGTGTGTGTGTGTGTGTGTGTGTGTGTGTGTGTGTGTGTGTGTGTGTGTGTGTGTGTGTGTGTGTGTGTGTGTGTGTGTGTGTGTGTGTGTGTGTGTGTGTGTGTGTGTGTGTGTGTGTGTGTGTGTGTGTGTGTGTGTGTGTGTCGGCTGGCTCAGGTCCTGTCGTTTCTCTGCAATTTGCTCGCTCCAGCTTTCCAGGGTTTTTTATTTCGGAGCACACTGCGCTCTTTTATTCGGCAGGAAGTGTGTTTCTGCCGGGGTCCCGGGGCCCCAGAGCCCCGCTCTCAAACGCCTCTTGTCTGGCTGCAAATGTGGAGGGTGCAGTGAGCGTGCAGAGCCTGCTGCAGGGAAAACCTTTCCTCTAACAGCAGACATTTAAACCCAGTGAGATGCATCCTCTCGCTTCAACAAGCAGCACGGTTTCCCTCTTCTCTTAAGTGAATTTACACTTAATTACAAAAGCGTATCACAATAGCCTCTGCACGTGAATATTGCTCATCTTTAAAGATTTGTATCTTTTTAAAGATCACTTTGTTGCAAAAAAAACTGCCTAAAAAAAGAAGCCACTTTTAGTATCTGTTTGATACATTTTATTTTCTTACACACTGAAAAAACTGAAACGTTGACTTTAATTAAAGGTATTATGTCAACATATTCCTACATAGCTATATTAGGTTGGTTGAAAGCCATAATATTAGGTTCAAACAAGGTTCAACTTAATTACTTTAAACTAACTTATTACAGTCATGTGAAATTTGTTGACATAATACATTTAATTAAAGTCAACGTTTCAGCTTTTTCAATGCAGCTTCCCGGATTATAAAATGTATTAAATTGAAATAAAAATATTCACAAACATATATTAGAAACATTAATTACTTTTTAATAACATCTTTGTGATTTATCCTTGGTACATTATTTCCATAAAGGTTGTATTTGTTTATTGTATTTGAGGGATTTACCAGTGTTCAGATGTTTACTTCAGCATAAGAAGAGCATGTGATTTAAAAAATCCTAGACAATAAAAAGTAGGCTGCCAACAGAAAAATAAATATAGTTAGTGTTTTATCATGCATGCAGAGTTGCTAGTGTGATAATAGCCTATATTGTTATATATAATATTATTAGATTACTGCCGCTTTTATGGTAGTAGTATAAACCGTTTATATATATATAGGTCAGTATAAAGCAAAGCATTGTGGGATATTTTAAAGCTTTTCTTATGTTACACTGAAAATACTGAAACGTTGACTTTAATTAACAAAACAACAAAAGTCACATAACTGTATTAGGTGATTTAAAGCAATAATATTAATTTGAACCTATTTAAACATAATATTATTGCTTTCAACCTAATAGTTGTGTGAAATGTGTTGACATAATACATTTAATTAAAGTCATCGTTTCAGTACCTGTGACGTAACAAAACTGTCAGGTAAAATTACTAGCCTACAGCATAAAGTAGCTGAAAAATAGAAAAGAATGAAGTCGGCCTATACCTAAAAATTGTACTGTAGTACATTTACTTAGTTATTTTCCACTGGTTTTATGTTGGAGTAGAGTGGTTTGACATCCACCTTATGGGGCTATGTGTGAGAGGGTGGAGGCCTCTGTGTTTCTGGGACAGCACCTACAGGACATTAAAGACTCTGTGATCCTCCTGGACAGGGCTGCGTCTGTGCGCTGCTTCAATTGGATCCAGATGTGCACTGAGGTTGTTTTGGGCCCCTGAAACCGCGCTGAGAGCACACACACACACACACACACACACACACACACACACACACACACACACACACACACACACACACACACACACACACACACACACACACACACACACACACACACACACTCACACACACTCTGAGCTGCAGCCTCGCGCAGGTGCACTGCGGACCGCTCAACAACAATTAGCCGAGCCGTGTGATCGCTGGTGATCAGGTTTACGGTTGGCTCTCAAAGTAAAACTCGTCAGGATTTGGACCACCTCTGTCACGAAATAAAAACCTCCGTGCAGCTACACAAACATTTTAAGGAGATGAAACGGTCGATTTCAACTTTTGATTCCATAATTCCCTGTAAGAGATGAATATAATGATTTTCAGGATTTAGGAGAAAATAGTTGAAAACTGCAGGAGGTAGAAGAAACGCTTCGTTAAAAGCAGTCATTTTGAAGTGTTGTTTGTTTGTTTCCGAATTTAGTAAGGTAAAGAAAAATGTTGATCAATTATCAGAAAATAATATTCTGTGGAAGAGCAATATAAATTGTCTTCCAAAATAAAGTGTTAGGTATGAACTTAACCATTCCGGTTCGAGCTGCTAAGGTCGCAAAAGTATCTTGATGTTTCGTCCATCATTTCTTAAAGAACGTGGAAATGACTAAATACCATGCCTGATAACAACATATTGATTTTTGCCATTTCTAGCTGTAGTTATGTTCTAATAGAAGTGTTATGGGACGATTATAATAACAGCAATCTAACTTTGTATCAATCTGCAGCTTTCCGAAATATACTAATAAGAAATACGTCGCACAGTTACAGTTATAATAATACAATCAGCTCATGAATCAATGAATCAGGAGACTGAGTGAGCAATATTTGAAGAATTTTGGAAGAAATATGAAGTTGAAAAAAACAAACCTCCAATTATCAGCAATAATCTGTGACGCATAAAACTAATCTTCAGCATGAAATAGCCTATACCAGAAGAGTATAATTTGATTGATGACATTATTTTTGTAAAATTACGGGCATAATTCATTTGTAGGCTTAAACTAGAACAAGTAGGCCTATTGTTAGCTTATCAGGGCTTCATATTTTTGGGAAAACTCGAAAAGCAACATTTGAGGCAGAAAACTCGGAGTGTAATCTTTGTATGGTGTCAGAATAATGCATGATTAAAGACAGCACACCGAAATATAACTCACACAGGGAGTGCGGTCGTCTTTCAACCAGAAGGTTGTGGGTTCGATCCCAGCCCATGCAGTCAACATGTCGATGTATCCTTGGGCAAGATACTTAACCCTGAGTTGCTCCCGATGGCATGGCCAACGGTGTGTGATTGTTAGTTCCTAGAGTAACATACACTGCTCTGTATGAATGGGTGAACGACATGTAGGCTATGTAAAGCACTTTGAGGGGTCTTAAAGACTGGATAAAGCGCTATATAAGTACAGTCCATTTACACACATCACACAGAATAGTGTGAGTATTAAAACTGGGCTTAAATATAATCTTTTTTGAACGTCCTATTCGCTTCTGGACTTAATGATACATCCCTGCAATCCAATATGTTAGTATTACTGCAAACTATAATTTTTGCAAAGTTTTTAAAATAAAACGCATTTGTCTCGTTTAAATATTGCATTTAATGTTTCCATTTCCTTACGATTTTGAATGTAAAAAACCTCCATGCATACTAGGGATTTGAATACATACTTCAACTGAAAACTTCGGTGAACAAATAGTTTTAAAAGTCGGAATAGTTACTGCGCAATAAAATAGTCCCTCAGTGAATCCACTCTATATTTTCCTATCTGACATACATGCAATACACATGAGATGTTAGCTCTCATATTGCTTCTAAACTCGATATAGCATTCTCTTGAATGTTATATCGGGGAATTCCCCTAACAGGACATCTGCAGGCTCATACACAACTGTGATCCCGCATTGAGGCGATGTATATTATAGACTGATGTCAATTTCCCGAATATTAAAATGCCGCAAACACAACATGGCGTAATAACATATCCTTCATTATGCATTGAATGCGTTTTTAGTGCGCTTTTTACGCGTATTGGCGGCGTGTATATCCATCCTCTCCTGTTCTGGGACTCTTTTTATCCTGAGGCCTGAGACTGCCCCACCAACACACCAGTGAGGGGGGGGGTCTTCAGATAAGGCAGTGACAGCCTTTACTGCAGGCTTCTCACCGTCCTTTCCTAAAGTGCATTGTTGACATCCTCTCCATTGACCTCCATCACCTCCTCCTGTCTTGTCACAATGAAAAAGTATTCTCAGTCGTGACTGCTTTTGCCTTCCTGTCTTTTGAGTGCTGCATCAATCACAGAAAGACGTTTGTTTTGAAGCAATAATCTATTTTTGTATTATTATGAGGCTTTCTGTGCATGATATGGAGTGATTTTGTATGTCAATTCTGCAGTTAAACTCGCGTTACTCCTCCCTGTGGAAAGTGCAGCATGTGGAGCCAATAGCTCATTGTTTACGTTAGCTTTATGGCTTTGACTCATCTGACTGCTGGCCCTGGGGAGCGTTTGCGCGCTGGAATTCTTAGTTTCACTGACTCATTAAATGTCATCCACGCAGGCCTGAAATTGACAGTCACGTTTAAGCTTTCACCGCCGGCTCGGCACACACAGACACACACACACACACACACACACACACACACCACACACACACACACACACACACACACACACACACACACACACACACACACACACACACACACACACACACACACACACACGAACACAGCACACGAACACACTGCTCCGAGTCCAGAGGGGCTTTACTGTCTGCCAGAGAGTGAACATGTCTCATCATCAGCTCCTGCAGGCTGCTGCACTGAGCAGATACAACACAACATAAAATAACGTTATTATTAGTTAACACATTAACATTGTCCAACCTGTAAACCACATGATATTCTACGGTTTTATAATTTAAATGTATTTATTAATGTTTCTTATTTGTATTATGTTTGGTTATGTTTTACGTGTTTAGTTCAATATATTCTAATATTAATATTTTCAACCTAATTTTGTTGTCTATTCACTTATTATTAATAATTATATTTAATTTTAGTCTAAAATAATTGTTTTCTTAATATCGATTTCGAAATAATAAATGAACATGCCGGCTGCCATGTGGATCTGCACATAGGCCTACACCTTATATATATATATCTATGTATATATATATAAATATCTATATATATATATATATATATATATAAGGTGTAGGCCTATGTGCAGATCCACAATATATTTCTTCTAATCTGATCTCCATAAGAAGCTGGGCCTTTTTGCTTGCCCCACGTCATTAGGGCACTACTGAAATAAATAAACATCTGACAGCAGCAATAAGTTCATTCATAAGTCTGCAGGACACAAACTGTAAAGCAGGCTCTACCACACATCATATCAATCAGACCGTACCCATCATGCATCTGCAGGACGTTTAGGGTCTGCAGCTAAATGCACCCCCTAAAAACATCCATAGTATATTTTAATCCCAAAACCTCCCATCACCATCCGTCACAAACAGCCTGCTCGGTTTGTAATGACAGATTAATGTTGCTAACAAGGCCTTCAGTGAGTTCAAACCGCACTGCAGAGCTGCTGCTGCTGCCACACGTGTATTTATTTACCGGCTACATTTATACATGAGCGTTGAAAATATAAAACCTGCAGGTCAGCATTTATTCTGCAAGTCAAAGTAAACACTAGTCTTTCTTAACGTTTAGATATGTTAAAGTAACCTTGCCTGTACAGTTAAATTGGCCTCTGTCGGGCCACAGACCCCTGATATAGGCCCCATTTTTATTAAAAAGGTATTGAACCAAACAGTTCATATGAACATTAATTATTGTTGTTTTTTTCACAAGGAAATCTAAATAATGTGGATTCACTACACGCTCCTTTCATATTTAAATAAAAATAAATAAATAAATACTGATCTCAGTGGCCACCCTTTTAGAGTATTCAGGCCATTATAAATATGTTACACCCCAAAACGTATTTTGAGCTCTATTATATATTTTGAGTGTTATTTAAAATAAACACTCTCTTACCACTGCTAATAAATCACTCAGATTAGGATCAAATCGATGGCACTTTATTAAACAAACAAAATGTAATGCCTTCAAAATAGTTTTTTAAACAAATAAGACAAAATGAATAAAATAGGCGAAGTCACAGTCCCAACGTCTCTATTTCTATACAAGAACTGGGACGAATAAAGGCAGCAATATGAAAACTGGAAAAATGTAAAAGTGTTTGGTCCTCAATATCCAACCACTCCCTTTTTCTAAAAAATAAATTACTATATTAGGTTATAATTTACAGTCTATGGTCACAGAAGCTGGTACTCGGCCATCTTTATAAACAGTTCTGAAAGTGAGAGGGAAGGACACTTACGTGTTTCGGTGTTACACACGCCTCGAGAGAAAAAGTCTCTGTATCTCTTATGTCCATTCGGAGTGTGAGTGAAAGACCAAAAGTACAAAAAATATAAAACATATATTAGAGTTATTAATTTAAAAGACATACTTTGGCTTTCAGAACTTGCTGCAGTCATAAACAAAAGCTCCTGAGGTGCGGTAGATGGACTGTCCGGACGGGAACGCCATTTGACAGCTACTATTCCCGTTCACCGGGGAGCCGTTCAGCCCGATCCGCTGGGACTCGAACATCTCCC
Source organism: Pseudochaenichthys georgianus (assembly GCF_902827115.2). NCBI lineage: Eukaryota > Metazoa > Chordata > Actinopteri > Perciformes > Channichthyidae > Pseudochaenichthys > Pseudochaenichthys georgianus. The sequence goes on along the minus strand of NC_047506.1, from coordinate 32,171,231 downwards.
GCACAGAGTGGAAGTTCTGCTGCTGCGCCGGATACCCCGGGCTCAGGTGGCTCAGGTCCCCGTACCAGGACGGGAGCCTTCCCTGGTGCGCGTGGTGGCCGTCCTGGCCCTGGCTCAGGTTTCCGTGTCCGAGCGGGGTCGCGCTGGTCGTGGTGATGCAATAGTCGGGCAGAACCTCCTCCACCGTGGAGGACGGGGCCAGGTGTCCCCCGGAGGATCTGTCCCCCGCGTACAGGCTCATGGCCTGCATGTTGCAGTGATAGGTGGCGTTAGCGTTGGAGGAGATGTTGTTCTGGTTGCAGGCCGTCGAGCCGTACGCAGATGTCTGGTTGGGGGAATAGTTCAGCGACAGTGAGGGGGTGATACCTGTCCGAGAGGAGGCGATGAGTGGCGGGGAGAGCTCGGCCTGCGGAGACCCCCGCAGGGTGGTCATGATGTTATCCACGCTGAAGCCCTGCGCCGGGGCCTGGCCGTGGTGTTGGTGGTGCTCGGGTCCATCCATGCTGAGGGACCGGGTGGAGGGCACGCTGTGCGGGCTGCCTGAGGACATGCTGCTGCTGCTGTCGGGGCTCTCGATCTTCGCTACAGTGCTCAGGGCCGGTGACGCGGCCTGCGGCGGCGTGGAGGTCCCGTTCTCCGTCTTTATGTCCTGGATCCGCACCGGCTGAGAACCCGGCACCGATGGATCCTGCTCATGGCCCGGGGTGTGGGGATCCTTGCCCTGCCTGTCGTCCTTGTCCTTCTGCACGTCCTTCTTTTTGAACCTCCTCCTGCGCCGTAGGAAGCTGCCGTTCTCAAACATGTTGTATGAGTCCGGATCAAGAGTCCAGTAGCTGCCCTTACCGGGCTTCTTATCGTCCCGGGGCACTTTGACAAAGCACTCATTGAGAGACAGATTGTGCCTGATGCTGTTCTGCCAGCCCTGCTTGTTGTCCCGGTAGAAGGGGAACCTCTCCATGATAAACTGATAAATCCCGTTCAGGGTGATCTTTTTCTCTGCTGAGTTCTGGATGGCCATGGTGATGAGAGCGATGTAGCTGTAGGGGGGTTTGACCATGTCCTTCGGCTGGTGCTGGGGGGTGTACGGCCCGTACGCCCGGGCCATGCTGGCCGGGTACTGGTCGTGTGCCGCATGGGAGTACATGCTCATGGGTGCCGGCATCCCGGTGTAACCACCGCCGGTCCGGTAGTAGTTCTGGTCGCTGCTGATGTAGGGCACAACTCCCAAAGAGTTGGGGCTGGAGACGGAGTAGCGCGCCTGCATCCTGCGCAATGCGTAAAAGCTCCCCAAACTGTGTCCCTGCAAAAACTCTCACAACTTCTGCGTATGCTCCGATTCAGTTTTATCTTCTTTCCGAGTCGTCTAGTCCTCTGTTAAGACACAACTCACCACGATGAATCGGAGAGAGCGCACACTGCCGCAGTGAACATTGGGGAGAGTGAGGAGGCTAAAGTGAGGCTGGAGGAGCATGAGTCTACACAGCAAGGAAGTTTTTTTCAGCCTTCACATTCTAGGGCTGCTCCTCCCCGAATGTTTGCTCCATCATCCAATTGGAGGACGAAAGGAACCTGTGGAAAAGCTGCATGGCGACAAAAGTTACTACACCCCTCCTCCTCCTCCTCCCCCCCGCCACCCTTCTCACAGTTATTGAAATTATGTTAAGGGTGCACCTAAAATGGCAAGAAATTCCCTTAATGACGCAAAATGCGAGACATTTATTATTTGCTATTAATACAATATATTGCGAGGTATAAAAATACTTTTTTCTTTATTTTCGATACGATTATTTAAGTTTATTGTGGGCCAAATCGGTTTATCCTGCTCTATATCTCAGAATTATCCAAAATCCGCGTAAAAGTGGAATTGATCCAAAACGGCTGATATTTGGTTTCATCAGGATCATTTCAGCCCCAGGCCCGGAAATGAAAGGCCCTTTCCAAAATCTCCCCTTCAGCTGTATTTTATTAACGTATTTTCTGATGCGTAAACCTCTAATTAGACCAAATGTATTAGCGATTAGGAATGCAAAACGAGTTGATACTAATGAGGCTGCTATCTGTGAGAATCTCTCCTCAGCTGCCTGCGGTTGAGCCTCTGAATAAACAGACGGACATGAAAGGGTGTGAGCTCCCTCCTGCACCCCGACGCGCCGGTGGGCGGTGTGTGGAAACTAATTAAAGGTTAAATGAAGATCATTTGGTCGAGTTGGGTGAGAAAAGGGTCCCCTGGGTGCGAGCGGCTGCTGAGACCGAGGTGGGATTTTTTTTAAAGTGAAGACCTCCAAATGTCATTCACACTGGAATGGTGTTAACACAGCCTTCTGGCTCCTAAAGTGGTGTTTCGGTGTGTTGATTGCAAAGCCTAAAAACAACAGCAGCATGATGGAAATAATCGCTTAAAAACATTTCAACGATGGTGGCGATTAAGGGAGACTGACAGGGAATAAACATCGATATTCTTCTGTATTTGTATTATCAAAAAAAATCGCGTAAATATGCATTTAAAATGCATTACAAAAACAACCATTATTTTATATCCATCTTAAAATATATGTTGTTCTTTTTCTTTTCTTTTTTATATGTGCCATGGGCTTTTTTAATAAAGAGTACTTTTGCTGCTTTTTAGTGCTTCTAAGGATTGTATTTGTTTCACATTGGGTCTAAAAATGTATCATAAAAGAAAACGTTTTTAAACGTTTGTATCATTTAGTGTAAAGCAGCCCAGCATGTGGCTTTATTTGAAACATTTTGATTTCTCAATCCAAGGTTCTGTTTTAGCATGGTGGTTTTTATATCTCGTGTCCACGTTATAAAAAGTAACATATTACCAAATGTATAATTTCGTTACAAATCCAATAGCCCACAATGTTTTTAATAGGTTTTATGAAACCTAAAAATGAAATATTGTATTTAAGGTTCATGCATTCAAGTTTAAGAGGTATTAAAAGTATTTTTTTAAATTCCAGAATATATTAAAAACGAAAATAATTCCTACATGTCTTTGTTGACCTGACTACTTACAGCTGTGGCGTAGAAAAAAACAGCATAGACCTGTCTGGTCATTTTGAGGATACTGTTTTAGTTCTGCTTTTTGATTGATTTGGGAAGAAACATGCAGTTAAATGGTATTCAAATAATCTGAGAGCCCATGGAAATATTTATCAAGAGTTCAGGCCCATGCAACAAGTTTAGCTAAATCAGTTTCTTTATATTTTCTTTATCCTGATTGATTTGCAGAAATGTAATTTAAATGACAAGAGAAAAGAACCATCAACCCCTAGCAAACAGTGATAATCTGTGTGAAGAGTTCATTTCTCACGTTTGTGTTACTTTTGTGTTTTCATTTTGCTCTTTGTTCTGTGATTAGCATGTGTTATCAGGATGTCACGAGGAAGCAAATGCAGAGCGGCCTGTCACCTATAAATCCGGGAGGTGAGCCCTCAGTCCCGGCCACACGGACCACCAGTGACCCCTGCTGACCCGCGGAGGGCGGCCCGCTCCTCAGCACCATCGGGGTGTATGGATGGGGGGAACCTGCAGGGAACTGGACCCCAGCCAGGTGGGGCTCATTCGACGTTGAACTCGTGTGTGATAAAATATTTGTACAACGATACATATATTTTATTATTAATGAATCCTGGCATTTGTTAGAGTAGCCAACAAACCCGTTGATATCTGAAGCACTCATCCATCCAACTGTCATTGAAGAGATTCCAATGAAAACCAACCACTTCCTGAGATAACAAATTGGATTAAATACAAATAACACACCGAATCCAACGTGTGAATATTTTTGATAATGTAACAGTCATGTGAGTTTCCTAAGAATGAATGGTTATGAGAATGTAATCATAATTGTATTGGACATAAATTCCTGCTTGAGAGAAAGCTGAAGGTTTGTGTAGTCGTCCCTCTCTTAATGTACGACACACTCCTGCCACCCAGTGGGCAGGCAATGGAAGTGCATGATGGATGCACCTCGTCATCACAGATTGGCACTTTTAATGTATTTACTATCAACTGTATTGACCAGTGTTGGAAGAAATACTTGAAAAAAATGAGCATGAAATTAAACCAAAAGTGGAAATGAAAAGTACACTAAAATACTTGCATTCTGATCTTATCTTAGGCTGACTTATCTTACTTACTATACTCAAAAAAGCATAACCACTTTTGATATGCTTTGTATTGTGAAGCCTTGTCTACAGGACATCTGGGTGTTAAATATGTAATATATCTCTACAGGTAAAGTTTTCAATTTATAAATGGTTTATTCTAAAATTCAAACAAAAAACCGATGGAATTTGATATCATGAAAATAGATTTTGAGACTTTAGTGATGATCTGACATTTGAAACGCATTTTTTAGATGCTTTTCACACACTGAAGACTGACAATTATACTAGTTTTACATTTGGTGAGACAAAGAGAGCAAATACAGGATCTGTGCATTGAAGCCTTACACAACACAAAAGGTTGTCCCAAGAAACAACTTGGATTGACATCCAACGTGTGAATATTGAGCTCTCAGATTATTTGAATACCATTTAACTGCATGTTTCTTCCCAAATCAATCAAAAAGCAGAACTAAAACAGTATCCTCAAAATGACCAGACAGGTCTATGCTGTTTTTTTCTACGCCACAGCTGTAAGTAGTCAGGTCAACAAAGACATGTAGGAATTATTTTCGTTTTTAATATATTCTGGAATTTAAAAAAATACTTTTAATACCTCTTAAACTTGAATGCATGAACTTTAAATAAAATATTTCATTTTTAGGTTTCATAAAACCTATTAAAAACATTGTGGGCTATTGGATTTGTAACGAAATTATACATTTGGTAATATGTTACTTTTTATAATGTGGACACGAGATATAAAAACCACCATGCTAAATCAGAACCTTGGATTGAGAAATCAAAATGTTTCAAATAAAGCCACATGCTGGGCTGCTTTACACTAAATGATACAAACGTGTTAAAGTCAATGCGTGAGGTATACATTTGTGTCTTTAGCAAAAGTCTACCAGGCCAACACATCCTCACTCCCAGGTCGGCCTATGTTGACGTTATGTCAAGTCCCCTGTGTCGGCTTTTTCCAACGCAAGGGGGGGGCCCTTAGTGTACATTTTCAACTTTCCGGGATGTCCATAGGCTTCTATATAGCTCCCTAAACGTATGTTGTAGACGACTTGAGATCGCGAGCGAATGCTACCCGCAGATCCATTCTCACAGCGTTTATCAACCTTTTTCTTACTCAATATCAAGCCACACTTATTGTTTTTACTTCTTTATTTTAATTGAATAATGTAGGCCTTTTGTTGCCGTCAGTTCTGCGTCGGGATTTGACGCTCATGGAAGCACGGCATTTGTTTGTGTCGACTGCCCTTAAAGGCAATGTGAGCGTCCATTCTCATTGGATAACGGAGAATTGTACACCCGGAAGTAAGTATTCCTTCCTTCGATTTTTCAGTGATATCTGCACTACTCATCGACTAAAAAACACCAGATTATCCTTGTTAATCTGGTGTTTTTTAGTCGATGAGTAGTGCAGATATCACTGTAAAATCAATCGACAAAAAGGGGAATACTTACTTCCGGGTGTACAATTCTCGAGAATGGACGCTCACATTGCCTTTAAGGGCAGTCGACACAAACAAATGCCGTGCTTCCATGAGCGTCAAATCCCGCCGCAGAACAGACTGCAACAAAAGTCCTATATTATTCAATTAAAATAAAGAAGTAAAAACAATAAGTGTGGCTTGATATTGAGTAAGAAAAAGGTTGATAAACGCTGTCAGAATGGATCTGCGGGTAGCATTCGCTCGCGATCTCAAGTCGTCTACAACATACGTTTAGGGAGCTATAGAAGCCAATGGACATCCCAGAAAGTTGAACATGTATGCTAAATGCCCCCCCCCCCTTGCGTTGGAAAAAGCCGACACAGGGGACTTGACATAACGTCAACATAGGCCGACCTGGGAGTGAGGATGTGTTGACCATGGCACATGTCTTGAGAAAAAGGTCTAAATGTTGAATTTCTTGCACATGAAATCTAGCACTCCATGTAGCAGTTATACAATATTACTGTAAATATAAAACAATTTAACATTGTTTTATTTATTTGTATAGGCATCATTATCATCAACATCATCATTATCGTCGTCATCATCCATGAGTGTCACAAGCTTGTAAATCATTTTATCACACTAACTGCCTTTAAACAGTACCACAGCGCCCTCTGCTGCCACATTGCAGCACATGCAATTACAGCAGCAATAACAGGGAAGAGAGAAGGAAACTTTGATTAATGAGCTAATTAAAGCTCATTAAAGTCCACAATTACATACGGTATCCATAACAAAAAAAGGACGCAGAGTATTTTACCTCTATATTTTTACTGGTGACCTCACATCAGTTTGTGGTCTCTACTTATGAAGTTTCTCTCCTGAGGGATCGGGTATGAAATTGTTTTGCGGGCCCTTCAGTGTGACGTGGACAGTGTTTATATTAAGAGCCTAATTAAACACAGACAGATTTCCAAAATATACCAGTCCTGCACTGAAAGAGCACATTGGAATTGGTTCTCAAATAAATAGCTGCCAATCATCCATGTGCAAAACATTAATCTTGCGTTTGGGGCTCCGGCTGTGACTGGTTTGAAGAGGGTGAAGCTGTTCTCAAGGCCACAAAGCGCCTCAGTGTGGCAGATTTGTCCCATTTTTACCCCGAAACTTGACTTGGGAAAACACTGAAGAAAACCCTTTCCTTGAGATTGAGCTGTTTCTGATTTAGCAGCCCTGATGAGTGGCATAATTTCCTCACGTGGTAACACACAAAGAGTCTAATCCGTCTGTATTTGCACGCTATTTCAAATGAAGATCAGCAAATATTTAGATCTGTTTGTCTCAGTCTATGTCCAAAAAAACTGCCTGAAATAATTTCTTCTTGGAACTTTAGACCATATTTGTCTTTGCAGTGACTGACCAACATCCTGAATTCTATGATTGGATTAAGTGCCCTGTCAATCATTGTACCCTTTAATTATTTACAGTTGTATGTGTCTTGCTGGAAATGTAAGTCCTGGCTATAACATAGGCACACAACTATGAAAAAAGAGTCTTAAACATTCGTGGCAGAAAGTCTTGCGGGATTGTTTAACATAACATGTAAGTCAAGTTTTTACATATCCATTTTGAAAAGAGTGGAGAAAGATTCAGAGAAAAAGAAGATTCATCATTAAAAATATTCAAAAATCCTGTCCTTGATGTGCTTTTAAAATGCTAAAACAATCCCACTTGGTAAGAAAATATTTAATTATGCAGATTTCAGTTTTATCAGTCTGTAACCTTAATCAAACTTCAATTAATGTATTTTAAATGTAATTAAAAACAAGCTTTACTACAGTTTAGACCAGGGGTTCGCAACCCCCGGTCTGCGGACCGGTACCGGGCCGCGGAGGTGTTACTGCCGGGCCGTAAAATAGCTGTGAGTTTATCGTAATATTTGCAGAATTATAAATATATAAAAAATATGTTATCAAAAAAAAATTCAATTTTTAAAGAATGTTCGCACCTATACGGCTATCAGTCATATTATTTCATACAAAACATACAAAATTAATCAAAATTGGTTAGCATAAGGTCTCTCATGCGCAGAGAAAGTTACCGGGAGCACACAGGAGACAACCGTTTCATCGCAGACTGTTATGTTTATGTGGGGAAATGGCAGTGCATACATTATTTGAGATATATTTCGAACTCGGACTTCATTTTAAGGACATTGCGGCCAGGGGTGTAGAGCTATTTTTTTATTTGTAAAACCTCCTTCACTTCAAGAAATGGCTGCAGCATCAGGTCGCAGCCTCTGAGAAGTGCAGCACCAGAGCGTACACACCGCCTTCACTGTGTTCCCCACTGCAGGCGGTTACGTTTCAACCACACACATCGAACGGCCCGATTATTCCCCCTATTACTCGTTGTATGAAGGAAATGTCCGGTCACAAAGGCGCATGATGTGTATGTGCTCTGCTCAGCTCCGCTGTGTGTGTGTGTGTGTGTGTGTGTGTGTGTGTGTGTGTGTGTGTGTGTGTGTGTGTGTGTGTGTGTGTGTGTGTGTGTGTGTGTGTGTGTGTGTGTGTGTGTGTGTGTGTGTGTGTGTGTGTGTGTGTGTGTGTGTGTGTGTGTGTGTGTGTGTGTGTGTGTGTGTGTGTGTGTGTGTGTGTGTTCGGTGTGTTTGTGTGTCCAACAATGGCATTTGTTTTCAAATGCCCATGAACAGTAATTTACACACATCTGGCCAACTCCATAGGTATGTGGATGTTCCCAAAATAAGTCTTAATCTCGATGTAGTGCTAAATGCTGTCGGAGTGCACCGGAACGAACGCCCCGGTATGACGTTATTATGGCTGGCAAACCAACACACTCTCACTCCCTAAGCGTCCAATAGCGACGTTTGGTCAGTGTCCGTGGCGTCCAATTGTGACGCTCCTAGGCTCCTTCAGCGTCATAAAGGGACGCAAATAGCTTTCAACTGATTGCAATGTATTCCCATCTGCGTCAGGATTTGACGCTCATGGAAGGGCATTCGTTTATGTCGGCTGCCCTTAAAGGTAATGTGAGCGTCTATTCCCATTGGATAACGGAGAATTGTACACCCGGATGTAAGTATTCCTCTTACTGTCGATTGATTTTACAGTGATATCTGCACTACTCATCGACTAAAAAACACCAGATTATCCTTGTTAATTACACAACATTGATTGGCTTAAATTGTGTGCAATGCTTTTGTATTTTTCCCCTTCGATTCGGAGAAACAAATATTTGTTCTGAGTAAAGGATGGCAGAAGACACTACACCACCCAGAATCCCCAGCTATCATTTGGACTATACCATGTGCTCTGTTTGACAAACCCCGTGATAGTCCTCAAGCTCTGTGATTGTAGAGTGTGCTCCGAGGGTTAAGCCGATTCTCTAACAGCACTTGAAATGGGATGGAACCACGGCAGACTGTCCAAACTGGATTTGAACGGGTCCACCGCGTCCCCCCTCCCCCACCCCGTCCCCAGAACTACACATGCTGGCTATTCTGTTTCGCAACATGTTCTCTATGGCACGTCTCTACTGGGAGTTATAGTTTTAAAAGACGTTTTCGTATTTCCCATAATAAGAAGTTGCCAGTATTCAACTGTGTACATCCCTGGAAGTTTAGGGGACAGGAAACACTCACATTTAAAACATATAATTAATAAATGGGTGAAAATTGCTTGTGCCCATTATGGGCAGTATTAATATATATACTCACATGCCAGCTAAGGTCAGAAGAGCTTTATTTAACAGCTGGTCTTATGTGTGTGACCCCTGTGATAACATTACATTACATTACATTAATTGATAAGCCTGAAACATGCACTTGTCAAGGTTCAGAGGCACATTTTGCAAATATGGCAGTAGCCATCGATCAGCTTAAGATAAGATATACTTTATTGATCCCAAGTTGGAACATTTGCGTTACATCAGCATGTGTAACAGTTAAATATGCAGTTGTGTTTATTTGAAAATCATTTAGTATAATCACATAAATTCTGTGTTTTATATTCAACAATTCTGTGTTCTTTATTTATTGATTGTTCAATACCTGACAAGGCCGGAGATTAAATATCTACATCTTATAAGAGTATAATACATTATGTATAATATCAGTTAAAATAAGTGCTTCAACATAGTTAACATTGCTGGAGGTATGCACAAATATTGATAGATGTCTTGTAATGCACTATTGAGGAACCTGCAACCCAAGTTTTTCATTCAGTGCAGAACTACACCACAGTTGTGTAGGCCTATATGATATGTCAATAAACCTTAGAAAATCTTGAAAGGGATGTGCAAAATAGTCATTATATACAGTCTTTAATTAACTATTAGTAGAGAATAACGAGTAATGAATATACTGTATAGGGATCGTATTAATATCTAATAATAAGAATAATTAAATTCAATAACATGCTTTAACCACCAGGTGTCCCTTTATATCAGCTGTGCACCTTTATGGTGTAAATACAGCCTATCTACCAATTGGATCAAATATAAAAGTGAGCCGAATTAGTGTTGATACTGCAAGGACACGTATTGTGTGAAAAGAAATGTAAGATGTTGTTTAATGGCTGATATATTTATGATCCACGTCACATTTTCAGTTCCTCATTTTTGTCTAGAGGTCTTCTCATCAGGGCTCTATAAATACAGAACTATGGCAGATATGTAATATGTAATGCAGCCGAACCGTGTATTACAATGCCGTTATGTGATGACTTTCAAAGAGAAAAGCAAGCACACTCGGAATAAAGTATTATTATTATTTTTTAAAAATATTTTCGGTCTGTTTCCGGTATTTGTTAATGACGATGTGCTGTGAGATGTGAGACTGGAATTGCACAGGGGAAAATAACGTAGGCTATCTTTAGATGCGGATTTTGTTATAACTAATATGTTTAGGCTGTGGACCAACACTATACATTGACGGGGAAGGGGGTAGCAATAAAGATAACACCATTAAACAGTTACACAACATAACAGAAATAATATCGATAGCAGCGTCCCTAGCATCCACCTTGGTAACAATGAAAAAGTCGCGATTTCCTGAAGTAATCTTCGTAATAACTAGCAAACTAAAGATCATGTACATCCACTGCACGCATAATCTGAAATAACAACTCATATTTCTCGCATCAAATGACATCAAAACGCATTTTAATGGCCAAACTAACTTTAAAATAGGCATTTTACACCGAGAATAAAACGAAGTTCGGCCATGTTTTCTTTTTCTGCAGGGAGAAATTTGAAGATCACGTGACATAGACGCCAGCCATCGGAATGAATGGTGAAAAAAACGGGGTTTGTCAAACAGAGCACATGGTGTAGTCCAAACGATTGCTGGGGATTCTGGGTAGTGTAGTGTCTTCTGCCATCCTTTACTCAGAAAAAACATTTGTTACAATACAAAAGCATTGCACACAATTTAAACCAATCAATGTTGTGTAATTAACAAGGATAATCTGGTGTTTTTTAGTCGATGAGTAGTGCAGATATCACTGTAAAATCAATCGACAGTACGAGGAGTACTTACTTCCGGGTGTACAATTCTCCGTTATCCAATGGGAATGGACACTCACATTGCCTTTAAGGGCAGCCGACATAAACGAATGCCGTGCTTCCATGAGCGTTAAATCCCGACGCAGATGGGAATACATTGCAATCAGTTGAAAGCTATTTGCGTCCCTTTATGACGCTGAAGGAGCCTAGGAGCGTCACAATTGGACGCCACGGACACTGACCAAACGTCGCTATTGGACGCTTAGGGAGTGAGAGTGTGTTGGGCAAACAAGCCCAGGGGTCTCACTGACATTTCAGTTAGGCCTATATCAATATGTGTACAGTGGTCCTAATTTGTTTTAATTGTATCCTGGTTTTAAACTTTGTTAATATGTGTTGGATGCATATTGGTGTTTCTTCAGGCTGTTGCCTGTTGCCACCTGCTGGTGAGTAAATATTAAAATCAGTTAAAATTGACAACCGGTCTGCACATTTTTTTTTAAGGCTATCTGCTGGTCCTTGGCACAATAAAGGTTGGGAACCCCTGGTTTAGACTACTAAAGTACCTGTATAAAAATGTGTGTGTGCATAGGCGGCGCGTGAGGCTCAGGTTTGGGAAGGCTAAATAACTTTTTTTTCATTTTACGCTGCCCGCCTCCGGCATCTATAGAAAAGAGATTAACTCAGTGAAAGCACCGCCTGCTGACCGATCAGAGCTCAGTGTGCGGAGTTTAAATCTAGTCATATTACAGGAAAAAGGAAATGAACTGCCGTATGCAGAGAAGACGCCGACGTGTCACACTTATCATTCATATCACACTGACATCACATCATCAATCAGATCATCGATCTCACATCGATATCACAATATTTCCTTATCTGAGTCAGCTTTTCGAGCCGTATCTGGCCGTGCAACACTTAGTTACATTGTCATATACTGTATGCAGACGTATTATTTTAAGCAACACATTAAGTTGACGAAACACTCAACTCAAATGTAATAAAGTCAGATCCCCTGGTGTCTTAGATGGGGCAGTATCATAAAACTGTTGTACGCTTTCACTCGGTAGTTTATTTTTTAACGAGTTGTTCTGTATTCTCCTTGCAGGTGGCTTGTATCCTGGATTATATGTTTAAGTCATGGATGTTTAAAGTTCATATTTGTCTAATATTAGTTTACTTTTCATTAATGAAGTATGACGCTGCGCTGTCAGTACACTTGTCCCTGTTTGTGATTGGTCAAATGTAGCTAACCCCGCCCCTTTCACGTGAACGCGCTCTCAGCTGGAGAGAGAAACCCTGGCTTGATTTACCGAGTTGATAACCAGCGTCGTAGGACCGCTTAGCGAGATCTCGTTTGTTAGGGTTAGTTAAGATAACTAAAACGTATCCAGGGTCTGTTGAACTGGCTTCGTACAGGGCACAGGTGGCTGCATAGCAGCGCTAATGTCAAAGACACACACATTAGACATTATATTTTTATTTTACCAGGATGCAGTTACACAAATATTTGGGAAGGCTTAGCCTTTCCTAGCCTACAGCACCCGCCGCCCCTGCGTGTGTGTGTACGACAGAGTGGAAACTGAATTATTCTTCTTCGAAAGCTAAACAGCAGTCTCCAAGGGCGGCTAAACTCTGCCCCCTGGTGGACCACAACAGACACACACCTCTTATGGGTTTGTGGGACGTCTCTACTGAACGTTTTCGTTTTTCCCACAATTAGAAGTTGCCAGTATTAAACACATTGGTGTTATCAAATGTAAAACTTATAATTAATATATGGGTGAACATCGCTTGTGTCCATAATGCGCAGCATTAATATATACCCACATGACAGCTCATTGTTACTTTGTAATTCTACTCCACTACAATTCAGAGGTTAACCTGGTATTTTTACTCCACTACACTTATTTGAGTTACTTTGCAGATTCTGATTACTGATGTGAAATATAAACAACCCTTAAATCAGACTTTAGTTACACCTGAGTAAAATTCAGGTAAGGTGATTGTCAAGTGCCAACAATCAGGAGAGATATTTGATAGTTGGTGCTTGAGAAGACTAAACATCTGCAATTGACATGAATGGAAACGAATAATAAAGTATATTCATTACTCGTTATTCTCTACTAATAGTTCATTAAAGACTGTATATTATGGCTATTTTGCACATCCCTTTCAAGATTTCAATATTTTCAAAGGTTTATTGACATATCATACACAACTACGGTGTAGTTATGCAATGAATGAAACACTTGGGTCACAGGTTCCTCAACAGTGCATTACAAGACATCTATCAATATGTGTGTACCTCCACCATTAAACTGTCATATTCTGCACATTTCTTATTCTATCTACATACATAAGAGTATAATTCATATGTATAAAATAAGTGCTTCAACATAGTTAACATTGCAGGAAAGCAATATATTAGACGTTAAGTACTTTGTCAGGCTTAATATTTATCTGTAGATAGATACCCCCAATGTTTTTTTCTTATTTAAAAGAAGACCTTAATCTGTTATTTAATGTTTAAATAAAGATTAATTCGTTTTTCTGTTTTGCACCTCCTCCTATTAATATCTTTGTACATCCTGCACTAAACTGTTTTATTGTAGAGATCACTTATAGCCTGACTGGAACACATCAAAACAGTTATTTAAATGCAAGAAATTACTCAACTGTTGAAAAACAACTTTTTCAATGATTTCACTATAATGGGAGGTTTGATATGGGCCTGTAATTGTTCATTACTGAAGCATCTAGATTATTCTTTTTTAAGAGCGGTTTAATGACTGCAGTTTTCAGGGCCTGTGGAAAAATACCTGAGTGAAGAGATTTGTTTACTATATGAAGTAGATCTGAGGCCATGCAAGGCAAAACATCTTTGAAAAATCCTGTTGGAATAATATCAAGGCAGCAGGAGGAGGACTTCAGAAGTTGTATAATGTCCTCTAGGTTTTTATCATTAATCTGATGGAATTGTGTCATGGTGTTTGAATTGATATTAGTTGGACACAAAGACAACACATTTGCTGTTCCTGATGCAGAGGCAATGACTGCTTGTCTGATTTTCTGAATTTTGTCAGTGAAGAAGAAGGCAAAATCATTGCACGCCCTGGTGGATAGAAATTCAGAGGCTACTGACACTGGGGGGTTAGTTAGTCTGTCGACCGTAGCAAACAAGGCACGTGCGTTGTTTTTGGTAATGATGTCAGAGAAGAACGATTGTCGTGCGTTTTTCAATTCCAAATTATAAAGGCCAAGTCTCTCTTTATAGATTTCAAAGTGAACCTGGAGATTTGTTTTTCGCCACCTGCGTTCAGCTTTTCGACATTCTCTTTTTTCTGTTTTCACGGTCATGGCCTTTCTCCATGGAGATATTTTCTTGCCAGACACTTCCTTTACCTTAATTGGAGCAATGGCATCTATAACATTTTTAATTTTTGAATTAAAATGATCAACTAGCTCATTTAGATGTTAGCAGGGGCAAGTGTGGAAGAAAAATTCTGAGTAAACATTTCCATAGTATTTTCAGTTAAACATCGCTTTGTGGTTACCTCTTTTTGAACATTTTTGTGAACAGAAATAGAGCTCTCAAAGAAAACACAGGAATGGTCAGAGAGTGCAACATCAGTCACCACAACCTTAGAGATATTCAGACCCTTTGAGATAATTAAGTCCAGAGTGTGCCCCTTATTGTGCGTGGGCTCCCTCACATTCTGAGTCAGTCCATAGCTATCAAGAACACAAATCAGTTCTTTAGCCCCTCTGTCCTGGGGGTTGTCAACATGGATGTTAAAATCACCAACAATGACTAGACGGTCAAAGTCAATACACACTATAGACAGCAGTTCGGTAAAATCATCAAAAAAGCTTGCACAGTATTTGGGTGGTCTATAGATATTTAGGAACAGAGCTCGAGAGGAGCATTTCAGCTGAAGGGCCACATATTCAAAAGAATCAAAGTTTCCATACGATGTCTTCCTGCATTGAATGGAATCATTGAACAAAATAGCAACTCCACCCCCTTTCTTATGCATTCTTTCCTGACTCATAAAACTAAAGTTGGGAGGGGTTGATTCGATAAGAACAGCTGCACTGTTATTTTGTTATTTGTTTCTGTTAAAAACATAAAATCGAGATTGTGCTCAGTGATAAAATCATTGATTAAAAATGTTTTTCCTGCCAAAGACCTGACATTTAATAAAGCTAGTTTAAGTTTGTTAAACACACTATCAGTCAGGTTTTTTGTAACAAGCTGTGGCTGACATGGAATCACTGCTAAATTAGATAAACTCACACAAACGTTTGAGCGCTTCCTGTATCTAAGATGATTCACCGCTCTTAATCTATTACCTATCAACACAGATATCGGCAAAGCTACAGGCAGGCAGGGCCCCGGCATGTCCTGGAAAGAGTTGAGAGTGCCATACGCCCTTGAGCCTGGTCTTTACCTGGTCTTTACCCATGGATGCACAATAAGAACGGACCCATATCACCTTACTGCCAGCCCACGGAGCTGTAATAATGGATATATTGCACATGTTTGCTGTAATTCCTCATTTGTAAAATATTATACTACATGGGCTGTGTGATTAAATCAACCTGATCTCACCAGAATGCGTGACTCCACCACGACTCCTTAACACTGCATTGCGTGGTGGACTCACGAACTTTGTTACATTTACGTGTCGGCACCACGCAAACAACCCCAATGTAAAGTGAATGAGGCTCTTTTGTCGTGGTGCACACACGCATTTCTACAACGTCCTGCAGTGAGCTTTTATTCTATAAAACGTTTTTAATATCTACTTTATAGCTTGTAGTAACTCGCGGGAGGCTTCTTTTATTTTATTTGTATTCATAATAATTTTATTTTTCGTCAGAATGTATTATGGTGCATTATTTACGAATTTTTGTTCTCAAAAAACAGTGCATTGTGTGTAATACAACTGTGATTTTTATTAAATAAGTTAGTTTTTAAGGAAGGCCAGAGCTTCAGCTGTGTCAAATAGATTGTTCCCTTTAGTTAACGTTTTTTAAAAGAACATTATATTCCTATGTGATCCTGTCCCCTTTATTGTATTACGGATAGCAATGTGAGCATCCATTCCCATTGGATAACAGAGGATTTTACCCCGGAAGTAAGTACTCTCCTTACTGTCGATTGATTTTACAGTGATATCTGCACTACTCATCAACTCAAAAACACCAGATTATCCTTGTTGATTACACAACATTGATTGGTTTAAGTTGTGTGCAATGCTTTTGTAATTTCCCCCTTCGATTCGGAGAAACAAATATTTGTTCAGTTTAGGATGGCCGAAGACACTACACTACCCAGAATCCTCAGCTATTGTTCCGCGTTGCCTCAAGATCTGTGATTGGTTGACCTCCAACTGCATTCCATATGAAAAAAAACGTTTCGTAAAAGATAAATCATACTTTATTCAGCAGTGCTTGCTTTACTCTTTGAAAGTCATCACATGAATGCATTGTAAATATTACACATCTGTCGTAGTTCTTTATTTAAAATAGACCGGAAACTATTCTTTTACCGTTCTGTTTTAATTTCACAATAAAGTTAGTAGTAATAATTTGTTTTGATATTATTGTTTTATATTAACTACTCATGTTAAGACCATCTTTTCTGTGTTGCTGTGGGGTTTTTCCATCGCTTTTGTGTTACAAATATCAAAACAATAACAGAATATATCCGTCGTAAACTAAACCAGAAACAGCAGTATATTTTATTTTGTTAACACTGTAAATTTGACAGCTTTTTAACCTATGTTTTTAACCCATACCTCCTACTGGTTAAAGCACGTTATTACACGTTTAGAGTAATATTGAAATCTTGAAAAGGGATGTCCAAAATAGCAATTATATACAGTTTTTAATTAACTATTTGTAGAGAATAACGAGTAATGTATAATTTATAGGGTTCTGCAGATAAATATGTAGTCTTCTCAAGTACCAACAATCATTACATTACATTGCATTGAGCTGACGCTTTTATCCAAAGCGACTTACAATAAGTGCGTTCGACCAACAAAATACAAGCTTGAAGAAAACAGAATCATATAAGTACATCAGGTTTCATAGAGCCAAAACATTTCAAGTGCTACTCAACTGGCTTTATAAGCCAGTCCTCCAATCAAATATCTCTCCTGATTGTTGGCACTTGACAATCACCTTCCCTGCATTTTACTCAGGTGTAACTAAAGTCTGCTTTAAGGGTTGTTTATATTTCACATCATTAATCAGAATCTGTAAAGTAACTAAAATAAATGTAGTGGAGTAAAAATACCAGGTTAACCTTAAAGAAAGCCCTCAGGATTATAAAAGACCCCCATCACCCCAGCCACAAACTGTTCTGTCTGCTGCCATCTGGCACAACAGCCGCATTCTAGGAGAGGATGTGGCTGTTGTGGAGGACTATAGTACCTGGGAGTGCGCTTATGGGCTGAACTGGAGGATCAACACTGACGCTGTGTACAAGAAGGGGATGCACAGACTCTATTTTCTGAGGAAGCTGAGATGCTTCCACGTGTGCAGCAAGATGCTGGAGATCTTCTAGTCTGTTGTGGCCAGTGCACTCTTCTTTGCTGCGGTCTGCTGGGGGGGCAGCATCAGAGCCGGTGACACCAGCAGGATCAATAAACTGATCAGGAAAGCTGGGTCTGTCATCGGCATCAAGCTGGACCCCTTTGAAGCTGTGGTGGAGAGGAGGACACTGAACAAGCTGTTGTCCATGATGGATAACCCCACCCATCCTCTCCACCTGCAGCTGGACAGTCAACGGAGCTCCTTCTCCAACAGACTGCTGCAGCTCCGCTGTCACAAGGACCGATACAGGAACACATTCCTGCCCACTGCAATAACTCTGTACAATAAATCACCTCTGGCTGGAAGAGAACTCTCTGCTCCATAGTTTCTCTAATACAACCTCACTGTACATTTTACACATATATAATCTGTTCAATATTTGATATTCCATATTCCATTGTCATATATTTTTGAATATGTATATTTGCATATATAATATCTACATGATTATTTTCTATTTCAACACGTAGCCTATATTTTCTATTTTCTTTTTTTTCTATTCTTGTTTGTTTGTAGTTTTGTTTTATTGTAAAATGCCTTGTCTTTTATGCTGCTGCAACAAAAACAATTTCCCAAATTGGGATCAATAAAGTACCATCTTATCTTATTTTATCTTATCTTACATCCGTACTAAAACCACCAGACTCAGGGACAGTTTCATCCCACAGGCCATAACACCTGCACTTTGAAATAACATCCATAGCATTAATCTGGCTGCTACTTAGAAATGATTTGTCTAATATATCATATTCCAATCACTTGTATAGACTCTTATTGCACTATTTCACTTTTTACTATTTTTCTTTTTGTATTGACTTGCACTATGTTTTCTGTGTATCTGTTTTATTGTGTTGCACTGTTTGGAGGAGGAGCCTGTGACCGAAGGGGGGGGGGGGGGGGGGGGGGGGGGGGGGGGGGGGGTAGGAGACGTTCGATTCCTGTTTTGAATAGTGTGCCGTCGATGGGTTTCATTCCATTTCAAAATGCTGTTTGTCGCTCGGCGTAAACTTCGCGCACTGCCACTCCAACATCCAATCACAGAGCTTGAGGACAAACCATGGGGTTTGTCAAGCAAAGCACATGGTGTAGTCCCAAACGATAGCTGAGGATTCTGGGTAGTGTAGTGTCTTCGGCCATCCTAAACTGAACACATATTTGTTTCTCCGAATCGAAGGGGAAAATTACAAAAGCATTGTACACAATTTAAACCAATCAATGTTGTGTAATCAACAAGGATAATCTGGTGTTTTTGAGTTGATGAGTAGTGCAGATAGCACTGTAAAATCAATCGACAGTAAGGGGAATACTTACTTCCGGGTGTAAAATCCTCCGTTATCCAATGGGAATGGATGCTCACATTGCTCTCCGTAATACAATAAAGGGGACATGATCAAATAGGAATATAATGTTCTTTTAAAAAACGTTAACTAAAGGGAACAATCTATTGGACACAGCTGAAGCTCTGGCCTTCCTTAAAAACTAACTCATTTAATAAAAATCACAGTTGTATTACACACAAAGCACTGTTTTTTTAGAACAAAAATTCGTAACTAATGCACCATAATACATTCTGACGAAAAATAAAAATTATTATGAATAAAAATAAAATAAAAGAAGCCTCCCGCGAGTTACTACAAGCTATAAAGTAGATTTTAAAAACGTTTTATATAATAAAAGCTCACTGCAGGACGTTGTAGAAATGCGTGTGTGCACCACGACAAAAGAGCCTCATTCACTTTACATTGGGGTTGTTTACGTGGTGCAGACACGTAAATGTAACAAAGTTCGTGAGTCCACCACGCAATGCAGTGTTAAGGAGTCGTGGTGGAGTCACGCATTCTGGTGAGATCAGGTTGGATCAAATCTTGTACCGTAAATGTTTTGAATAAAGTTAATATTACCGACGTTAGATTAACGTCCCTGTAGCTTATTATTGCACTAAGAAGCTTATTGCACTGTGTGTATATATATATATATATATATATTAGTGCTGTCAAAATTATCGCGTTAACGGCGGTAATTAATTTTTTGAATTAATTGCGTTAAAATATTTAACGCATTTAACGCATGTGCAGAATGGCCCGCCCCATACGTGCCACCAGTGGCAGCGCCAGGGTATGGCTGGGGTAGGCTACACCCATACCAAGAAATGGCTTAGCCCCACCATGAAAAATGATGTTAAAGTAAGCAAAATAAAGTCTGCCAACTCGCGCAGAGTAAATTGCAGACAGCAGTTAGTAAGATTGATTTCAGTAGCCACGGTTTTGAAAACTTTTGTCAGGTAGTGATCGACTTCCCAATAGAACATCTTTAATAATATCTTCTGGCCAATCAGAATCAAGATAACGGCATCGTGTTGTTGCAGGAAGTCCCGACGGAGAATACTTTTGCTGTAGTACAGGGGTGCACATAAGGTTATGTGCGTAATCTGAAATGCGTACCGTCACTTGTGTCACAAACCGCATTTGCGTACCGACGTACTTGTGAAGCTTTTCCAGAAGGCGGTTCGATCACCGGACGACAGAGTCGGTCTCCGTGTGCACAGACAGGGCTGCTGTTAACGTCGGTCTGTACAACGGAATTGTGCCAGAACTACGCCAACCGGCTGCGGAGGGAGACTCCCCCCCCACCCTTCACTGGAGAACTGCGCTAAAACAGCTGATCACAAAACAGCTGATCACAACGTTCACACACTGTGGTCACGAAGTACTCCACTAGCCGCCGCCCCCCCCCCCGACTTTCCTGAAGTACTCCCCCGTTGATAGAAATCAACACGTAATGAATTAAGACCCCACGGTTTGATGATTGATAGGTGTGTGGGTTGTCTTTCATTTTGACACACAGAAAAACGCTATAATAAACATATACGGTATGTTAAATGGATATATCCGCCTTCTTTCATTTATTTTTCCATTCCCATAACAATATACATAAATAAATGGCATATTTTGGACATAGTTCGAATGGTGATTAATCATGATTAATTAATTTTTAAGCTGTGATTAATCTGATTAAAAATTGTAATCGTTTAATCGGGCTGTCAAAAGATTACAATTTTTACAATGTTGATTCTATCGATCAAAAATTTTAATCAGATTAATCACAGTTTAAAGATTAATTAATCATGATTAATCACCATTCGAACTATCTCCAAAATATGCCATTTATTTATGTATATTGCAGTGGCGAGCCGTCAGGGACCTCTAGGCCCTCTGTGAGGGCCTAAGATATTCTAAAAAATAATATTTGAAAACATAAAAAAAACATTAAAAAAAAAAAGATATTTTTAAAAATATGTTTTTGTTGTTACATTTTTCATTAGTTTTCCCAAAATAACTTGATTTAATTGTATTTAAAATAACATTTCCAAATAAATAAATCCTTCGAATCTGCATGTTCAGTTTCTGTTAGAATGTGAAGGGTTAAATGCCGTCTGTGAGTTACTGTGAAGACGGGAGAGCTTGTTGGTCCGGTTGGTCCCTCTCTACATTCACAGAGGGCCCGCTATAGTAACTAAACAAGAGAGTAATGTCAAATGACAGTACAATTGACCAATCATATCTTCCCTCTAAATGGGCGGGCTTTATTTTCGCGGACTTTATGACAAGTTCCGCCCGCTGTGAAGTCTATGCAAGTGGTGCAGTGACGCATCCTAAAACCCGGAAGTAAGCTGCGCTCGGATTCCCTCGACAAAAGAGCAATGGGATTTCTCCATAGGGTTTTGGAAGATAGCTGGAAATAAGGTCTGTGGAAAACGAACCTGTTAGATAAATGCACGTTTTGTTCAGCCGGATAATATCCACATGTCTACCCTACTTTTATTATTTTCGAATCATAAATCTAATCGATATATTTATGATCGATAGATTTATGATTAGCATAAGTTCGTTCATAATGGCTCACTTCAGTGATAGTGATGACATCGTTGCGAAATTATTAACCGAGTCATTTTCAAGATTGAATTACAATGATAAACTGGAGTGGCAAAGGATCAGCTGCATGACCCGCCATCAAGTGCTTCATCCAAAAGGACGGGAGGATGGACTTTGTGTTTAAGTGATTTGATCATCAAAGGTCTATGCCTAAGTCATTTTCAATGTGGGCCGCCGTGCCGACTTAATTCATTTGTAATTGTTACTTGGCTGTGGGTGCCCTGTCATGATAGGTGTTTATATAAATGGTGTTGTTTTGTGTGGTAGAGGGTCGCTGTCATTGATGCGTTTTGCACCTCGGGCCGCTGTTTTGATATTCCGCTGAAGTATACGCTGTGACGTAATATCTCTTCTTTTTTTTCGAGGGAATGGGGGGGGTCAGAGGGCCAGGTATAAAAGTCACGGCTCGCCACTGGTATATTGTTGTGGGAATGGAAAGATAAATGAAAGAAGGCGGATATATCCATTTAACATACAGTATCTATGTTTATTATAAAAAATGTCTGCGCGTCAAAATGAAAGACAACCCACACACCTATCAATCATCAAACCGTGGGGTCTTAATTCATTACGTGTTGATTTCTATCAACGGGGGAGTACTTCAGGAAAGTCGACGGAGGGGGGGGGGGCTAGTGGAGTACTTTGTGACCACAGAGTGTGAACGTTGTGATCAGCTGTTTTAGCGCAGTTCTCCGAAGGGGGGGGAGTCTCCCTCCGCAGCTGGTTGGCACAATTCCGTTGTACAGACCGACGTTAACAGCAGCCCTGTCTGTCCACACGGAGACCGACTCTGTCGTCCGGTGATCTAACCGCCTTCTGGAAAAGCTTCACAAGTACGTCGGTACGCAAATGCGCTTTGTGACACAAGTGACGGTGCGCAATTCAGATTACGCACATAACCTGCGTACCAGTTATGTGCACCCCTGTACTACAGCAAAAGTATTCTCCGTCGGGACTTCCTGCAACAACACCACGCCGTTATCTTGATTCTGATTGGCCAGAAGACATTATCAAAGATGTTCTATTGCGAAGACGATCACTACGTGACAAAAGTTTTCAAAACCGTGGCTACTGAAATCAATCTTACTAACTGCTGCCTGTGCAATTTACTCCGCGCGAGTTGGCAGACTTTATTTTGCTTACTTTAACATCATTTTTCATGGTGGAGCTAAGCCATTTCTTGGTATGGGTGTAGCCTACCCCAGCCATACCCTGGCGCTGCCACTGGTGGCACGTACGGGGTGGGCCATTCTGCACATGCGTTAAGTGCGTTAAATATTTTAACGCAATTAATTCAAAAAAGTAATTACCGCCGTTAACGCGATAATTTTGACAGCACTACTATATATATATATATATATACAGTGCAATAATTATTTCATGCTAAATGAAGCTCTGTTGGATATCACTAGATCCTGTTACAGCGTAATATAAGTACATAACGATTGATGTGGACATTAGCATAATTACTAGCTAGCCGATAGCTGCTAACTGCCGCCTCGTTAATATCAAATCCATCATAATAACAATCCATTACCATGCTGTCATGAACGCACGGTGCTGTTACGTGTACGCAAATTGACGTGCATGATGTGAACGAGCATTTTGGTTAAAGTTGCGCATGCGCTATGAGCGCACATACGGGTACTTCTCAGGCATGCCGGGTAATGACGTTTCACTCTCTCAAAAGTTGGGCCATTTTATCATAATGCGCTAATGAGCAACTCTCATAGGAATGAATGAGGCCCCGCCTCCCACGCTGTATCCAGTTCTTATTATACATCCATGGTCTGATGAGAATATTCGTGATGGTCAAACGGCGGTACTACACTTCCTTTAGGTTGCTGGGCCCGGAAACACTTTTTCCCATTGACTTACATTGGGAAAGAGTGGTCTGTAACTCGTTGGATAATTTTTTTTAAACTAAATAAACTACCCAGTATGAACGTTTGTATAGCCCTTATTAAAAACATTCGTTCTTCAAGTTGTAAAAATGTGCTAATAACGTTATTCTGAGAGTTATTTCCCTCGGCATTATGAACGAGCATCCAACCCACGGGACCGCGCCGCCAGGTACGTTCATGTTACGTGTTCAGTACTACATGAGTTTCTCTTTACCCATGGATGCGCAATAAGAACGGACCCATATCGCCTTACTGCCATCCCACGGAGCTGTAATAATGGATATATTGCACATGTTTGCTGTAATTCATCATTTGTAAAATATTATACTACATGGGCTGTATGATGTAAATCTTGTACCGTAAATGTTGTATTAAATAAAGTTAATATTATAGACATTAACGTTCCTGTAGCTTCTTATTGCACTTGCAATTGTTTTAGTTACTTGTGGGCTACTTAACATGAATAATCACAGTTACTATCCTTTTACTCCATCACATTTCAAAAAGAAATAGGCTATTGTTATTTTAACTCCACCACAGTAATCCATCATCAGCTTTACTTTTTAGATAAAGTTTTAACTCACAATTGATCACAACAGGCTTCAACATATACATTTTTATATATTACCAAGTGGTTTCATGTACAACCCACACAAGTATCATGCTAAATGAAGCTCTGTTGCTTGGATATCACTAGATCCTGATGTCAGCGTAATATAAAAGTACATAACGATTGATGTGTAACTTGGCATAATTTACTAGCTAGCCGCTATCTGCTAACTGCCGCCTCGTTAATATAAATCCAGTACCATGCTGTCATGAACGTGCGGTGCTGTTACGTGTATGCAAATTCACGTGCTTAATGTGAACGAGCCTTTTGGGCGGCGTGGTTAAAGTTGTGCATGCTCTATGAGTGCACATACGTGTACTTCTCAGGCATGCCGGGTAATCTGTGACGTTTCGCTCTCTCAAAAGTTGAGAAGGGTGTCACTACCCGATCCGTCCCCCTGCCCGATCGGTACTGCGCATGTGCGAGATGGTCCGCCATATTGGACAGCTCCGGACGGCAACCCAAGATGGACACTTGACACAGTGGCTTTTAGCACAAAACTCGAGAGAGATGAGTTATTGTTATTACAACGTGACTTCACTATTATTTAACAACTCTTTTTATTGGGTTATTTTATTTGGGGTTAAGTACATTGTCAGAATAAGTGAGAAATGGATTTAACTTCTATCATACTGAAAACATATTTACTGTGAATGTATGCAAACATTTATGGCATATGGCTGTCTAACAGAAGTTAAATCAATTTCTCACTTGTACTTAACCCCAAATAAAATAACCCCATAAAAAGAGTTGTTAAATGATAGTGAAGTCACGTTGTAATAACAATGACTCATCTCTCTCGAGTTTTCTGTTTGAGCTTTGCTAAAAGCCACTGTGTCAAGTGTCCATCTTGTGTTGCCGTCCGGAGTTGTCCAATATGGCGGACCATCTCGTACATGCGCAGTACCGATCGGGCAGGGGGACGGATCGGGTAGTGACAAAGGGTCTAGCTGCGGCCGCGGACAGTACACGACGGTACACGATGGCACACGACACGCCCACCTGACACGACACTACGGTGGCTGAGAAGGGTCTAGCTGCGGCCGCGAAAGTTGTACTTCCAAATATGGTCAGAAGAGAGCACGCCCAACACGTGAGACGCTGACGCAAGGATATTTAAAGAGCCTGTGACAGCATCCCAACAACTGTTGTGCAATGAAATATTGGGCTACTAGTAATCTCGAACCGTCAATTTAAAAAAGAAAAAGCGATACCGTTCCGTTAAATATCAATAATTTCGAACATCGCGGGGAAATTCCTTCGACTCATTTTGAAGTTTTGGGGGAAGCCGGAAGTGACGTCAATGTGGGAACGCTTCGAGAGCCAAACACGGACAAAGTGTGTTGTTATGCGTAGAAATGGTGAATTACTGAGATTAGGCACGTTAATAACGTTTTAATTAAGTTGACTACAGTATATTCATATTTGTCAGTGCTTTCATGTCAATTCGGCGAACATAAACATAAATGATCGTGGTGAAGATGATGATTACATTAGGATTAAAAATCGGGAGTGAGAGCTGCTGAATTTCCTCCCGTCGGATGTGATATCAAAACAAATCGATTATTTTTGTAGTTGTAAACTCAAGTGGATGAAACTACATTTATTAGTGCTTTCATGTCAATTCGGCGAACATATGATACATTAAATGATCGTGAGGATGATGATTAAAAATCGTTGTTTGAGCCGGTCTGCATTTCCTGATGAGAAAACAAACCGATGCTTTTTGTAGTTGTAGTACACCAACAACATGGATTAAACGTGTGTTTTTTTTTTACCACAATGTTGGGGAAATTAATGGATAAAATGCACGGATTATTATTATTATTCCCACTCCGATCGGGACACTAGGTCCACCGTTTCCCCGCAGCGAGGCTCCCCCCGTTGAAAGTTTACGTGGGCTGGGTGCAGTGGCGGACTGGCCATCGGGACGAATCCCGATGGGCCGGTACCGAAGTGGGCCGGTCGGATAAGTAACTAGCACATCCCCCATAGGCGGCGCGTGAGGCTCAGGTTTGAGAAGGCTAAATAACTTATTTTACCTGACGCTGCCCGCCTCCGGCGTCTATAGAAAAGAGATCAACTCAGTGTGCGGAGTTTAAATCTCTAAAGTCATATTACAGGATAAAGGAAATACAGTTTAAACTGCCGTATGCAGAGAAGACGCCGACGTGTCGCACTTATCATTCATATTACATCATCAATCAGATCATCGATTATATAATATCATAATATATCATATATCTCCTGATCTGAGTCAGCTTCTCCAGCCTCATCTGGCCGTGCAACACTCACAGTGTCACAGACTGTATGCAGAAGTATTATTTTAAGCAACACATTATGTTGACGAAACACTCGAGTCAAATGTAATTAAAGTCAGATCCACTCGTGTCTTAGACGTGAACGCGCTCTCAGCTGGAGAGAGAAACCCTGGCTTGATTTACCGAGTTGATAACCAGCGTCGTAGGACCGCTTAGCGAGATTTCGTTTGTTAGTTTGTTGTTGTTAGTTTGTTTGTTACTCAAACATATCCAGGGTCTGTTGAACTGGCTTCGTAGTACAGGGCACAGGTGGCTAGCAGCGCTAAGGTCAAAGACACAGACATTATACATTATATTTGTATTTTACCAGGATGCAGTGACACAAATATTTACATATTTACATTTACTATCTACAGCACCCGCCGCCCCTGACATCCCCCACTCCCCCCGTTGACAATTTACTAGCGGTACCGAAGTGGGCCGGTCGAGAGTCCCGGGATGATTTTTAGTCCCATTCCACCACTGGCTACATGATGACCATATGATCGCCCATATTGACGCACCTCATTCCTAAACTTCTAACAGATACAACATAAACTGATCCTTCAGCCTCATAGGAGCTCTAAGACACGTTCAAAATTAAACTGTCATCGCTGTCTGAGCTTGCTGCTGTGTGCGCCGTCGTGCGTTTACATCTGACTGTATATATATAAAGGTTTACATGCAGATGCTGGGATCCTGAACGGTGCAGCTGGAGCGCTGTGCCCGCAATGACGTCACCCATCATTTGGCGGGACTTGAAGAATCCGCGAGAAGATCTAGAAAATTGTCAACATTGAAGGGCAGATTAATGGTTATCAAAGTACAAATATCCAAAATCAGTTCAGTAACGGTTTTCAAGGGGACAATATTTACTCAAATTGATGGGTTTGGATGATGGGGGAAAACCGTGTCACAGGCTCTTTAAGGAGACATGGAGGTTTACAGACAACAGACAACAAACAATATGAAGCTTAGCACAAGTTCAGACAGGAAGACCTAACACTCCGTATTGCGCGTCATGGCAATACTTGCTCCCTGCATCTAAATGACAGGGAGCGCCTCTCCTCAGCTAAACCTATCACGCCCCTTCATTACAGGGCTAATCGTCGCACCTGTTAACCCCTCTATATATGCTCTCCCCTGTTCTATCAGCTGTCTTCCAGGTGTCAACGCGCAAGCAGCAGCAGGGCTTCGTCCCAGCTCCAGGCATTATTCATCAGCTCCGCAGTCTGGCGGATTAAGCTACAGGCGGCATTCCCCAGTCGGCTAGCGGTTCCAGCCGGCCGCCCGCAAACCCGGACTTGGGAGGAAAAGACAAGGAAATCGGGCTCCACGGAAGTTCCTCCAGCTTAATGGAAACGGGCTACTTCACCCAAACAATTGACGTACGCCTTCAGTCTCTCAAGAGGGTATCACTGGTTTCATGGCCGCTCAAATGCGGCGCTTCCGGCTTCACGCGGAACGGGTCCTCATCGCATGCGAAGCTTTACCCATTCTGGCTTCAACCACAACCCCTCCTGCAGGCAGGCAGGGCTCAAGCTACATCCCATCGGAGCTACTTCCTCCTGCGCCTCACCTCTAAAGGCAGTTGCAGCAAATTCACGAGATGTTTCGTTATATTGTCATGACATTCGGGGCATGCAGAGCGAGATCACTACCCCTTTAAGAGAGGGGTGTGGCGCGTGCAGGTGTGCTGGGCATGGTATGGTAGAGCGAGCGGGATTCATGTTTTCTAGAAGTAAACAAGGCAGCAGAAAAAGGAATTTCTGTGATCTTACGAAACAGAAGAGCTAAATAAATGCAACGACCTCCCAAGAAGAGCTCGCCTCTCTCCAGTCTTTCCGAAAAAATGGGTTATTGAACCCGAAGCGTGTTGCTTCTGCCCTGGGAGACGACAGAGAGTCACCCCCCCCCCCCTTTCCTCGACTACGGTCTGGGAGCCGACAGGAAGTTCAATACGATGCATTGCTACCTTTAGTTCAGGGTAAGGTGAGTTTCCAGGCAGTGTTGGGTGTAACGTGTTACAGTATGGAGTTTCAGTAACGTATTACTTGCATTATTAATGCAGTCGGGTAATTACTACCCATTACAATGCTCAGTAACTAACGCAGTTTCAAGCTTCAACACAGCGTTACCTGAAATGAATGGCGCCAACTCATTTCTAATAAGCAAAAGACAAACAAATGCGTCTATGATGTATTTTCGATCAGACGAGATCTCTCTCCCCGGTCTGCGTGCGAGGGGGCGGGGCAGTTTACACACACGCAGCTGCTCCATGCAGCGGAGCACTCTGCGGAGGTGGCGGAGAGAACGCGCTCCGAGGTGTGGTTAAACTTTACCCGTCTCGACGTGGAGAATGCTCGTTGCCTAAGTGCAATAAGAGTTTAGCTTTTGTCTAAATATTTATCAAAAGTGCAGCACATTCAGACAAAGGAATGCACCGTTTTCGACTGTCTAGCAGCTCTGTAGCCCCATCCACGAGTAACGTTTTCACGTTAGGTGTCATGTATGCTAGCAGCAACACACAGTTCACTAAATTATACAAACATGGGTTAATGATTAGAGGTAACTGAGTATTTTATTTTGTTGGGCTGTTTTCCGGGAATAATAGTCAAAGCCGTCAGGTGCAGCATAGGCAAGACGAGAGATTTATCATAACTTTAACGAAAACGTCTGCTACCACCCATATCGTACATTCCTCCACATCTGCAGTCCTGCAAGGACGCTCATCCAAGGTCTGTATGCCCCAGGCGCAACCGCAGCTTTGCCAGTACCTCGCGCCAGGAACCACATGGAAAATAATCTTTCAACCCCCCCCCCCCCACCCGCATTAACGCCACACATTAGCAGTGGCTGTATCTACTCACTCAGACACTCAATGAGTCTTCGTTTTATTCACTGATGCTGCCCATCCGTGGGGTTTTTGGGGAGTTTCTTCAGGGAGAAAGAGAAGCTCACGTAATATGATAGAAGACAGTCTAATCACCCAATCAAGTGCATCTATGTCTCACCGTGGCGAAATTAAACTGCTAATTAAGCTAGTCCCATATCATGGGTCATGTTTCAGTATTTACCTAAGCATACATCATTTTATGCTGCGTTATTGTCTCATTTATATTGGTCATGCTCACATGGCTTACGATAAGCCAGGATATAACATTCATGTCTCATTGTACTCAAGCTAACAGCTGCATTACATTGTCTACATCTCCCTCTTCCCCCGGACATCGACTCGTGCCGGCAATCCTAGATCTCTCAGTTTACCTATGGTAAACATGCATATAACTGGTGGTGGTGTCTTAATAGCATTCCAGGGCTTCATCCAGGATAGGTGCAGCAACCCTGCCGCAATCAAGGTAATTATTCCTCATCCCTACAACAACCAGACGGCCATCCAAGATCTCTCTTTCCTGGTATTTATACATTTAGTGGTAGTGTTCATCTGTGCATTTTAACCCTGCATCGCAGGTCATCGACCATCGTGTCGGCAAGGTTTAGTGGTAGTGTTCACGTAAGCCCGGCGCTGATTCCGGCCGTTGACTTCCGAGTCAGCATCCCATGATGTACAGTAAGCCCGGCAGTGATTCCGGCCGTTGTTTAGTGGTAGTACGTAAGCCCGGCCTGATTCCGGCCGGTGCCTCTCGGGTCAAGCATCTTATGATGTACAGTAAGCCCAGCAGAGAACAGTAAGCCTGGCAGCGATTCCGGCCGTTGTTTAGTGGTAGCGTTCTCGTAAGTCTGGCGCTGATTCCGGCCGTCGACCTTCGGGTCAGCATCTTATGATGTACAGTAAGCCCGGCAGTGATTCCGGCAGATCGTTTAATCCACATGTTAATCTCTCATTTCATCCATAGATTACCGCAGTCAGCCCACAAGACGTTCCGGAACCTCTGCCCAGGAGCCAGCACTCAACCCGTCAGGATTCCTCCCCTGCATCTCCTCTCTCTCTCTTAAATAGAAGCCCCCTAGAAAGGCACCTCGAATCAGCAGGTCTATGAGGAAGGGCTTAGCGCGTCCACCCTCAAAACATATGATTCACTTGGAGAATGTTTGCGACATTTTGCTTTTCCGTAGGCATCACACTTAAACCTGTTCTCATCTCCACCGTGTGTGCCTTCATGTGCTACTGCGCCACTGATCGCCACCTCAAACCCCAATACATCTGGGGCCTCTTAGCAGGAGTTCAGTTTAACGTTCGCGTTCCGATCTCGGCTTTCCCAGCCTGTTCGCAAACCAGTCAGTCAAACTCATCCTCAAAGGTCTCATTAAAACTTTTCCCCCGTCTTAGACCGGAGACGCCCTATTACGCTTTCCACTTTACGCCTCATGCTCTCCAAACTTAGAAGTGGGTTATTCTCCCCTTATATCGATGCACTACTCGACGCTCTATTTCTCCTAGCTTTTATGCCTTTCTCAGACCAGGCGAATTTACCACAGCTTCCCTTACTTTCGATTCCAATCGAGACGTCAGCTTTCTGACATATCCTTTCACGCTAGCCACTTTAGTTTATATCTTTAAACACTCCAAATGCGGCGGCGCCTGCTCCGTCATCGCCGCCCGCATCGACTCCCAGTTCTGCCCTTATAAGGCCATGATCAAGTTTCTACGGCTTAGACCTACCTCTAATCCTCTCTCACCATTATTCCTTATCTCAGGGAATTTTCCTTTAAACGCAACGACAGTTCAATGTCTATTTAAAACAAGTCCTCATTAAATCCGGGTTATCACCCCTTCTATACACGGGGCACTCCTTCAGAATAGGCGCAGCTACTTCCGCTGCCAATCAAGGCGTCTCGTCCTCATCCCTGCAACAACTCGGACGGTGGTCCTCCTCCGCTTTCTCATCCTACATCCGCCCTGACCTCAATGCCGTGCTGGCTATCCAAAGGTCTCTCCAACCTTAAACAAATTGGTACGTATGCATATAACTGGTGGTGGTTCTTAGCATGTCAGCACGTATGTTGCCCTACGGCTCATGTTCAATTCTGTTATTTAAACCTGCATGTCCAGGCTGTAAAACCTTCGGGTTGTATAATGTGTCCCTGCTAAAGCAGGTTGCCCCGCAAAAAAAATGTTCGGGAAGCCTCGCACGTTCCGGGCACCCGGGGCACTGGTCGGGTCGCTCGGTGCGTCCGGGTAGTCCCCGCTCACCCGGGATGCCCCGTACGTCCGGGACGCCCTGTACGGCCAGGATGCCCCCTCCGGGATGCCCCGTACGTCCGGGAAGCCCTGTGTGGATGCCCTGTACGATCCAGGATGCCCTGTACGGCCAGGAAGCCCCGTATGTCCGGGTTGCCCTGTATGTCCAGGATGCCCCGTTCTTCCGGGAAGCCCCGTATGTCCGGGTCGTGAAACCTCCGGTCCGTATTATGTTTCCCTGCTAAAGTCAGGTTACCCCGCACATTCGGGAAGCCTCGCACGTTCCGGGCACCCGGGGCACTGGTCGGGTCGCTCGGTGCGTCCGGGTAGTCCCCGCTCACCCGGGATGCCCCGTACGTCCGGGACGCCCTGTACGGCCAGGATGCCCCCTCCGGGATGCCCCGTACTTCCGGGACGCCCTGTATGTCCAGGAAGCCCCATCCGGGTTGCCCCGTCTGTCCGGGATTCCCCGTACGGCCGGGAAGCCCTGTACGTCCAGGAAGGATGCCCGGGAGGCATCAGTCGCTTATATCCTCACATGTATTAACCTCCTTTTCATCCATAGATTTCCGCCGCATCCCGCAAGGTAAGATTCACATTCAGTACTTCATCCTGCATTCTTTTGGGGGTTCATCGGAAATGGTTCTTCCCTTCCCAATTGATATCCTACTAAAACTTGGGCCTAATCGCCAAAACAACATTCATTCATTTGTGATGAACTGTCATCATTATGTTCCATTGATATAATGTGACCGATAATAAATATGTACTCCATACATCATGTCTCTCCTGATTGAAATGAAGCTTAGCGCAAGTTCAGACAGGAAGACCTAACACTCCGTATTGCGCGTCATGGCAATACTTGCTCCCTGCATCTAAATGACAGGGAGCGCCTCTCCTCAGCTAAACCTATCACGCCCCTTCATTACAGGGCTAATCATCGCACCTGTTAACCCCTCTATATATGCTCTCCCCTGTTCTATCAGCTGTCTTCCAGGTGTCAACGCGCAACCCTCCTCCACCCCTTCGCCTCCTGCTTCCAACTCAGGGCCAAGCTTATCCTCCTCCCTTCCAACCGGACCTAACCACTTATCACCACCACCAGTGTCTAGACCCAGGGGGGTTCATCGGAAATGGTTCTTCCCTTCCCGATTGATATCCTACTAAAACTTGGGCCTAATCGCCAAAACAACATTCATTCATTTGTGATGAACTGTCATCATTATGTTCCATTGATATAATGTGACCGATAATAAATATGTACTCCATACATCATGTCTCTCCTGATTGAAATGGCGCACCGAGTACAGGTAATTAACGTATTGTGGTTTTAGATATAATTACATACTATTTAGGTTCTCGTTTGTTTGTCGATGTGGCTGTTTAGCGCAGTGTAATTGTGTTTATTTTGCTATATATATATATATATATATATATATATATATATATATATAGGCGCTATATATATCTTATTATTAATACATCATTGGAACGGTACCTCCAGTATGCCTACATGACAAGCATTTTTATAATATACAGTAATGAGATGTTGTTAGAAATTAAAATCAATGTTTTATGGCATAATGTACCTTAAACATACCGTCAGTTTAAATGCTATTTTATTCTGGAAAAACCCGGAAGTTCTCAATACCAAGCTTTTATTCTGAAAATCCTTCATGACGACATCCGGGACTACCGCCCATTAGTATCATTAAAGTGGCTATTGACGCCGTTAACATGTATTACATATAAAGTTATGAAAGAGATAAGGAGGAGAAAGGGCATGTGGAAGTAAGCAATGAATGTAAAATGTCAAAATCCTCTGTTTAACGCGATATCGGACACAGACGAACGAGGGGGGGAAGTCCCCTACGGCACTACAGCTCCCAGAGAGGAGGAGCGAACCATAGATATATATAAACACTAGATGGCTCATGGGAGATTTTCCAGCGTAGCTGACTGGCCGCCATCTTGCTACAGTCAACAGTTACTCTGATTCGCGTTATGGTTGCTGTTGTCAGGTGAGTGATCTGCACAGAAATACTCTTAACTCGCTGAAATCTTGACTGATTTACAAACGGTTTGGTTTATTATAAACATGATTAGCATGGCTATGATACAGGATGCTTGGACATGTTGAAATTGCAGCTTTTCTTTGTGTATGTGGTTGTATTTATTAGCTGGCTAATAACAAGAGGCTGTCAGTGAGACCTAGTATTACAAAGTTCACCCAGCAACTTTACACCAGTGGGAGAGGCAGAACTGCTCTTTCTTTTCAACACAACTTAAGTTACACATGATTTCTTCCAAGTGGTTTGGCTTGTTAAAAACATCTTGCATTATGATACAGGAATTTGCTGGCTTTGTGTTTACAGAAGTACCTGACTATGCCGGACTTTTGTGCAGCCTACGGATGCTCCAACCGCCGCTGTCTGCAAACAAGAACCCGTGGGATCACCACATATGTTTATGTTTGCTCAGTCTAATAAACCCATAACATGGTTGTGAAAGAATACCAAAGCTGAGGCTGGACGATGATTGATTGTTAGTGTGCCATGTGTCAGTGTGTGTCTTATTGGTTTTGTGTTATACTGTATTTTATTTTATTGTGTGCAAGACACATTTAAAACAAATAACCTTGAACCTTGAAGCCCCATCTCTCCCCACCTGCTCCTGCTTCCTACATCCCCTCCACACCACACCAAGTTGTTCTTCTTAATAATAATAATAATACATTTATGTTGGGGGGCCGCCTTTCATAACACCCAAGGACACCTTACAGGGGCATAGGGGCAATATAGGGAACAATTTAAACAGTGGATTTTGTGATATATCAGCCGGGGTGAGTCAAGACAAACCACAAATGGACTACAGAAGGACATATGGTACAGTTTATATTATTCTTGGTCTTTTTTCAATAACATATTTCAAAGGTTCTGGATTTGTTTACAAATCTAGAAACTAAATACAAAACTAGGATGATATGAAGATCTCATGTCAAAAATAATTGTGATAAATTAGACAGAACTGGCCTGTCTGTGAGCACATTTTATGTTGGTTTGGTTCTTCTGATAAAGGTGTGAATATCTAAATAATATACCAACATATGCTATTGTCATTAGTTGTGTCCCTGTTCTTCAAGCTAAGGCATTGCTCAATTAACAACTCTTGGTTTACAGAGTGGTAACATGAGACCGATTTTTATATATAAAATATAAATGTATTTTAATTTTATAATTTATTTATAATTTATTTTAAATATTGACAATATAATAAAATAAATGGAAATATATACACCGGCAAATATTTAATATAAATACCTTGTGTGTGTGTATAGCTATTGCTATTGCTTTATCTGATTAATGTATGAAAGTCCATGATTATAAGTATGCAGTATCATAACTACATCTTTGATGTTTATAAAAAACCAAACCGTTTGAAAATCGGTTGAGAATTGAGCAAGCTATGGTTATTTAAATCGTAAACCATAATGTTATGAATGAGAGCACTGCCTGTAGCCAGTGTTGGGAAAGTTCACTTTCTACATGAACTAGTTCAGTTCACAGTTCACACATTTTAAAATGAACTAGTTCAGTTCATAGTTCATAATTCAAAATTTTGAACTAAAGTTCATGGTTTCAAAAATGAACTAATTTATAGTTCATAGTTATTTTTTCAATACGTTGCTGCAAGCTATTATTTGTCTCCTGTACGATGTTAATGGGCCATTTCAATGTTTACAATATCCTCAGAGGGCCGTACAAGTTATTGACCTCTGCTTAAAAAAACTAAAATCACAACTCATTCATTTCATTCTGTGCAAAGAAAAAGCAACCTCTTAATCCAGATATCTCACCATGACTCGCGTATGCATGCACGTGCAGGGTGGAGCGTGACCACCAACACAGAAAGATATGGACACAAGATGTGTGCAAATGTATTTAGTTTCCTATCCATGTGAACATGATTTAAGTGGGGGGGACCTAACCTCCTATAGGGGGGTCCGGGGGGCGTGCTCCCCTGGGAAGATTTGTTGCACTTTGAGAGCAACATTAGGAGATCTATGGACACATCTCTCAACACCCAAACACAACTGTAAGCAGATTTTCTTTTAATTTATGGATATTTGACAAATCACTACCCTTTCAAACTGTATTCTTCTTTATTAATAACTGTCATATAGTATTTTATACCTGTTTACTTTATTCTCTTGTTTTTTTTATAACTATAATGATCA
The DNA here is from genome assembly GCF_902827115.2 of Pseudochaenichthys georgianus. Taxonomy (NCBI): domain Eukaryota; kingdom Metazoa; phylum Chordata; class Actinopteri; order Perciformes; family Channichthyidae; genus Pseudochaenichthys; species Pseudochaenichthys georgianus. The sequence continues at coordinate 32,135,407 of NC_047506.1, read as the reverse complement.
TATAAAGATGTGCCTTTACCTCACTGGTTGTAGACAAAGCTTCTTATATTCGTTAGCATAGCTAGCTAACCAGATGCTAATGATAACAACACAGTTATTGACTGTATGACAGATGAGCAGATCGCCACTGGGCTTTCAACTAAAGACACAGACACGCAGAAACTGCGGCATGTGTATGGACTTATCGGTACTGCAATTTCTGAAGTGCTTGAGTGGCGTTCTGGTGCTCTCCGTCAGAACTGCACCCCTGTCAGTCGAGACATATACCACGTGATGACACGTTAGGCTCGTGTTGTGTTCAAGGACCCTGACCTTGGCCAGGAAAAACAGGCACTCGCTTGTTTAATTATTTTGCGGTCTAGATTTCTTTCATTTTTTTATTTTTTGCGTGTGTTTATAAATTACCTCGAGGGCCGTACCAAATTGTCTCGCGGGCCGTATACGGCCGGAGGCCGGAGGTTCCCCACCCCTGCCGTAGAGTCTCACTCTGAGCGAGTGCTGCTGCAGCTGCTCTCGGCTTCGTCCATACTAATTCATTCATTCATTCAATGCTCGCCGGTTCCGCGGTCCCACATTGTTTGTTGTGAGGAGTCTGATATATTTAGTATATTTATATTTTAGTGCGACAGCCAGGGGTGACAGGCGCGTACGCGTCACAGGCAGCTTGCTGTTGCCAGATTGGGTGGTTTTCCGCATTATTTTGAAGCCTGTTTACGGTGTGTTTTAACTGGGTTTTCGGCTGAAAGGCATATGAAATCTGGCACACTTTTGAACGCCGTTATAATACAGTGCTGAGAATGAACGCAGTTTTGAACGCCGTTATACAGCGCTGAGAATGAACGCGTTCTCAATTACGTTCATCTAGCGGAAATACAGTACGTTCAGTTCACGTTCGCCCAAAATATGAACGCGTTCATGAACGATCGTTCATTGAACGCGTTCAGGTACATCACTGCCTGTAGCAAGATGGCGGCCAAGTGGCAACGTCGGTCTCCATTGGCCAGCAGCGCGTGTGAGCCATCTAGTGTTTATATATATCTATGGAGCGAACAGCCAGAAGCGGGAAAGACGAATGCTTGGAAGCTCTCTTCTGCATGGCCAGCACCAGGGGAGAGGAAGCTGCAGACTTTCTCTCCTGACTGAACAATATCCTGCTTGTAACATTACCGCGCTTTTTATTAATTAAAGTACCAATTTTGAACCTTCTCAGAGACCCCATTTAGTCTCCTTTTTAAGCTTCTTACCTGGACGCGAGAATAACGAACACAGCATAACAATGTCAACCATCAAAATGGGATAAGGGGTTCCAAGGGGTTCTCAAACGGATAGGTTATTAATTTATTTGCCTAATAGTATTTATTTGCCTAATAGTTGCTTAAAATGCTACAATAACATGCCATGTACGGTTCTCTCAGCCACCGTAGGCGGCGTAGTAGGGGGCGTGTCGTGTAGTGTCGTCAATTCGCTTTTCATCTGCCATGCCTCTCAGCCACCGTAGTGTCGTGTCAGGTGGGCGTGTCGTGTACCGTCGTGTACTGTCCGCGGCCGCAGCTAGACCATATTGCAAAAGTTGGGCCATTTTGTCATCATGCGCCATTGAGCAACTCTCATAGGAATGAATGAGGCCCCGCCTCCCACGCTGTATCCAGGGCTGAAGTCGAATAGTCCATTTAGCTTAGGAACCTTCCTAAAGGAGTGAAATGACCCGGAAGTCCCTCAGTGGCAGCCATGATAAGTGCCGTTCGAATTCTCTAGAATGATGAGAATGATAGGAAAGGAGGTTTCAAACTTCCTTTATAACCTCCTTTAGCTTAGGAACCACTGGACCTCCCTAACCGACAGGAGAAGCGAAAAATGCTGCCCCACAATGCCTTGCAGCCACAGCATTTGCCGTCACTCAACAGTCGGCCGTTCACAGAAACAACCGATTATGACGGAGAAATTATATCATGAAAGTTACGGTGCTTATTAAGCATTTTAAAACATAGGTGGTAAGTTGCCAAAGTACTTTGTTTTGAACGTTCATCAGTATTATAATCAAAAAGAGAAATATGAACGTTAGTTTTTACTGAAATGATCAAATAAAGTCAACATTTCACAGTCTTTACTGAGCTGCGGAGTTTGTTCAACTTTTAAAAGATGTTTGAATGGTGATATACACAGTGATAGATGTTAAGGACTAACGTTTATAATAAATACATTTGTATTGATTATATACAAGAACTTAGGAGCTGATCTTTGGACTATTCGACTGCAGCCCAGTTCTTATTATACATCCATGCACACAACAGGGTCAACGTCACACACTCTCCAGCCCTCCCCCCTCTGCTCCCCCAACCACAGGCCCGCACATCTATGCGCACACCGGCCAGCATTACTGTGCAGCTCTGTGATTGGCAGAGAGACGGGGCATGCTACAATACCGGTTTCAGCCTGTTTTAGGGTATCTTTCTCTCAGTAAAAACAAAAAAGATGGCGGGAATTAGTTTTATTCTCGGTGGAAAATGCCTATTTTAAGGTTAGTTTGGCCATTAAAATGCTTTTTGATGCGATCGAGAAATAAGAGTTGTACTTTCGATTCGTTGTGCAGTAGATGCATGATAGTTTGCTAGTTATTACGAAGATTACGTTTTCATGGTTGCCATGGACGCTGCTATCGAGTTCTGTTAGCACACAGCTCGAACGTAGAAGTTTTACGAATAAGCCTCTAAAAATGTGGTATGCATACGTCTTTGAACTCATCAATTTGTACTGATGTTGGGTCAAAACGCAGGACTTGCGCAGTATTTCGACAAAAAACGCATCGGAAAATGTGGTACAAGTACATTTTCTCCCATTAATTAAATAATAAAGGGCACGTTAGCCCATCCCATGCAGTTTAAATATGGTCTTTGCTTCTTTTTTTTCTGCAACTGTTTGATGATATTCCTTTAATAAAAAAAAATACTATTTAGACCATTTGAAGTTGTTTATTTATTTATATTGTTGTTGTCCATCAAGTGGTTTTAAATTATTATTTCATTTTTATTTGAAGAAGAAATTATACAAGTATGAAAAGGAAAAAACAATTCTACAATAAAAACAAAAGGCTTTGAGGTTTTTCAGTTGAATAACATTATTTTTTATTACAAAGTAACATTCAGCAAGTATATACAATAACAGTAGCAAAGGGAGGCATATAACCAAAAAAAACCAATCAAAACATAAAAAAGGGTCAAGCAGCACAACGGTTTTGACAACACGTGCTATTATCAGTCCTGCTGTTCCTCTGTTGTGGTGTTGTCCTTCTCCACCCACTGTAGGGGCCACTTCTTCCCACTGTAATACATTGTAAAGATATCAGCCATGAACATAATTCAAAATATGGCAATATATGTTACACCTCTGTCAGATACAAATGGTAATCAAATGCTTAGACTAATTAGTTATTGGTACATTTGCACAGACCCGGCGGCAGACATACGTCTTTGGGCGGGCATTTGATTTACCAGGGCGGGCCCACCCTGAAACTTACATTTTCCGGGAAATCTCGAGATTTGTCAAGGGGGGCTGGTTTTAGGTTGCCATTTTAAGGCTGTTGACGGTCTTATTATAGGCTACATCCATATGTTGGTTTTGTGGCACATTTGTAACGCTGTGCCAACTTGGGCAAGCACGCAGGCAAACTTGAGCGCACACAGGGTGGAGAGGTGGAGTAAGGTTGAGCGGTGGAGAGAAAGGGAGAGAAAGAAAACGAGAAAACCTAATAAAAAAAAGTCTGTACGTTTTGTTAGTTTGATTTTTCGTTTGAACCAAAAAAACGAAAATACCAGCCTTTTTTCGTTTTAAATCAAAAACGAAAAAACGTGAAACCAAAGCCGTTTTCCTGTTTATGTTGTCTGAATCAAAAAACGGATAACAAGAAGACCTAATAAAAAAAAACGGTCTGATTTTGGTTTTTGATAACAACTTCATTCAATTTTCCGTTTTGTATTGAAGAATGAAGAAAAGCAGTCCCGTGGACCGGAAGTTAAAGAACATATTTCAAAATAAAAGACAGGAGAATATAATGGCAATGCTGTAAAAGACCCAGGCTGCTTCTCAGGTCGATTAAATGAAATCCTTGCTTCCCTCACTTGCACTGTTTCCCTGCGTTTAGTCCCTCCCACCAGGGAAGCATGGAGGGACACAAGGAAACCACGAGAAGCAGGGAAATGAGTTTTAAGAGCAATGGGACGTCCTTTCCTCCGGAGCGTCACGTGAAGCGACGTCCGTTTGTGATGACGCTGCACAGCTGTTCGTCTGGCAGCAGCCAGCTCTGTACCCTAAACATTAATACATACATACATACATTAATTGAAACAAAACATGGTATAAACTGAGGAGTGAGTCCCGTGAGGTTCATGTATTTTCTTCACTCCGCTGGGGTATTGCTCTCATGTCAAGAAGCATCAGATCAGTGCATGCACTGCCTCGTCCAATCAGTGAGCGATACACAGTAAGGGGGCGGGGTGAGTATCTGAGGATTTCATCGGAGGATGGTCTGGTGGTTCCTCGGTTATCGCTCCTCGATCCTCGGTCCTCCGGCAGAAATAAGAGCCATGGGACGGCACTCAAGATGGCGCAGACAAATCAACTTCCGGTGAGACCGAGGACCGAGGAGCGAGGAAATGAAAATAGTCGACCTGAGAAGCAGCCCCAGAAGTCTGACGACCCTTGGCCCCCCTGCTTCCGGCACCCATGCTGACGAGGATACGTTTATTTCTGCATTCACATGCAGATATGCGTTTATAGAGAATACAAGTAATCTTTGCATAACTTTATTTAGCTGACTTCCGGTTTGTACTGTGTCGTCAAATCCAGTGTCCAGCTTGTCGCTGTGTGACAACGTCATGTTTGTTGCATACCTGCAAGATTTACCTGTGACAAATGTCAGCGATGTGAACAGAACTGTCGCCCTACTTTCACCTGCACCCAGCAGCAAGCGGGAGAACAATATATCATACAGTCGACCCCTAAAACAGTTCACACAGTAATGGAACAGTTGTTAAGCATTATTTTGTCCAACTAGTCTCTACACTATGAATTTGATGTTTGTCTAAACTGCTAAGAAGCTGACAGCTCAGTTAGAACAGAAAGAAATGCAGGCCATAATCACTAGACGCTCAAAAGAGTGTGTGTAAGGCTTACATGAACTGAATTGAAACACTGTCCATTAGTTGATTAATAAACAAGACATTCAAGTCAAAGTTTTAGGCATTTTCATTTGTAGCACGCTGTAAATATGGACTATGAATGAACACATGCAATGTGGAAACACACAAATAGGTTTATTCTCAATACTCATAACAGTATCAGACACAATGACTTTACTGAGAGTGAAGATGACATGAACATATAGTTACTGTATGGTACTGAAGACAAAATACAGTATATTGCATTTACCTCTTCCTCTAACTCTCTCTCCGATATTGGCCTCCATTGTTGTGAACATAACTCTTGACCTCAAGAGACTTTAAGATGATAGTTTGGATTGTTTGAAATGGGACTGAGGTTCTTATCCAGTCAGTGTATAACCTCCAGAAGCACACAAATAGGTTTATTCTCAATAGGCCTACTCATAACATGTATCAGACACAATAGAGGCTTCTCAATACTCAAATTTCCCCTCCTCAACTCCTCGACTCCTCGGTCCTCCGGTAGTGACCCGGAAATGAATTTCAGCGCGCCATTTTGAAGGACGTCTCATTTCTCTAAATGCACACCGAGGACCAATCGTCGAGGAGGCTCTCTGGAGGAGCTATAACCGAGGATACACTGATGGTTCCTCCACGGCTCCTCCGCGGATGCATTTCCGGGAACGGTGGAGGCGTGACGCACGGCCGGACTTATCTCAGCCAATGACAGCTCTGCATGCATCCCCTGGATATTATTTTAGAACCTGCTTTCATCGCAACGCGATGTTTACAGTGAGAACAGCTGTGAGGCCCGTGCAGAAAGCAGAGCAGTGTGTACAATATATATCACTCAGTATAACAGACCTACTCTCTTTATTTGCTTTAGTTTAGTAGATATCTACAAAGAGTCGATATTTTTCTAAGACCATTTAGTGCTTCACATAATAAAATACACAACGGCTGTAGCCTGATTATGCTTTAGGAGCTGTAGGTGTGTGTGGCAGTGTCGGTGCGTGTTGTACAGTGTGTAGGTGTGTGTTGTACACTGCGCAGATGCGGCGGACAGACAGGTCTCAGTTGGTTTGGTGTCCTCTGCTTACTTTTAATACTTGCAAATACAACTTTTGGCCCGTAATTTCAATTCCCCATTTCAGCGACCAGAGAGAGGGGGGGATATATCCAGTCTCTGATTGTGTTACGTTATTATGAGAGTGCTCTCATACTTTAAATTGCATATATTTATATAAATATATGTGTGTGTGTAGTGCTGCGTACCGGTACGCCGAACCGGTACTGGACTTGTAAAAAGTTTCGGTTCAAGTCCGGTTAAAACCGGAACGTCAGGAACCGGTACTTGGACTCGCAAAAAAACTAGCACTTACGTATATTCTGGTGTCTGTGGTTATTTAAACATTCCCTGATAAACGTTATTCAGCGTCAATAAATGAGTGCTAATCCCAGTGTGCTCAGTGTACAACATCACATGTCATTTCACCTTCGATTTACGGTTTGAAAACGTAGAATTTCGCCACATGCTAATGCTAACCGGAAGTGAAGAATTTTCAGAATAAAAGTTTTAAGTTAATAGTGTGAACTTTCGTTTTTTTCAGAATAAAAGTGATTTAAATTAGTGTTTTTAATTCAAAATTACGCCATATCAACATTGATTTTAATTTCTAACAGTATGTATTGTAGAGTTGTAGAAAATACATGGTGCACAGACAGTACAGTACACTCTGACTGTACAGTCACTAGAGTGTAGCCTATACTGTATATTAGGTGTGTAACAGTGTGATGCGTATAGTCTACTCTACACTCTACCTTTCAGCAACGTTTTAGGGATTTAGGCTCAGTCAGCTCAGGGACTGTTTGGTTACTTTAGTTTGGTAAATGAAATAAATGTTTGAACTTTGTAGTAGTTCACTGTAGTTGCTGTCATAAGTCATTTGTAGACTAAGTGGCACATTTGTACTTTGTAGAGAAATGTAGACACAAGTTGGAAGGGAGCACAATAAACCTGATGAGTTTGAATTTGAGTTGATTATGAGTTAATTTTCAATTGATAATTAGCTCACAATAAGTTCACTTTAGTTACTCACACAACTTGACACAAGCCATGGGTTCAGGTCCGGACTTATAAGTCCGGACCTGAACCTGAACCTCTGGACTTGAGTCCGGACCTGAACCTGAATGTGAGTCCAGGTACGCAGCACTATGTGTGTGTGTGTCCGCATCTGTAGCCTGTTATTGTCTCATTATACCGCACTCTCAATGAATTCAAAGTAAATATGTGGGGGAACAATGTTCAGCTGATCTAACAGAGATTATAAAATATGACAAAACACTCGACAGCTGATGCAGCTGTTGCCACGTAATAATGAACGGACGTCGCTTTAATATGACCGCTCAGAGGAGAGGAGTTCTCATTTCTTTAAACGTCTGCTGCTTCCCCTCCTCTCTCCTCGGTCCTCCGCTCGCATCTCCTGTGGGCGGGACTAAGTCTCGAGGAGGGGAGTCGAGGAGGGGACATTTAAGAATTGAGAAGCCTCTAATGACTTTACTGAGAGTGAAGATGACTTGAACATAGAATGGTACTGAAGACAAAATACAGTATATTGCATTTACCTCTTCCTCTAACTCTCTCTCCAAAAGTGGCCTCCATTGTTGTGCACAACAAAGTGTTCAAGCTCAGGTTTCTAAGTGATCTAATTGGTTACATGGCTTTTAACGTGTGCATTCTGGGTGCAGGGGCTTGATAATTGAGTGTGGTATTTCAGTGGCAGTGTTTAGTAAACAACACACAGGCTGTTGGTTTTGAATAACGTGTCTAATGTAAATAAGAGTGTGTAGTTATTTGGTCAATCCAGTGTCCAGCTTGTCGCTGTGTGACAACGTCATGTTTGTTGCGATACCTACAAGATTTACCTGTGACAAATGTCAGCGATGTAAACAGAAATGTCGACCTACTCTCACCTGCACCCAGCAGCAAGCGGGAGAAATGTTTGAAGTTGTACTTGTGAAGTTACGTATACAATTAGGAGGGTGAGTAATTAAGCTTTTATTTCTGTAACGTTAAACTTATTGTTTTTCTTCAACAAGTTTGACTACATTGAAAGACAGAGGAGGGACAGTATGTCCATTCTTAATGAACATACTTTGTATTTTGTATGTGTCAGGGTGTTATGCTCCTGGTCCATGAGGACAGGGCCCACAGTGAGTTCAGGATGAAGTGTTACTGTCTTAGTTACTGTCTTAGTTACTGTCTGGTTCAACATGTTCCTGGGGATTCGGCTCATTTCAGACAGGTTAGACACAGCCAATAGTAAAACTAGAGTAAAGCTAGGGTAAATGAAATGCTTGCCGATACAATGGGCACTTGTAAATGTCTATAACTATGTATCCTGTAAATATAATGTATAATGTCCTTTATTGTTTTATGTTTCATGTGGAACCTATATGCTGCAGGTCTCCCTTGAAAAAGAGATCTATTATCTCAATGGGACCAATCTGGTTAAATAAAGGTTTGAAATGAAATGAAATGAAAACATAAACTTTAATATAACTAGCACAAGCTACTCCCCAGAAATGGACTGACTGGTCTGTGTGTGCTGCACAGAGGTCACAGTTGTGTTTTGTTCCTGTTCTGTTGTTAAAGAGTAATTTTTCTTCGTTCATAGTATAAAAGTAAATCAATTCATATCAGTATGTATAAGAAGATGTAAGTATAGAAAACATTTAGGAAAAAATATATGACTTATTTACTCAAAATGTTACCCTAAAAGAAATAATACAAAGCAAACTGAATACGTATTTATTTTGTTTCTCTTCTTACAGGTGGGGCTGAAAGACTCAACCCCCGTTGAGCTGGAGCATCATGGCTGCAGGTGTGACGTGTGTTACTCTCCTGCTCCAGTCACATGACTCCCAGTGGGTCCCCAGTACTCAGCTGTACAGAGCAGAGCAGCAGTGGTACAAACCAAGAACTATGGCAAGTCTGAGAATAATGTCATTGTAATTCAAATGCTAAAACTACACACTACACATGGCTGGGATGTCCGCAATCCAAAGCAGAGAACAATGTCAGAGAAAGTAAAGTGAGAGATTAGTAGTTATGTGAAAGTAAGCTATGCACACAGAATAGTGTATGTGTTGATGTCTCTGAGAGCTGCTGGATCTGTCTGCCCTCAAAGTGCCAGGGATCTACAAGGACTTCACCGCTGCTTCTGCACCATAGGTATCCCTGTGAGGTGCCACTAGTGGACTCTGCTCTCGGTAAAGTTCAAGCAGGCAGTCCTTTGCAGGGGCGGATCTACGGGGGGGCAAGGGGGAGCAGCTTCCCCCCCACTGTAGACTCTTGCCCCCCCAGCTGCCCCCCTAACTTTTGTTTCCCTAAAACTGTACTAAAACAAACCTACACTATTTCCACAAGCTTAAAAACGCAGCTACGGCCCTGCATTAAACTGCGGAGCGGCGTTCACACAGACCGCGCGCGGCTCACACCACTGCAGAGAGGGAGCAAGCTGTCCTAGCACCTATGGATCAGCTTCCCCTGGGAGCATTTCCCTTTCCACTAGTTTTGTTTTTACTAAGGACGAGAGCTTGAAACTAAATATTAATAAAACGCTGCCGTTTGAATCGATAGCGTTTAACAGACGGGCGCTGTTTGGGGCGTTACGTTACAAAATACTACGCAGACAGCGTTAGCTGGGAGATCGATCACTTTGCTAAACTACGCGGTAGCCTACTATTAAATCCACGTAAACTACACATCACAGCAATGAGGCCAGATCAATGAAACCAGGATACATCCTTTACCGTAAAAACTGGATCCAAACACAGCTGCCTGTGTGCGCTTTATCAATACTTTCTGATGTTATATTTATGATATGTTACATATTAGCTAGGCTACAAGCCCTAACGTGTAAAGTTATACAAGCATTTGTACCAGTGCTTTTCACAAGTAGACTCTTGCAGGCCAGAGTATAGGAGTGATTCAACAACAACAAAAATACATGAGAAATGATCAGGACGAACAGAAAGAGGAAAAGGAAACGAGAGATGAAGAGACCAGGAGGGTCAGAGCAGGAGGAAGAGGAGGAGATGAAGAAATTAGTGAAGAAGAAGAAATATATGTGAGGAATAAAGATGAAGTATCAGAAAGAGGGCCAGAGGCAGGGATCAGGAGGCAGATGAAACCCCAGCTGGACCACATGGTATGTTCTTATTCTCCTTACATATTCCATTACAGCAGCTCAATCTAGCAGCTCTTAGTATTGACAAATATTGATTGAAATGTGTTGCTGAACTTGCTGCACAGGTCACCTGTAGCTCTCTGAAGAGATGGGTGATGTTATTTGTGTACTTCATTATAATTAAGTACTTACAGTATGCAGAATTCTGAGTATTCTCTGAATCGGGTGCCTTTTGGGTCTTTATATCTTTGAAAAATGAAACCAAAATGTTTGGTCATAACATCTGGTAGTGGACTACTTACATGTTCCGACCTCAGGCACAACATATAAATAATTAGACTAGGAATTTCCTTGAAAAAAAGTAACAGGGTTGAAGTTTTTGACAAAAAGTAGGCATGAGATCTTGTTTAGCTAAGATATGGCACCACGTGGAAGTCAAGGACATTACAAAATTGTAATATTTTGCAAAACTATTAATTATTTACTATTATTAATTCATTTAACAGAGTTGAAATGTTGAGCTTGTCAATCTTAATCTGAAAATACAGAAACTGAAATATAGGTAAGAGAAGAAACTGACACTTTTGTGATGTAATTCCCTCAATGCAGATGACACATGGACTGATCCATTATTTTAATAGGAGGGTAAATGGTATGGCGTGACGGGGTTGAAACAAACTGAGGGACAATATTGCAATTTCATAGATAATTCAAGTATTTTTTTCAGAATTGATTTTTGATCAGTTAAAGTTGACAAGCATATGATTATATTAGCAGCAACATTTTGGGATAATTGGCCATTTTGACAACCAATTATTTTTTAAAACAAAATATATATTTAATTTTACATTGTAATGCAAAACAACCTGTTCCATTAATTCATTGCTTTAAAATACATTTTGTAGTTTCCTTTCATTTAAAATGGTTGAGGTAAGCTTGGGGGACTCAAAGGGCACCCGATTGTTTGTCTGAACACCTTGTTTCTCTTGTGCATTAAGAACACTTGTGTTAGGGCATGAATTAACAATAAATAGGTTATATACAGTATAAAATACCACGTACTGTCCGCCCTCCTATGCCACCCTGGCATGACCTCTTGCCTCCCCTTTGCCCCCCCCATGTCAAATGTCCTTTGTCATATAAACATCACCATGACAGCTAGAAGTCACACCGCTGCCCACCACCATGTTCCACCACGGCCAGATCTACCACTGTCTGGCTACAGACTACAACCATCTGCATGCGTTTTTTGTTGTTGTGAACATCAACAGCTGCCCTTAAGGGGATAGTTCTGGTCTTTTGAAGTGGGGTAGTGTGTGGTGTATATCCATAATCAGTGTACCACCTACAGTAGTCGTGTGGAGAAACATACAGGAGTCTGTCTGCTGCATTCGACACGGTGAACCATCAGATCCTCCTTCACACTCTCCAAGAACTTGGAGTTTCAGGCTCTGCACTTTCCCTCCCCACCTCATACCTCAAAGACCGTACCTACAGGGTAACTTGGAGAGGGTCTGAGTCCAACCCTTGTCAATTAACTACAGGGGTCCCTCAGGGCTCTGTTCTTGGTGCCCTCCTCTTCTCCCTGTAAACAAACTCGCTCGGATCTGTCATTAGCCGGCATGGTTTTTTATACCACTGCTACGCTGACGACACCCAATTAATCCTGTCCTTTCCCCGCTCAGAGACCCAGGTCGTCGCACGCATCTCTGCTTGTCTAGCTGACATCTCTCAGTGGATGTCTGCTCATCACCTCAAGCTCAACCTTGACAAGACTGAACTGCTTTTCCTTCCGGGAAAAGATTGTCCCACTCTTGACCTGACAATCAACATCGGCACCTCTGTTGTTTCCCCGACTCAGACTGCAAGGAATCTGTGTGTGATCCTAGATAACAACCTGTCCTTCACTGCAAACATCGCTGCTACATCCCGTTGCTGCAGATACACGCTTTACAACATCAGGAAGATTCGTCCCCAGCTGACCCAGAAAGCGACGCAGGTTCTGGTCCAGGCTCTCGTCATCTCACGCCTAGACTACTGCAACTCCCTCCTGGCTGGTCTACCTGCATGTGCCATCCGACCTCTGCAGCTCCTCCAGAATGCAGCGGCTCGTCTCCTCAACCTTCCTAAATTCTCCCACACCACGCCGCTCCTCCGCTCCCTCCACTGGCTTCCGGTAACTGCTAGAATCCACTTTAAGACAATGGTACTGGTAGACTACCATGCTGCGAATGGATCTGGCCCTTCCTACATCCAGGACATGGTTAAACCGTACACCCCAGCGCGTGCACTCCGCTCTGCATCAACCAAACGGCTCGCTGCACCCTCGCTGCGAAGGGGACCCAAGTTCCCATCAGCAAAAACACGTGGGTTTGCTATCCTGGCTCCAAAATGGTGGAATGAGCTCCCCATTGACATCAGGACAGCAGATAGCTTACACACCTTCCGGCACAGACTGAAAACTCATCTCTTTCGACTCCACTTCGAGCAATAGAACTATTAACAAAGCACTTCTATACTAATAAAGGACTGGCTTATCTAAAGCCAGTTGAGTAGCACTTGAAATGTTTTTGCTCTATGAAACCTGATGTACTTATATGATTCTGTTTTCTTCAAGTTTGTATTTTGTTGGTCGAACGCACTTATTGTATGTCGCTTTAGATAAAAGCGTCAGCTAAATGCAATGTAATGTAATGTACAGGAGCCCCGGCACAGCAGAGCCATGTGCTGCTGAGGACGTGGGCAAAAGCAACATTTATGTTATCCACCCAAAAAAGCTATATCAGTTTAAGTGTACGTTATTTAATGCTAAAAATAGCGATTTTTTTTTTTTCAGGTGGGCCTTCATTTTTGGGTGGATAAAATAGGTTTTGCTGCTGTGTTTTTAGAACAATTTGATTATGTGTGGCCTATTACAGCTTTGTGCAATTACCAAGACACAAACTGGTACTGTTGGCACAGTTATTAAACTCAAGTTGCCTTTCATCTATTGAACAGATATGCTAAATCATAAGCACATCGTCTGCTTTACACTAAGTTTGATATTCCAAAATACACTTTTTGCAAATAACTACTCTCTTATTTAGCCTACATTAAATCCGTTATTCAAAACCAACAGCCTGTGTGTTGTTTGCAAAACACTGCCACTGAAATACCACACTCAATTATCAAGCCCCTGCACCCAGAATGCACATGTTAAAATGATATCACTTAGAAACCTGAGCTTGAACACTTTGTTGTGCACAACAATGGAGGCCAATATCGGAGAGAGAGTTAGAGGAAGAGGTAAATGCAATATACTGTATTTTGTCTTCAGTACCATACAGTAACTATATGTTCATGTCATCTTCACTCTCAGTAAAGTCATTGTGTCTGATACTGTTATGAGTATTGAGAATAAACCTATTTGTGTGTTTCCACATTGCATGTGTTCATTCATAGTCCATATTTACAGCGTGCTACAAATGAAAATGCCTAAAACTTTTACTTGAATGTCTTGTTTATTAATCAACTAATGGACAGTGTTTCAATTCAGTTCATGTAAGCCTTACACACACTCTTTTGAGCGTCTAGTGATTATGGCCTGCATGTCTTTCTGTTCTAACTCAGCTGTCAGCTTCTTAGCAGTTTAGACAAACATCACATTCATAATGTAGAGACTACTTGGACAAAATAATGCTTAACAACTATTCCATTACTGAGTGAACTGTTTTAGGGGTCGACTGTATCGTTCTCCCGCATGCTGCTGGGTGCAGGTGAAAATAGGGCGACAGTTCTGTTCACATCGCTGACATTTGTCACAGGTAAATCTTGCAGGTATGCAACAAACATGACGTTGTTCAATGGTTGTCACACAGCGACAAGCTGGACACTGGATTTGCCGACACAGAACAAACCGAAAGTCGTACAAACCGGAAGTCAGCGAAATAAAGTTATGCACAGAGCTTGCATACTTGTATTAATCTCTATAAACGCATATCTGCATGTGAATGCAGAAATAAACGTATCCTCGTCAGCATGGGTGCCAGAAGCAGGGGGGTCAAGGGTCGTCAGACTTCTGGGTCTTTTACAGCATTGTCATTATATCCTTGTGTCTTTTATTTTGAAATATGTTCTTTAACTTCCGGTCCACCGGACTGCTTTTCTTCATTCTTCAATACAACACGGAACATTGAATGAAGTTGTTATCAAAAACCAAAATCAGACCGGTTTTTTTTTTAGGTCTTCTTGTTATCCGTTTGTTAATTCAGACAACATAAACAGGAAAACGGCTTTGGTTTCCCGTTTTTTCGTTTTTGATTTAAAACGAAAAAAGGCTGGTATTTTCGGTTTTTTGGTTCAAACGTTAAATCAAACTAATAAAACGTACAGACTTTTTTTTTTATTAGGTTCTCTCATTATCCGTCTTTTGATTCAGACAACACAGACGTTTTAAATCAAAAACGAAAAAAGGCTGGTATTTTCGTTTTTTGGCTTTTGGTTCAAACGAAAAATTAAACTAACAAAATATACACGGACCCTGCATCTGAAGAAAGTAGTGTTAGAGTAGTGTTAGAAATTAAAATCAATGTTTTATGGCATAATGTACCTTAAACATCCAGTCAGTTTAAATGCTATTTTATTCTGGAAAAAACCGGAAGTTCTCAATACCAAGCTTTTATTCTTAAAATCCTTCATGACAACATCCGGGACTACCGCCCATTAGTATCATTAAAGTGGCTATTGACGCCGTTAACATGTATTACATATAAAGTTATGAAAGAGATAAGGAGGAGAAAAGGCATGTGGAAGTAAGCAATGAATGTAAAATCCTCTGTTTAACGCGATATCGGACACAGGAGAACGAGGGGGGAAGTCCCCTACGTCACTAAAGCTCCCAGAGAGGAAAAGCGAACAGCCGAAGCGGGAAGGACGAATGCTTGTAAGGTCTCTTCTGCACGGCCATCACAGGGAGAGGAAGCTGCAGACTTTCTCTCCTGTCGGACAATATCCTGTTTGTAACATTACCACGCTTTTTATTAATTAAAGTACCAATTTGAAACAATCTCAGAGACTCCATTTAGTCTCCTTTTTAAGCTTCTCTCCTGGACGCTAGAATAACCACACATAGATAACAATTGGTGACCCCGACGTGATTCTAGTTGGACCGGGAGAGACTATACAGCCGGCTGTTGCCCGGGACCGCTGGCAATCGTTCGACACACAAACAATCGGTTAGAAGAAACCTGTTAAGTCAAATTCTTCAATAGTTTATGCAGGACAATCTTAGGACTGTGTGTTGGACTGCTGCTTCCGGTTCCTGAAAATAGCTGGGCAATTAAAGTTAAAACAACCAAATTTAAAACGACAACAATCATATAACACGAGGCGTTGCTTTGTCACAAGCAGGGTGAGTTCAAATTACATTTTTCTTATATTTAACCCTGCATGCTATTCGTTTGTCTGTTATTACATGTCGGCAAGAGGCTAATCGCTCCAATATAGTGTTCTTTGTTACGTTTTAAGTTAACGTGAATGGTTTGAGGCTATTTAGAAGTCGGGACTGCTTGAGACAAAGAACACAATCACAGTGGAAGCTGAGAATATTGGAGTGAGTGTTTGTGTTAAAGACAGTGTGAGGCTGTTTTTCTTTTTAAAAGTCCTTTGTGTGATGAGGGCAATCATTTCAAAATGTGTTTCTTGTTATGTTTTAATTTAACGTGAATGGTTTGAGGCCATTAAACAGTGGAGACTGTTTGAGACAAGAACACAGTTGAGTGAGTGTTTTAATTACAGTGTGAGGCTTTCTTATAAAAAAAGTCCTTTTCTGGGAAAAGGCCTGAAAAGTTTGAAACTTTCAGTGGTTGTTTTTTCTGTTTTCAAACAGACATTGCGTGTGGATTACGACGAGAAGTGCGACATTCGTGCGTTAGATAGACGATATTCTGCTGATTGTGTTTGATTTGCATCTTACTTTGTCCCATTATAGCGTGTTTAAACAGAGGAGATAACCATACTGGCTCTTAAAGTCAAAAAATTACGTGCATGGGTTGAGAGCTATGACGTAAGGGTATGAGGCCCATTTATAAATTGTACATTAAATAGAAATATTATTTTAAACTGCAGTGTTGCTTTGTGTTGAATTTTAAACTCCGCTGTGAGAGCCACGAGGTGTTTTCAAATCCCTTTGTTCTTCAGGTCAAAGGTTGGAAAAAGTTGCCATCTTATTTTGCCAACATGTTTACAATGAACCACACGGCAGTCACCATTTCGTGAAATGCTAATTGAAAGTACTCTGTTTTTACCCAGTCCTACTCCATCTTGAGAAGGACAAATCATATTTCTTTGCAGAGTTGGAATTATAAAATAGACAGGTTATTTTACCGTGGGAAGTTTGGCATTTGTAGGGATCTGATTTTGGAAGTTTCTTTTCTGCTTGAAATGACGTTTTTTGAAATATTCCAGTTTGCAAATGTGTTTTGGCGATTATGTGCTGTGTTGTTTTACCATAGTGTAATATTCTTCCCTAGTGTAATTCTCTTTCCATTTTTAAGAAGGAAAATAAACTTTTCTTAAATACAGGTTAGTTTTGCAACAGTAATCCCTAGTGGATTAAGCTAGAAATTACAATAGCGCACTCTGCTGGTAGTACAGAATTATTACATAGAGGAAACACTAAATAGCATTTTGAAGTCTAATTCTAAGTGTTATAAATACACACATGCTTCATCGCCGAGATAGAATTGCAAATGGTTTCTAATTATAAGATAAGACACTTTATATAATACTCTTTCAAATAAGCAAACAAATGTATTGAAGCTAACACAAATTATGACATTTACATAATTCCAAACACTTCGGAAAGTGGAACACAGTAGATTTTCACCAGATTTCTAATATTCATATTTCAAAGTCAAAACTATACACTGTACAATTTTTATTTCTTAACAATTCTGATTTTAAAATGTCCATAACAATAAAAAAAAAAATCCTTTATATTTTATATGTAACATCCCGTCATGTCTGCTAAATTGTTCATGTCATGTTAATCAGGTTCATGTTATTGTTTCACGTTTAGTTCATAGCCCAGGTTAGTTTTATGTTTAGTCAAGTCTTTTTGTTCACCTGTCTAGTCCTGTCATTGCACTTCCTGTTTTATTTTGTACTTACCTCTGGTCTCATTTCAGGTCCCTTTACTTCCTCCCTTTGTGTGTTTTCCTGCCATCGTCAGTGTCTGCCCCGCCCCTGATTGTTTCCACCTGTTCCCCCTTACCTCATGTATAAATAGTCCTGTCTCCCTTTGTCCTGTGCCAGTTCGTCTTGTGCCTTGTGCCATTTAGAGAGCCAGCTTGTCTCGCCCAGAGATTATTGTATTTTGTTACCATAGTCAAGTTTATTTAGTTTGTAATTTGCTTTGCTATGTTTTGCCTCTTAGGAGTGATGTTTTGTTTGAACTTTATACTTTTACAAAGTAAAGACTATTTTTGAACAAACTTTCTTTTGAGTCGTGCGTTTGAGTCCAAGTGTCTGTAAGGTCCTTAACAGAACGAACTGGCCAAAAAATTGACTCAGCCGACTCCGGTTCCTTCAAGGCCGATGTGTTAGCGCAGGATGCTAAGCTAACCCTCCATGCTGAACAGCTGTCTTCCATCAACCAAGGAATGATTGGTCTCACGGATCGTCAGGATGATTTCCAATCAGCTGTAACCAACCAAGTAAATCACCTGGCACATCTAATGCAGCAAGTTCTCTCACCACTCAAAGACGGTTCCTCTGCACCTACTCCAGCAATGCCAGGTCCACCGTCTGTTGCTTCGGATCACACCACCCCACCTGGATCGACGCTTCGCCTGGCTCCTCCGGAGAGGTTTTCCGGGGACTCTGGTAACTGTCGATCCTTTCTGGTACAGTGTGAACTACATTTTGCTCATAACCCTGCTGCCTTTGTTTCGGACCAAGCTAAGGTAGCTTTTATGTTGTCCCACATGTCTGGTAGAGCCGCTGCTTGGGCTACAGCCGAGTGGTCAAGAAACTCGCCCATATGTCAGTCACTGAACATGTTTACCCAGACCCTAAGCTGTGTGTTTGATCACTCATCACCTTCCAGAGAAGCCTCACGAGTCATTATGCAGATCAAACAGGGACAACAGAGAGTGACAGACTATGCAATAGATTTTCGTACTCTAGCAGCAGACAGTGGGTGGAACACCCCTGCTTTAATTGATGCCTTCAAGAATGGTCTACAAGACTCTATAAAGGACCAGTTGGCACCCCATGAACTACCCACAGATCTTGATTCCATCATTGCCATGTCAATTCGCATTGATAACAGGCTTCATGAAAGGCAGAAGGAGAGAATCAGAACCAGTGCACAACCTCCGAGCCACATGGGGTACTCACCTGCCTTTCGACACCCATGGAGCTCCAGTCCACCTTCCTCAGCCTCGCCCAAGGAACCAGCGCCCACCGGAGGAACCCATGCAGCTGGTGAGCCAATTCTCTGCAACTGATTTCCCTCCACGTTCATTGACCATGGTACATATTCAAGTGCGTGACCAAGACATTACTGTGGGGACATTAGTCGATTCAGGTGCCGACGAAAGTCTGATGGACTGGAGTTTGGCAAAGAGACTATGCATCAAGACTGTTCCGTTGACTTCCCCTGTTACTGCCAGTGCCTTAGATGGCAAGTTATTACTTAAAATAACCCATGTATCTGAACCTGTCCAAATAACCATTGACAATACACACATAGAGGAAATGAAATTCCAGTTATTTGACTCTGCACTACACCCCTTGATTTTGGGTTATCCATGGCTGATCAAACATAATCCGATCATTGACTGGCGATCAGGGAGGGTTAAGGAATGGGGCCCAGGCTGTAGGCTGACCTGTTCAGACCTTCCTAGATTCTCCACAGAACCTGAAAAGGAACAAGACAAACACACTCATAAGCCTGACTCCATTTCGGATTATCCCGACCTGACTAAAGTGCCCTTGTGTTACCAGGACTTAAAGGAAGCATTTAACAAAACTAGGGCCATGTCCCTACCTCCCCACCGACCTTATGACTGTCCCATTAACCTGTTGGCTGGTTCTCAGATCCCTAAAAGGAGACTTTACTCTCTCTCTGCACCGGAAAGGGAGGCTATGAAGTCCTATATTGACTCCTCTCTAAAAACTGGACTCATCAGACCATCCTCCTCCCCAGCGGCCGCTGGGTTTTTCTTCATCGATAAGAAAGATGGTACCCTCCGTCCATGCATTGACTATAGTCCCCTTAATGAAATAACAGTTAAAAATAGATACCCACTCCCTCTCATGTCTTCAGCCTTTGAACTTTTGCAGGATGCAAAACTATTCACCAAACTGGACTTGAGAAACGCTTACCATCTCATTAGGATACGAGAGGGGGATGAGTGGAAGACCGGTTTTAACACTCCCAGTGGTCACTACGAGTACCTAGTCATGCCATTTGGATTATGCAATGCTCCGGCAGTGTTTCAGTCATTTGTCAACGATGTGCTGAGGGATTATCTCAACAAGTTTGTATTCGTTTATCTCGATGACATCTTGATCTTCTCACCCGATGAGGAGACCCACACCCATCATGTCCGCCAGGTACTGCAAAGCCTGATGGAGAATCAACTCTACTGCAAGGCTGAAAAGTGTGAGTTTCACGTCAAGACCATCTCCTTCCTGGGGTACATCATCTCGGCCAATCAAATCCAGATGGATCCAGAGAAGGTCAGTGCAGTGGCCAATTGGCCATCTCCCACCAACAGGAAAAAGGTGCAACAATTTCTAGGCTTTGCAAACTTCTACAGGAGGTTTATAAGAAACTTTAGTGGCATTGCAGCACCTTTACATGCTTTAACCTCTCCCCATGTCATGTTCAAGTGGAATATACAGGCGGATGAAGCTTTCCAGAAGCTCAAGAAACTGTTCACGACTGCCCCAATCCTCATAGTGGCCGACCCACGGAGACAATTTATCGTGGAGGTGGATGCCTCCAACGATGGCATTGGGGCGGTGCTGTCCCAAAGATCTGTCCAGGACAACAAGCTACACCCATGTGCGTTCCTTTCACGTAAGTTGACAACTGCAGAAAGGAACTATGATGTGGGGAATAAGGAGCTTTTAGCAGTTAAAACAGCTTTGGAGGAATGGCGTCATTGGTTGGAGGGGGCTGAGCAACCATTTCTAGTTTGGACTGACCATAAAAACCTGGAATACATTAAGAACTCCAAAAGACTGAACTCACGCCAGGCTAGATGGTCATTGTTTTTTAATCGGTTTCATTTTGTATTGTCATACAGACCAGGCACACAGAATGTTAAACCTGATGTATTGTCACGTTTGTACGATCCTGAACCTGTTGCCAAAGAGCCCGAGAGCATCCTTCCACCTAACCGTGTGGTTGGAGCAGTTTCATGGCCAATAGAATCGGTGGTGAAGCAGGCAAATGGTGAGACCCCGGCACCTAGGGGTTGCCCACGAAATAGGTTGTTTGTCCCTGTTTCCGTTCGATCACAGGTAATACACTGGGCTCACACGTCTATGCTCACCTGTCATCCTGGAGTGAAACGCACAACCTTCATGATCAAGCAACGTTTCTGGTGGCAGGCTATGAGGAAGCAGGTGGCAGAATATGTTGCGGCCTGCACTGTCTGTGCCAGGAACAAGACCTCCACTGAAGCACAGATGGGGTTGTTGCAGCCACTTCCTGTTCCGCATCGGCCATGGTCCCACATCTCGATGGACTTTGTCACCGGACTACCGATATCAGAAGGTAACACCACCGTCTTGACGGTGGTGGACAGATTTAGTAAAATGGCACATTTTATTGCACTATCCAAGCTTCCCTCTGCCAAGGAAACGGCAGAGGTCATGTTACGTCATGTCTTTCGCATTCATGGTTTTCCCAGGGACATTGTGTCAGACCGGGGCCCACAGTTCATTTCCCGTTTCTGGAAGGAGTTCTGCCATCTCCTTGGAGCCACCGTGAGTCTTTCCTCAGGATATCACCCCCAGTCGAATGGCCAGTCAGAGCGCATTAACCAGGAGCTAGAGACCTGTTTGCGCTGCCTGGTCTCCCAGAACCAGGCATCCTGGAGCAAGCACCTGATGTGGGTGGAGTACGCCCACAACACGCTGCCCACTTCCGCAACAGGACTCACACCGTTTCAGTGTGTGCACGGCTACCAACCACCTCTGTTCCCTGCCAATGAGGCCGAGGTCACGGTCCCATCAGCTCACGCTATGGTCCGTCGGTTCCGCTGGATCTGGGCCGGTGCTCGTCGGGCTCTCTTGCGCAGTGCCAGCCGGATGAAGGAGGTGGTGGATCGACGCCGGAGACCTGCTCCACCGTATCGGCCTGGACAAAGAGTTTGGTTAGCTACCAAGAACTTACCCCTCCACGTCATGTCGAGAAAGCTAGCGCCAAGGTTTGTTGGTCCATTCCCGATATCGAAGATCATAAACCCGGTGTCTGTGCAGTTACGTCTACCCAGGTCATTAAAGGTCCATCCAACGTTTCATGTCGGCAAGATCAAGCCGGTCAGGGAGAGCTCATTGGTACCTGCCTCTAAACCCCCTCCACCCCCCCAGATGGTAGAAGGAGGCCCCGTCTACGCTGTAAAGAGACTGCTGGCAGTTCGTAAGCGAGGGCGAGGAAGACAGTTCCTTGTGGACTGGGATGGGTACGGTCTAGAAGAGAGAACATGGATCCCAGCGAGTTTCATTGTTGATCCGGCCATGATTAAAGATTTTGATCGGGATCACCCAGAAGTTCCTGGGACGTCAGGAGCCGTCCCTAGAGGGGGGGGGGGGGTACTGTAACATCCCGTCATGTCTGCTAAATTGTTCATGTCATGTTAATCAGGTTCATGTTATTGTTTCACGTTTAGTTCATAGCCCAGGTTAGTTTTATGTTTAGTCAAGTCTTTTTGTTCACCTGTCTAGTCCTGTCATTGCACTTCCTGTTTTATTTTGTACTTACCTCTGGTCTCATTTCAGGTCCCTTTACTTCCTCCCTTTGTGTGTTTTCCTGCCATCGTCAGTGTCTGCCCCGCCCCTGATTGTTTCCACCTGTTCCCCCTTACCTCATATATAAATAGTCCTGTCTCCCTTTGTCCTGTGCCAGTTCGTCTTGTGCCATTTAGAGAGCCAGCTTGTCTCGCCCAGAGATTATTGTATTTTGTTACCATAGTCAAGTTTATTTAGTTTGTAATTTGCTTTGCTATGTTTTGCCTCTTAGGAGTGATGTTTTGTTTGAACTTTATACTTTTACAAAGTAAAGACTATTTTTGAACAAACTTTCTTTTGAGTCGTGCGTTTGAGTCCAAGTGTCTGTAAGGTCCTTAACATTATAGATTGATTTATAAAAAAAAAAAAAACAGATTTAAAGTTCAGACGAACAGCAACGAAGGTGCTCGTCAGGATTAGTGCTTCATCTGTGATAACTTCATAAATAGTTAGAGAACATGTCACCAAAACAAACTAAGATGGGACTAGATGCAGAGCCAGGCTCAACTACAGATATCAAGGGAAGGATAAAAATCAGATCAGATGATATAACAGCTACAAATCTTAGAAGAAAGACATGGAACCAAATAGAGAAACTGTTGGAACGGTGGCAAACAAGAGGACTGGTTCCAGCAGATGATCAACCTGGACCAACAAAAGCCCATAGAAGAGCAGTACTCGACTATGAGCACGCACAATGCCTACAACAGCTAACTATATGGAGAGAAGCTGAAGAGAGATTTATAAGAGTTACAAGTCTGATACTACATCTGGAATATGCCAGCCTATTGGCAGACAGCATACATGTGGTCCAAGTAGCAGACCTGGCAGTGAGGGAAGACATAGCAGAAAAAAACAAAGAGGCTCCAATTATCCAAACTCCGAAGCTGTATCTAAGCCTGGCCGAAGTCCCTCCTCCCTCCCCGAATGTTGGTTCGATAGGAGAAGTCTTGCAGTTGGATGGAGTCTCCATGGACAAACGTCTCAAAGAATTGGAGTATGAAGTAAGAATGCTAACCAGTAAATCAAAAGACCTGATAGAAGAGAACATACGATTAGAAGAAATCACAAAAGAAAGACAAACACAAAAGACAGAAATGGAAGCACTACAACTGAGACTCTTGAAGATGCAAATAGCTGAGAAAGATACCGAGGCTAATAAAAACAAGAAAGCGGCAAGGCAAATGGCAGCTACATCAGGGATGGCCATAGAACCAGAGAAGGCAGGTCAGACACCTCCAACAATTCAAGCTCAGGAGGTGCCAGAGATTCATGTTCAGAATCAACAAAGAGGGGGAGGAGGTTTCCGAGGAAGACAAAGTGGCAGAGGAGGAGGGCGTTTCCAAGGAGGTAATCGATCAACAGAAGGTTTCCAAGGTGAAGGATGCTCCATATGTGGTCAGTTCTCCCATTGGGCTAGATATTGTCCCCACACAGGATGCTGCAAGTACCAGAATGTCTTCCCACACAATTTCGGCAACAGCAAACACCTGCATATCCTCCTGCCCAAGTACAGCCGCAAGCATAGGCATACACTCCCATACAGCATCAACAAAATGGAGAGGAGAGCCACGATCAAGACGAAGAACAGATGAACGCTGCTACAAATGTGGTCAGCTGACACATTGGTCCAGAGAGTGTCCGCAGAACATTGCACCAAACAACGGCCCTCCATGCAGTTACCCCGGGGAGGTTTCCATGGTGACAACGGAGGCAGGGGGTCCCAGAGATGTCAAAGACTAACAGGGGTGCCAAACATGACCCAAATGCCACTGACACCCTGGTATCAACTACAACAATGAGGAAGCTCAGAGGACCAGACCACCAGGTGATGCATCTTCAGCACAAGGGTATTTTGAAATCCAGCTACATTGAGCCATATCTGTCACCACAAGAGGGAGAGGTTTAATGTAAAACAAGATAGTGAGTAGCATTTGCATTTACACATAAAGCATCCACAGAATGGAACATTTAGCAGACTATTTTTGTAATTATGAGAAGGAAAGAGATTACGAGTGATGTTGTTCCCCTACACAGAAAACGATTGTGTCCACACAGCTAGTGAGGTCAAGACGATGGGTTTCCACCCAAAAATATGAAGACGGAAACCTAGTACTCGCCCAAGACGGAGGATCCTTACCTCCCGTTTACACCGACTGCAGTTCAAGGGGCGGCGATACACCTGATGTGGAGCTGTTGAGACCTAAAAAACAGAAACTCGATTCTCCTGTGGTGAAGTCTGGCTACAAAGGGAGGTGTCCGATAGGGTCGCTTGTCTCAAACCAGTGAAGAAGTCAACAAGAACCCAGCAGAACTAGAGAGTGACTGTTAGCGGGAGAACAGTGACAGAGCGACAGAGACTGGCCTAACATTTTCCAGCCAGTACATAGATAGACCCCGTCAGAAGACAGGGGCTGTGTTTAAAGGGGAACTTCATTTATTGTTAGTGGAAGTGTAGTTTTTTAGTCAAACAATTATGTGATTTATGGAGTGAGATTACATTATTCTCATAAACAACATTTTATAAATTGGTCTGAAGGATCTGTTTTAAGGCAATGAGCTGCAGATTAAATAACATAACACTGATTGAGAGCTTGGATGAAGAAGTTGTAGGGTTTTTACAACAGTTTCAAGAATCAGTTTTTATTTATTTATTCTTGAGTAGCTTTACTGATTTATAATGTAGTGCGTAAGGCAATATCTAATTTTGAGTGAGGGGCACCAGCCCTTCATGCATGTCACCCTCTGTGAGAATAGTTCGTATTTTCCCTCTAGTTTGGAGAAATATTATTTTATCATATGTTTGTTCAGCAGTATCAAGCAATCCTCTAATCCTAGAATTATTGAGACGCATTAGCGACACCAGGGGTATTGTTTTTCGCAGCAACAATGATGCATAATACGAGGACAAAAGCCATTCCTGAAACAAGTAAACCATTTTTTGTGCTAAATGGCAGATTTTAGTGTTCATGTTTTTATACCATCAGAAAGCCATACATCATACGATATTTTTTGTACGCCTTATGGGTACACGAAGAAGTTATATTTATTTAATGCAACGATATGGGTTTTACATGTCCTGTTCATAATAGGGTAATCATTGCAATATTAATTGAGCATATTATGCTCAAATGAGGGAGTGTCATGATTATACAGATATGTTGATTTCAGTGACGTTGTAGTTAATAAATAATAACATGTAGTTAATAATAGGTCTCATAACGACAAAAGGTATGCCAAAGCTTGGGCCTTCTCCAAGGAGGGAGTGGTCCAGTTTTGGATATTAGACGAATAGAAGTGATGAATATGTCAGAACTCTGAGTAATATTATCCAAGTTTTGTCTACACAGGCTAGCAAAGCTACAGAGATACCAGACGAGACACCAGAAGAGACTCCTGTTCGGCCAGTTGATTGGGTGAGGGTGAAAGTTCACAAAGTGAGCTGATCCCGGTGGACGGAATAGTGAGAAGTTGTAATGCACTTCACACGCGCTCCGGTTTAAAGGTAAAGAAAAAGGAGCAAATTGACACCACCTCACACATTGTCACCCTTCACCGGCAACTTCCAGAACATTATTGGGAGTTAGGACTGATTTGGCAGAGCCGGAACAAAACAATAAATAGAAATAAGATAAAGATAGAAACAGCTCAAAAGACAAATTGTCTATAGATTTTTATAGACATACTTAAGTGAAAACCTATTTTTTGTTTTACATCTGAAAAAGAGTCCAATTTTCGTATATGTTATTATAGTACTCATTATTTAAATTCTGTAACTGAGACAACCATGGACAAAATAGAGATGATGTCAAGAACAAAGCCAAACCAATTGTGGGGTCCCCCAGGGATAAGAGTCAGAATAGTATTGTTGATTGTGCTCATTACACTAACCTTTTTGGTTAGATGGGGAGTACAATATCAAGTAAGACATGGATCCATTAGTTCACTCATAGATAATGCTCACATCACTAACACAACTCCAGCTGTGTTTCAGAGAGTTTCACTTATCCCCAGAGCCAAAAGATCAGCTGAGCCACAAGAGGAGGGTTTAGAAATACTCGGTCCCAAAGGTGAGGCGGTTACAATCAAGATGATTCACCCCCATATATGCAATTCTTGTATAAAATGATGAGATGGGTTTAAGTGATTGGGATATGTAAGTGATGGGGATTTACAGATTAGGGGAATCTCCAAATACACTGGATCCATGTTTTAGTCTGTACCAGAAACACCCCGTTAAGTTTATGGACAACCGACCGGTGACCTGAGCACAATTATTGAAAATGATTACAGTAGAAACAGGCTACTAACCCACAAGTACAGCAGAACGTACAAACTCTATGAACAAAATTCCCCAGCAGATTGTGGCGACATTGCAGATATGTCCAGTCACAAAAGTTACTTATGTTCTAAATAACAGTGAGATTTAAAGTGATGGAGAAAATATGGGGACGTTATTTTATAGTGTGTGAAATATGTGGAGCTTGAAACATGTAGGTATTTTTAATTTATAGAAGAAAATGGTTTCCTGAAAGAGTTATTTGGAGTAGCCATGTTACAGTGGGTGGAAACAATGTTTAGGGATAGACATTAATTGGGTTTAGATGACATTTAACATCTAAGACAGATAGTAAGATTAGGAAAATAGAGTGGAAAGGATTGGATATATTGTACCTCAGTGTGTTAGAATTAGCTATAGGTAATGCATCCCGAGATCTCTCTCTCTCTCTCTGCCTGTCAGACTGCTACGACCCCATCTTCAGACAAATGACCTCACCACAGGAGACTCCTCCTCCTCCATCGAACAGACAGAGAACCCGAGCTGAACCAACAACGACCTGAGGCATCCAGAACCATCTCCACCTGAGGCATCCAGAACCAAACCAGTATGCTGATAAAGAGGCAAACTCATCGGTCCCTCAATCAGGACATGAAGTTCCAAACTGAGCCACGAGATTTGGCACAAGAGCAGAGTGTGGGACATGAGCGGAATACGCCCTCCATGCAACAGCGTAGAGACTGAAAAGGAGGAGATGAAATGCAAAGCAGTTGTGCCACTGGAAAGAGTTACAGCGGGAGGATCCAAGAGCGGATGGACTGAGAAGACAGGACGGAGGAGAGGACAGAACCAGAGGAGTTGGCATGGGCCAGCAGAACGTGAGGGGGTAGTGGCTTGACAACCAGAGGGGGAGAGAAGGAACACAGGAGTGAGTGAGTTTACACATAAACACACTTATTAGAAAATAATCCTAAAAACACACTGAGGGTAGAACATATTATTCAATCTTTTCATCATATAAACAAATTATTCTCATAGAGATTCTTATTCATGTGAGAATTTGAGGAAGATTTAATTTGTTACAATATAGATAGCAGACAAATCTTTATTTGAATGGAAAATGTTAAAGGTAGAGCTAGTACCAAGCCAAAGAAGGTATTCCAATCTAGAGTATTGATTTCTCCATTGTAGCATGGATATTACCATAGGAGAACTGATAACATGGAAACGAGGATTCTGGGTAGTGTAGTGTCTTCGGCCATCCTAAACTGAACAAATATTTGTTTCTCCGAATCGAAGGGGAAAATTACAAAAGCATTGCACACAACTTAAACCAATCAATGTTGTGTAATCAACAAGGATAATCTGGTGTTTTTGAGTTGATGAGTAGTGCAGATAGCACTGTAAAATCAATCGACAGTAAGGAGAATACTTACTTCCGGGGTAAAATCCTCCGTTATCCAATGGGAATGGATGCTCACATTGCTCTCCGTAATACAATAAAGGGGACATGATCAAATCGGAATATAATGTTCTTTTAAAAAACGTTAACTAAAAGAGAACAATCTATTTGACACAGCTGAAGCTCTGGCCTTCCTTAAAAACTAACTAATTTAATAAAAATCACAGTTGTATTACACACAAAGCACTGTTTTTTTAGAACAAAAATTCGTAACTAATGCATCATAATACATTCTGACGAAAAATAAAAATTATTATGAATAAAAATAAAATAAAAGAAGCCTCCCGTGAGTTACAAGCTATAAAGTAGATTTTAAATAAAACGTTTTATAGAATAAAAGCTCACTGCAGGATGTTGTAGAAATGCGTGTGTGCACCACGACAAAGGAGCCTCATTCATTTTACATTGGGGTTGTTTGCGTGGTGCAGACACGTAAATGTAACAAAGTTCGTGAGTCCACCACGCAATGCGGTGTTAAGGAGTCGTGGTGGAGTCACGCATTCTGGTGAGATCAGGTTGTCCTTCAATGTACATACAATTAATCTCCTACCTCTGATGCAAACGCACCTACTCAAATATCACCTCACTGGACACCTCCGCAACGGTGATTCTAGTCTACACAGTCTCTGCTGGGGCTGTCAAGAAGCCTGGCGTTTACAGGCCACATGTTAACAATTTAGTGGTAGGCCTACACTGAATGTTACAAGTCCTAACAGCAGCTTCACATACCTCGTATAGGGGGAATACACGCCTATCAGCCAGACAACGATGACTGGACCAAGAACACTCGTAATTAGTGTTGCACGGTGTACCGATACTTGAAAGGTACCGCGATACCCTGCCGTTAAAAACGGTACGATTCCTCCGTTTCATTAGTATCGGTACTTTAAGAATGACGGGGAAAAGTACTCCCGTGAAAAAGCGCCGTTTTAATAAGAGCCGTGTGTGTTTAGTGGTAGGCCTACACTGAATGTTACAAGTCCTAACAGCAGCTTCACATACCTCGTATAGGGGGAATACACGCCTATCAGCCAGACAACGATGACTGGACCAAGAACACTCGTAATTAGTGTTGCACGGTGTACCGATACTTGAAAGGTACCGCGATACCCTGCCGTTAAAAACGGTACGATTCCTCCGTTTCATTAGTATCGGTACTTTAA
This sequence comes from Pseudochaenichthys georgianus, assembly GCF_902827115.2. Lineage (NCBI taxonomy): Eukaryota > Metazoa > Chordata > Actinopteri > Perciformes > Channichthyidae > Pseudochaenichthys > Pseudochaenichthys georgianus. Next base: position 32,106,149 of record NC_047506.1, on the reverse strand, counting down.
GAATGACGGGGAAAAGTACTCCCGTGAAAAAGCGCCGTTTTAATAAGAGCCGTGTGTGTTCAGCGCTCTGCTTCCACTCGCTGCACTGCAGTCGTGCCTGCAGTCCCGCTCCTCTCAAGCACGTTCTAAGTCCCTCCCCTCTCTCGTGCATGCGGCCACGCGCTAGCTGCCAGAGCATGTGAGAAAACTAGAAGCATGGCTGAAAGAGGGAGTGAAACTGCCGCTGCGCCTCGGCTTGTTGACAAAAAAGACGCCAGAAGTCTGTGAACGAGCCAGAAGTCAGGTGTTCAGAGCAGAGCTCCCTGTCAGAGCGGCAGAGCATGATGTGCACTGAAAAGTTTTTCTGTCGCAATATTATCGTTGAGCAAACTTAACTAGCAAACTAGCATCACTATCTGCTAACGTTAGCTTTAGCCTTCGTTTTCTATTAGTTTTTTTCATAGGGTATAAACGGAGGTGGTATAAGTATATATCTTGTACTTGAGTAAAAGTAGAAGTACCAGAATGTAGGAACAATCCTGCATTCAAAATGATCCTCAAATAAAAGTACAAAAGTATTATCATCAAAATATAGTTAAAGTAGCGACAGTAAAAGTATAAGTACTCAGGTCTTGTCCTAGAAGCACCAGAGTGTAGGAATACTCTGTTACAGTAAAAGTAAAAAGTAGCGACAGTAAAAGTAGTCATTGTGCAGATTGGTCCATTTCAGAATAATATATATGACGTGTTTTATAATGATTGATCATGAAAGTGTTCTCAAAGCTGGTAAAGGTGCAGCTAGTCTGAATGACTTTGTAGACTGCAGGGTAGCTGGTGGATTTACTCCAGGTGGAACTAAAGTCTGATTCAACACTTGGTTATATTTCACATTATTTGTCCACATCTAAAGTAACTAAAGGTATTAAATACATGTAGTGGAGTAAAAGTACACCATGTACCTCTGAACTGTAGAGGAGTAGAAGTACACCATGTACCTCTGAACTGTAGTGGATTAGAAGTACAAAGTAGCAAAAGAAACATTGAAATACTTAAATAAAGTACAAGTATCTCAAAATTGTACCCAAGTAGTACTTGAGTTTATGAACTTAGTTACTTTACACCATTGGCCATAAAGATAGAAAGACTAAGCCTTGCACAGAGGCATGAAAATACATTTTCAAAATGCTCAACAGTGCTGCCAAAATGTTAAACTCACTGCTACACAATTAAAATAAATGCTTTTATATATATTTATATTAGATGTGACTCTTTGGCGTTTCTGTTCTTAGTAACACTGCTGCTTTAGTTGTTCTGACTGCTAAAATCATCTGTTATTCCTAATTTTAAAGCCGATATTCCGTGGGTCGGGGGCTCGGATCCTTGTCACCTTTTTCATACCTGATGAGTTTGCATCCCTGATTATATTTAAGACTGTTTCCCTTTTTTTAAGAAAAGTATCGAAAAAGAATCGGAATCGCAATTCTTGACTTGGTATCGGTATCGAAACCAAAATGTTGGTATCGTGACAACACTACTCGTAATGGACACAGCTGATTTGGGTGAGGTGTGAGTGGGCATTTAAAGTGTGGCGGGAGATGCTGAACTACATACAGCTGCGGCATTTTCCTTAAATGGAAGGGCCAGCTGACTAAAGAAGGGGGGGTGTGTCTTAAAAGGGCAGTGGCGGCCCAGCACGTGAAGAAATGATCTGACAGCTAATCCAGTAGCCCCGGCTACATAGGCTATACAATTTAGAGTATGAGAGCACTCTCATAATAACGTAACACAATCAGAGACTGGATATATCCCCCCCCCCCCTCTCTGTGGTCGCTGAAATTACGGGCCAAAAGTTGTATTTACAAGTATTAAAAGTAAGCAGAGGACACCAAACCAACTGAGACCCGTCTGTCCGCCGCATCTACGCACTGTACATCACACACACACACACACACACACACACACACACACACACACACACACACACACACACACACACACACACACACACACACACACACACACACACACACACACACACACACACACACACACACACACACACACACACACACACACACACACACACACACACACACACACACACACACACACCTACAGCTCCTAAAACATAATCAGGATACTGTAGTGCCAGGAAAAGGGAGTCGGAGGCGGTGTATTAAGTACAGAGTTCCAATCTTTATTAGCAGGGTTGCCAACTTTGGGTATCTGGCTGGAGTGAGATTTTGATATCATGGGTTTAATTACACATATGCGCACGAAATGACTACTATCGTGTCAGCAGCAGGACCTTAGCATATATATTGGATATATATACGCAATATATGCAAATACACAATATTGGACACAGACTATAAAGGACACACAGTCTTAGTCACTAATGAAAGTCAAACACATGTTTGTTTCCACTGTTTTATTGTGTGCCTGTCGCGATAAGCAATTAATTGACTTATCGTACGATAAATAAAAATGAACTCGATAAATTTCCATTTACATGAGGATGTGACTAGCAGTTTGAAAGGATGTACTTGAATTATTATTATATATTATCATTATGTCAGTGGTCTAAAATGGTCATACAACGGTGCCGACAATATTATCGTTTATCGCAATAATTTCTGGGAAAATGCATCCAACAAAATTAATTATCGTGAGAGGCCTATACATGAAACACACACACAAACAAATCTACAGACTTACTCCAAACTGCCAAATATATTAATTAACACACTCTCACTCTCATATACTCTTTGACTCTATGTTGGCCTAGTAGAACAATAAGCAGCATTTTTTTTATCATTTCTACTGGATCTTAGATCTGCGCATGCGCAATACGGGTCGGCAGTTGCGGCTCCAGAGTATCTGTGTTGGGTAATCTATGGTAGGGCTAACCCATACAGTGGTGGGGCTCAAGTCAGTATTTGCAATGTAATTACACGCTCCCCTTGACAGTGAAACGCCACGCGTGAGGTTTAGATTATTTCCCTGTCTCAATCCAAATTGAACTGTATGAAATAAAAAGGCACATTTGTCTTGTAGTAAATAAAAAGGGCGACCTGGAGCCAATCCTGCAATTTCCCCACAGGTGAAAGAGTTGACATGCTGAAAACCCAACTCCTGCAGGGGAGTCTGGGGGGATTCTCCCCCAGGAGATTTTTTGAAATACTAACATAAAATACACATTCTGGTACTCTCTTGAGAAGAAAAATAAAAACATCTATTACTCCACGACATATTTAAACAAATGAATGCCATTTTAGTTTTGTGTTACTTTGTTCTGAGAGCTGAACCTGCTGCTCCTCACAGAGAGAAGAGGGAAGAGGCTGAATTAATTACTTTACATTGTGGATCCACAATGTAAAGTAATTCACAGCCTCTTCCCTCCTCTACCCTTATCCATAAGGGTGGATAGCCCCCATTGTTCTGTGTGTTCAAATGAAAGACAGCCCACACACCTCTTATTTCATTACGTGTTGATTTCTATCAACACGTAATGTTGTATCGATGTATAGAGATGTACTACAGCAAAAGTATTCTCCGTCAGGACTTCCTGCAACAACACCACGCCGTTATCGTGATTCTGATTGGCCAGAAGACATTATCAAAGATGTTCTATTGAGAAGACGATCACTACGTGACAAAAGTTTTCAAAACCGTTTATTGTCTTCGATATTCTTGTTTTTGGCGTGAGAATAGTTTGGGCAGCGTGAGAGCGAGAGATTGACGGCCCGTCCACACAGCGGCGTGCGTTGACGCTTCACCATTCACTTTGAATGGGGTGACGTCACTTTTAGCCGAAATGCATCATGGGAAGCGACGCGGAGCGTAGCTGGCGTGGCTCGCTGCAAAAGTTGAGCAATGTTCAACTTTTGACTCCTCGGCAGAAGCGTCAGCCAATCGAATCATATGCCAGTACAAGCTCTAGCCAATCAAACCGCTGCTTGTGTGTCAGGGGCGGGAGATTCATGTGATTGGTTGTTGGTCGAGTTTCAGACACGCCCGCCGGCAAGCGTCAGCACACGCCGCTGTGTGGATGGGCCGTGAGGGTGAAAGCGTGTGTCACACGCCAGATGCGTGAGAGTTGGCAACCCTGTTATTAGCCATTAATAACAGAGAGGTTATCACATTCACTGCTCTGCTTGACGAGTTAGCAGGAATGGAAGCTAACGCTACCAGGTGTTCCCACTAAAGCAGGGGTGCCCAACCAGTCGATCGCGATCGACCGGTCGATCGCAGCGAGATTCCCAGTCGATCGCGAGATGGGTCTAAAAATAGAACAACAATATTCTGTTTTATCGTTAATGTCCTATAACATCATCTTCCCTGCCAGAATAATGCACTTGAACGCACCAAAGCTTTGTGATTGGCCGGCGTGACCCCATGTGTGGGGGCGTGGCTGGTGGACAGTGGGCACTATTTCGCTGACGTTCTCCGTGTCAACAGGAGTGACAGTCTGCACACAAATAAGACCGCAATTATGGCAGAAGCAAAAAAGCCCAAAATATATAATTTTCACTCCGAGTGGGAGGATGATCATTTTTGTATCTGTTCCAATTCAAAGTCCATCTGTCTCATCTGCAATGCGAGCGTGGCTTTATCGAAGAAGGGTAATTTAGGAGCGGCATTTCAAAACAGTGCACAAACGCTACGAGACGGAATTCCCTCTGCCCTACGCTCCAAAAGGGGAGGGGCCTGAGAGGACAGCTAAATGCACAGCAGTCCATTTTCACCAGGCCCAACAACAAGAGCAAGGCTGCTACCATAGCATCTTATCGTGTCAGTCACGTTCTTGCGAAACACATGAAGTCTTTCAAAGACGGCAAAGTTGTGAAAGAAGCTTTCTTGGAGGCTGCCGACGCGCTTTTTGGGGCACAGTAAAAATAACAGAAGCATTTCAACAGGTTTTTGATATAATAAAGACTCAAGTTAGATACCATTATTAATCAGCTGTAAGTTTTAATTTGTTTGAACTTATTCATTATAATTATTGTACAAAATGGTATAAGAATGCAAACTTAAATTGATTATAGTCTATTATCAATTCAGGTTAAGAAACTAGTGTAGCTTGCATCCTATTTTAAAAGGCATTTATTTTTATACTCGACTAAAATGCAACAAAAAAAGGGTTTGATTCTATTAATTTTGTCTTTTTTTATTGCACTTTGGCAGCAGATTCCTGTGTAGCTTCAGATCTGAGTTGTCTTATTTGTAAGCCTCATTTATACTTTTGTAGCAACACTTTTTTATATAATGGCAAAGAAAGGGTTCAGAGTCTTTTCTTTTTTCCCTGTGTCATATGTGGCAGCACTGTTCAATGTTTCTTAAACATTACCCACTGTAGTATGTGACGTGTGAATAAACTCCAACTCTGTATCAACAACACTGTTGTGTAACTTCAGTTAAATACTTGTATGTGTGTAGATTAGAAAGAGGTAAAATAAAGGATCTGCAGTATTTTATGGAGTATTAAAGGTCAGTTTTATACAAGTAGTGTGTATTTACCTGGCAGTAGGCTGTCAGTAATGGCTACGCCTCTCTATTTGGACTGGTAGATCTCGGCAGACTGGCAACTTTAAAAGTAGCTCTCGGTTCAAAAAAGGTTGGGCACCCCTGCACTAAAGGGTCCGTGTGGCAACACAATATGAGAGGTGAATTATGTCCAATAACGTGTCACCACACAAGCCCCCCCAGAATTCACGTGTAAACAAAATCCATATGGCGGGGAGGAACAATCCGCCTGCCCCCACGAGACCTGCGCACCGGAGTCGGTACAGCGACATCCGCCCGTGCGGCCCCTGACAGAGAAGGGACCGGAACAACAGGTCCACACTCCCTGACAGGAATCAAAGCCGGGGGTCGGCCCCGTCTCGGCGGCCGAGCCAGCACCGGCCGGTCCACGTCCAAGTGAGCAGCCTTCACCCGGTCAACCGAGACGTGCTCAGCCTTACCGCCCATGTCGTCCATTTAAACATGATTTAAAGAGACTGTGACACGAGTTTCCCCCATCATCCAAACCCATCAATTTGAGTAAATATTGTCCCCTTGAAAACCGTTACTGAACTGATTTTGGATATTTGTACTTTGATAACCATTAATCTGCCCTTCAATGTTGACAATTTTCTGGATCTTCTCGGGGATTCTTCAAGTCCCGCCAAATGATGTGTGACGTCATTGCGGGCACAGCGCTCCAGCTGCACCGTTCAGGATCCCAGCTTCTGCATGTAAACCTTTATATATATACAGTCAGATGTAAACGCACGATGGCGCACACAGCAGCAAGCTCAGACAGCGAGGACAGTTCATATGAGGCTGAAGGATCGGTTTATGTTGTATCTGTTAGAAGTTTAGGAATGGGCGATCATATGGCCATGTAGCCAGTGGTGGAATGGGACTAAAAATCATCCCGGGACTCTCGACCGGCCCACTTCGGTACCGCTAGTAAATTGTCAACGGGGGGAGTGGGGGATGTCAGGGGCGGCGGGTGCTGTAGATAGTAAATGTAAATATGTAAATATGTGTGTCACTGCATCCTGGTAAAATACAAATATAATGTATAATGTCTGTGTCTTTGACCTTAGCGCTGCTAGCCACCTGTGCCCTGTACTACGAAGCCAGTTCAACATACCCTGGATATGTTTGAGTAACAAACAAACTAACAACAACAAACTAACAAACGAGATCTCGCTAAGCGGTCCTACGACGCTGGTTATCAACTCGGTAAATCAAGCCAGGGTTTCTCTCTCCAGCTGAGAGCGCGTTCACGTCTAAGACACGAGTGGATCTGACTTTAATTACATTTGACTCGAGTGTTTCGTCAACATAATGTGTTGCTTAAAATAATACTTCTGCATACAGTATGTGACACTGTATGTGTTGCACGGCCAGATACGGCTGGAGAAGCTGACTCAGATAAGAAAATACATGATATATTATGATATTATATGATCGATGATCTGATTGATGATGTAATATGAATGATAAGTGCGACACGTCGGCGTCTTCTCTGCATACGGCAGTTTAAACTGTATTTCCTTTATCCTGTAATATGACTTGAGAGATTTAAACTCCGCACACTGAGTTGATCTCTTTTCTATAGACGCCGGAGGCGGGCAGCGTCAGGTAAAAAAAGTTATTTAGCCTTCCCAAACCTGAGCCTCACGCGCCACCTATGGGGGATGTGCTAGTGACTTATCCGACCGGCCCACTTCGGTACCGGCCCATCGGGGTTCGTCCCGATGGCCAGTCCGCCACTGCACCCAGCCCACATAAACTGTCAACGGGGGGAGCCTCGCTGCGGGGAAACGGTGGACCTAGTGTCCCGATCGGAGTGGGAATAATAATAATAATAATAATCCGTGCATTTTATCCATTAATTTCCCCAACATTGTGGTAAAAAAACCACACGTTTAATCCATGTTGGTGTACTACAACTACAAAAAGCATCGGTTTGTTTTCTCATCAGGAAATGCAGACCGGCACAAACAAACGATTTTTAATCATCATTCTCAGGATCATTTAATCGTATCGTATGTTCGCCGAATTGACATGAAAGCACTAATAAATGTAGTTTCATCCACTTGAGTTTACAACTACAAAAATAATCGATTTGTTTTTATATCACATCCTACGGTAGGAAATTCAGCAGCTCTCACTACCAATTTGTAATCCTAATGTAATAATCATCTTCACCACGATCATTTATGTTTATGTTCGCCGAATTGACATGAAAGCACTGACAAATATGAATATACTGTAGTCAACTTCATTAAAACGTTATTAACGTGTCTAAACTCAGTAATTCACCATTTCTACGCATGACAACACACTTTGTCCGTGTTTGGCTCTCTCGCCGCACAGTGAAGCGTTCCCGCATTGACGTCACTTCCGGCTTCCCCCAAAACTTCAAAATGAGTCGAAGGAATTTCCCCGTGATGTTCGAAATTATTGATATTTAACGGAACGGTATCGCTTTTTCTTTTTTAAACTGACGGTTCGAGATTACTAGTAGCCCAATATTTCATTGCACAACAGTTGTTGGGATGCTGTCACAGGCTCTTTAAGTGGGGGGGGGACCTCACCTCCTCTAGGGGAAAAGGGAAAACTTTTTTTTTTAATATTGAAGTTAAAAGCATCAATCTGGTGCACTTTGAGAGCAACATTAGGAGATATGGATACATCTCTCTCAACACCCATATGAAACAGAACTGTAAGCAGATTTTATTTTTCTTTATGGATATTTTACAAATCACTCCCCTTTCAAACTGTATTCTTGTTTATTAATAACAACTTTTTTGTCAGTATTTTATACCTGTTTTTCATCTATTCTCTTATTTTTTTATAACTATAATGATCATATAAAGGTGTGCCTTTACCTCACTGAGCTGAGGTTATCAGAGCCTCTCAGTCTTTCAGGAGAGAGCTCTCTAAAGCTCTCCCCCCGCGGCCGCTTACAATGTAAATTCCAATGTTAATAAAAGCACACAGAAGCTGTGTACGTTTTTTGGGAGTTTGATTTATTTTAAATGAATACAAATACAAAATTAAAACCTATAATTGCACACTAAAACCATTATTTCAAAAAAAGAACAATTTCACATAAACCTCTGGTTTTTACTGGGACTGGGGCAGTTCAACTTGATTGGGGGGGGGTGTGAACTACGCAATATATGCGTAGTTCTGTTAGTATAAGATAATAAGATGTACTTTGTTGATCTAAAATCGGGAAATTGTGTTGTTATGAAATTAATAAAAACATTTTTTTCTTATTTCTAACTTTCTTTTCTTCTTTTTTTCCCGGCGCCCCCTATGGGTTGATGCGCCCTTAGCATTCGCCTATACTACCTATGCCGAGGGCCGGCCCTGCAGGGGATGCATGCAGAGCTGTCATTGGCTGAGATAAGTCCGGTGTCGGTACCATAGCCTCATCCCAATACCCCTCCTCGACTCCTCCTTTCCCTCACTCGTGTCCCTTCCTTGCATCTTAGCTCCGCCTCCATAAAATGCGAGCGAGAGACACGAGGAGGTGACACGAGGACAGAGGAGTCCTCAGGTATTAATTGGGATGTCCTCGTTCACTCAAACGTCACTTTTAAACGACGTCTGTTAATGATGACATGTGCACAGCTGTATCCCCTCTCATCGGGCTTAACTGAATAACCCCTTAGAACCGGCCCATTTGTTGTTAAATATGTATTTAAATGAATGAATCTTTCTCTTGTTAGTCAAGGAATTCAATGTATGATGGTTGGTCCTGCTTTTGTGTTCCGTTTTGGCGTAAAATGTAGCCTACATTTAAAATATAATTATAGTAATGTGAAAGCCTTTTAGAAATGAATTGCATATAATAATTCCCACGGAGCTGTGAGCACTTTTCCACTCATCTTCCAGTTGTTGTTTTCCTCTGTTGAAATCGACCAGCTGTGAAGGTGGGGGCGGGGCTTTTATATGCGAGTAGTGAAAACACTTCCGCGTAGTCTGCTCGTGTGTATCCTCCCTTTCGTCTCCTCCCTCACCCCTCCTCGACTCCTCCGTGTGCATTTCAGCTATTGGGACCCTTCAAAATGGCTTGTCTTGATCGATTTCCGGGTCAAGTCCCGGATGAGGCTAGAATCTGCTCGGGGTACCATATCTGCTCGGGTGTATTTCCGTCACATCAGTCATCCGTCATATCCGTCATATTGTACGGCAACTCAAGAGGGCCATCATACACGGTCAAATTCCGAACATTTAAACATAGCCTACACTTCATTCTTTACTTTGTCCGTTATTATATGTAGAAGATTATACTTTTTCTCCGTCATGTTGTTTCCATAGCCTACACTTCATAATTTACTTAGTCCGTTATTATATGTAGAAGATATTACTTTTTTCTCCGTCATGTTGTTTCCATAGCAACAACTTCAAACAGGAAGTTAACCTAAATTACATTTAAGACACTGCAACGAAAGTAACAAAAACAATGGAAAATCATTTTTCCGTTTCACAGAACAGAAATTGGGTTATGTCCATAATTATGTTTACATTACATTCTATCAACGGGGGAGTACTTCAGGAAAGTCGACAGAGGGGGGGGGCGGCGGCTAGTGGAGTACTTCGTGACCACAGAGTAGGCTTGTTTGAGACAAACAAGACCTGCGCAGACCTGCGCAGTTGCGATCAACGTCTTGCTAGTGCGTTGCATGATGGTTAGTCATTTTGTCCGACTTGCTCTGGAGGCTCGCCCACATGAGACTTTGAAATCTCGCGGGACAAAGACGCCCGCAGCCTTGAGAGCGAGGCGAGGCGAGTTGGCGCAGTTGCTCTCCACGAGCTGCGGAAGCGAAATGCTTGATGGGAAACGGCTCGCTGGTATCTCGAGCTGAGCGCTCATTGGTGGTTTTTACCACGTGCTGCTGATGAAACTCTCCAATTGGCTGGCAAAAGTTTGTTGTTGTTTTGTGTCAGTTTTACGTCGCCACATCCATTCCCATTTGTCATCATTGTTCCACAATGTTTATCATCATGAAATTAATATCTATATATTTTATACTATACTGCTTACCGTTTTCATACTTTATATATCTTAGCATATTCATACACACTGTTCATACTGCTCACAGGCTGATATCTAGTGTATTCATACCCCACTGTTTATTCATCATTCAATTCATTCTATATGTTATTCTGTAGATTGTGTACATTACTTTCCACGTCACTGCTTGTTGCACCTGGTTAGAAGCTAAACTGCATTTCGTTGTCTCAGTACCTGTAATATGTGCAATAACAATAAAGTTTCTCTTTAAGTTAAACCAAATCATTAAAATAAAATCTATTGTAATGTAATGATTTGGTTTAACCTTATTTATTGAATACATCATTTAAAATGGCAAGATTAAATCAAATTACATCCATGTTGTACACATCATAAAGCTTAAAGTGGCAGCTATAGAATTAACACAGCAGCAGGTTTGTTCAATTCATGCTCATTAAGCTTCATGTGTGCGGATCATTTGTAGCCTGTCCACCTATCAGTTTTGCAAACATTAAGAGGGAGGAGCATTTCTATTGCATCCACTTCATCTGCAACGAAAAACGCCAACGCAATTTCCGCCATTGCAAACCCAGCCAGTCAAGCCGACTCCGAGTCCGAGCTGTCCGACTTAAGACGAGCTTTTTGACACCTCCCCCGGCTGCGATCGGCTACTCTCGTCTACTTTCGAGGCGAGCCGCAATGTGTCTCAAACAAGCCTAGTGTGAACGTTGTGATCAGCTGTTTTAGTGCAGTTCTCCAGTGAAGGGGGGGGAGTCTCCCTCCGCAGCCGGTTGGCGTAGTTTTGGCAAAATTCCGTTGTACAGACCGACGTTAACAGCAGCCCTGTCTGTGCACACGGAGACCGACTCTGTCGTCCGGTGATCTAACCGCCTTCTGGAAAAGCTTCACAAGTAGGTCGGTACGCAAATGCGCTTTGTGACACAAGTGACGGTACGCATTTCAGATTACGCACATAACCTGCGTACCAGTTATGTGCACCCCTGTACTACAGCAAAAGTATTCTCCCTCGGGACTTCCTGCAACAACACCACGCCGTTATCAAAGATGTTCTATTGAGAAGACGATCACTATGTGACAAACGTTTTCAAAACCGTGGCTACTGAAATCAATCTTACTAACTGCTGTCTGTGCAATTTACTCCGCGCGAGTTGGCAGACTTTATTTTGCTAACTTTAACATCATTTTTCATGGTGGGGCTAAGCCATTTCTTGGTATGGGTGTAGCCTACCCCAGCCATACCCTGGCGCTGCCACTGGTGGCACGTATGGGGCGGGCCATTCTGCACATGCGTTAAATGCGTTAAATATTTTAACGCAATTAATTCAAAACATTAATTACCGCCGTTAACGCGATCATTTTGACAGCACTGAAATAAATACATGCAAAAATATGAAAAAATAAATGAATAGGGAAAGTAAATGAGATATACTGACAAACAAATAGCTACAGATCAAGAAATAAAAATTACTACATAAATGTGTCATACTTAAATTAGTATTAATTTCTATTGTATTTCACTCTTCCTATTAGTGGTGCACAATAATTATCGGCCCGATATTAGGAATTATGACATCATCCCGATAAACCCGATAACAGTATTAATAGCCCCGATAATATACAATATATATGGGTAAAAAAAAAGAAAAAAATACTGCGGTGTGGGTGGATTGGGATGAGGGGCGCTTGTTTTTCACTCGACTCCTCCCGTTTTGCCAGTAGTGTGGTATAGTGGTTTAGGAAGAGGGGAGTTTTTCCCAAACCCAGCGCTCCCTTCTCATGCCTGGCTGTGACGTAAATGGTGTGCGGCCGTGAAGCCAGGACAGTAAACAAACATGTCGTCGGTAGTATGGGACTATTTCAAAGTTTCAGAGTTAGATAGTTTGCTTGCTATTTGTATTAACAAATGCAATGCAGAAGTTCCACGAGGAGGGAAAAAGGCAACGAGCTATAATACTTCCAACCTGATTAGTCACCTGAAACATCGCCATCGCTACGATGGTGTGTTAACAGCGTACGAAGACGCCTGCGCTGCTAAACTAGCGGCGAATCCAAAGCCAGCTGCAAAGGCACCGGGGCTTTTACCTATCGACGAGGCTTTGCCAGATTTGTTTGGGAAAATAAATATGGTCACTTTGAAGAGTCAAAACTGTTCTTGGCTTTGTTTTGTTCATAGTACTAATGCTCATGTCATTTGCTCACTACTAGTCTTTTTTTTACCACCAGGTGTGCAAAAACTACAGGTACATTTAATATATATATTATATTATTATCGGTATCGGTCTTGAGAAGCAGGAAGTTATCGGTATCGGTTTCAAAAAACCAACATCGTGTATCCCTAGTTCCTATTATTAATATTATTATTATTTCTTTCTTTTAAATCTATTTCCCGTGTCAGTTTTGAGACCCCAACATAGGACCCCACACATAACAAGCTGTCCCGAGTTCCTCCGGCTGCAGTTCCGCAGACGGCCGGTGTGTAGCAGCAGAGCGCTGGGAGCAGAGGGAGGTGAGTTGCCGTACAATATGACAGATATGACGGATGCGACGGAAATACACCCGAGCAGATATGGTACCCCGAGCAGATATGGTACAGGTGTAGGCATAGACATATAAAGAGTAGACGCCGCATCGACCGCTGCTGCCTATTGGCGCTGACGAGCCGTGGGGCCGCCATCTTGGACCGGTCACCCACTCCACTCAGTGTAATCTGTCTGGCAGGCGCAATGAAGTGTCAGCGCATTTTATCAATCATAACTCGCTGAATACAAAACTGATTTTCACGGGGGGGGGTTTCTGCAAACGTCATATATGTAGGCATGATACCGGACACATGATTCGGCGTATTTTAATATTCATAGTAGGCTTAACAGCAATAGAATATTCTGGTATTTGATAGCCTATGTTATGTATGATAGGTATTTTGCAAAAGACACACGATATATAATATATACACACACACACATAAAAAAACACTAATGGTCTATATATGATAGAGAAGCAGATTGTGTAGGCCTATACTCAGCTATTTTAATAAGTTGAAAAATGAAGAAACAATAATACATTATACATAGACAGAAGTTATATATCAGTAAAAATGAATATCTATGTCATAAAAAATGAAAATGTACTTCTACATCTATATAAAAAATGTAAATGTTCAAGTTAAACACAAGAACATGACACCACCCCGCCCAAACCATATTTACACAAAGTTGCTCATGACACCCGAATGCCCCGTGCATGCGGCTCCTCCAAAGCATGACTGAGAACCTCTTTCTCATATCTTTGTCTTTGGGAAACCATCAAAATAAAAACGGGAGATTTGAGAGTCAACACAAAAACATTTTAAGAAGGAGGTCAAGCTTATCTTCTTCCTTCTTCTTCCTAGATAGATTAGATTAGATTTTAGATTTAGATTAGGACCCTTTGTGTTTCAGGTGACAAAGACTTCGTCAGGTAATATGCAATGGGAGCCTTCCAATGTTCGTGTAGGCCAACCACCATGAACACAAGAGCCTCAGTAGCAGCATCGGTCTCATCATTGTTTCCATCACCCATGTCTACAAAAGCAGACATTGACTGGTTATGTGGATTATATTGCACATGTTTTCTGATGGCCATGTCATCCAACATGAGTGAAACACATCCATATTTAGCCTGGTCGTCCTGGCATCTTCTCTCCAGCATATCCAGCATCATCTTGTTCAGACCAGGCTTGCCATCCACCGAACACAGCCACCTGTAAAAAAATTGAGAAGTAGCTATTTAACGTACTTGCAACTGTAATTTCCAAAAATGAAATTGAACAACATTAAGACTACCTTTTTGTTGTAGTCTCTCTGAGGTATTTGTATGCCTTTGGACCATGTAGATGGAGTGTGAGGGCACATTCTCTGTGGTCCTTGGAGTACTCATGGCCCTGCTTTGCCTTCAAGTCTATTTGAAGATCTGAAATTGTATGAGAAAAAATTAATAAGTCCCCTTCATATAATAACAAAGGAGTTTAATAAAGAGTGTAAGAGTAAGATGTACATGAATTTCAAAGTGCTAATTTCATCTTCCCTGAGTAGAAATCAAGCCTCTTTGAGTTCTTCATTAATGAGGTTCTTTTCCCTCAAAGCCCCCAAAAGAGTCCTCACTGTGGTCTCTGCCCTCTTTTCTCTAGCCATGGCATTCTTCCTCTCTCGCTCGAGACTCTCCACTCTTGCTAAAGCTTCATTGAGTCTGGCCTTAAGAGCAGTAGGAGAAGCAGGCGAGACATAGCTATGATCCTAGAAAGAGGGATGAACATGGTTTGAGTGATGTTTCACTTCACACACATCACTTTGACACAACTAGAGTATGGCCCACATTATTTCTTATAGTCATCACCTGTCAAAGCCACTGCCAGGATCATGCGTGTGTGTGTGTGTGTGTGTGTGTGTGTGTGTGTGTGTGTGTGTGTGTGTGTGTGTGTGTGTGTGTGTGTGTGTGTGTGTGTGTGTGTGTGTGTGTGTGTGTGTGTGTGTGTGTGTGTGTGTGTGTGTGTGTGTGTGTGTGTGTGTGTGTGTGTGTGTGTGTGTGTGTGTGTGTGTGTGTGTGTGTGTGTGTGTGTGTGTGTGTGTGTGTGTGTGTGTGTGTGTGTGAGTGTGCCAGGAATGCATGTTCAACATGTCTTCAATTGTGTGTGTATGTGTTTATTTGTGAGTGTGTTTAATATGAGTGGCAGCAAACAAGAGAGAATTTACTTTGTCTAGGACCATTATGAATGATGTTGAAAATAGAAATACTCACATCATTAGGCTGAGGTTGTGAGTGTGAGGTTGAAGCTTCTGGGTCGTCCTGAGGGGCCACAGACAGGCTCTCTTCAGCTTTTCTGGAAGGAGACGTAGTCCTGCCCTTTTCTGGCTAAAATGAAAAAGCAGAATACCACACACACACACACACACACACACACACACACACACACACACACACACACACACACACACACACACACACACACACACACACACACACACACACACACACACACACACACACACACACACACACACACACACACACACACACACACACACACACACACACACACACACACACACACACACACACACACACACACACACACACACACACACACACACACACACACACACACACACACACACACACACACACACACACCTGTTATTGATAATAGAATATTTACATGTATGAATGCTAATAACCGTATGATGATACACCTACTCTTTGGAGGTGAACCGGGAAGCTGAAGATGGAGGGAATAACACCATCTCTGAGTCGGACAATCTGTCCTGTCCTGTCAAACTCGTCCTGCTTACAATGCTCACTGCAAATCACGGATGACTCGCTTGCAGTGAACCCTTCCCTCCTCAAAGCAACTTCCCACTTCTTTCTCATATCTTTGTCTTTGGGAAACCTTCAAAATAAAAACGGGAGATTTGAGAGTCAACACAAAAACATTTTAAGAAGGAGGTCAAGCTTATTTTCTTCCTTCTTCTTCCTAGATAGATTAGATTAGATTTTACTTTATTCATCCCCCAACGGGGAAATTCACTTGTTACAGCAGCGATTTATAAAGTCTCAGTTGGCCATGAACATAATGTTTGCTGGCTACGATTTCGCTGGCGGACATCAATACAGTACAATAATATTATATTTACAAAATACAACCAATTATAATGTTGAATCTTACTTGTGAAAAGTAATCCCCCGACCCCTGTTCGCAATCGTCCGCCGATTTGCACAGCAATATGCTGCACAGTGCTCTGGCATCTTGAAACCTCTGCTGTCTATGGGTAGAATGTCTGTACAATATGGGTAGGATGACCGGTCCAAGATGGCGGCCGTATTTCTTGCGCCCCAGCAGCCAATGCGGCGTCTACTCTTTATATGTCTATGGGTGTAGGTACCAGATGTGTTCGGGGTACCAGATGTGTTCGGGTGTATTTCCGTCGCATCCTTCATCCGTCATATCCGTCATATACTCACCTCCCTCTGCTCCCAGTGCTCTGCTGCCACACACCGGCCGTCTGCGGAACTGCAGCCGGAGGAACTCGGGACAGCTTGTTATGTGTGGGGTGCTATGGTGGGGTCCCATGTGCACATAAATAATGTTTCTAATTATTTACAATTAAAAAATATATATATTCTGCGTTACTTTAGCCAACACTTTTATAAGGCCACTAGATTAGATAATTACGAAATGTGTAGATAGAATACATATCTTTCAGGTTGTTATTTTGTCATTATGTTTCATGTTTTATTTACCTTTTAGTATTTTTATATAGTATCTGAACTTTGGAGAGGAGTTGGGAGGCACACGACACATCAAATCACATCTACAGATCAAGACAAAGCGAATGGAAGTATTCCCATACTCCTAGCGTGAAAATGTTTGTGAAAACGTGTGCAAAGTCTCTGAAAATCCTAAAAATAAGCTCATATTTGAATTCCCCATAAAAAAACAAATCATTCAGTAAAAAAAAGGCCCCACTGTCTGATCATCTACTCTCTGAGACGATTCCAGGGATGTCTGGCTTGAGTTTCTACCACCAGGGAAAGTGGACAAAAGTGCCCGAGATCAGCCTCTTAATTTACCCAGGGCCTAGTGCTTGGCTTTGGGCATGAAAATTCAGGAAACTCCCCTGAGTATTTTATTAAATATCTGAACTTTGGAGAGGAGTTGGGGGACACACGACACATCAAATCACATCTACAGATCGAAGCGAATGGAAGTACTCCTAGCGTGTGAAAATGTTTGTGAAAAACGTGTGCAAAGTCTCCGAAAACGGAGCAGTGGCTGTGATGCTAGCTTTGCGGCTAGCGGTTAGTTGTTGTTGTTTGAAGTTGTTGCTATGGAAACAACATGACGGAGAAATATCTTCTACATATAATAACGAACAAAGTAAAGAATGAAGTGTAGGCTATGCCTGTTTTAAGTTGTTGCTATGGAAACAACAAGACGGAGAAAAAGTATAATCTTCTACATATAATAACAGACAAAGTAAAGAATGAAGTGTCGGCTATGTTTAAATGTTCGGAATTTGACCATCATGGCCCTCTTGAGTTGCCGTAAAATATGACGGATATGACGGATGACGGATGCAACGGAAATACACCCGAACACATCTGGTACCCCGTGTCACTACCCGATCTGCAGCTCTGCCCGATCTGCAGTGCGCATATGCAACATGGTCCGCCATATTGGACAACGCCGGACGGCAACCCAAGTAGGACAACATTGACACAGTGGCTTTTGGCAAAGCTCAAAAGGAAAACTCGAGAGATATGAGTTATTGTTATTACAACGTGACCTCACTATTATTTAACAACTCTTTTTATTGGGTTCTTTTATTTGGGGTTAAGTACATTGTCAGAATAAGTGAGAAATGAATTTAACTTCTGTAAGAGAGCCATATGCCATACATCTTTGCACACATTCACAGTAAATATGTATTCAGTATGATAGCTGTCTAACAGAAGTTAAATCCATTTCTCACTTATTCTGACAATGTACTTAACCCCAAATAAAAGAACCCAATAAAAAGAGTTGTTAAATAATAGTGAAGTCACGTTGTAATAACAATAACTCATCTCTCTCGTTTTATTTTTGAGCTTTGCCAAAAGCCACTGTGTCAATGTTGTCCTACTTGGGTTGCCGTCCGGAGTGGTCCAATATGGCGGACCATCTCGCACATGCGCACTGCAGATCGGGCAGAGCTGCAGATCGGGTAGTGACACCCCGAACACATCTGGTACCTACACCGGCCGTGCGTCACTCCTCCACCGTTTAACTTCTGTTTGACAGCTATCATACTGAATACATATTTACTGTGAATGTATGCAAAAAGGTATGGAATATGCCTGTCTAACAGAAGTTAAATCCATTTCTCACTTATTCTGACAATGTACTTAACCCCAAATAAAAGAACCCAATAAAAAGAGTTGTTAAATAATAGTGAAGTCATGTTGTAATAACAATAACTCATCTCTCTGGAGTTTTATTTTTCAGCTTTGCCAAAAGCCACTGTATCAAGTCCTACTTGCCGTCCGGAGTTGTCCAATATGGCGGACCATCTCGCACATGTGCAGTACAGATCGCCGAGCGTCACGCCGAGGGTTACGCCGAGCGTCACGCCGGGCGTCACGCCAGGCGTCACGCCGAGGGTTACGCCGAGCGTCACGCCGAGCGTCGAACAGCACTTTGAAATGGGATGGAACCAGGGGCGGACTGGGACTACAAATCAGCCCGGGATTCTAGACCGGCCCACTTCAATACCGCTAGTAAATTGTCGACGGGGGGGGGAGGTGTTATAGTGACTTACCGCAGGGGTATACAATTAACACATTTGTTGCAATAGTAGCCTAATTTATGCACTAACTACATTACTACTTGTACTGCAACATTGTAATCATCAGTTCTTCCTCATTTCCCTCAATTGTTCATATTTGGTTTATTAAAATAATGATATTGTGGTTATTGTTAAAAAATGTCTGCTATTATTATGAGTATTATTATTTGTATAATGTGCATTCTGCCTTCCTGTCATTAGGAGTTAGACATGTAATGGCTATGTAATTGATTTGATTAGAACCTTCATTAAACTGCTGGGACATTTCGCCAATACCTTTATATTGTCTCCTCTTCACTTACTTGTCAGCAGTGGTGTAGTCTACTTTTTTGTAGTGGGTATACTGTAATAATTGTATTCATCCATCCTAGAGCGACGCATCGCGGAGCGACACCTGTCTCGAAGCAACACCTCATGAACGCCATCACACTCACTAATGCATAACTAGTCTTGAGACTGGTTATGTGTTATCAACATGTCAATGTATTATAAGCATTTGTATGTGACTTTTAACTGCCAGTGACATTAACAATAAAAAAATAAAAGAATGAACAATGATGGAAAAAGCCCACTTATCTTCTAGGGTTGAACAATTAATTGACATTTTTATCAAAATCTCAATATGGCCTACTGCAATTTTCAAGTAATATACAATAAATATGGTCATGCTACAGATGTCCTGGCCCACACATCATATTCTACACTTAAAAAAACATATTTTTTGCATGTTTCGCATAGATCTGCACAAATATCACACAATAATCATTTTTAAAACCTATTTTTCAATGCATTAGTTTATTCAAACTTGTTCAGCGCTATTATCTTCCATAAATCATTGTCAAACTATGTACTGTATCAGCTTAAATGAACAAGCAAACATCCTTGAAGTGCTACAAGACAAATTAGCTTCAAACAAGAAACAAATTAACAAATAAGCTTCACCTCAATAAATGAGGGTTGAAAAAGCACTCAACATGTCCATACTGGGTTCACTGTTAGTCCACAAGCCCTGCAGATGTAGCCTCGTCAACGAGAACAGACAACTTGCTTGAAGATGTCACAATACTGTGAACTATTTTTTTCTGCATCTCTTTTGCTATGTGTTTTATAATTTTTGTGGAACTGTACCTTGAGTGCAGACTAGTACCCATGTTGGCACCATTTTTTTCCTGAAGCTCAATGAGACTATCATGGTCAGTAAAAGGTTGGTTCATCTCCGCAAGATAGTATGCTGTTCTGAATACAGAATATGTCTCTGCAAACACAGTCTCTGACACAGCTCTCACCAAATTTCCAACTAAATCCTGTCCACCCTTCTCCGTGAGCTCCTGGGCTATTTTGTGTGCTCTGGACGCCTCATGTCGTCTAATCTATTTACCTAACTTTCTGTCCCTCCACTCTAACCAAGGATGCCTGTTCTTAAATTCCATAGCCTGACTTTCAGTCCACAAGGCTGGCCAGGAGCTCTCATCTGTGTCCGAAACAAGGAGATAATATAAACGTTCTGTTTATGACCACACACACACACACACACACACACACACACACACACACACACACACACACACACACACACACACACACACACACACACACACACACACACACACACACACACACACACACACACACACACACACACACACACACACACACACACACACACACACACACACACACACACACACACACACACACACACACACACACACACACACACACACACACAGGGCCGGACTGGGACAATAAATCAGGCCGGGAATTATACACCCAGCCAGGCCACTACCAGTTTTTTGTGCCATTTTGCTGGATTTATTTATCAATATTTACAGCGTTGCTGCCCGTAGTGATAGCCCTCTAAATCTACTTCCAAAAAATAAACATGGAGATGGGTTACTATTTAAACAAATGTGCAAATCTATTTAGGAACCTATTCATGTGAACATATTTTAAGTGGGAGTGGACCTCAAATCCTATAGGGAGGGGGGTCCAGGGGCATTCTCCCCCGGTAAGATTTTTTTTTTTAAATGTTGGACTTAAAGTTGGGGTAGGTCATTTTGGAGAAACCAGCTGGAGTGCACTAGAATTTGAAAATACACAACCGGAACACATCTGCCACTTCCTCACAGAGCCCCTCCTCCAACACACACGAACGCTCACATGACCAATGAGGGCAAGAGATAAGTGTGTGCCCAGATGGAAGGCTGACAGGCAGGTAGGCCATCCAGTTATTTTAGCCGGGCCGGCTCAGATGATTGGTCGTGCTTTTTACAGCGCCACGGCTTCTACAGATGATATTTTTTAATGGATTTTTTGTCAAAGCACTTCAGATATTCATTGCTATCGAGATGTTAAGAGCATTCCATGGAATATAACAAAAAGTGTATCTTGAGCCGGTTTCTAAAACTTACCTACCCCACCTTTAAATGCATCAATCTGGTTCACTTTGAGGGGGAAATAAAGAGAGAGACTACACCCACATGAAACAGAACTGTATACATTTAAATAATCATAAAATCATAATAACATGGCCATAACCAATAACATACCATATCCAATATGATAAAACAGTGAAACTTGTTTATTTATTTGTTTTTGGTTCATTTATAGTTGTGAGTGTGTCTGGGCTCCTGAACCAGCCTCACCTGTCTCCCCCCTTCTCCTCTTTGAGGCAGCAGCAAAGACTGGTTTTAGCTCTCAACAAGTTTTTAAAGTTTATCTTACATTTGTTCACTTAGTTAACGTTTTTTTATTATTATTCATGCATATTTTACTAATCACTCTCCCTTCAAATGGAAATATGTGTTTACATGAATGGTGACCAAACCGTGAGACCCACTGAGAACTAAGTTAACTATCTAAACACTCAGCAGAGTCCTTTACCTCACCTGAGCTGTAGTTATCAGTCTCTCAGTCTGACAGGAGAGGACTCTCCTGCACCTTGTTGTTGAAACAGCTCCTTATATCCGTTAGCGCAGCTAGCTAGCACCAGATGCTAACAACAACAATAGCCTACACGTAACCGATGCGCGCGCTTTCTCTCTCTTGCTCACTTGCGCCACACATACACACACACACACCCTCCCGAGCTTGAATGACACACAGAGACCAATCAATCGAGGGCATTAGTGTATGGTCTGTATGAAAGTGGCCATGTGGGCAGGCCACATCATGTAGACAGCCAGTCACCCTCTGTGAGGCAGACCCACATTTGCGCAGCGTTGCGTTCACAATACATACATAGCAAAAATCCTCAGGCCAGCAGGCCACTTAGCAGGCCAGGCCATCGGGAAACCTCCCGGTGCTCCCGATGGCCAGTCCGGGCCTGCACACACACACACACACACACACACACACACACACACACACACACACACACACACACACACACACACACACACACACACACACACACACACACACACACACACACACACACACACACACACACACACACACACACACACACACACACACACACACACACACACACACACACACACACACACACACAGTATCTCGCTCCCTTTCTCTTCCATTGATCCACCACACTAACGTTGATCAAGTTAGCTAGCAAGTTAGCAAGTTAGCTACAGTTACGTTAATGATAACCATGCTAATTTCACTTACCGGTTACATTTGCGGAGCGCCGGGGCTCGTTCTCTGTCACCTTTAGGACAGCCACCTGACATGGACATGGCTCTTCTTCTGTAGTGGTAATAGGGGAAAACTTCGGAAAACATTGAAATATTGTCGTGTTTTCGTTTCATGTTTGCTTCCTGTTTAGCGCTCCGCGAACTTGAATGGTGGACGGATCAAATTCTGATAACGTTAGAGAAACTTGGGGTTTGTCAGAGCCGTGTGTTGCTGTTGCTTAGCAACAGGCCACAGGCGACGGAAGCTCCAGACGTCCAAAAGTATTAATGAAGAGGCGAAAGCGTGAAAGCGCAGTCACAAAATGAAGTTGTTACGTATCATCGCTCATTTTTAAGAGGGTATACGGAAATCACTGGCATTTTCTAGTGGGTATACGGCGTATACCCGCGTATCACGTAGACTACACCACTGCTTGTCAGCATAGGTCCGCATTGATGTACAGAGCCGACAGAAAACCTTGTTTATATTGGCATCATATTGAGAGGTGCAGCCAGTGACGCGTCATAAAACCAGGAAGTAAGCTGCTGGTTCCCTCGACAAAAAGCAATGGGATTTATTTCTCCACAGGGTTTTGGAAAATAGCTGGAAATAAGGTCTGTGGAAAACAAACCTGTTTGATAAATGCACGTTTTGTTCAGCCGGATAATATCCACATGTCTACCCTACTTTTATAATTTTCTAATCATAAATCTAATCGATAGATTATAAAAGGGTTTTAGGACGCGTCACTGCACCACTAGAAGCCAACTTCATCGATCAAGCTGGCTGAAACTTTCTCACTCTCCTTTAACTCCTCCGGTGACTTTCTTTTATTTGAAGATTGTTTTTTGCCCGGCTACCGCTGGTATTAAAAACATTTTTGGCGAATGGTTAGGTGGCACGATAGTCTGTAGTGAAGGAGCGCGCTCCCGCTCACGGGAGCCTGCTCGCGCTGCGCTCCGCAGCAAACAGCTGTTTGCTTTTCACCCAACAACGACAACCGACTCACGGAACGCTATGTTGTAGCGTTGATAAACGAAACTATTTAACT
The DNA here is from genome assembly GCF_902827115.2 of Pseudochaenichthys georgianus. Classification (NCBI taxonomy): domain Eukaryota; kingdom Metazoa; phylum Chordata; class Actinopteri; order Perciformes; family Channichthyidae; genus Pseudochaenichthys; species Pseudochaenichthys georgianus. The sequence continues at coordinate 32,082,577 of NC_047506.1, read as the reverse complement.
AAATTGCTAGTCAAAATACCAATACCACAGGAACATTTTTTTAAAGTAATATTTTTAGTGGCCCGAGCGGGCAAGTGGCAAGTAGCCTACGTTATGCTGGCCCGGGGTGTCTAAATAGTGCTTCCGGGCCAGCGGGCCATTTATAATGTCGAGCCCTGCCGGTTACCGGCCGGCCCACATCGTCCGACCGGCCCACTTCAGTACCGGCCCATCGGGATTCGTTCCGAACGTCCCGATGGCCAAGTCCGCCCCTGGATGGAACCACGGCAGACTGTCCAAAACTGGATTTGAACGGGTCCACCCCGTCCCCCCCTCCCCCACCCGGTCCCCAGAACTACACATGCTGGCTATTGTGTGTTTCGCAACATGTTCTATGGCACTCTCTGCTTGGAATTGTAGTTTTAAAAGACGTTTTCATATTTCCCATAATAAGAACAGTATTAAACTGTGTACATCCCTGGAGGTTTAGGGGATAGGAAACACTCACATTTAAAACATATAACTAATAAATGGGTGAAAATCGCTTGTGCCCATGATGGGCAGCATTAATATATACCCACATGACAGCTAAGGTCAGAAGAGCTTTATTTAACAGCTGGTCTTATGTCTGTGACCCCTCCTGTTGTTAATTGATAAGCCTGAAACATGCACTTGTCAAGGTTCAGAGGCACATTTTGCAAATATGGCAGTAGCCATCGATCAGCTTAAGATAAGATATACTTTATTGAAGTTGGAAACATTTGTGTTACATCAGCATGTGTAACAGTTGTAAATATGCAGTGGTGTTTATTTTTAGCCTAAATCATTTAGTATAATCACACAAATTCTGTGTTTTATATTGAATAATTCTGTGTTCTTTATTGATTGAATGTTCAATACCTGACAAGGTTGGAGATGAAAAACTTGGGTCGCAGGTTCCTCAACAGTGCATTACAAGACATCTATCAATGTGTGTATACCTCCACCATTAAATTGTCGTATTCTGCACATTTCTTATACTATCTACATACATCTTATAAGAGTATAATACGTATAATATCAGTTAAAATAAGTGCTTAAACATACAGGTTAACATTGCAGGGTTAGGCTAAAGTATACTTTGTGAGGCTTAATATTTATACCCCCAAAGCTTTTTTCTTATTGAAAATAAGACCTTAACCTAAAGTATTCTTTAATGTTTAAATACAGCCTTATTAGTTTGTCTGTCTGTGTCTCCTATTAATATCTAATAATAAAAATAATACATTTCAATAACGTGTTTTAACCACCAGGTGTCCCTTTCTATCAGCTGTGCACCATTATTGTGTAAATACACTAATATACCGATTGGATCAAATATAAAAGTCAGCCGAATTAGTATTGATACTGCAAGGAGACTTATATTGTGAAGAGAAATTGAAGATTTTGTTTAATTGCTGATATATTTATGATCCACGTCACATTCAATTTCGGCAGCAGTTGTTCCTGTTTGTCTAGAAGTCTTCTCATCAGAGCTCTATAAATAGAGAACTACGGCAGATATGTAATATTTAATGAAGCCGAACCGTGTATTAGAATGCCGTTATGTGATGACCTCCAAAGAGAAAAGCAAGCAAACTCGGAATAAAGTATTATTTTATGTTTTTTAAATGTTTTCGTATTTCGCATCAACAGGAAGTCCGGTTAACTAAAATGTCCGTGCGGAACAATACCCCAACCCATAGATCCGTGGGTGAATGTCAATCACCACATTACACTCATCCCTTCACATTTAAATTTAAATGTACATTAAAGTATTTCGTGAGGCCTTCTAAAATGTTTTAAAATAATAATTAGGGTTGTAGTTGAAGAGTTTGTAAATTATTGCGTTGCCTGGCAATGCAATCGCACAACGGCACGTCCATTAAGATACAGATTTCAGTATTATGACTCTGAGCTCCTACTCTCCCCATAACTGACGGCAACAAAAGTCCTACATTATTCAATTAAAATAAAGAAGTAAAAACAATAACGGCCCGTCCACACTAGAGCGCCGACAGCGTCGACAACTCCAATCTGCCCATTCACTTTGAATGGGGTGACGTCACGTTGCGTTGTTTTTTCGCCGAACTGAATTGTGGGTAGCATAGCGGTCCGTCTCCGCCGGAGTAGCCAGCGCCAGCCAATCAAATCCCGTTTCGGAAAATCTGACAGCTCAAGCCGTAGCCAATCAAACCGCGTCTAAGCTGGGAGAGATATCCCGCCGTTCATTTCTATATTTCAAAAAAAGTTGGAGGAGAAACTAATTATCGCCGGAGCAAATCACCTGGTTTTGTATGACCAGACCCTCTTCACCTACCGGGAACCAGGCATGGAGGGAGGTGGCAGAGACAGTGGGTGAAACTGGTAGGTTTTCGCCTGTTTGGGGAGTTTATATATATATTGCTCCCATAAAATCCCCGGGGTTTTTTGCTTTGTATGTCGGGGGCGGGAGATTCATGTGATTGGTTGTTGGTCGCGTTGCTTGAATAAAATCCCCAAGCTACAGACACGCCCAGCTCCAAGCTTTTTTTGAAGCTGAAGTGTGGACGCTCCGTCAGTGTGGCTTGATATTGAGTAAGAAAAAGGTTGATAAATGCTGTGAGAATGGATCTGCGGGTAGCATTCGCTCGCGATCTCTAGTCGTCTACAACATAGCCTACGTCTTGAATTGAGTAGGATGAGGCAGGTGAAGTTCATTATTAGCTGAGACAGAAGTCAAATATATGAACTATTATTGTAAGAGAGTAACTTTTACGCATTTATTTTATCCTCAGAGAACTGTTTATGTAAAATGGGCCTGGCATGGGAGTCTCTGCTTTGTGTGTGCCTCATAACATCTCCCTCCTGCAGAAATGATCTCTGTGCAGTGGTCTCAACCACTTGATGGCAGTATACTCCACCATATTGAAAGTTCAACCCTCATCAAAAAACTTGTCATGGAAAATCTAGCAGCTGCTGGGCTGTGTGACTTTTCACTATGGAGGGTTGCTTTGTGTAAATTAAAAAAGATTTAGTTGTACAGTCAAATAGCCTACGTTTTATTTTTGATAGGTGGCTGCTGATTTTTGCCTCATACAACAAGAACATGTGAATTGATGTAGGCCTATTTGGATTTTTAGGCAGTTTAAATGTGAAAAATATCTTCTGGAAGCATGGATTTCTCATTTGGTTTTCAATTGTAATACCATAGATGTATCTCATTCCTACTAAATTGCTTTTAGGCTATGGTATTTAGAAAGTACTGTGCCCTAAACAAAGGTTTTGAAACCCATAGTGCACTTTAACACAAACAAATAACACTGAAGTTAAAGATATTAAACATTAAAACAATCTCTCTTGCATTAAAGACACAAATAGTGACTTCACAGAGCATTTTTAAAAAAACTTTTATTATGCCAGATTATGTCATAAGGAGCTACCCCTGCAAATCCTCCATCTGAATATGTGAGTCATGAGAGATGTTGCATTTAAGGCCTGACCAAAGCCATGTAGACCAAGAGGAAGAGCAGCAGCCGCCCCAGTCTGCTCTGTGTTTGTGTGACGAGGCAGCTCTCTCTAAAAATACCAAATTGTTGCATTTCCAGAGACGCGGGCGCTGTCGTTCCATTTGTTTATATGGCGTCTTCAGATTTTGGCAGCCCTGGATGTCCACATAAGAAGGAGCGGCCTCAGGATGCAACGACTCTCAGCTGTGTTACACAGGCTGGAGGGGACTGTCAAACATGCAATATGTCCCAAATATTCAATCAATTTATAAGAAGGGGGGGCCCTCTTTTAGATCGAAATGTACGTTTATCTTTGAGCCACACACTTTATATAATCAATCTACAGAAGTTGTTATGTTGATCAGCCTCAGGGTTGCTTAGCCTTTTATATGAAAAGATATGATAAGATGTACTTTATTGATCCCAATTTGGGAAATGTTTGCGTTGCATCAGTATAAAAGACAGATATTGCTTTGTGCTATGTGTTTTAATGTCTTCTTATCAACAGTGGTGGAAAGTGATAGTTGATATTCATAGTTCTAGATTAAATTACCCAACAGGATATACATTAAATCCACTTTGACCATATAAAACCTTGAAAATTCATTAATAAATGAGTAAGCAATTCTCTGTAGTTTAACTGTTAATCTTATAAATACAATTTGCTTTAAATACTTACGATAGATTTAAAATGTGGGTCTTTTATTTGGAATGCAGATACAGTAAAGATGGATCAAACTTATTGAATATACTGGCATTTTGAGTTACATATATAAACAATCTGAATCTGAATACTTCTTCTGCCGCTTGCACATCCCCATTATCGTCAGTTGCACACCAAAATAAGAACTGTAGGAATAAGAGATATGTACATTTTAAATAATTCTGAATATGTACATTATCAATCTAGTGATAAAAGCTTATTTTTACTGAAAAATAAGCTTCAAAATAGCAATTTCTAAGGCAGTAATATGTGCAATGTTGTACATTAATTTAACATGCTTTGGGGACCTTGTTTTTAAATGTTAGTAATTTTACCGGATAATACTAATTCAAAACCTGAGAGGTATGATAACTAATCTGATAATTAAGTTAGTTAAAATTCGAATACCATGATATAAAATACTGCATAACTTGTAAATATAAATAAAGGCCTGCATTATCGTTATTTAAGTACAGAAGTATTAACAGCAATAAAGTACTCTTTTATGCAGAATTCCCTGCTATTTTTGATAGTATTATGATTTAATGATAGCTGCTCTACTATTTTGCTTTTGTCATGCTTAAAATATTATAAATGATCTCAGATTTGAAACATTATTATGCAAATTATCTTCACAAATAAACTGCATAAAGCAGCAGAACATGGACATACTCTGTTGAAGTGCAAATATACAGCGAGAAAGCAATATTTAATATGGAATTAAAAGATCGTGCCTTATGCAAGCTCAATTATAAGTTCCCTTAATGCAAAGTATAAACACCTCCTCTACATGAATGTTCATGGAAAGACAATGTAGCCTAAAATATATATCAGCTTTATTGAAACCTTTTACAGGACAGAAAGTTGGCAAAGGGTTATACAATAAGTGCAAGGCTTGTTTGCAGTTCATGTTAGCCTAAAGCGTCGTGTGTGTACTCTAATAGAACATAGTTACATAGAATATAAAGTTTGCACGTGGTACAAGAGCAAACACATTAAAAAAGTTTCTGAAGCTTCTTTTGAAGAAGAAAGCGCTTGTCAGGGTTCATATTGGCAGAGTGGTTTATCATTTTATTTTTTTTATTTTTAAAGGCCACTGTGGGTTTCTTCATTCATTTCCTTCAATTGCATAGTTTTCTCAAGTCCAACCAAGAAAGCTACTTTGGCTGCACGCAAAGTGTGAGTGCGGACGCCATGCACGATACATCCTCCGTATGTCCAAAAAAATAAGAACAAATGGAAGAAAAAAAAGTCCTCTTGCAGGAGAGCTCACATCACGCAGGGCTTGATGTCCTGACAGACGCTCTGGGGGTGGTGGTGGTGGTGATGGTGGTAATAGGATCCTCCAGCAGAAGGGTGGAAGGAGGAGATGCCGTTAAAGTTTAACACAAAATCTTTCCTGTCGCACACAGAGGAGTGGCTCTGATAGCGCGGGATCCCCACTGCAGGCAGAGAGGAGCAAGTTAATACAGGTGAACACATTCATATTCATCATAAAGTCTGATGGAGCATCCTAAACCGAGTGCTGCATCAAATCACTGTGTGTGTGTGTGTGTGTGTGTGTGTGTGTGTGTGTGTGTGTGTGTGTGTGTGTGTGTGTGTGTGTGTGTGTGTGTGTGTGTGTGTGTGTGTGTGTGTGTGTGTGTGTGTGTGTGTGTGTGTGTGTGTGTGTGTGTGTGTGTGTGTGTGTGTGTGTGTGTGTGTGTGTGTGTGTGTGTGTGTGTGTGAGGCCAACGTGAAATATCTTCAAAAATAAAATGTATAAACGGTTAGAATAAACACAAATAACTTTATTGTGTGAGCTAACATAAAGTAAATTGAGGATGCACAAGGCCTTATTTTATAGTGAAAATATTGTTTAAGCGATATTTATCCCTTCCTATAACAAGTTGGATAAACAGCTCTTAAAATTGGTTAATTCTTAACATTTTAGAAGAAATAACTTAATTCGTAATGATATATTTGGGGGGAATTTGCCTTAAAGCGCCTCACCAATACTTTCCAATACATATGTATTTGAAAAGGCACCTCGTTTTTTATTTAGCGATTTTAAAATAATCTATTTGGTGCTTTTATTTATTTATTTATAACAATGTACGAGTTTTTTTCCTCCCTGGAGAGCCCCTAACCTGCATGCTTATTTAATCTGACTCAGTGACCGTCATTTTGTGTAAGTGAGCCTCTATTTCCAGAAAGAGAAAAATAAATGGGAATGTCTGTGGCTTCAAGGTCATACGGACTCCAGATGTGACTGCGTTTTTCAGGGGAAGACAGCAGGCTTTATCCTCCGGGCCACAGCTCTCTGGCCGTTTCACAGACATCACACTGACATGCAGTGACCGAGCTGCTCTGCGCACTGCAACACATTTCTCCTCCTCAATTAGGACGCTGCGTACAGTTTAACAAGGCCTTCCGTCTTGTGGATACGCGCTGGGTGAAATCCTCCGCCGGTGTGGTCCGACCTGCTCAGTCTTTTTTTGGTTAACCTCTGGGACCCTTACGGGCTCCAGCATGGCCTGCTCGCCTCGGTGAAATCCCCAGACTTTAGTAAAGCCTCGGTGTGTTGTGTTCAAGCCAATGAGTGTGAACTGGGGAGGGGAATTAAGAACGCGATCGCTAAATAGCTGTTTATCCTAATCTATTCATTAGGAAACATGCCCCGTGAACACTTGTACGATGTGAGTCAGAGAATCCCACACACTGTGGATTAAATAGACTTCAGCATTTTCCATTAGAATATTAATGATTTATTGGCCTCAAATACATTTAGGAACTAAGGTTGTTATGGACCAATCATGGCCTTTTTGGTTTTCATTATTCTTTACATGTTCAATGCATCTTTATTAGTAAATAAAACAAGTTTAACAATCGTTAAATGTGTCGGCCACATATGTTGGAAGTAAACACTCATCCGAAAATACTTTAGCAGAAATGTAACTAAATAAATCAAACTATTAGGAAGTGATTACATATTTATTTATATTGCACGAATATGTAAACTTCAATTAAATATTATTGATGTATGAGTAGGCCTAATATAAAGGAACTTATTTTGAATGATGAGTTTTAACTTCTTGCAAGCATTTACATTTCTCACAGGCCTCTGTTGCCAGATGGATAATCTGGCAACACATTTAAAAAATAAAATCATTTTATTTTTGTAATGATCACCCCCAAACATATTATCTGTCGTATCCTTATTAGTCAGTGTGCTGTACCTGATATGTCGCTGCTGTGGCTGTCCCTGCCGTTCTGGTGAAGGTAGCTCTGCTCCAGGGAGTAAGGCGACATGCCGGAGTGTAAACCGGACGATGCGGGGCTGTTGGAGCTGAGAGGCTGCTGTTTGATGTAGGGAGACCCGCCGGAGGACGCCCAGTGTGCGGAGGAATTGGCGTACGGGGAGTGTCCGTCCAGCGCGCTGGCCATGGCCGGAGAGGAAGGCACGGGGCTGCTGCTGCTGTCCTGTCCGTACTCTCCGTTAGACGGCACGGGACAGCTCGCCATGTACGTGGATCCGGGGCTGGGGGACATGTGGGGTACGTGGTGGCCGCTGCTCAGCCCGTCGTACCCCCCGGCCATTGAATTGCTCATCATGTCCAAGTTGTAGCCGTTGCTGTGACAGGCGAGAGAGGCGGATGGAGCTTGAAAGTCAAAACTCTGCGGGAGGATGGAGGTTCCGAAGCCAATTCCGTTCATCATCCGATACATGGGCTTCAGAGCCTGACATTTTCTTCTGAAGCCTCGGGGTCTGCGTCGAAACGAGCCCTCCTCGAACATGAACTCGCTGCCTGGGTCGATGGTCCAGTAGTGGCCCTTCCCCGGCCTGCCCAGCCCTTTGGGCAGCTTGATGAAGCACTCGTTTAGGGACAGATTATGCCGCACCGAGTTCTTCCAGCCCTGATATGAGCCCCTGAAGAATGGGAAGCGAGCCTGCAGGAACTGGTAGATCTCACTGAGTGTCAGTCTCTTGGTGGGGGAGCTCTGTATTGCCATAACGATGAGAGCGATGTAGGAGTACGGCGGCTTCTCCGGTCGCCTTAAACCGGAGGTCGTCTTCTTTCCTTTAATGCTGGAAGAACTCTCTGTGGCGGCTTGTGAGCTCAGCATGTCCGGGTGCAGGACTCCGGACGCCGGGCTGGATCTCAGAGGAGGCGGAGGGTCCAGCTGCTGCTGAGGGGTCTCGGTCGTCATGTCAGCTCTGACGTGCGACTGGCGTATAGTAGAGCGAGGGAGGGAGAGAAGACGGGCCGTGAGATGTTTGAAAAGAGGAAAATATAACGAAATCCAGCGGTCAGTGTCCCTGCGTGAGAGCGTTGCACCGCCAGTGGTCCTCAGAATCCCAGAGCAAAATGGAGTGAAATCTGTGTCCAGTTACGCACGACTCTCCCCCGTTACGCACGGTGCTCCCTTGACGCATGCAGAACGCACGCACTGACAGAGAGAGGAAGAGGAAGGGAGAGTGGGGGGAGCTGGTTATCCACTGGAGACTCGCTGTCCAGGGTTCGGAGCTCCACTGGGTGTCACAGCGGCGCTAAGTGGTGCTGTGTGGCACGCCGGGTGGCCATCGAGCGCCTGAATAACCCCTCAAGTGGAGGAAACACGAAAAACCTTCGATTTATTGCGCGCAACTGTCCAGCCAAACAAAGTTCGACCACCTATCAGTTCATAAATCTTTCGTCCCTCTTCAAGAGCCCCCCCCTTCTTCTTATCCGCACTCTGCGACTGCAAAACTAACTGAAATCAGTGACGAATATAACCACCCCCCCTCCACCCTCTCGCCAAATTTGGCCCAAGTCCACTTACCGTTCTCAGCAGCGTTAAAGCCCCCTCTTTCTCTACTCTCGTCTTCTTTCCTCCCCCTCCCACCCACTCTCTCTCCAAATTCGGACTACACGCAATTAAGCCATCTATCAAACCTCCCCCAGACATCCTAATCAACAGCGCCACACGCCAGACGTAGGCTACAAGGTAAAAACCAGTATGCCCCCCCGTCGGTCCTTCACGTATGAAGTTGTGATTTCAGCCACAGATCATACATTTTCCTGACACGAATACACCAATATGTGCAGAAAAAGTCCAGCTTGCAATTGAAACCACGATGACACAAAACATTCACTTCGGGCCTTTACACGCCATCTGCGGCCGATGATTTCCAAACGCATCGCTGCGAAGCAATACAAAACGCACCCTCGTGTATTATTTGTATTATTTTGCTCATAATTTCCTCCCAAACGAGTCCAGAGGATAACAAAAACAAACTATCGCGGTGCCGTGCTGGGACGAAGGAGTGTGAGAGATGGAGAGGTGGTGGTCTTTACCGTGCGTGTGTAAGCGGGGGGTTGCTCTGAGTAAATGACTTTGACATGAGTGGAAGCAGGCTTTTTCCATCAAGCCCGGCCCTGGATACCACACACAGCGCGCCAGTGTCAGCTTACCGCCCCGGGCCAGAGCCTGTCCCATGGGCCCCGCGTTCATTAGAGAGAGAAAAGCGAAATTAGGCGAGCGGGCGTCGACAGTTTCCTCCCCTATGGAGACATCACACACAGATTTGTCCAACATGATGGAGTTATATATCCCATAAAGGTAATATCAACATCCGTGCTGCTGCGACGGAGATCATTGAAGGAAAAAAAAAGTGGCTTTCGCAGAGCTTTTTGGATAGGTTGTGCATGCTTGTCTTTATATTTTTTAGGTTTAATTTAAGGTAGGCCTACATTTAATTGCGTCTTTTTTTGTCCTGCAGGCTCACGATGATAATGTTTGCATGATATTAAACATTTACCATCAGTGGAGAAAAAAGCTCCACATTCCTACGTTGCGTCCTAAATATGTGTGCACGTGATTGCGGAATCAATCTCTTTAAGTTTAGATATAGCCTGGAGAGTTTCCTAAACAATAAGCAGCAACAATGATAACCTTTTGCACAACAAAGGACGTTCGGATAAAATCATTTTCCTCTATGACACACTAACGGCCCCAGAAATGTCCGGCGACATCAAAACGTATGACCCCCGCCGAGATCAGGATGCCTCTGCTCGCAGAGGGAATCTTTGTTCTGGGAGCGCTTTGAAGACGGCTGCTTTTACGCACGGAGATTATATGAGTTCCTAATTTAGCTTTTTGGAAATATCGAGTGACCATCGGCCTCCACGAGAGCTATTCAGAGGTGTTTTAGAGGAGGTTTGCCTTTGGAGTCCCGATTAGAGGCCTAAAGCCGACACAATACGGCCTTATGTTTGTTTTCATGTTTAGGCTGAAATATATTGTTTATCCCTCATTAAATATTAGATAGATTGGATTTTGTAGGAATGTTTGACGGCAGTTTGACCTCAGGTAACCTGTTTTAGAACACTTTTGGGATTTGAATACAATTATACACTAAATGTATTACATTATATAAATTAAATTCTAGGGATCCTCTATTTCTCATTAAAAAGAGAAAACTATACTGATATTTAGAAGTTTTTCCCAAATAACATACACAAACAAGTTTCATATAATAACAATTAGGCCTTTCTTAAATGCCCCATGCTTTGTATCGTTGTTATACTATACAGGCCTGTAACACACATCATTAACAAAACAACAACAAACACCGAGTTCAGCTCTTTTTGAATGGTTAGTTAATATTGTTTCGGCTTCTCCTGTGCTTCCTTTGGCGAGGCAGTGAGCTTTGGAGCTGCCTCTCCGGGACTGTGAGGTCAGGCGCGGTTCAGTCTGCCGGAGTGACACACTGTTTGGACTTCCTAACATTGTGCCTGCCTTTAAGCTTGGTTTCATAACACTGTGGGCCTTTTTCATACAAGCAGCCACAGGCATGAGTTTCTGCTCAGGCAGCGTGGTGTTAAGTTCGAGACAAGTTAAAAATATAAATGCAGAGAAAGGCTGTTTATGAATGCGCGTCATGATCCAAGTTAATATTGGGATATTCCTGCAGACAGGTGTGCTGTTCCGGTGTTTCACCTGCAGGTTGCAGCATTGTCCCTTAAACAGGAGCAGCTCTCACCTGTCACCTGTCAGCCTGCCGAGCACAACTTCCGGTTTAAAGCCTCATCATGCACGCGTGTAGCCATCAGGAGGGGCCCGAGACGCAGAGAACAGGCCTGAGCAGTGTCAGTGAGTGTTATCAGAACATAATGTTCAGATGAAAAAATAGGCCTACAGGATATCTAAATTTAGAAATGTGCAAATTAATGTTGCCCCCTGCATTAGAGGAACCCACAATTCCAACATTAAAAAAAATATTATATTGCAATTATGTAATTTAATATAGGCCTAAGGTATTCATGGGGAATATTTCATTTTGAATAATGAAATGTCGCTTTCATTACATCTGAAAGAATATCTATGTTGTCATTTGTATCAGTCTTATAGCAGGTTACTCTTTTTATTCTGTCTTATTTATTGTAGTATATTTTGTGGAGGCCTGTGGCACAGTGGACTAGTGCGTTGGTGTTCGGATCAGGGGAGCACAGGTTCAAACCCCACTGCAGTCAGCATGTCGTTGTGTCCCTGGGCATGACATGCACTTCACCCCAAATTGCTCCCGTGGGGATTGCCCACAGTATTGAGTATGTAAGTCGCTTTGGATAAAAGCGTCTAACAAGTAACAAGTAACATGTAATGTAATATTATTCTTGTTTAATTATTATTCTTGTTACATGAATATCATAAAGTAAGCACAAATATTTTTTCAGGAACGCTTTTTTGGTTCGATGATATTATGCTAGGTGCACTCCAGAAAAATCTGAGGTAGTTCAATAAAAGAACAAATATAAGGAATTATTGAAGTAAAAATGTGCTCTCGTTTCTAAATATAGAGTTCACAAAGGTTGTTTTTAATAGTTTTTTTAAAGGACAGATGTCTTTGAGATTTAACAAAAACAATGTCTCGTCTCATGGAGCAGCTGGTGGGTCTGGGGTCAGTTTCAGGACCGTGGAGAGCAACAACTGCAGGACAGTGTGCGTAAAAAAACATAATATTGCGTGTGCATGAACATCTGAACACAAGACCTGCTAAAAATATAATCAAAATAATATTTATGTTTTGATGATTTAAAAGAAAATACGTTTTATGTATTTAATTTTTGTCTTACATTTTACACGTTTTACGTTGCATCTCTTTGTCATTTTATGGGAGATACTGTTATGCATTGATCTCGACGTATACTGATTACATGCATCGACATTGTTAAAATATGTTTTAGTAAACACTGCGTAACCCATATTAAATCACATGAAAGTATGACAAAAACGGCAGAAGTATTTTCTCTATTTGCCTTTATTTTTGAGTAGGTAATTTTTATATTGAACTATAAACACTTTTAAAACTGGGAACCCTTTTTGTGCCAGATTAAATAAACAGAGCCTTATAAAAACAAATCATTATTTTATTTATTTTATTATTTAAGACTTTAGGTAAAAACGTTTCACTGCAACACTAATGTCTTGTTGGCTGTGGGCTTAACCACAATACAACATAGCATAATAATTATAACAATAGTTTGTTATGTTAACTCTTCATTATATTTTTATCTGTTTGTTTGCTGTGATATCTGCCTTGATTTCAATATTTTAATATAATTAGCTGCATTCTCTAATTTTATTTTTAATAAGCTTGCCAAAAAACAGTCCTGGAATCAAAGTAAAGGACAATATAATTGTTTTGTTTGATTTTTTGATTTTGACTTTGATGAGTATGATTCGGAAGGTAATTACCAATAGACTGTAACACCAATAATCCCGTTATTTTCTGCCTTTTCAATGAACTCCACCGCAGGACTTTCTCCTGTTGAACAGGTGTAACCCCCCCCCCCCCCCCCCCCCCCATTCCCTCTGTACACGTGCCTCTGATCTTTCCCTTTAATCTCTGTAATGAAGAACTCATTGAACATCAGGGTCCCATTGTCTCACGTTTTTATTCATAAAAATAACCAGACATGCATGAATCATTAGGAAAAACATCAGGCATTTCCATGCGTTTCTAGTGCAGCCACGTGACTCTCATCGCAGCTCAGTCAATTTTTTTAATATATCTACAACAATATTGTACACAGCAGTTCATACAAAACATGAACATATAAATAGATGAACAGTTGTACGTTTCACCATGGCGCTTGTTTGCCGTCATACAGTGGAAATGACCAAAGAACCATGGACACAAGAAGACACACACTCTTTAAACAACACGCACACAAACTCTGACACACACACATACACACATAAACGCAGTGGAATGTCCTGCGATGACAGCAACTATTAGCCAGTCACCACAATCCGTTATATTAACAACATGTGTGTTTCCCTCACTGCAGAATGACTTACAGTACAGACACTCAAACAGTTAAACAGCTAAAGCACTGAAAGTTACGAGCGCCCACAAAGTGCACATCATGGATCAACACATAGAGTCTGACAGCAGTCCTCGTGCTTTATGAGAGCAGGGAGTCTATTTGGAAACCTCGCGCCTTGTTGGGCATATTAAGCGCGTGCAGAGCGGCCTCAGGTGGTGTGTGCTGGAGGTATGTGAGTGCATCCCTGCCGGGCTCCGTGCTGCTGTACGCCCCCTCTGACAAGTACTGTGCCGGGTAGCTCAGAGTGTAAGGCAGTATGTGGGCCCCTGGGGACCAGTAGAACCGGGGGGCGTGGGTCTGTGCATCCACGTGGATGTCCTCCCTCCGTTTGAAGGGTGTGCTGAGGATGCTGTCGATGGCGAAGGAGCTGGAAAACTTGACCCCCACCCTCTCCTCCGGGAGGCGTGTGTCCTCGCTCAGGATGTCCGTGCTCTCCCGCTCCTTGCCGGACCTCTTGGCGATGCGCTTCCTCCTGCGGCGGAACACCCCGTCCGCGAAGGTGTACTCGCTATGCGGGTTGAGCATCCAGTAGTTGTCCTTGCCCCAGGGTCTGGAGGGGTCCCGCAGAACTTTGAGGAAGCAGTCGTTCAGGGACAAGTTGTGGCGCACCGAGTTCCTCCAGCCGGTGTAGCTGCCGCGGAAAAACGGGAACTTCTTCATCAGATAGTCGTTGATCTCCGCCAGGGTGAGGCGGCCGCTGCTGGACTCCCGGATCGCCATGGCGATGAGGGCGATGTAGGAGTAAGGTGGCTTGGGTCTGCGGGTGTAGGGCTTCCCCTTGCTGGCTTCCCCGCTCGGGGCGACAGGTGCCGGGCTGTTGGCCACGAAGTCCCCGTCCGACCCCAGCTCGTCCCCGGATAGAGGAGACGGGATTCCCCCCTCTGCGTCTAGGCACAACTCCACCGGCTTCTGCGCGAAGTGGTGTGCAGAGAAAACTTCTAGTTTCATTTTCTCCTCCAAAAAAATCTGATTGTTTCTCTTAAGTCTCCTCCGTTAGAGTGTTATGTGCTGAGCGGCAGAGCAGGTGTCCTGACTGCAGAGCAGTGGCTCAGTGTGTTTGTGTTATAGAGGCTTGTCTTTATCGCTGGAGGCACCCTGAGCCTCAGTCTGGAGCAGAATACAGATCTGTCTCCGGAGACACGATTGTCTTGCTATAATATAATGCCTAGGCAAGGGACGGCCCACAGGCGGGGTTTCCAGCCCCAATCCATTGAAGCGATTGAGTGATTTAGTGTATGTTTACAATTGGACGCTACCGTGCCACGCCAGGGAGGGAGGGAGTAGGGGAGGGAAGAGAGAGAGGGCAGGTATGAACAATAATTAGTCTGAGATGCAACCAGTATCTATCTATCTATCTATCTATCTATCTATCTATCTATCTATCTATCTATCTATCTATCTATCTATCTATCTATCTATCTATCTATCTATCTATCGATCGATCGATCGATCTATCTATCTATCTACTTTCTTGTTCTATGTTTGTCTGTCTGTCTTTCCTTTATTTTTCCAAAAGTAGTTTATCACACAGATAATAAACACTTATGTAGCCTACATCAACGTTTCATAACACAATAGCTCTTCTTAGTTCCCCTTCTCCTATTTGGATTTCATTCAATTCTTGAGAGAGTCAAAAAATAGTTAAAATGCCTTTTACCAGGTCCAGTTTTTAGATTGGTTTACTCGCTTCTTATGAAAACACTTAGATTTAAGGTTGTTTATTGGGGAATATTATCTTTTTTCGCACAACAACAAAGCCTCCAGGGAGGGTTGAACATTATGTAAATGAAAAAATTAAATAATAAAAACATTGAATTCATAAAAATGAAAGAACACTAAACGGAAACATGTAGATGAATGTTATTGTTCACATCAACCTGCTGCTCACGGCACTGGTGGAAAGGGGAAGTAATGCAGACGCACATCTGAAATAATAGAGATGGGTTTGGAGGAGTTCCAATGAATGATATGTAACTCTCGGGTTAAGTAACAGGGTTGAGGAGGGAATACAAAACAAAAATAGATTGTTTAAGAGGTGATATAAAGTTCAGAGAACAACCACACCTGCATGCAAAGAAACACTAGAGCAACAAAAGCCAGAACAGGCTGAACCAGTGATGCAAATAAGAGGGGGGGGGGGGGGGGGGGGGGGGGGGAGCAGTGTCTGTCTCTCAAACAATCTGGAAATATCTTACTTTGGGATGTAGAGGGGAATACTTCTAAAGAATATTATTTTTTGGGGCTTTTTATGTAGACCATTTTTCTGACATTATGGTTTAGAAAACACTATTGAGTGCTATTGATTAAAATGTATATTGTGAAGAAAAAGTGGCATATCATAGCATAGTTTAAGGATAGTCAGATAACTGAGAGGCAGGGCCAGACCCAGATATTTTGTGTTCCTAGAATTTTCTTTTTGCAGTGGAGGCTGGTGGTTATTTCCCCATAAAGCCTGCAGTCTGCACCGCCCTTGATGTCCCCTTTGAGCTGTCGAGTACCAAGTTACCACGAAATAAAAAATCACCATGAATGGAGAGCTCTTATTCCATCCACAATGCAGTAAACATTCAGAGAGACTCAGTATCTTTTAAATACATCTCAAAATGTCAAATACTGTATCTAGGTATTCATTACATTCACATCAAAGTGCTTGTAAAGTATTAGGCAGATATAGAGCAGGTCATGGTAAAACAATCCCCAATAAAATCACACCATTTTATTTAATTTTCAGTTTTTCTGCCATTAGAAATGATTTGTTTGTGCCATGCTGACTTTAGTCGTCTTCTTGCTTTCACTGATTTGCTTAAGCTATACAGCCAATCACAGCGATTTCTTTCACTGATGGACTCTGCAGCCATTTAAAATGTTGAATCAGCTAAAATTAGAAACACTTTAGTCTAGTTAGCCAGCTAAAAGAAAACGCAAATATTGAGCCAAAATGGTCATGAATAGACAGAGGAAAATGCAGGACCTTCAGTCTATTTTAAGTCTTGTCTTTGCTGTAACCCCAATTTATTGATATACATTTCTGGACCTGATGACCGAATAATAAATGACACATAAATTAATGACACATTTGTCTGCAGATGCTTCGTCAAATATATTCAATACGCTTATAGGGAGTGTAGCTTCCCTAACAGGTTTTAAGTGAACTGATGTTCCTGACACCTGTAAAGCATTTGTCCCAGTAACTCTTCTCCTGTCAACAGCCTTCAGCCAGCTGATGGTGCAGAGCGAGGCTTGGAGAGTTAACGTGAGTTATGAGCTTGGCTTCGGGCCAGTAATAATCATTAAACTGTCTTCTCCGGCACTCCTCCGATCTCAGCGGCTCGGACTTTGCTGAGACCTGAACAATTTACTGTAAGTTCAACTCTGTATACATACACCTTGTTTATGAAAATATTTATAGTGGTGCATTTTGGGAATTGTGCTTAAACAGACCCACATGAAAAAAAGGAGGAATAAATCATGTGACAGTAATACCATCATATATGAGAAAAGGTCACTGAAAACTTGCCGTCTGTTCATGACAGCACTGAGATATTAATCTATGTTTACCACCTTCAATGGTTTGTGTGTCTACATGCTTAAATGTGATCACCTTGGGATTACATGACAGCAATGATTAAAGAGTATACCCAACACTGTTGGTGTGCGCATGAGTGTGTTAAAGCCACCGAGTTTGGAGGATAAGTAGATTAATTATGTGTACATTGCGCATGAAATCTGTTTTTCAAGTACTGTAAATTAAAAAAGGCCGGATGACAGATAAGCTCCAAAAAACCCAACAAAAATACATAATTATTCTGTCGAATGTCACTGTTCATCCCTGGAATAGAAATGAAAGACGTATGTGGGCTTGATTGTAAACATTATCCTAAACAGTGGGTTTACAGTAGGTTTTTTTGTGTATTGTCCCTCCGTTAGCATGTTAAGGTATATACACGCCAGAAACAATCAATCTAGTGCTTTCTGATAACAAAAATGTGATTAAATGTTCATTCTAGATCTTGGAAAAAGGATTGGCAAAACTGAAAGTCTACTTGCTAGCTTTTCCAATCGATTCCTAAACATATATCACATGGTCTACTAGGACACGGTGTTTTCTCAGTTGTTTTGTAAATGGACGTGTTAAAAATGCCATGAAGAAATCATACCAGCAACAGATCCATCGTCATTAATAACCTTGTATTTTAAAAAGTTACTCACAGTCTTACACACATGGTTAATATTCGAATTGAATCTGAATGAAAAGGCAACAAAACGACTTGATAAGGTTGATGTTAACATCATGGCATTCAAGGTATTGTTTAAAATATGTAGGTCATGCTATTTAAAGACACATACGTAAATTAAAAAAGGTCAATGTTGACCACGGATTTCTCGCGAGACACAAACTGGTCTCCTGGGTAAACTTCCGGCGTATGTTTGACCCATCCATCTCAACCCCCTTTCCGTGTTTATTTAGCATAGTATTGAGTATTGAGTATAAACACCCCTTCTGAAGAAGAATGTGGGCTGTGTTTGAAATCTCTGGACAGAGGTTGTGGTTGGACCTTGAGTTAGGAGTGTTTTGTCAGATATATGTCAGCATAAAAGCATAACATACTAAATCCTGACTTTATTCTATAGGGTTAGGGTTGATGGCCTGAGAGTGAAAATTCAGCCAGCTTTTCTATATGTTTGTAGTTCTTGCTACTCAAATGTAGCTAAAGGGAAATGTTATCTTGATAACTGTTGTAGGAGAGGAAGAGGAACCTTTGTTTCCATTGTCAAAGTACATTTTTTGTGGCAGTGATGTAAAAAATGGGCAATGCTGACATTGCTCTGTACATTTATGACAGCTCTTGGACATGCCATGCCCTCAGAACAGTTGGAGTCCAGAGCCAGGTCAATATCAGAAACTCTGTAGTTGTAACGGGAGAAAGGAAGTCATAGACCAAAAGTCGTCAGACATCCTCAAATCAAAATTAGAATTGCTGCAGCAGCTGGAGGGTTGAAACCAAAATGTTTTTGTTGAAACTCAGGAGGACGACCGCTGTGAGCCTAAAACCAGAGCTGAGGGAAACAGCGGCATGTGTGCTATCATTATCCCCGCCACTGTACAACACTCTTACAAGACACACTGGTGGTAGGTGTGCCTGCGTGTATTTTCTTCTGTGCAGAAGTGATAAGGCTGTATTTGATTTCAGGTACTCTGCCAAGACGTCTACACACACCTGCGCTGAAGTGATTTGGTGTGAAAGGCAGCACACCTGTTTTCAGTTTTAATCTTCCACATGACAATTTGAAATCAGAAGTGGAAAGACAATTTCCCCACAGGGATCAGTAAAGTATCATATTATCACTCCTCCCTGGATATTTTGGCTTATCTATTTACATTGCATCATTTGAGAAGGTCTGGATCATCTTTCACCTTTAGGTTCTAATGGAAGAAGATATGTTTCATAAAGTTAAATGGCTTTGATTACAAGGTCATTGAGGTCAGAGAAGTCTCCTACAGTAAGACTAGAAAAACACATCATGCTTATACAACCCGTTAATAGCTGTGTCTGCTAAAATTGGCACCTTGAGATTCAAAGTGTCTCCTTTGAGCCAGAAGAGGAATATCTTTTAAGTGCTGACATGAGTGGAATTCCAGTAATGTAAATTCAACGGGTGAATCCTTCGCAGCTCCAAAAATAGCCCCGCCTCTGTGGCGGTCTGCGCTCACACGCTAACCCTTGTCTGCATGTCTCACAATGACATCTTACCTGTATCTAATCTTTGTTTTCTTTCTTCTCTATGAGTGAAGGGTGTCCAGCCCCCATGTCTTTGTATAAACAAAGTGTGGGCTGTGAAGAACGGCAACAAGAACTGCTGCGTGGCTGAGATTCCCAAGATTCCCTGCAGCAGATGTAGCCTTGACAGAGGCTGCTGATAATCGGCATGCTTCATTTACACAGGTAGGTACGGCAATGTGTCTACTTCAAAACCAACCTTAAAAAGAGACAGACATTCCACATCAATTCCCCTCATTCCTGCACTCGTCACAGTAGGCACCAGCACAGGGCTTTGTATATGGGGGTGTATGTTTGTCTGCAACTGTGCGTCTGCTCAGGTGTGGGTGTGAAAGTGTGTGGGATTACATATTTGCTTCGGCTAAATAGAAGAGTAAGACGCATACATTCCATCTAGTTTATTCTTCGAGAAGTGATTACTGTAATTACTCAACAATGCGGCCTTCCATGCGTTTGCTGCCTGCTTTGTTGCGTCTCTGCAGAATCATACCTTTGTGTTTTGGAAGATAAATGGTGGGGGGGCCTGGTCCATGTAATCAGAGGCACACCTGAACACTTAACAGTGACAAACAAAAAGTTCCCACAAACTACTTTGATACGTCAAGCAAGAACCTTCCATATTGAATGCACTAAGCAACTGTTGCATGTAGCATACACGTTTTACTGTTGGATACCTGGTACACACAGACAGATACAGTACATGCAGTGACACAAAGAGTTTCATGGGCTATGTGATGAGCATACATCTTGGCTGCTGTCAACGATTAATAAATAAAATCTGACAAAACGAAGCGCCATATCCTGCAGTCAGTTGGCAACCACATGTTGCTATTTTAGGTTACCCTGCATTCTTACCTGAGGTGCTCACACCTTGCTAGACAAACAGAGAGAAAAAAATAGATAGATACAAATAAACGGAGCCAACAGGGTGTAATTAAAGTAAGTAAGGAAAGAAGTGAAGGACAGGTGAAGCGCAAGTGAAAGCAGCCTGGCACTGTCAGTACCTAAATCTCATGCAATGGTAGTGATGTCATTCCGTGTCCCCCATTGTATTTTATTGCTTTGGTATGCAATACACTTTTATAATTCCTACATGAGCGTGCAAAGAGTGGGTTGTTTTTTTCTTTTTAGAGAAAAAAGTGTAACCATGGTTAGCCCAAAATGGCTCTGAGGTAAATCCAACAGCACCTCAATAATTCGAAGTTCCCCACTAGTTACCTTAAGTGGAGCTCTGATTGGCAGTGCTCATGTAGTCAGCCAAGATACCGCTTAAGTTACACTCTGGTCAGCCCAAGCAAATCTCTTGCTATTTCCCCAATGGTCAGCCCATGGACCCATCTGGTGAGCAGCTCCGGGTGGCAAAAGAGCTCATTTGGTTCCTCAGTGACCTTTTTGACCCAAAGTCAAGCTTCTGGTGAAACCAAATGTATTTTCTCCAGACTAAAATACACCTTTTCTTAACCTAACTGCCAATTTGTTTGGCTCAAGGTCCACCCTTTTTAACCAAGTGGTCATCTAGTCATAAAGTACTCATCTCGGGGGCTTAGCAGCCGTAAAATACCTGAACTTATTAAGCAAACCTGAATCCCAACCCCAATGGAAGAGGAACCCCAGATGGTCACACCATTTCCTCTGCATGTTGTTAACCCCTTATGTAGTGTTAGTGATTGTGCATGACAATATGTGTACTTTGTTGTCTTATATTTATGTCGACTCTTATCCTTGACATTGCACACCTGAACACCTTTGTTGACTTCGAACAGATTGTCCAAAAACCTGCGATCAGATGGTAGTCTGCAGCATAGAGAAACCCAAAACACAAGGCCATCAAGAGCGAAGCAGACCTCAGTGCACCCCTTAACCCTGCCTGTAAAATGTTACTGTTAGTGTGTGTCTGTCAATGAACCTCCTCCATGCGGGCAACACAGGCTCAATACCTGCCCGCTATCGTCCAATTCAGCTCTTCACACGCTAGAGTCCCCTCGCATGCCGAGCTGGGAGACTGGGAGGGAGTGTATGAGCTGGGGGAATGAGGGGTGGATAAAGAAGAAAAAGGAGCAATGATTGATTTTAGCCATAGACACCTCGCTTTATCGCTGCAGCTGATAGGACCTACCTCTATTCAGCAGTGCTGTAGGCTGTTTTTGTGTAAGCATAAACACAGGGCCAAATCAGTACCTGCGTTGCACTGTTTACCTGGCAGCCGTTCAGCCCTTTTCTGTCTAAACTTGAAATAGGATCCAAACACTCTACTCACGCATAGAGGTTTGCACGAGATGTTTCGCCTGCCTCTCAACCTACCGCGGGGCTCCGTAGCGCTATTTTTGCACCGTCTCTTTTATTTCTTTGATTGAGAGGTGGAACATCTAGCTCGGGGGCTTTAACTGCAAACATAGCAGTGCTTTTGAGCAGTTACCAAAGAGTCATAACCACAGACAACCCCAACAAACCAATCCCTGATTGACAACATTAGTCTCTGGGTTATATTTAGATTCCCCTTTTCTCACCAATATGTGTAATTTCAATAGAAATTTAGATTTCTTGGGATTTAGGGTCTATTTACTGTAGCTTTTGCGGACATCTTTTAGTAATAGAGCATTTTAAAGGGGCACTGTACCAAGTTCCTATTAAGCCTCTTTTGTGGCAGAAGGGTTTGCTTGAACCCCAATACTATACTGAATGTGTACCTCAAATATTCTCAAACTTCCCTGGTCTACAACCACATTTTGTAGGTTTACAAAGACTAATGACGTCATCCAGCTAGACAGCTGCCAGATTTAAATGTGAATTTGATGAAAGAGTTTAGTATTTAACAATACAATAGAGTGTTAAATCAAAACTTCAACGTATTGAAAGCAAGTACCCAAGAAATCTCCCCCATGTCTCTCTGTCTGATCACTTGGTTGGTCCACATCCCAAAACAGAGAAAGTCTAACTAACCCCTTTTCCCCCATTCACATATCATTATGTTTCTGATCTCTGTAGATCTTCCATGGCTCACTACAGGGGCGATTAAACCCGGGCTCCTGTGCAGATGCTACTGTTTGTAGTACGTGCTATTAGATATTGATCCGGTGATAATTCGTAAATTATTATCATTAGGGATCGGAAGTTTGATTGGAAAAAAAGGTCTAATCTCCTCCAGCTGGCTGTTTGGTTATAATGTGTCCTGCCTCCGCTCCGGCATTGATTCAATGGAGCAAACAGCAGCTGCCTGGCTGCACAGCAAACCCCAGCACCCATATAAGATCATATAAAATGTTAGATAGAAGGTAACATATAAACACAGGACACTCCTCTGTTAGGTCAATGACTCTAGCTGCAAGTTTCGACGATTTTAAATATTTTTCTGAGAAATCCTGTTTTGTCTAACATTTGGCAACTCTATATAATGCAATACCCATGAGCCTCTGAGGCCGTCAAGAAGAAGTCAGCCAGTTGTACAAAAAATGGCAATAACAAACCATAACAAATTCTTCGTTGTTTCACCTGGGAACAAAAGACAGTGCCCAAGCTGATTAATAGTTCATCATTTTAAGCAGTGTGACGATACATTTCTCTCCGAAAGGCAATTTGAGATTCTCAATTAACTTCCCCTTCTTTAAAGGTCCCCTATTATACTATTTTTCATCATTATTTTATAGGTCTCAGATATATAGAAAACATGTCTCTTTAGTGTTTGGCTTGAAATACCAAACAGATCATGCATTGTAGCATCCCATAAAATAAGGAGCCACTCTCCACGCCCCTCTACGAGATATTTGGTTAAAAAGAACACAATGGCGCTGTTGGAGGAGATTCAGGTGATAAGGTGGGGGGGGATTGGCTAATGGATCAGGACAAAAAGTGAGCGAATCTTTTTTCCTGAAACTTTCAGAATCTCTTTCCACAGAGGGGAGGACACATGTTGATGTATAAAATACATGACAATGTGGATTTTGCACAATAGGTGACCTTTAAATGTAAACTTTCTTGTGTGCTTCTTTTGTACTGCGGATCTAACCGGTAGAGTTTAATGCTGATCCTAGCTGAGGTGCTTGAAATGTGACTCACACAACTTTGTTTATGGGGAAATTAATGACACTTTTACTGTACTTCCGAAAAAACATAAGTGCACCAGATCTATTGTCACCCCATGCAAAAGTATTACACTTCATGTATTTATGTATGTGTTTACTTTTGGAATGCATTGGCGTTCTATGGGAAGGAGAAACAAATCAGGCTGTGTATAGACAATAGATTATACATTACATTTAATTTAGCTGATGCTTTTATCACAAGAGACATACAATAAGTGCATTCAACCATGAAGAGACAAACTCAAAAGCAAAATCATGCAGGTATTTATTATATTTATTAGCCCAACCAGATTAAGTGCTACTGCATTAGCTTCAGACAAGTCCTTTGTAAGTGCTACGTACAGAAGAGAGAAGTTATTTGTTCTCTTCTTTTTTTATATGCAAAGATTCAGTTGAAACAGTTGGGTTTTCAGTCTGCAACGGAAGATGTGTGGACTCTGCTGTCCTTATATCAATGGGGAGTTGTTCATCCATTTCAAGGGCTTTTTGTTGAGTGGTACCTGGGTCCCACTCGCGCTGAAGGAGTTGAAAGCCGATTGGCCGATGCAGAGCAAAGTGTGCATGCTGGAGTGTAAGGTTTAATCATTTCCTGGATGTAGGAAGGGGCTGATCCATAGACAGCACAGTAGGCCAGTAGCTGTATCTTGAAGCGGATTCAAGGCAGCCTAGATAGCCAGTGAAGGGAGCGGAGGAGCAGTCTAGTGTAGGAGAACTTTAGGAGGTTGAGGATCCGTCGGGCTGCTGCATTCTGGATGAGCTGCACTTGCAAGTAGATCAGGAGGGAGTTCGAGAACACTGGAAACATTGAACCGTTGACTTTAATTAAATGTATAATGACAACATCGTACACAAAATAATACAACTTTTTTATTTCAACTTAATATTATTGAACATGAGGCTTATCAATCAAACATAAACCTTTTCATTAGTTTTGATGGATGCCACCCATGTGTAAACTGCCAATGATCAGCAGTTTTGGGCATATTTTTGTCACAATCTCCAACCCTTGTGTTTAATTTGGAAATAATTGGCCTTAAATGTGCCTATAATCTCAGATTGTTTGACTGCCCCTGCATGCCAGAGAAACAGGTTTGGCCATTGGGACAGCCAGGTGGATGGAGGGGAGGGAAACGGCAGCACCTGTTAGATGACTGGGATGGGTGGTTAGCTGCATGCTAACGGTAGAATTACGGGATTAAATGCAGCAGTGGTATTGTTCGTTTTCAACTCAAATGACCCTCAGCTGTGAGCGTCTCGCTGTTTTTGCAGTTTCAGAGCTGAGACAAGAGCATTAACATTTCCCTGAGGTGTTGTAAGACGTAAATAGAATCACTGCTCAGTGAACGGTGAACGCCTCTGCTACACACAAGTCCAATTATCTAAAACTGCTCATAAAAAGAAGAAGAAATTCTGGCTCCCATTCCTATCAGGAGCTTTGATGCTCCCCCATCACTCTAATTGAACTATCTCTGAAAGGCGTTTTGAGAAAACAGTCAGTAACTAGGCCTATTTATACAGCTACACACCTGACCAGGCATCTATCCAAACAAAAGGTGAATTTGAACCCAGCCCTTGCGTGCCTATCCTGCGCGGGCGCCTGATTAATTACAGTGTGGCCGTTAAAGCGAAGAAAAACTAGCTGATGAAAAGTAATCGAGTCTGCAGGCTCAACCTGCCCAAACAGCATCATGCGTGATAGCTTGTAAAACTCTCCATCCTGCTCTCCCACACACCCCACCCCCCTCGCCTCCCACCTCTGCTCCGGGCCCATTCGTGCAGACGAGGTAAAACATCTCCCTCGCTGTGTCAGAGCCCTGCAGGTGGGCCCCGCGTGCTCAGGTAGATAATATCACTGTTACTATAGACTGTGTTTGGGTTAGCTCAAAAACACTTTTCACAGCAGCAGCAAAACAAAGTGCTGTGTGGTGCGTGATAAGAGCAGGAGCTGCTCCCTACAAATTAACCTGTCGAAAAATGTTGGCCTCGCACGAGACACACACATAAAACCTGCTCCTTCTTTTTTTTACACAAGTTAACATGATGTTCCTCTGGGAGCAGGGAAACAAATCTAGAGATTTCTAGAGAATTACGAGACTTCTCTTATATGTAATCCACCAAAGGAATAATGTTAATCCAAAACAGTGAAATAAGCCTTTAATGTTGTGGTGGTTATGTTACGGGATCGAGCTGCCTTATATCCAGATTGAAAGCATTGGAATGATTGGAGGAGTTACTCTGCTTCTAATCTGCATACTGCTTGTGCTGGAGACTTTATAAATGGACTTTCTTTAAACAAAAGAGGCATGAATAGCTCGAATGTGCTCAGGGCCAGAAGCTGGGATGGCTTCCATAAACAGATCACCCAGGTGGTCCATGTGCGAGGGAGGGAAGGGAGCTATAGTTCAGAGGCCTGCTGCTGCAATCACAAACCTGGATCTTCTTATTTCAGGAGCTCCCTTAATGTCCCAGTAAAGGCCTGAACTTCTGTTGATGTGAACCTATTCATATTTAAAGCTGACTGGCAAATACAAACCTTGTTCCATGAAGGAATTAAAGAAGACTGAAGCACACAGAATGTAGCTGTTGCTTACAGATCCCTCCAGTGTCATATTGCATATGAGTACCCTGTTTGGCGTCTGGCCGAAGAAGCACCCCTTACCTGTGATATCATCAGAAAATAACACAGACTGTCATGAGCTGTTGATAAAGTATACCAATGATATAACATTTGAGCTAAATATGTTAGCTTTTTATCTAAACATATTGGTATTCCTATTGCTATAAATATTAAGTTTATTTTAATCATCTCATTATTTTTACTTTAAACATACTCTCTACATGAATGGACTTGCAAAAATAGTTGTGTCAATGCCAAAAACAACTCAAAACAATGGCACCTCCACACCCAAATACAATCATTTGATTCGTAATTGCAAACGTAAAAATCAAAAGTAAGATCATAGGCCCTAATTTTTTTGTTTACAAGAGGCAGGTTTATTGAACTCAGCACAATGTTATACTTCTAAAACACCCACTCCTTACACGCCTCTGGTCCTGTGTGTCTTTGTGCTTTAAAGTTGTTATTGTGAGCTGCCGGGCCACACCATAACGGCTCAATAGTTTGTGGATGGAAAAACACATTTGTCACACCTACACACACTTACGTCAAGTGACGGGTGTATTCCTCATCTTCAAGACAGGTGAGGGATCAAACCAACAATACCAGACGCCTGTCTGCTTTATGCAATGTTTAGATAGCATTTTACATAACTAGCGTGTTCTTTGTGGCCCCTTTTATCGTGTGTTGAGATTGATGCGTGACTGACATTGACCCGGGGCTTTGTTGTCCGGCCCCTATCTTGTTTCTTATCAAATGGACCCAAGTTATTGTGGGGGGAGGGGGTCCATGGTTTATGTACAATGTGCGTGACAGATCACCTGTCACATGGTAATTTACTCAACATGTCCAAACATACTTAAGCTATTAGCTGCTCGCCCCCATGTTTTTCTAAAAAAGGATTAGCATGAAATATGAGGAAACAGTGAAGTCAATCTGGGACTCTGATGGTAACCCAGCCAGTGTTTCACAATGCCTAATAGTGTCAGGTAATATCTGTGAGTCATCGTTGAGAGTATGCCATCGCGTGTGTGTGGATCAGTTGGGGTTAGTATGTGTGGGCGCTATTAAAAAAGAAACAGGTTCTTCTGAAATTGTATCTGTGCAGATATCAATAGCACAGGGATCACCATGCAAGGGGTTCCCTCCACAGTCACAAACAAAGCTCATGTTGATTTCCTGGCTTTTGTTTACTGCTGGGTTTGGCATTCAGTTTTGGCCTATAATGCTCTTATGATTCAACTTCTTTACTGGGTTTGGAGGTGAGGACATGTCTGTGGCTTAAATGCCGCAAAGGTTTTTGTTAATGTTTTGTTCTGCTTGCTTGCTCCCTGAGTGAAGCTCTAAAAATAACACAAAGTCCATAATTATGGTTTACACCTAAAACCCTACTCCTCCTATTCTCCTGCTTAACACCTGTGCTGGTGTGTGTGTGTGTGTGTGTGTGTGTGTGTGTGTGTGTGTGTGTGTGTGTGTGTGTGTGTGTGTGTGTGTGTGTGTGTGTGTGTGTGTGTGTGTGTGTGTGTGTGATTTTACACAGGACCACAGTCTGTTATGCACATCAAACCCATTGGCCTTTCAACTCTATGGAAACTTTGGCAGATGTCCAACCCAGTCTCACGGCATTTCGTGTTCACCAACACGATTTTTAATCTATTGATTCGTGTTCACCAACACGATTTGCCCCTTTTTTTCGTGTTGCACAGCACGATTTTAAAAGCAATGTATTTCTACTGCCTGCAGCACATCTTTTTCTCCGGTCGGGTCGTGGGAGACTGGAAGCTGTGTGGTTCATAAAAACATGTTCTTACTCAATATCAAGCCACAGTTATTGCTATAATTTTGGATTTTTGTTGCCGTCTGTGAGGAAAATAAATGGGGCTCAGAGCCTCAGAATACTGAAATCTGTATTTTTAAATATTTGTTTCCTTCTAATTCGTTATTCTTTTCAAAATAACACACTGTTATTTACTCACCAATAACACACAATTATCCTTGCTTTTATTTATTGGTTTAATTCCATAATCTCTGGCTTTTTTGGCGTCCGTCAGGAACTGAATTTCAAAATAAAAATAACCGGAAACAGACGTAGGCCTATAAGGGACATTTCGAGCATCATTGCGATTGTCAACATTTCTGAGTTTAGGATGGCCGAAGACACTACACTACCCATAATCCCCAGCTATCGTTTAGGACTACAGTCCCCGTAAGGTTACGCAGAGCGTCAAACAGCTGTGTGAAATGGAACGAAACCACGCCAGACTATCCAAAACTGGAATCGAACGCCCCCCCCCCCCAGAACTACACATGCTGGCTATTGTGTTTCGCAAAATGTTCTATGGGACGTCTCTACTGAACGTTTTCGTTTTTCCCACAATTAGAAGTTGCCATTATTAAACACATTGGTGTTATCAAATGTAAAACATATAATTCATAAATGGGTGAAAATCGCTTGTGTCCATAATGCTCATTGTTACTTTGTAATTCTACTCCACGACAATTCAGAGGTTAACCTGGTATTTTTACTCCACTGCATTTATTTGAGTTACTTTGCAGATTCTGATTAATGATGTGAAATATAAACAACCCTTAAATCAGACTTTAGTTACACGTGACCTGAGTAAAATTCAGGTAAGGTGATTGTCAAGTGCCAACAATCAGGAGAGATATTTGATAGTTGGTGCTTGAGAAGACTAAACATGTATCTGCAATTGACATGAATGGAAACGAGTAATAAAGTATACTCATTACTCGTTATTCTCTACTAATAGTTAATTAAAGACTGTATATTATGGCTATTTTGCACATCCCTTTCAAGATTTTCAAAGGTTTATTGACATATCATACACAACTACGGTGTAGTTATGCAATGAATGAAACACTTGGGTCACAGGTTCCTCAACAGTGCATTACAAGACATCTATCAATATGTGTATACCTCCACCATTAAACATATTCATATTCTGCACATTTCTTATTCTATCTACATACATAAGAGTATAATCCATATGTATAATATCAGTTAAAATAAGTGCTTCGACATAGTTAACATTGCAGGAAAGCAATATACTAGACGTTAAGTACTTTGTCAGGCTTAATATTTATCTGTAGATAGATACCCCCAAAGTTTTGTTCTTATTTAAAAGAAGACCTTAATCTGTTATTTAATGTTTAAATAAAGGTTAATTCGTTTTTCTGTTTTGCACCTCCTCCTATTAATATCTTTGTACATCCTGCACTAAACTGTTTTATTGTAGAGATCACTTATAGTATCTTCTTGATTTTTTATATTCTATATTTCTATCACAGACCTTCTACTTTCCCCCTATGAAAGTATGTACTCTTCATATTTTTATTCAAATATTCAAATAATATTTGATGAAAAAAATATTAAGAGTACATTGTTTGTATGTGTTATATTATAACACATAAAAACAATAATTCAATAACGTGCTTTAACCACTAGGCGGTGCACACAAGGTACACACAGCCATAATAACATTGTATTATTAGTGTAGGACACGTTTTATTCATGCTTTCACATAATTTTACAGCATATTGCTATACTATTTCAGACTCAGTATTTACATTCTTACATTCAAAGAAAATCAGTAATATCTTTAAAAACTACAGTCCTTTTATATCAGCTGTGCACCGTTATGGTGTAAATATATCTACGAATTAGATCAAATGTAAAAGTCAGCCGAATTAGTGTTGATACTGCAAGGAGACGTATTGTGTGAAGAGAAATTGAAGATGTTGTTTAATTGTTGAATATATTTATGATTCACGTCAAGTATTCAGTTTCGGCAGCATTTTCTCAGTTTTTCCAAAGGTCTTCTCATCAGGGCTCTATAAATAAAGAACTACGGCAGATCTGTAATATACAATGCAGCCGAACCGTGTATTACAATGCCGTTATGTGATGACTTTCAAAGAGAAAAGCAAGAACACTCGGAATTAAGTATTATTTTATTCTTTTAAAATGTTTTCCGGATTTCATATCATATAAACACCAAATCCCAGCATGCATTGCGGCTAAAACATCAGCGAGCTTAAAACCATAGCTGAGGATCTTGGGTAATCGCTCGAAAAGCCTACGTCTGTTTCCGGTTATTTTTATTTTTAAATTCAGTTCCTGACGGACGCCAAAAAAGCCCGAGATTATTGATTAAACAAATAAATAAAAGCAAGGATAATTGTGTGTTATTGGTGAGTAAATAACAGTGTGTTATTTTGAAAAGAATAACAAATTAGAAAGAAAAAAAGATTTTAAAAATACAGATTTCAGTATCCTGAGGCTCTGAGCCCCATTTATTTTCCTCACAGATGGCAACAAAAGTCCGAAATTATACGATTTCAAATAAAAGCAATAACTGTGGCTTGATATTGAGTAAGAACATGTTTTTATGAACCACACAGCTTCCGGTGTTCCTCGACCCGACCGGAGAAAAAGACGTGCTGCAGGCAGTAGAAATACATTGCTTTTAAAATCGTGCTGTGCAACACGAAAAAAAGGGGGAAATCGTGTTGGTGAACACGAATCAATAGATTAAAAATCGTGTTGGTGAACAGGAAATGCCGTGAGACTGGGTTGAGATGTCATGAAGTTGTGGCCTTTAGTAACAATCGGCAGTTTATTTATGGCGTAACTATTGTGTCATGTAAGGTGTGGCACTGAGTATAAATTGTCACCTCTCATAATTCTTCTGAATGCCTCAGGCTGTCAAGCCCTTGGGTATATTTGCAGTTTTCCCCGCTTGAAAGGGATGGTACAGTCCATAGGAGGTTTTCAATGGGTTTCACTCATACAATGACCACAACTTTGTTTCTTTTGAGTTTTTCTTTACTTTGGTATTTGTTGTTGCAGTACAGCTTATGTTGTAAGTTGTAAGGTAAAAAAACTTAAATGAAAAAGAAAAAATAATTACTGTAAATACAATACACATCAAATAATAAATGGAAAAATACATGCTTTACATATACTTTTTAACACTTGTGAATATTGTTCTTACTTTCTTAATGTATTTTTATAAATTATGTTTTAAACAGTTTTTAACTTATGCAGTCTCATTAAAAATGCAAATATAGACTGAATTCTTAGCAGCATGCAAACCGTTTTTACCAATCTACATCTCTCAATAAATAAAACACTCATGTTGCTTTAGCTTGAGGACATCAAACAAACAAATGACACTGAACTAGAACGCACGTTCTAACGTGCGCCACGAACGGCAAGTTGTATGATTCTTAACTAAACACACAGTTCGTCTCTCACCGGCCGCTTCTCCAGCTTTTTATGGCTGCACCAGTGCTGCTTCTTTGACGTTTCTTCTGCTGGTTCGTTGCTGCTGGACGCACGCTCTTTAGTTTGTCCCTTTCCAGCTTGGATTACTGCCCTTCTTTCAGGTGCGGTGCTTTTAAAGGTGCAGCGAAGCTGATTAGCAATTAGAGACTGATTTCAGACAGCTGCCACTCTGTCAATCAGCCCGACTTTTTAACCCCTTGATCTCCTGTGAGGATTTTTCAAGTTGACTTCACACCTCCCACTCGACTTTCCAGTGGAGACACCTGGGAGGTCGCATGTTACAAAGGTAAACTTGGGTCAGATGCTTTGTTCTGCTCTTCAGTGGGAAGCAAGACGACCAGTCGCCTGACGTCTCTGTGAAGAACTGTCGCTGGGATCTCCTCTTTTTCGATCTTTGGTGATTTGCTTTTGCTGTGGTAGGCCTTGTGACAGGAACAGGGTAGCTTGGGAATGTTCTGACGTTGACATCCCTCACAATTCCTTTGCTGTCCGAGTTGACATGGACCACTCTTGCAATCCTGAACTGACCCCTCAGGGCGTTTTGGTCTGCAATCCAGACAATGTCTCAGACTGCGACATTTCTCTTGGCTGTATGCCACTTGTTCCTTACGAATAGATTAGGGTCAGCGAGTTGAATCCAGTGCCTCCAGAACTTGTTCACTTGCGCTTGCATTTCTTTAAGCCTTTTGTAGGGATAGTCACTGAAGTCCAATGTTCTGACATCTCCACTCTGCGATGCTCGTCCGAGCAGGAGACAGTTAGGAATGATGAACTGAACGCTGTCTTCTCGGCTCTGTGTTCTGGCGTCAATTGGTCTTTCATTCGTAAGATTGGCTGCCATGTAGAGAGTTGTTTGGAATTCACTCCAACTTAGCCCCGACTCTCCTCCCAGACTCTGCAGTGCTCTCTTTATGATGCGCACAGCAGCTTCTGCAGCACCGTTCCAGTGTGGAGAATCGGTAGGATGAATTTTCCATGTCCATTCTGTGCCATTCTTGGCAGCTCTCTCTTCTAGTGTAGCTTTGTCAAGATTGGTAAGGAATCTGTACTGTTCTTCTAGGACTGGCTTAGCCCCTACGAAGTTAGTACCTGGATCTGACCAGATCTTCTTTGGATGACCTCGTAGTGCTGTGAACCTCTGGTAGGCGAACAGGAAACTTTCAGTGGATTGAGAGTTCACCAGCTCTGTGTGAATAGCTCTGGAAGCCATGCAACAAAACATAACTCCCCAAACCTTCAGTGACACTCTTTTCTTGACATCATCCTTGACTTGGTACGGTCCGAAGAGGTCTACTGTTGTGTATTCAAAGGGGGAAGCTGGTTCTGTCCTCTCTGGAGGTAGATCACCCATTATTTGCTGGCATCTTTTTGCTTTAGTTTTTCTGCAGAGCATGCAGTTTTTGACCACTTTCTGAGCAATCCTCCGACCCTTCACGACCCATGCTCTTCTCCTCATCTTGAGCAAGGTTCCGGCCACTCCATCGTGGTTCTCCTCATGGGCTTCTCGTGCTAACAGCGTTGATACCCAGGCTTCATACGACAAGATGGGACAGCAACTTTATCTTCATTGAAGATCTGCACGCGACCCCCACAGACCAACAAGCCAGTCTCTTGGTCTCTGTGCACCACTAGCCTGTCTGTGGTTGTACTTGGGAAGGATGCACCTTGCTGTGCCGCAAGAAAGATGTCTCTTAGGGCATCTTCTCTCTCTTTAACTGAGATGATTTGCGAAGACGACACTGCCTCCCACTTTGGACTGTTTGCAGTTTCCCTCTAATGAACTTCTTCGCTGCTCTCCAAATCCAAGCAACTGTCTTGACGAGTCGACTTAGGTTGCTGAACCGCTCGACGTTCACTAGGTTTAGGACAGCTGATCCTGCTGGTGGCCTTTTTGGGTGTGTTTGGGTTTGTTGCTGATCTAGCTTTAGCTCTGATGGGTTTTGTGTGTTGGCATCGTTTGGATCTGATGGCACTTGTGCCTTTGCCTTGGCTCTGGTTAGTGCTGCAACAAACGTTTTCTTTTGCAATCTGTTGACACTGTCTCTGGCAGCTGTCACCAAATCTTTGGCAGATTTCATTGGCCAGTCATCCACTGGAAACTTCAAGAACGTTGGTCCGTTCTGCCATTCTGAACTTTCACCCAGGTCTTGAGGACTGGCCCCTCTGGTTATGATGTCAGCAATATTAAGAGGACCAGGAACCCACCACCAATCTTGGATCGCTGTTGTGTTCTGGATCTCTCCGATTCTGTTTGCGAAGAAGGTCTGATAACCGTAGCTCTCTCTCTGGATTGCACCGAGGACTGTTTGGCTATCAATCACATGGAACCACTTTCCAACCTGGATCTTGCTGTGCTGCTCGAAGTATGTTTTGAGACGTGAGGCAAACACTGCTCCGCATATCTCTGCCTTAACAGCATCACCTGTGTGGTCTAAAGGAGTTAGTTTCGCCTCGGACTCCACCAGAGTGACAAATGGGCCTTGGTCGGTGTTCCACCGGAGGTACATCACAGCACCGTAAGCATGCTCGCTTCCATCGGAGAATGTTATTGCCCAAGGTTTTCCAAGGAAGCTTGGAGGCGTTATGGCCCTGGTGAATGTAACCTGCCCGAGTCGGATTGCATCTTCTCTGAGGCTGTCTGACAATGCTGTATCCCAGGTGTCTTTGACAGGGCAGTTGTCGCTCTTTGCCTCCTGGAATGCTCTCCGCACAAGGATGGCACCCTTCTGCTTGGCAGGAGTTACCAGACCAACTGGATCATACAACCCTGAGACTTGACTCAGGAGGTTCCTTCTTGTCAAAGGGTTTGGGGTTTGTGCTCTTACTTGGTCTAGTAGAAGGTCTTGGCCAAGTCGCATCTTCTTCTTTCTCTTTGAGAAGTTAATGGATGCCATTACATGGATCTTGTCTTCTTCCACAAGGTAGCCTAGACCAAGCGCTTTGTTATCTTCAGCCCTCATTTGATTCGGGAAGACCATGTCATTAACTTTGGTCTTCATTGGTTTGTTGTTGTTCCCCTTCCTCCCACTTTGGCCTGAGAAGACCCAAGGCTTCAACAGGAAACCTCCAGCTTTCAGGATTTTCTCCACGTTTGCTGTGATGGTTTTCAGCTTCTCAAAGTCGTTGTGAGACGTGAGGATGTCGTCAACGTAGCTATCATTTTGTAGTACCCCTCACTCCTCTTCAAGGTGGGCGAAAGGAGGTAGGTTGGCTGTTTCTCGCATTGCGAGCTGTGCGATGCATCCTGCAGGCTTGTCACCAATATTGACTCTGGTGATTGCGTACTCCTCCAACTCTTTGTCCTCAGAATCCCGCCAGAGGAACCTGTGGAGGTGCATCTCTCTATCTTCCAACCATACAGAATTGTACATTTTCCTGATGTCCCCTAAGGCAGCGTTGGTTCCCCCTCTGAACCTCAGGAGGACAGCACGTATCTGGTTAAGGACGTCTGGCCCTTTCATCAGCAAGTCGTTCATGCTGGTGCCTCTGAACTTTTGACTTCTGTTCCAGACGAGCCTTACTGGGGTTGTTGTAGAGTGTGGGTTTGGTGCAATAAGGTGACTCACAAACCATACTGGTCCTTTCCAGGTCATGATCTGCTTTTTAGTCAACTTGATTGCAGCTCCTCTGTCGATCATGTCATGCACTTGAGCTTTGTAGGCAGACTTCCACTCTGGTGCCTTGGCTAGCTGCTTCTCTGTTCTTAGGAATGTTGCTTCAACTGCACCTCTGTTGTTCGGAAGTGAGGCCGGATCCTCTAGCCAGGGATCCTTTGCATGCCAATGTGGTTCTCTGCTGTGATGGTTGCTCATGACATAAGTGAGTCCATCCTTTACCACCTCAAGCTCCCTTTCCTCTGCAAGGGTCATTTATTTACCACCGGGCTGGCAGTTTCCGCACCGGCAGCCTCCACATCTGGGCTTGCATGCTGCGCCAATGCTGTCCCATTGCCACCATTTCAGGAAACTCTCTTTGCTTGTCGAAACAGTTGATCCCTGTATTTCAGCTGCTTCTTTGCTTGAGGGGTTTTGTTCTGGAATGGGGTTAGTGAGCTCTTCATATTTCACAGCTGCTGCTCTCATTGATCTCGCAAAGTGCGTCTTTGACATGTGGGCTGACACTTCAACCTCCTCAAACAGTCTGGGGTGGGTTCCTCCAACTGTTTTCCCGAGTGGTCCGTCCCACAGTACGAGGTCTCCCACGACTCTGATCCTCTGAGGAGCTAACTGGCCTTCTCTGTGGCTAATGAGAAGCTCGACTTCTTTGGGCCTCACAAGCTCATCAAGAGGTACGTCTGGGAAAAATGGCTGCAGTTGCTGAGGTGTCACACTTTTGTGGACGTCTGCAATGTTGTCAAGCCCATAGCAAACCAATTGATGTGCTCTCAGTGTGCCCTTGGGGGTGGATACACGGATTTTGAGAAGATAGCGCTTTGTCTTTACTTGAATCTTCATTCCGCCAACTCCATGTACAACGAGCATGATATCTTCACTCTTGAGATCCAGACGGCTCGCCGCTCTGTGAGTGATGTAATTTGTGTCAGATGCTAAGTCGATGAGTGTTCCGACTTTCTGTCCGGCATTAGCTGTGACGACGAGTAGCATCATGATCACTGGAAGCTCTTGCATTCCACTCTTTTCAATTAGACTTTGTTGGTCATTTGAGGTTTTGAAGACTCTGGAGGCAACATTTGAGAAAACCTCCCTACACTGCTTTGCTAGGTCTGGTGGGAGATTTTTGATGAAATCTTCTTGACCCTCTGTGTACTTCTTTTTGCCTTCATCCTTTTCAGATCTGTCACCAGACCTCTTTGACACAGACTTGGGACAGAGGTAGTAGTGATGCTCAGCCTCTCCATCTCTGCAGTCCTCGTTTCTGCATAGAAAGCCAGGTTTGCAGGATGACCGGTCGTCGTGAACCTCAAGGCACCTTGTACATGCACCCAACTTCCTTACTGAAACCTTCCTTTCTGCTGCACTCAGAGCCCTGAACTGCTTGCAGAAGTAGAGCTTCCTCTTGTGTTTGACATCGCCGCAGACTACACAGCCTTGGTCATCAGCTGACTTTGTAGACTTGGTTCTGGCACTTTTTTGCTCAATTCTGGTGTCTTTCCAACTCTGCTTACTTGGTTTACTTGGCTCCTCATCTCGTAGCTGCTCGAGCTCCTCATCGATAGTCTCTTGCTGCTTGAGAAACTCCAAGAGATAATCAAACCTTTTATCTGGCCTCACACCTTTTGTTGGATCGGCTACATATACAAGCCACTCTTTTTTGAGGGACTCAGGGAGTTTACTCTCTATCGATTTTGTTACGAGAGGATTCTTTATGGCGCCTGTGTCTCCGAGGTCACTCAGGTCCCAGAGTGCTTTCTCCACGGCTTGAATCAACTCGACAATTTTCCTTGGTTGGCTACTTCTGACAGATGGCATCTTCTGAAGGTCTTCCACTATTTCAATGGCAATAGCCGTTCGATTGCCATAGCGGTTCTCCAAGACAAGGAGAATGTCATCTGCGGTGTTATAAGTAGTGAGGTGAAAGTCTTTCTTGATCCTGTCATCGAGACTGTCTAGCAACTGTATCTTTTTCACTTCTCTGGAGCCTGTTGGTTCTCCCTGTTTTTGGAGCGACTCCCAGTCTCTTTTCCACCTGTGAAAATCACGCTTGTAGCCAGAGAATCTGGGGAGAGCTGTGGGTTTTAGCCTAATGCTTGGGGTAAAGATGGGATGACTGGCAGTACTTGTTGATCCTGACCTTGTGTCTTCCTGTCGTCTCGCCATGATGAACTCAGCCTTTCTGGAAACCAGACTGGTTGCTTCCCGTTCGATGTCTCTCAACCGATTGCGGAACTCCTTCTGGTTTTCCACTGGAACCCACTGCTGCCACTTGCAATGAGCTTCCTTCGCGGTCCCCACCAGTGACTTCAGATGGCTGAGCATGAATTCGTAGGCCTCATGGTTGCCATCAGGACGTACTCGAGCGACACGCTCACACTCAGCTTCTGCTAGTTCTACAGCTGTGCACAGTTAATCTCCAAACTTTTGCCAAAGCATGTCTCTAAGTAGCTCTCCAACCTCCTTCAGCTTCAAGTCACGTTCATTTGTGGTCCTTGCTATGTCGGCTTCTTGCTGATCGGTTAGTTCGACTGACTCCTCCTCTTTCAGCTCTGCCTCCTTTACTGCAATGACCTCTGCCATGACTTCGTCATTGGTTTCCATGACTTTGTCGGCTCCCATGGAGAGTTTATTGAAGCTATCTTGGAGCTAGTCTTCTGACATGCCGTCGTGAGTTCTGATGATACTGTTAGCTAGTCGTGTGAAGGATCGTTTTGCTGCAGTCCGCTCATTTTTGAGCTGC
The DNA here is from genome assembly GCF_902827115.2 of Pseudochaenichthys georgianus. Classification (NCBI taxonomy): domain Eukaryota; kingdom Metazoa; phylum Chordata; class Actinopteri; order Perciformes; family Channichthyidae; genus Pseudochaenichthys; species Pseudochaenichthys georgianus. The sequence goes on along the minus strand of NC_047506.1, from coordinate 32,044,898 downwards.
TCAACTGTTTTCCTGACTGTTTCATCAGCCATGTTGGATTTTGGGTCCACTGACTGTTTGCAGGGTGGTATTTTATCTTTTTCCAGGTCACTGTTTTCACTGTTCCAGCTTACAGCCCCGGTTTTTTACTGTCAAGCCCTTGGGTATATTTGCAGTTTTCCCCGCTTGAAAGGGATGGTACAGTCCATAGGAGGTTTTCACTGGGTTTCACTCGTACAATGACCACAACTTTGTTTCTTTTGAGTTTTTCTTTACTTTGGTATTTGTTGTTGCAGTACAACTTATGTTGTAAGTTGTAAGGTAAAAAACCTTAAATGAAAAATAATTACTGTAAATACAATACACATCAAATAATAAATGGAAAAATACATGCTTTACATATACTTTTTAACACTTGTGAATATTGTTCTTACTTTCTTAATGTATTTTTATAAATTATGTTTTAAACAGTTTTTAACTTATGCAGTCTCATTAAAAATGCAAATATAGACTGAATTCTTAGCAGCATGCAAACCGTTTTTACCAATCTACATCTCTCAATAAATAAAACACTCGTTTTTAAATCAACACTCATGTTGCTTTAGCTTGAGGACATCAAACAAACAAATGACACTGAACTAGAACGCACGTTCTAACGTGCGCCACGAACGGCAAGTTGTATGATTCTTAACTAAACACACAGTTCGTCTCTCACCGGCCGCTTCTCCAGCTTTTTATGGCTGCACCAGTGCTGCTTCTTTGACGTTTCTTCTGCTGGTTCGTTGCTGCTGGACGCACGCTCTTTAGTTTGTCCCTTTCCAGCTTGGATTACTGCCCTTCTTTCAGGTGCGGTGCTTTTAAAGGTGCAGCGAAGCTGATTAGCAATTAGAGACTGATTTCAGACAGCTGCCACTCTGTCAATCAGCCCGACTTTTTAACCCCTTGATCTCCTGTGAGGATTTTTCAAGTTGACTTCACACAGGCCATGACAGTAATTAAGACAGCACATCTTGAAACAAGGTTAACGTTGTGTTTCAAGTTAGATAGCTCCCTTTGTATATGGCATGTCGTACACTGTTAACACACATGCAGTGTGTGAATATCAACAGGGTTGGGTCTCTAATCACACACTAGTGCTGTGTCCTCACTGGAAGTGACAATAGCTGTTAGCGAGCTAGACTGCTAGCTAGCAACAATCGTACGCAATACCAAAACATAGCAGACTGCTCAATAAACCCTATAAAATTAACGTTGGCTTCTTTTTGGCACCAGTATAGTCAGTGTAGGGGGAAGCGCTATCTTTGGGTGTTGCGCAACACCTACAATTGTCACACAGCGCTGCGCTCAAAATTCTGATAATTGATTTCAGCTATGAAGCAGTGCTAGCTAGCAGCAGTGGTAATTATATATTTTTAAAAAAGTAACTAGTCCACACCTTTTTGAACGTTATGAGTGGTACATCCGGGTACTCATAGTGCACTGCACTTTGCCATACTTCGCATTGGGACGTACTTAAGCACCCAAAACAGTAAGTCGCCTAAGTACGGAAGTGTGTGATATGACACACATCATAAGTATCTCTGCAGCCATGGATGCTAGCAGCTTTGTTAGGTGGATTTATACACGCAATTCTTTGAGCTAAATGCTAGTATCATGCTTACAACGACAATGCTAACATGTTGATATCTAGCAGGTAATGAATGAATGAATGAATGAAAACTTTATTACAGACTCAGGGTCCAGATAAAAGACAAGACAATGTTAAACAGGTTCACCATCTTAATGGGATTAAATCCTCTTTTACAAGTGCACTAGACAAGACAGGGTCGAAGGGCAGCATCTAACACATACCAGGACGACCTGCAACAATAGGTTGAAATGATAATGCCATTGAAAATGGCATAATTTCCCACAGGGACCTTTAAATGTTCACAGACTCTTACGTCTCCTTTGTTTTTTTTGTAATGAAGACACACTCACATGACCAAGATCTTTATCAATCAGTTGACATATTCTGTTTTCCATTGCCCTGTTTTTTCTACAGAAACTGCAGAAATATAGTACCCATTCATCTACAGTATATTGTACCTATACATTACAGTTTTGCAAAATGTTATTGTCAATACAATTGAATGTTGTATTTGCAGAATCATCCATAATCAACATTTGGCAATAGTGTTTATTTTCCTCTACACAAACTTCCCAATAAAGTAATGTTAATGCCAAAATCACACAATGGATCACAAATGTGGTCTTTAAAATGAATTTGTTCTCACTTATCTGGATTGTAAACTTCCATTTTAACGAGCACGCAACCAACGCAGCAGTAACGTTTCTTTTTAACTGCATTTGAGGTTCAGACTTTACTATTTTTATTTGACAGTTGTGTTGATGTGGTTTGAAGTGTGAGAATATACAGGCACACAGATTCAGATGCACAATCATGCTTAAAATCCCAGAGTTCCTCCAGGTATATTTTTCTAGGAAAGGTGATTAGATTTTTATCAGAATTCCTCATATTCATCCATGTTTGAATGCAAACTGTAGAGTTACAAAAACAATGTTTTTAAGATGCATTTTTGGCAGTACCTCTACAAGTATTTTCTAAATTAAATGTTAACCCTTTGAGTGTGATACAATGTTCACAATCCATTAGAAAAGAAGATTCTTGGAATCAGAAGCAGAGATGTAACAACATTCTAATCACAGTCCTCCTTCTCACCTCCTCTGCACACTCCGTGGAGCAGCTCCACCAGTGGCTGGCCGCCGCCTATCAGTCCCCTCATCACCCCTCTGTTCCTGCTGCAGTCAGATGATCACGCATGCGACAATAACGTGCCAGCGTATGCGGGCATTTTTTGTCAGTTCAGAGTGTTGGCACGCTCAGCAAGGTGTGTGATGTCACAGAGGCGGGGCAGGAGATCTGATCTGACTGAGCCAAGCAACTACAGAACACATAGCATGACTACAGTCCAGAAAACAATCAATCAGATAGTGTGACTAAGCCATAAAGAAGCTGTTTTCCCCATCGCGCGTCGTTAAGAGTAGCCTACATCAAACTCCCTGAAAGAAAAGAGCAAACTAGATTAGTTTGTTCTTTTAATCTTCAAATTAAGTTGTGCCCTTACAAACACATCAAGTAAAGATTTTTCTCTTTGTTCATGTTTTGATCTTACAACTAAATAGTGCCAATGCTTTCAGGATCTCATGCGGGACGCATTTCCAAAATAACTATATAAGAAACATTTACTTCTATATTTGATTTTAACATGTTCTAATCCTGTCTGCGAATTCTGGTAAACATGAGAGCAACATAAAGACCCGCAATGTCTATTGGCAACACCCTTTGGTGCAGTGTGGATTGGTAAACCTGGATGTGTCCATCCACACTGGCTTTTATACCAACTCATGACAGATATGGACAAATTGTACTGATACAAATATAATACCTCGATTTATAAAGTTAAGTTATTTCTAGTTTACTGAGTACAATACAGTGTCAGATGAAAAGCAAAAAAAAATCCTATAAGAGCACAAATGACTCATTTGCACATACTGGACGTTTTTATCAGCTATGAAACGATTTGTGATATGCATGCATTTGCACAATATCTTACACTTAAAATATACCCTTTGTGTTGCAGTGAAGCAGTTTCTTTGTCATTTAGTGTTTACTATGGAGTGTTTATCATCTAGAGTGCATGAGGGGGAGGGATTTTGGACACAGCTTTGAGCCACAAATGTAGTCTGTGTCGTCTGACTTAAGTAACAAATAGTTCCATGGTCTTCTTCTAGCTGTAATATTGTTTTGTGTTTGGTATCAGACAACTTGGCACGACACTGATATCAGCGGTCTAATCCAGGAAATGTAGACTCATGAGATAAACTAACTGGTGCCTATCATCCTTTTTTTTTAACCATGAAAGAGCTTCACTTTATTTTTTGTAATTGCCTAATGTTTACTTGTGTCACTGATTGTGCTCATACACAGAAAAAGTGTTGTGGAAAGAGAAAAACTAAATCAGACTCCAGATGTAAAACAGACATAATCATAATGATGCAATAATGTAAAAAAAAAGCACACATTCTGTAAGCTGCACATAGGTGCGTGACAATGTCTTACACTTGATTAAATGAGCTGTGCTCTCGGATCAGATAAGCCTTATCAGATCTGTGCTGCAGTCGTTCTGTATAAACATCCAAGATAATCTGTGTGTGTGTTTGTGTGTCTCACATACAAGTGTGTTATGTGGTTGTATGTTTATATAGGACAGATCCCAGAACAGGAGCTCAGGTTTAAACCCAATCAGGGCAGTACATTTGAGCTGGCAGCGTGCCGCGGGCCCACCGGGCCTGTGATTGACAGGCGCTCCAGACTCACCTGAGCCTGTCCCCCAGGTGTGTTCAAACTGGGCTCCTGCACACAGTGTAGACCAGGGGGGTATACTGCGAAGCAGGATTTTCGCTTAGCCGGCTAAATTCAGGGAAAACTCCGGCTTTCCGGTCATCCGAAGCTGGTTCTCTTTTTAGCAGGCTAGATCTCCATGGTAATATATGCTAAGCAGCTAACCTGGTCGGGACCAGGTTAGGTTGCAGGCTAAGAGCTCAACTCAGTGAAAGCACCGCCTGCTGACCAATCAGAGCTCAGTGTGCGGAGTTTAAAGCGATCAAGTCATATTACAGGAGAAAGGAAATACAGAAAAACTGCCGTCGCAGGAAAGACGGCCGGCAAAAATCACCGACTGTGTGAACGTGAACATTAATAGAATATCACCTCCATCTTCAGAGCAATCTGACTATTATAACATTAGCGTTAAGAAAGCTTACTTAAATATCGGCCACAACATAAGTAACCGGATCAGAGTACATTAAGTACAGTCCGCGACATATCACTTCTTAATGTATCATATATCTCCTTATCTGAGTCAGCTGAGCCGTATCTGGCCGTGCAACACTCACAGTGTCACATACTGTATGCAGAAGTATTATTTTAAGCAACACATTAAGTTGACGAAACACTCGAGACAAATGTAATTGAAGTCAGATCGTGTTTTAGACGGGGCAGTGATATCATAAACCTGTTAATGTACGCATTCAAACACTTTTTCTTTTTCCAGCTGTATTCACCTTGCAGGTGCAGCTCTGTGGCTTTTATCCTGGATAAAGTGTTTAAGTCATGGATGTTTAAAGTTTAACTTCTTCATTTTTGACTAGTATTAAAGTTCACTTTTCATTCAGGAAGTATGACGCTGCGCTGTCAGTACGCTTCTCCGTGTTTGTGATTGGTCGAATGCTCCAAATACCACCCATTTCATGTGAACGCGCACCTAACTAGATAGGACACGGCTGGCTTGAGCGATCCACTTGATAACCAGCGTCGTAGTACAGTTTAGCGAGAGCGCGTATGTTTTGGATTAGGCCAACCGGCTAACTCAAACATATCCAGGTTAGGTTGAACCAGGTTCGTAGTATAGGCCCCAGGTGCATACCTCACATCGCTGTACCCTGTGTGTTTGCGTCAGAACTCAACGAGCATGTGCTAATCGTGCAGGTATTTGCACAACTTTTTCCCCAAAGGGTAAATATCCTTGAGCTTTTCACTCAAGAGCTCTGCTGAAGATTGATCCAGCAGCAAACTGTTCTGGCTGCACATTGGAATTTTAGATATGTCTGGAGTAAAAACAACACGTCACAAATGTCAAAGGCAACAGCTGAGTGATAAGTTGGGCTTTTCAAAAATTGTCTTTAAAAAATATTGCCAGAGGGGTCAAATCATTTACCTTGCTAACAATGCTTTTCAACTTGTTCCAAAGATGTTCAGATCAACTTTCTTGATGTTTGTGCAGGAACCTGGCTTATCCTGTCCTGTTTCAAGAGACAATTTGAAGAACCTTTTCAGGTGAGGAAAATTGCAATGAAAACTGGATGTATCTCCCATGATAATGTTTGCAATTTATAATCAAACATAAGCCTTGATGACTGAGTATTAGAATTGGTTTATGTATGAGACATCTGAATGGGTTCACATCAGCATGTGGATGGCTGTCAGCGATGAAACCTTCAGAGCACCACTGCCTTGCACTCTCATTTCAACCCCACAAATTCAAATAATCTGAACTTTGTATCATGGTTTACCTCTGACCTCACAAAGTGTGTCAGTTCTGTTTACAGATGAAGCTAACTCATGGAAAAAAATCTTCTCTGAGTTCTGGAGATGTTAAATATGGTTGATTTGCTTTTATTCAGCACAAATTACAAAGTCTAATAATATTGTATGACGACTCCTTTCTTCAACATTTTGAAGGGGCCCTATTCTGTTCTTTGGGGTCTTCCCTTTTCCTGTATTATGTTATATAGGTTTTTGTGCATGTACATGGTTCATGCCAGAGGAAGTTTCTCTACCACACACTCCCCCCTTCTGCCTTAAATCCCTCGATTTGGACTCCTTTGTTTACTTTTGGGACATAATGACATCACTATGTTACACTCACGCTTCTATTGGCTACTGCTCGAACACATTGTACGTGATAGGCTAAACAGTGGGACAGCGATAAGCGGTTGACCAATCACAACAGAGCCGGAGAGCTAACCAATCAGAACAGACTTTGCTCTCCTAAAAAGATGTGCTGCATCAGTCTGAGAAAAATAAAGACCTTTTTGAACATTAAAGCACGTAAACATGTACTCACAGTAGACACACAAAATACAAATATGAACCTTACAATGAGCATATGTTCTCTTTAAAGGGTAAGGGCCCTGCTTGGCAAAGAACATTAGAAGCAATTATTACATTCTCTGAAATACAAATGAAGGCGCTTCAACTATGGTCAGATTAGGAGGCACTGAGCCCAACTATATAATACAAAACACGCAGCCTTTGTTGTTATTCTACTTCTTTTTGTCGTAGTTTTTAAGTCATTTCTTCTTCTTTTTATTTTGCATCTGTTCCTGCATATGTGTCTTTTTGAGTGAGTTTTCAAGTGAAGGCCTTGACAATTTTGGCCTGTGCCCATTAGGTCCAAATACTCAAACACATCACATTAGATTCAGATTCAGATTCAATTAGTTATTGACTTGTCATTACATACAGGTACTAGTAACGAAACGGAGTTTGGCATCTCACCAGAAGTACAAAATAGCAGTGCAAGTGTCTACATGATATAAATAAATGAATGAATAATTATAAATATGCTATAAACAGATGAAGTATGTACAGTATAAACAGTATTGACAATAGTGATAGTATAGACAGTATAAAGATATTAACTAGGGATGCACGATATTGTTTTTTTGAAACCGATACCGATAACTTCCTGCTTCTCAAGACCGATACCGATAACCGATAATAATATTATATATATATTAAATGTACCTGTAGTTTTTCCACACCTGGTGGTAAAAAAAAGACTAGTAGTGAGCAAATGACATGAGCATTACTACTATGAACAAAACTAACCCTGGGGTCGTCTCTGGCAAACGTCTTGCCTTTTTCAAAAGCCTCGTCGATAGGTAAAAGCCCCGGTGCCTTTGCAGCTGGCTTTGGATTCGCCGCTAGTTTAGCAGCGCAGGCGTCTTCGTACGCTTTTAACACACCATCGTAGTGATGGCGATGTTTCAGGTGACTGATCAGGTTCGAAGTATTATAGCTCGTTGCCTTTTTCCCTCCTCGTGGAACTTCTGCATTGCATTTGTTAATACAAATAGCAAGCGAACTATCTAACTCTGAAACTTTGAAATAGTCCCATACTACCGACGACATGTTTGTTTACTGTCCTGGCTTCCATGCCACACACCATTTACGTCACAGCCAGGCATGAGTTAGGGAGCGCTGGATTTGTGAAAAACTCCCCTCTTCCTAAACCACTAATACCACAGTACTGGCAAAACGGGAGGAGCCGAGTGAAAAACAAGCACCCCTCATCCCAATCCACCCACACCGCAGTATTTTTTTCTTTTTTGTACCCAAAAAATATATTGTATATTATCGGGGCTATTAATACTTTTATCGGGTTTATCGGGATGATGTCATAATTCCTAATATCGGACCGATAATTATCGGGCATCACTAATATTAACAGATGTATACAGTGTGGTTATATTACTTATGTACGTGTATATGTAATTACAAATAAACATATTTTAAGATTACATATTACACCTAGATGTATAGAGGTGGGTACTGGGTGTGGGCATGGGGTTATCGGGGGACAGGGTAACAGCCCTAGGGAAGAAGCTGTTCCTGAACCTGCTGGTCTTGGACCAGAGGCTCCTGAAGCGCCTCCCCGAGAGTAGGAGAGCAAACAGATTGTTCGCAGGATGAGAGGTGTCTTTAATGATGTTACGTGCCCTCTGCAGACACCGTATTCCCTGGATGTCCTCAATGGCAGGGAGTGGGACACCAATGATGCATGAGGCGATTTCGTCACCCTCCGCAATGCCTTCCTGTTGAGCATTGAGCAATTCCCATACCAGGCTGTGATATAGCTGGTCAGGATGCTCTCGATGGTGCAGCGGTAAAAGTTCACCAGAATCTGAGGAGAGAGGTGATTTTTCTTTAGTCTCCTCAAGAAGAAGAGAGGCTGGTGAGCCTTCTTTACCAAGCTGGTGGTATTGTTTGACCATGAGAGGTCATCGGATATGTGGACCCCCAGGAACTTGAAACTAGACACACGTTCCACCGTCGTTCCATTTATGTGGATGGGAGTGTGTGTGTTGCCTTTCGACTTCCTGAAATCCACAATGAGTTATTTTGTTTTTGTTGTTTTGAGGGCCAGGTTATTGTGGGCACACCACTCAGTCAGATGCTGAACCTCCTCCCTGTAGGCCGTCCCATCGTTGTTGTTGATGAGGCTGATCACCGTTGTGTCGTCTGCATACTTGATGATGGTGTTTGAACCATGTACAGGTGCAGTCGTGGTTGAAGATGGAGTAGAGGAGGGGGCTCAGCACACAGCCTTGTGGGATGCCGGTATTTAGGCTGAGGGTCATGGAGGTGTGATTGTCTAACCTGACATGCTGGGATCTGTTTGTTAGAAAGTCTAGAATCCAATTATAGAGGTGGGCGTCGGTGCCCAGGTCAATGAGTTGTATAATTAGCTTGGAGGGGATGACGGTGTTGCTGATGAACAGCAATCTTGCGTAGGAGTTAATTTTTTGCAGATGTGAGAGGACGGTGTGAAGTGTTGTGGACACAGCATCTTCCGTGCTCCTATTAGTCCAGTAGGCAATTTGATGGGGGTCCAGTGTCGGTTGTAGGCGGGATTTAAGCTGTGCTAGGACAAACTTCTTGAAGCACTTCATGAGAATAGGTGCAAGTGCAACGGGACGGAAGTCATTCAGGCCTGCTGCAGCGGAGTGTTTGGGCACTGGCACTATGGCGGTGGTTTTAAAGCACGTGGGGACAACAGTTTGGGCCAGGGACAGTGAGATGAGATGGCCACAGCCACACAGGGTAAACCAACTACACTGCACCCTCACCTTCAGTAGTTTTGCTTCAGTGCAGCTGCAATAAAACATGCCAATTAACACCACACATTTACTTTAAATGGTAAACTTTTTATTTGATTGTATTATGACATTACTTCAAACATTTTAGCACAGCTAACACAAGTATTTGTTTGTATTTATTACTTTATTTGTCTCTTGAGTTACCATGTCCATTGGGGGAGGTTACTTCCTGGTTCAGCAAAGGGCATGGCCGAGCGCTGACGACTCATACATACAGCAAGGAGCCAATTGGGACAGATTGGGACAAACCACCTGCTTCCATGTCAAAGGGGGGATTTGGGTTTTGTCAGTGTCCTTTGTGTATTCTATTACTATTAATTATCCCTTGGTTTCAACTTGGTTTGGCCAAGCCACTATATAGGTTCCTTGGTTTTTCATTGTAGCAGCTCAGTTTGTTGAGTTAACACCTGTTAAGGTGATGCCATGTTTCTTTGAGGTATTTACTGTTGACCTCTTTTATAGGCCTAGTTGTTAGATATTATTGATTTATGATGTTTTCTTTGGACTTTTGGGTAAATAAAAAACCCAGTTTATTCAAACCACTCCTGTGTCCTGTTGCCTGACTGCTTGGTCTCTGACAGACAGGTTGAAAATGTCCTTCATGACCTCAGTCAGTTGCCCAGCACAGGCCCTAAGAACGCGGCCTGGGATGCCATCGGGTCCAGCAGCCTTGCGTGCATTAGTCCTGCTCAGTGTGGTGAATACATCAGAAGGTGGGAGTGTGAGGGGCTGATGGTCTGCAGGGGGGACAGCCTTGGTGGCTGTCTCCTGGTTGTCCCTGTCGAAGCGAGCATAGAAGTTATTCAGCTCGTTGAGGAAGGAGACTTCGTTTGACGGGAGAGAGGGGGTGGTGGGTTTGTAGTCAATGATGGCCTGAATGCCCTGCCACATTCTTCGGGGTCGGAGTTATTGAAGTGCTCCTCAATCCCCAGTTTGTAGCAGTGCTTGGCCTTCCTAATGCCCTTCTTCAGGTTAGCCTTGGATAAACTGTAGTCCCGTTTGTCACCTGATCTGAAAGCGATGTTTCGCGCTTTCAGATCAGGTGAAAAACAGGCCTACAGTCAGTTACCAGCTATTACTGCAGCCAGCCTCACCCTGACGTATGCAGGCCCCTATGCAGGGCCAGAAATTCCTGCGTCCTGCCAGAAGAAAGGCCGCGTCTGACGCTGCCGCTCTGAGCAGAGAAGAAGAGTGATGCACGACACAAAGGCTCACCTGCTCTGCTGGTTGATGTTATTGTTTTATTTTAGGGCAGAGCATGTTTTATTGCCAGCTTTGCCACCCCATGTAAAATGTTCTAGAACCGCCACTTCATACTATGGGTGTACATTTTTTTTAATATGGGTGTAATGTAGAAAATAGCAATCAATAATTTCTTTATATTTATAAAATATGTATGTGTGTCTGTGGGTATGGTGTTTGTGTACTCAAAGGAAAAACTATCTTATTCTGATTAAGGAAACTGGGTAACACCTGCCAAAATACTGGTTACTTAAATACCAAATTAGTGTGTGTTTGTGTGTCTATTTTGCTGTCTGCCAACATGATAGGCAGATAAGATAAGAAACATCTAAGCGGAGTCACGGCAGTAGAAGGTAGGCGAGTTGCACGCCATGAGCTCCTCTAACCTCAAACATGTTCTTTACTAAAAGTTCTACATGCAACAGAAATGTTTTGTATGCATGCTTCCCCCCTTTACATATATGTGTGTGTGGTAGTGTGTGTGTATGTGGAGTCATGTGGTGTCTAGCATGAGAAACGCAGCAGGGGTTTTGCTCTGTCGCTCTGCAGAGTGACGGAGGGGGATCGAGGGGGGGCCAAGCTGTGATAACAAACTCCATTCACTTCAGAAATAACAACACAGCACTTAGAGTGAACCGCGGGCTCTTTTCCTCTGGGAGCCACTGATCTGCCCGAGCAAAGGACTCAACTCATTTACTGTCATTAGCTGTTACATCACAGGATGGAGCTCCAACTGCAGCGCTTATCTTCTCATTTTGCACTTTGCACACACGGACACTGAAAATGTCAGAGGATTGTGAACTTAAACCTGAAAAAAAGTATTTTTACATCAAAAGAACGCAACTACATCAATGTTCTTATGTGTCCATTTGTTGGTCCGTTTAAATTGAATGATATCAGTTCTATACTCAAAGTGATCAAAATGTACCTTAAGAGAGAACATATTGAATTGCAAAATATTACGGTTTTTTTTCAGGCTAGTGTACTCCACTGCAAGGCAAGGCAAGTGTACTTCTATAGCACATTTCAACACAAGGCAATTCAAAGTGCTTTACAAAAATGAAAGACATTAATAGCATTAAGAAACATATTATAAAATGACATTTAAAAACACTCATTTAAAAGCAAAGATACATGAATAAAAGTTACAGTGCAGTGTGAGATACACACATCTGAAATGTTTAGGTCTGACTCTCAATCATTGCTAACTTTTTAGCAGACATAGTTTTCTATCACCTGCCTTTCTTTCCTCTTTCTTGTTTAACTTGTCCTTTAGTTATTTTAACTGTTTCATGCTAAACAAACCCCCCTTTGGAAAATTATAATCTGACCCCATGGTACCTTTTAGTTTTCGCCGAAACTATTCCTCTTTTTTTATTTTTAAACGCACATAGTTAAGTTTACCTTGTCTTTCTAGGACTTTGTTGGTATCCTCCATGAACCAGGGTCTTGAAACCAAAATGGGTTCCTGTACCCCATGGTACCTTTTTACTTTTCGCCAAAACTATTCCTCTTTTTTATAAATGCACATTAGTTAAGTTTAAGTTGTCTTTTCTAGGACTTTTTTGGTGTCCTCCGCAAACCAGGGTCTTGAAACCAAAATGAATTCCTGTACCCCATGGTACCTTTTTAGTTTTCGCCAAAACCATTCATTTTTTCTTTAAATGCACATTAGTTAAGTTTAAGTTGTCTTTTCTATGACTTTTTTGTTGTCCTCCGTGAACCAGGGCCTTGAAACCAAAACGGCACACGTAGGGGACTTTAACCACCTACGAGGGGACTTTAACCTCAATAATTACTTAACACAAGGCAATTCAAAGTGCTTTACAAAAATGAAAGACATTAAGAAAATGGCATTAAAGAGCAAAGATAATAAAAGTTACAGTGCAGTTTAAGATATGAATATATCAATTAAAAGCAGCGGCAAAAAAATGTAACAACAGTTTGAACATGACAAATATAATATTTAATCTACACTGATTTCTTTTAATTCAAATGTAGTCAAAAGGCATCACAAGTGATTTAAATGACTTGCCTTGTTGTATTTCATCTGGTAGTAAGGCAAGGCAAGTTTATTTATATAGCACTTTTAAACGCAAGGCAATTCAAAGTGCTTTACAAAAAAAAATGAAAGACATTAAGCATTAAAAAAGAAAAGCTAATAAAATAAACATTAAGGAAAAATACATGGATAAAAGTTACAGTGCAGTCTAAAATATGAATAGTTCAATTAAACATTACAAGAAAAAGTACATGGATAAAAGTTACAGTGCAGTTTAAGATATGAATAGTTCAATTAAAAGCAGCGACAAAAAGAAAAGTCTTCAGCCTGGATTTGAAAGTAGTCAGAGTTGCAGCGGACCTGCAGGTTTCTGGGAGCTTGTTCCAGATGTTTGGAGCATAATAACTGAACGCTGCTTCTCCATGTTTAGTTCTGACTCTGGGGACAGAAAGCTGATCAGTCCCTGAAGACCTGAGAGATCTGGATGGTTCATAGTTTAGCAGGAGGTCAGTAATGTATTTTGGGCCTAAACCATTCAGTGCTCTATAAACCAGCAGCAGTATTTTGAAATCTATTCTTTGACACACAGGAAGCCAGTGTAAAGACTTCAGAACAGGAGTGATGTGATCCACTTTCTTAGTGTTAGTGAGGACTCGAGCAGCGGCGTTCTGAATCAGCTGCAGCTTCCTAATAGATGTTTTAGTGAGACCTGTGAAGACACCATTGCAGTAGTCGAGTCTACTGAAGATAAAAGCATGGACAAGTTTTTCCAAATCCTGCTGTGACATTAGTCTTTTAATCCTAGATATGTTCTTTAGGTGATAGTAGGCTGATTTAGTAACTGTTTTAATGTGACTGTTGAAACTCAGGTCAGAGGCCATGACTAGATTTCTGGCTCTGTTGTTTTGAACATTGCAGACTGAAGCTGAGCGCTAACTTTTATACGTTCTGCCTTGGCTCCAAAAACCATTACCTCAGTTTTATCTTTGTTTAATTGGAGAAAGTTCTGACACATCCAGTCATTGATTTGTTCAATGCACTTACTCAGTGTTTGAATTGGAGCATAGTCTCCTGGTGAAATTGTTACGTACATTTGTGTGTCATCTGCATAGCTAGTAACTATACTTCGCACAATGACCTTAACACCAGTGGTTCCCAAAGTGTGTGAATTCTGAGGAACCTTAAAGGGGTCATATTATACATTTTCAGGTTTCATAATTGTATTTTGTTCCACTACTGTGACATGTTTCCATGCTTTAATGTTCAAAAAGGTCTTGCTTTCCCCTCATAGCGCTGCAGGTTAACTGGCTGGCTCTGTTGTGATTGGTCAACACTTGTAAAAGTGAGCCGAATTAGTGTTGATACTGCAAGGAGACGTATTGTGTGAAAAGAAATGTAAGATGTTGTTTAATTGCTGAAATATTTATGATCCACGTCACGTATTCAGTTTTGGCAGCAGTTCTTCATTTTGTCCAGAAGTCTTCTCCTCAGGGCTCTATAAATAGAGAACTACGGCAGATGTGTAATATTCAATGCAGCCGAACCGTGTATTACAATGCTGTTATGTGATGACCTTCAAAAAGAAAAGATAGCACACTCGGAATAAAGTATTATTTTTAAAAAATGTTTTCGGATTTCACATTGCATAAACACAATTTCCCAACGTGCATTGCGGCTAAACCATCCAATCACCAAGCTGAGGATCTTGCCTACGTCTGTTTCCGGCATTTGTTTATGACGATGTGATGTGAGATGTGGGACTGGGTTGGAGAATTTCACAGGGGAAAAAAAAACGTACCTATGCCACAATTTTAGATGCGGATTTTGTTAAACTAATATGTTAGACTAACACTATAAATTGACGGGGAAGGGGGTAGCAATAAAGATAACACCATTAAACAGTTACACAACATAACAGAAATAATATTGATAGCAGCGTCCCTAGCAACCACCTTGGTAACAATGAAAATGTTGTATGGACACGATTTCCTGAAGTAATCTTCGTAATAACTAGCAAACTAAAGATCATGTACATCCACTGCACACATAATCTGAAATAACAACTCATATTTCTGGCATCAAATGACATCAAAACGCATTTTAATCGCCAAACTAGCCTTAAAATAGGCATTTTCCACAGAGAATAAAACGAAGGTCGGCCATGTTTTTTTTTTTCTGCAGGGAGAAATTTGAAGATCACGTGACATAGACGCCAGCCATTGGAATGAATGGTGAAACATTTTTTAGGGATCTTACAATTTCAGAGGCGTTTTTGTAGAAATACTACGTCCGAAGTTGTGGACCAATGTAGTTATTACACGTTTAGATGTGAGACTGGGTTGGAGGCCTCCATCTTCCTGCAGCTCAAACCCTGCTCTGGTTATGTCAACACCAAACACTGGAAGACATATTATGCAGTCACTACACCATGAACAGAGTGTAGAGTGGTGTTAGTGCCAACATGTGGAATTGTGTACTTTATATGGAGAAATAGCAGGTACACCTAGTGCTGGCTTAAAGGAAGGGATTCCAAACTCACATCTCTGATTCAACCTTTTTATAAATATCTTTGTAATTCAATATTTGTGAATTTGTTTGCCTTCTTTATTAACCCGGTGTTCCTATATATATACTGTATTGAACTGATCACTATTTAAAGGTTTTACAAACTGGTTCACTGTGCAGGACGGACGTTAAAGACCTTGTCTGGTGAGCTATAAATACAGGAAGCAATAAGACATGCAGCGTCTCGACATTTTTGTAGGCTAGCTGGTTAGCTATAACAGATGTTTGTCTATTCGTCAATTCCGTCGACACCTACAAAGTGGCTGTAAAGCAGGGTTTAAATGTTAAGTTGTGGTTTTCTTTTAAGAGTCACTCTCCAAATTGTGTCCACTTCTTCTCACTTAAACATCATTTATTATTTTGACTTCCCTCCCTACTTGTTTTTCTCTTGCCCTTTCTGCATTTTAACCAGTGGAAATAATGACGTTTGCCTTACAGAGCAAACACGCACATCAGTCAGGGGTTATCATGGGTCATCTTCAGGTCAGAGGTCAGCAGCCTGTCCGAGTGCAGTCAGAAGAGCAATGTATCTGTCAGGGTAATTATGACAGAAGATTAGCCTCTCAGAGACCTTTAAACCTGACTGTGATTGCGTTTAAAGTTTCACTGCTGTCAACACGAAAAATGTCTGATAAATGACATTGACAAGTTATTTGTACCTGTTCAATAAGAGTGTGTTTCTTATTTAAACATAATTCAATATGTTGGCCAGTTTAACAGTTATGTACACAAGCAATCACTGATATAAGCAACTTTTTACCCCATAAGTAAACATCTATCAGTTACTTTTATTGGAAGTAACAGCTGGTAAAAAATATTGTGGTTATTTTTGTTTATATTTGGATACAGATGTTGTATCCCCTGTTCTGAACACCCCAAAAAAGCCCTGACCTATTACACCCAATTGGATACATTTAGATTTTTCAAGCAAAAATGTTGTGTTATTTTTGCTTATTAAAAGAATAAATGAATGATAACAATATTTAAAGTAAGGTGTATGTTTTGAGGAATTTGAATGTGACTTGAATTGATTTGTTTGCTATTATCGCACGGAAATGTGATCGAATTGGCCTATTCATGGTTCACAGTGGACCCACATTTTCTGGAAGCCACACTTTGAGCTCCGAGGACTATATTTTATACAATCTTATGTTTGAGGTACATAACGTTAGTTTTGTTTTAACACTATAACTAAATGTGTTAAATCAAAACCTCTCTTCTGTGTACATACATGTCTCTGTGTATTTCTAATTATTATTATTTTTTGTTGCAGAAGGTTACATGCCAAATTCATCAGGTCCTGAGAGAGTTCTGCCTCACATTCCTTTAAAAGAGCCTCTGAACGGAAGGAGGGAGTTAATAGCTCAGGTGAGTAGGAGTGTGGTATGTGTGTATCATGTGTCTTTTAATATGCAAACTATCAAACAATCATTCAGTTGTCGCTTAATCCACAGCCTAAATGACTACCTTCTCCTGTATTTCTTTTAAATAATGATTTTTATACCATTTTCATACTTAACAGCTGCACATTTGAAGGGTCGGTAATACCGTAATTTTACGTTGGGTCACAAAATGTCTTTTAAATCATCACTTTTCCTTAAAAAAAAATTGTTTAATAGCAAAGCTTTGGGCTAAGCATCTCAAACACTTAAATATTATAGTAGTGGATTAAGGAATGACAACATAAATTATTGCTCTGAGAATCACATCCTCATCATTATACTGATCTACACACTTGAACCACACCACACCTCAATCACCACATTAAATAAAGGGTACACCCCTTCCTTCATTGTTCTCTTGTCTAGAAGTTAATGGGTGTTTTGAATGACTTTAAATGCAATGTATACACTCTGGGATTAACACAAGCTTTTAAGGTGTTGTTTTGAATACATGAAATACATCCCTGCAGCACTCTTTTGGAAATAACTAATTCCGCATAATCGCCCAAAATGAATGTCAGCATGATGTAAACAGTGATATTGTTGAGGTCATCTGATGACATTGTTGAACCTTCGTGCTTTTTACTCATGGCAATTGCATACAACAACAACAAAAGTCAAGATAATACTGCTGAATTTAACGTTTCCCTAAAATTGACTTTTGCTTAAGAGCTTAATCTTGCAATAATCCAGAATCCCATTGGCTGTTTTCCAAGGGGAACTAGTTCAACGCTGCCTTCTGGGTTAGTGTACAAAAACACATCATCCTCTCAGTCAGAGGTGGAAGACGTACTCTGATATTGTACTTAAGTAAAAGTAGAAGGACCAAAGTTTAGGAATACAATGTTACAAGTAAAAGTACTGCATAGAAAAATGTTACTCAAGTAAAAGCAGAAAAGTATTAGCATCAAAATATAGTTTATGTATAAAAGTATTTATTATGCAAATTGATCAATTTAAGAATAATATATATTATATGTTCTGATTGTAATTATTGATGCATTAATGTGTTTCTCAAAGCTGGTAAAGGTGCAGCTAGTTTGAATGACTGTATGCTGAAGGGTAGCTTGTGAATTTACTCCAGGTGGAACTAAAGTCTGATTTAAGAGTTGATATTTCATAGATTAATCCAAATCTGCAAAGTAAAGGTACAAAATATATCTAGTGGAGTAAAAGTACACAATTTACCTCTGAATTGTAGTGGGGTACAAGTACAAAGTAGCACAAAATGGAAATTCTCAATTAAACGTATCTCAAAATTGTACGTAAGCACTGTACTTGAGAGTAAATATACTTAGTTACTTCCCACCTCTACTCTTAGTACATCATTTGAAAATAATAGATTCTGCAGAATCACCTGACATGAATGTGAGCTTGGTGTAAACGCTGATATTTTGAGGTCATCTGTTAACATTGTTGAAGCTCATTGGTTCCTCATAACCTACCAGGCTGTAGTCAATCACCTGGCAGGGTCATTCATGGGACAAGGGTAAAGGCCAAAGGTCAGCGATGTTCGCGCTGGCCTGACCGGCCGCCGGCACACTCCGTTACCCAGGGAACCACAGTGACCTAAATGAACCTTGACTGCTCACTGGAAGATGATAAACTTGTAGGCAACATCTAAACAAGCCCTCTGATACATGCACTTTAAAGTCCACACACACAAAGACTTGGCAGGTCTGTGTCAGCACTTCGGAGGTTGTTCACCATAACCTCCTTGTGTCTCAGTAAACAGTATTTTGAACTGAGAGTATGAAAGAAGAAGTTTATGCTCTTGCCGCTTGTTCTTTTAAGCCCAACACTTTCAATACATATTTATCTAACAGCAAAAGAAACACACCAAAACAGCCGTATGCACACACACACAATGTGGATACACACTCTAGGAGAGGCTTGAAATGTGCACAGATTACCTCTCATCTCTGTCAATGGAAGGTTTTCCCCTCTGATTTCGGGACCTTTTTTTGGAGCTTTTAAGTAAACTAATCTTTGAGCAAATACCACAGGCTGTTTCTGAAGTCTGCACACAATGGCAGGTCTTAATATATGTGAATAAGAGCAAACAGACTCAACAAGAGGCCTCGCTGGAAGTTTGGGATCAAAGCTTCGGGGCACAAAGGCAGAGATTTAGCATGTTAGAGCGATCGTCACTCTTTCACAGCCAAGTATTGTCTCTGTGTTTCTCTCCCCAAGTTCTTTGAATTCCTACTCAGTGTAAAACGCTTATTGTTATTTGTGGGTTTTACCGCCACAAACCGTGTTCTTAAACATCTCTACCCTGCCTTTCAGACTCCCCTCTATTGAAGAAGAGATTATAAAAAAGAAGAAGAGGGGGGGGAAGAGCCGGGAACATCAAACAGACTAACATTGTGGGTTCATGTTTTGCTGTTCAGTTATTGTTGCTTGTTGACCAGGATGTCGTGAATCCCAGCGGCTTGCAAGCACCTCTTTTCTGTGGTTGTGTTTAAAGTGGTTGTTGGTTGCAGTTGCCATGTATAATAGGCGTGTTTCCAGGTGTATTTGTACACCATGCTGAGTTTCTGTGTGCATAAGCAAGTTCTCTCCCCATCCCAGCTTCGTTTTTTGTCTTAAAAAACGTTTGATGATTTTGGCCTGGGTGATCCCTCATCATAGATGCAGAGTTAAGAGATTGCACAACACAGAGTTTAAATTATTTTCGTTTCCAAGGCAGCAGCCCTGAAGTTATCACCTCCCACACTTACACTTAAACAAACAGGTTTCATTGTTGCAAGGGCCGATCTGTGCGAGCCCTGCGGTTAATTGTATTAAGTTCAATTCATTAGACCCTATTACACATTGCTTCCATCTGATTGTTTCTGATAAACGCCCGCGCTGCAGATTGTCCGTTCATTTATCTTCAGAAATCTCTCCATCAATCTCCCTGTCACAGCGTGTGGGAGGATTAAACCATGGTGGTGTTTGCACAGCGCACCTGTAAAAAGCATGTTACACATTACTGGTGTGAGTTTGTGTGGAGTTTATTTGAGTCATGGACTTTTAGGTTTGATCCTAATTGCACATGATCAACATGAGTGTTGTTTCAGTAAATCCTAACTCATTCTTACGGAGACATCTTATTTTACACGGAAAGTTCAAATGGGTTCATTTTTTCTTCGGACAAGACATTGTTTAAAATAATAACAAATAACACAATATTGGAAAATAATTATAGGGTTGTTTATGTGCATCCATTATAGACCATTATTTCCAACATTTTTCAAAAAAGAAGCACATGAGTGCCTAATCATGACCGAAAAATAAGTGGCAGACAGCTTGTAGGCCGTACACCTACAGAATCTGACATGATGGGTTTTTGCATTTAGGAATTATTTAGTTGTCTTTGTTCTTTGACATGTCAGCACTGTTCATAGCGTGAGAAAATGGTCAACGGCAATTTGCATGTCAAAGATGAACTCAGTCAAATATGTTGCTCTAAATAGTGTGGGACAAAGACCTCGGGAGGGCTGTGTTACATGTTGAGGGTCAAACAGGTTCCATCTCAATTGACTTTGTGCTAAGTTTTATAGAATGTGCAAAATATTGGCCAAAATGGTCTGAACATATTTTGTAGGCCTGTTGGTCTACTGTCACTGACTCAGGGACTTTTTTACTTACATTTTAAGAACTTGTATAAATGTTTGTGTAAAGTTTACACTAAATTGAATAGTTTAAAAGTGAAACTTCTTAACTTTCCAACTATATATTGGTTTTACTTTTACTTTAGCTTAGCCTTTAAAATAGTCGTAACAATGAAACTACTAGTACATGGTGAATAAGTCGGCCAGATGTTTCTGACTCACAGTGGCAGAGCACAGTGACATTATACGTTTGTATAGCCTTTCAATTACTTTACAATATTTCAAAGCACCGTTACAGACTTTTTCTTACTGTTGAAAAATCCCAAAACCAACATGAATAGATTCTACTGACAAGTATTGTTTGGGCGAAATATCAAAAACTCATCAGTTATGTGCACTTATTACCATGAAAACACACAATCTGTAGTTTGTTTTGAATGAGTACCAGGTTCACTGTCCTGCTGCAGCAAATATTCACGATAACAAATGTTTGTTCATCAGCAGCTGAAAATAGTGCCCTACTAATTCACTATCTTCTGCTGTTTTAATAACGTTTGTTAAAAAGTGGTAAGGACGTGTTTTTTGAAGATGTATTTTTTACAGAGAATGAATAGGCATTGGACTAAGAACCACCTATTTTAAAGTCTAAAAGTAGCCAGCTAACTATAAAGACACACTAGGAAGAAAATTAAAACCGGGGATTTCCATAGACAGGGCATGGCAGCTCTGGTGTGTTTTTAAGATGAACAGACACATGCTTGGTTTACAATATTAATGAACATAAAATATGGCCTGCCTTATCCTACAACATGTAGCTAGGCCTGCTACCGTACATACTGGAATTCTAACTTTTTGGAGCTGAAACCCAGTCATCTAGGATTCTTTTGTGAGAAAAAAGTGAAATTGTTTACGGGAAATGGTTCCTCTCCTCTCTTTTGATAAATTATCTTTATTTGTTAATCTTCTTTTTAATTGTTTTGTTGTTGCAGTCCTTCAAACACTAATCAATGTTGTGCTTCACAAGTGCTGATCACTTATCAACAGATTCTCCGGAGCCCTTTCTTCTTCTTCAGATGGGATTAGTGAAATATTTTAACAAATAAGATTGACAAACTTGCCACTCCTGCACATCTTCATACTGGGCTTTTAAGATGTGTTTTGCCACCACCTGCATCTCTTAAATTTCACAACTTTCATCAGAGCTCAATCAATCCGATGGTTCTTCCTGGCACATGATGATTCGTTGTTCTTGAAAAGGTCAGGCTAAAAGATGCAGAGCAAAGTAAGTTGAGGCTGTGATTGTTTCCGCATGCCAGAGGAGGTCATGAACGGCGTACAGATTCACCTGTCTGTTGTCATGTGAGTGTTCCCGTGTGTTATATTAATGCTTCTTAAAAAACACACTGCCAGTGCAACAGAAACTGATAGAACTTTTGAACTTTCCCTAAAATCTGTTTGACATATTCAAATACATTTAGCTACATTTTGACCCGAAGGAACCTGGGTCAAATTGTACTTACTATGCCGCAGTTCAGGCATCTTTGGTTCTGCTTTCTCATTTATTAAGCATTCAATATAGATACATAAAACAGAACTATAATACATCTGAGGGAAAAATAGAAAAACAGTTGAGGTAATGTGGACATATATACCTGCATTCCTATCGCTGTCAGATTGGCAGTTAGATGGAGTGGCAGTTGTGGTATATAATTATACAGGCGTGTAGTTACTAAATATAACTCGTGTGATGGCTTTCTGCAGGCATTGTGTGAACATATGTGTTTTTATTATTGTACATGTCTGTATGTGCATACGTTTATGCTTGATTTCAAAACGAATTTCTTTGGTTTTGTCTTCAGAGCCAAGCATTACATGATTGTATTAAGAGTTTTGAGAATGTTGTCTTATACAAACGTTTCATTTCCATTTTACTGTAACTGCGGACATTGTACTAGAACAGCAACATAGTCCTTTGGGACAGACAATGCAAGTGGTCGAACAGGTTTAACTGTATTATCAGTTATATGTAAATGTGAACAAAACGGAATGTACGAAACAGTTATCTGTCATTTATAAACATCTGATGTCAACGAGTTCAACTGTACCTACAGTAGCAGTAACAAAGAAGTACAGTGTGATTCAATTAGAGGATTATAATTCTACACTGTCAAAAACTGATCCAGGTATACTTAACCTACCAAAATCCAAAATGCTTTGCATTTTCAACAAAGAGACCAGAAGGACACAGATTGTTGACCTAATAGACTTGTCTCCTTGGTCAGGGTGTACACATTAAAAAATGTTTGGATAAATTCCCTGTCATTTTCCCTTTAAAACACTTTTTCTCCGATTGTCTGGTCACTCAGTTGAGTCATATCATATCATGACTAAAATAACAATGCACAGTATTTCTGTTATATAACTAAAATAAAAATGTTTGTAATTGAAGCTGAACTTGGTATGGCTGTGGATAGTCATTAATTGCCACAATTACAATTATCAGGCGCCGATAGCATCATGAATTG
Organism: Pseudochaenichthys georgianus; assembly: GCF_902827115.2. NCBI lineage: Eukaryota > Metazoa > Chordata > Actinopteri > Perciformes > Channichthyidae > Pseudochaenichthys > Pseudochaenichthys georgianus. Next base: position 32,022,037 of record NC_047506.1, on the reverse strand, counting down.
TGTGTCATTCCCAACTACTACAACGCAGACACACATATGTGTACATTGTAGCTGAGGCCAATCTCCTCTTTATTTGTATATATGTGCCTCAGCAACAACAAGACATAGGGTATAGGTTTTTTTTTCAGACTGTAAACTACACAGCATTTCATCAAACATCTGTTTTTAAAATGTAACCGGGACAGACATTTGTTTTTAGGTAAGAGTGTAACGGTCTGTTAGTGCTGTTTGTGTTTTTAAAAGCATACCTTCAGACTTTAAAAGACAATGGGCATGATTTCAAGCAGTTGCCGGATACCTCTTGTAAAGACTCTTATTTTCAATGTAACTGTGTGTGGCTATTGGCACAGATCTGTGTGAATTGCAAAATGTTTGCATTAAGGCTCAATTTCATAGAAAGGGGACAATTGTGCACCTACTTTGTCCATATGACCTAATTTACATAAGTGCAAATAACACAGGACTATTACTTTGGCAGAATTTCACGTTGTTTGTGTTAATTGTGCAGGTTTAGGGTCCACAAAAGCTGTGCAATCATTATGTCAATTAACTTCTGAAATAAACATTTATTGAATCAGCTACATGCACGGACATTTAAATGAATGTACGGCCCTGTGCAACTATGGTGTTTGTTTGTATCTGTTTATGTTTTACCTCTTATGAACAGCTACTGCTCAATTTGCCTGAACGTTCATTTGCTTGCCTGCCTGTGGCTGCAGGTTGCCACCTCTAAACGGCATGTTGCCCTCTGTTTGCACCTGAGCTGCCAGGTTACATCAGACAGGCAGACAAACACAACACACGCACTCACACACGCTCACATTGGAAAGAGAGCACCTCGGCTGGCATTTCGATGATGGGTCAAAGCATGCCTGTGTTTTATATCTTGCGCGTTTATTTTCCACAGAAGAATCAGAGTTCACCCTGATCCAGAGGGAGAACTCTCCCAGGGGTTCACAAAGGGTTCGCCAGCCTACCACTGTTTGTGTAAGCATGCGTGTGTGTGTATGCGTGAGTGTGTGTTTGCGCGTATAAACAGGTGAGCCACAGGGTGATTATGCTGTCAACTGCTGCTGAGTCATGTGCATCTCCACCAACGTAATTAGAGGTGGCAGAGCATACCTGGCTTTTCACACACACATACGGAGCCTCGTACAACACGCAACACCTTGATAGCATGTGTCATCCGAGGTGCATGTACACATACACCTGCAGCGCTTGGGTGTTACTGTTTCCAAGGAAAGCCCCATGGTTTGTCATCCAAACAAATTTCTGGTTAAATCATGAGAAAATGACGGGAAAAAGGTGCTGCAGGGATGGCGTGTCTTTGTAGTCTCGGCAGTGAACAAAAGGATTTTTCCATTGGATTTTGTATAGCTTTAAATAACCACTATGGAAACAAACGTTTATGGTGCTTACACATTTTCTCCGACAGGATAAACTCCACATAATAACACCACTTTTACGATTTTTGTAGAGAAAAGGTGATCATTAAAATGAAACAGCTAGCTATAAATTAACTACATTATGGTCATATGATTTCACGTCACCACAGCTAAGCTAAAGGTGGCTAATGTTCAGTGTGATGACGTTTAGTAGGCTCATTAAGTCACTTGTTAGCACTTGACTTTTTTATGACCGTCATGCAAACATGAGAGGCGTATTTACTGATGTATTTTATGTCGTAGAACAAATCGTGAACATTTCTTTAATGTGTCTTAACCTCAGCTTTTTTTTCAGGCATCTAAAACACAATAACTAAAGCCATCAACTTCCAGATTAGCAAACCGAAAGTGCTAAAAAGTAGGTTTTTGTGGAATTATTCATTTTTTTTCATCATCCCACAAACAAAAAAACTATTATCTGTACATTTTTGTTATACTCTCTGAATTTTCTATAATGTCTGTGGCATTCGGCCATAACCCAATTAATCCGTATTAAGATATGAATCTTCATACAGTATGATTGTTATATGCAACCTGATCTCACCAGAATGCGTGACTCCACCACGACTCCTTAACACCACAATGCGTGGTGGAGTCACGAACTTTGTTACATTTACGTGTCGGCACCATGCAAACAACCCCAATGTAAAGTGAATGAGGCTCCTTTGTCGTGGTGCACACACGCATTTCTACAACGTCCAGGAGTGAGCTTTTATTCTATAAAACGTTTTTTTAAATCTACTTTATAGCTTGTAGTAACTCACGGGAGGCTTTTTTTTATTTTATTTGTATTCATAATAATTTTTATTTTTCGTCAGAATGTAAAAATTACATTAGTTACGAATTTGTGTTCTCAAAAAAACAGTGCATTGTGTGTAAAGCAACTGTGATTTTTATTAAATTAGTTAGTTTTTAAGGAAGGCCAGAGCTTCAGCTGTGTCAAATAGATTGTTCCCTTTAGTTAACGTTATTTAAAAGATAATGATCATGTCCCCTGTATTGTATTACGAGCGTCCATTCCCATTGGATAACGGAGAATTGTACACCAGGAAGTAAGTATTCTCCTTACTGTCGATTGATTTTACAGTGATATCTGCACTACTCATCGACTAAAAAACACCAGATTATCCTTGTTAATTACACAACATTGATTGGTTTGAATTGTGTACAATGCTTTTGCAACCTCTGTGATTGGATGTTGGAGTGGCAGTGTGCGAAGTTTACACAGAGCGTCAAAAAGGACTTTGAAATGGAATGAAACCCATCGACGGCATACTATTCAAAACAGGAATCGAACGTGTCCTCTCCCCCCCCCCCCCCCCCCCCCCCTTAGGTCACAGCAGGCTCCTCCAACAGTGCTACGCAATAAAAACAGATAGGCCTACACAGAAAAAATAGTGAAATAGTGCAATAAGAGTCTATATACAAGTGATTGGAATATGATATATTAGATAAATATGTTTTAAGTAGCAGCCAGATGAATGTTGTTTCTAAATGCAGGTGTTTAATAATCGTATAGCCTGTGGGATGAAGCTGTCTCTGTGTCTGGTGGTTTTAGTCCGAATGCTGTGGTACCGCCTGCCAGACGGCAGCAGACAGAACAGTTTGTGGCTGGGGTGATGGGGTCTTTTATAATCCTGAGGGCTTTCTTTAAGGTTAACCTGGTATTTTTACTCCACTACATTTATTTTAGTTACTTTACAGATTTGGATAAATGATGTGAAATATAAACAACCCTTAAATCAGACTTTAGTTACACCTGAATGAAATTCAGTGAAGGTGATTGTCAAGTGCCAACAATCAGGAGAGATATTTGATAGTTGGTGCTTGAGAAGACTACATATTTATCTGCAGATCCGTTTAAAGCATATTCATTACTCGTTATTCTCTAATAGTTCATTAAAGACTGTATATAATGGCTATTTTGCACATCCCTTTCAAGATTTCAAGATTTTCTAAGGTTTATTGACATATCATATACACAATAGTGTAGTTATGCAATGAATAAAAAACTTGGGTCACAGGTTCCTCAACAGTGCATTACAAGACATCTATCAATGTGTGTATACTTCCACCATTACACTGTCATATTCTGCACATTTCTTATTCTATCTACATACATAAGAGTATAATTCATATGTATAATATCAGTTCAAATAAGTGCTTCAACATAGTTAACATTGCAGGAAAGTTGATTGTCAAGTTCCAAAACAAACCATGCAATTTAGACTTTGTCAGGCTTAATATTTATCTGTAAATAGATACCCCCAAAGCTTTTTTCCTATTTAAAAGAAGACCTTAACCTAAAGTATTCTTTAATGTTTAAATAAAGCCTTATTAGTTAGCACATCCTCCTATCAGGCACTAAACTGTTTTATTCTAGATATAATTTGAGTATCTTCTTGATATTTTCTATTCTATATTTATATCATTGACCTTCTACTTTCCCACTATTTTGTATGTACTCTTAATATTTAAATGTTTTCATAAAATATAACACATTCAAAAGTGCTTTACAAAAATTAAAGACATTAAGAAAAAGGCATTTTAAACAGTCGTTAAAAAGCAACACAATCTTCCTGCATTGCAATTACTCTAAACGTGCAATAACGTGCTTTAACCAGTTGGTGGTTTGGGTTAAAAAGCTGTAAAGTTTACAGTGTAAACAAAATAAAATATACTGCTGTTTCCGGTTTAGTTTACGACGAATATTATTTTGTTATTGTTTTGATATTTGTAACACAAAAGTGATGGAAAAACCCCACAGCAACACAGAAAAGATGGTCTTAACATGACCCAGCGGTCTAGTAGTTAATAAAAAACAATAATATCAAAAAAAATTATGACTACTAACTTTATTGTGAAATTAAAACAGAACGGTAAAATAATAGTTTCCGGTCTATTCTGATGCCCGATCTCTGTTGATAAATAAAGAACAACGACAGATGTGTAATATTTAATGCAGCCAAACCATTTATTACAATGCATTCATGTGATGTCTTTCAAAGAGTAAAGCAAGCACTGCTGAATAAAGTATGATTTTCTCTTTTACGAACCATTTTTTTATATGGAATGCAGTTGGAGGTCAACCGATCAAAGAGCTTGAGGACTGATCACGGGGTTTGTCAAGCTAAGCAAATGGTGTAGTCCCAAACGATAGCTGAGGATTCTGGGTAGTGTAGTGTCTTCTGACATCCAAAAACTCCGGAAAAATCTTTATTTCTCCGAATCGAAGGGGGAAAATACAAAAGCATTGTACACAATTCAAACCAATCAATGTTGTGTAATTAACAAGGATAATCTGGTGTTTTTTAGTCGATGAGTAGTGCAGATATCATTGTAAAATCAATCGACAGTAAGGGGAATACTTACTTCCGGGTGTACAATTCTCCGTTATCCAATGGGAATGGACGCTCGTAATACAATACAGGGGACATGATCATTATCTTTTAAATAACGTTAACTAAAGGGAACAATCTATTTGACACAGCTGAAGCTCTGGCCTTCCTTAAAAACTAACTAATTTAATAAAAATCACAGTTGCATTACACACAATGCACTGTTTTTTGAGAACACAAATTCGTAACTAATGTAATTTTTACATTCTGACGAAAAATTAAAATGATTATGAATACAAATAAAATAAAAGAAGCCTCCCGTGAGTTACTACAAGCTATAAAGTAGATTTAAAAAAACGTTTTATAGAATAAAAGCTCACTGCGGGACGTTGTAGAAATGCGTGTGTGCACCACGACAAAGGAGCCTCATTCACTTCACATTGGGGTTGTTTGCGTGGTGCCGACACGTAAATGTAACAAAGTTCGTGACTCCACCACGCATTGTGGTGTTGAGGAGTCGTGGTGGAGTCACGCATTCTGGTGAGATCAGGTTGGTTATATAGCATGCCTTTGTTGGGGACTATTTTATTCAGTGGATTAATACACAAATCGGTCTGTTGTTGCCCACCTCATATGGTGAGAAACACTTGTCCCCCCTCACATTTCTCTTGACCTGATTTTCCCACTGTATTGAGCAGATGACTGACAGTAGAATCCTCAGGGGACAGTCTCACCGTCACTCTGACAGAACACGTCTGCAGCAGCAGATGACATGAGTTCAATCACTTCTCTTTGTCCATGTTCCGTTGTTGGTGATAAGATGACATGGTTTACAGTTTCTAGAAGCTAAGATCTTTCATTGCATAGTAATCCTTTATGAGAGCTCACAACGCCCTGTGGTCATTTTGACACAGACACCAAGTTACACCTATAAGGTACACACCAAGACAATGGCCATGTATGTCTTCCTTTCATATTGCTCTGTGGATTCTTCAATTGAGGCATGCTCAAAAGTTCAAGGAACTGGTGTATAAGAATAAACAGTGGCTCAAACAAACACAATTATAATGATCTTAATTATACGCAGGTTAGGAGACACCTAGGTGTCCTTGTTACAATCAAGCAATATTTTAAATGAAACGTAATGTTTTTTTAGTGCATTAAAGTATTTGAACATTAAAGCATGTAAAGATGTCACAGTAGAGGCACACAATACAAATATGAACCAGAAAATCAGCATAATAGGGCCCTTTAAGTAATTACATCTTTAATGTGTCCATTCATTTGATACATTACTATTTCAGAATGTAAACAACATTTTTCTAGACCATTATTTTTCATTCAACATTGCTGTGGTGTTATCATGTTAACAATACCTACAGTATGTTTCTAGACTTTATTTTCCCCTATTCACTGTATATATACAATACTTACAGTTAATACAAAACATTTTAGAGGGTCCAAATGCACCGGTGACTGAATGCTATAATAACCCTGTGCAAATCTATAATGCCTGCATTTCAAATTGTAAACTAAAGCAGGTCGTAGCTCTGTTTCACATTTCACATGTTCAACTACAGGATGCATTTTTCATAACTCCTTGCTTTAGGTTTTCCCTTGGTGTGGATGGAAATACAGAGAACAGTGCACCTAAAATGTAAACAGCAGTTTCTAATTTCTCTGCCCTAATTTCAATGTAAACCAAACCAATCGCTCCCCCTGCTCACGCTCAAACCACCAAACTTGATGGTTTCTTGGTGTTCCTTGCCCCAGGCCACCCATTTGGCACATCTCATAACTTTTGATCCCAGAAGAAAGGAAGGGACCACAAAAAACAGTGCAATATGCTCTCTCTTAATCTTTTTTTTTTTTTAAAGTAGGAAGCACAGTGATCAGAGTATTTCTCTTGAATATGCCAGAGGCAAAACAAGAGGGTTAGACTTATTATTACGCACAACTGGTTCTTATGTAGTCATGCGCTGTAACACTCAGTAAGTGCAAGGTCAAACGGTTGTGTAGCTGAATGAACCAATTGAAAAAAACTAACATTAACTTGTTTGTTACCAGTATGGCCCTAGTGAAGATTAAAAGATCCTACTCGACACTTGATAAAAATGCTGTTGGATAACAATGTAAAATATATTAAATGATGCAAATACATTTAGAAGAAACTAATCAACCAAATAATATATTGGCTATACCCTGCTCAGCCTGAATGACATGTGTCTTCAGGTAACCACAAATGAATAGAGTAATGCCAATGACTGACAATAAGAGTGAATTGAACGCACTCATTGCGTTGAAAGTTTGGGATGTTTTCTAGCAACCACTTTACAGATAACTAAAGTGTTTAAGACTGTATGACCGCCCATTCTCAGGAAGGAAATATATCAGAAACTAATGGAGAGATTTTCTTTAAAATTAGCATAACGTTCACTCAAGAATAAAATGATTAAATTGTAGTGTCAAAAGTCAAAGATCAAGTAATGTCACTTAACATGTTTCTGATCATTACTTAAAGGGTCCCTATTGGGCTCATGTTCTGTCTCTACTGAGACATGTTTACATGCTTTGAATGTTCAAAAAGTTCTTGATCTTTCTCATACTGCCAGCACCTCTGTTCACCCTCTGTCTGAAACCAGAGTCTGCTGTGATTGGATAGCTGGTCGGGTGATTAGTCAACCGCTTAAAGATGTCCCGCCCCTCAGCTTATCATGTACAATGTGTTGGTGCGCTATCCAATAGAAGTGCGAGTGTTACATCGTGATGTCACTATGTTACGAAAGAAACAAAGGAGTTCAATGGAGGTGTTTCAGGCAGTGTGTGGGTGAGAAACTCCCTCTTGAGGGGACACAGGGATTTTAGCCTTTGTCGACCATGTACCTGCACAAAAACCTATACCGTACTACAGAAGGAACAAAAACATGATTGGACCTCTGCTTCATATGCTTATTTTGAACATGTTAGGCAAATGGTCAAAAGGACAGATGATGAAGTAAATATATTTTTGATCCAACATTGATGTGGATTGCAAGAAGTTGGCGAAGGCATACAAACAGGAAGAAGTCATTCCAGTTAGGCTACGAGCTACATTTCTTAAATAAATAAAAGGTCATAGCTACAAAGAACTTGGATGTATTACTATCTGGGGAAACCCAATCCGGCAGAGCAAGATGGATTTTCTGAACATGCTGTACTCTTTCATCTCACTTTTTAACCTCTGCTTTGATATTTTCACTCATCTTCAGATAATAGGCTCCAAAGCTCTCTGGGGACGGCGTACAGTCTAAAATGGATGTGCGACACTCGGTCGGCATGACCCACTTCACACGGCAACACAATTAAGACAAAGCTGTAGCCTGTCACATAAACTGCCACATCACAGCTTGTAATGCAACATACTGTACTGCATGTTCTGTGAATTAATCCAGGGACTTTTTTTGTTGTGTGTGTGAAAACAGTATTATAAACTCATGCTTGTGTTGAAAGCTGACGACTGTTAACTGTAAATCAGGAGCAGATACGACACAGGCAATCCTTAACAATCTTTATTATTCATTAACCTTTAGCATTATCCCAATTTGCACAGATACCAAGATCAATACACGATGAGAATCCATGCTCTTGTAAAAATGATAAAAATAAACACTTTTGCTGCAGTGACATTCGGTGATATTTGATCACCAAAGCTCTAAAACAAACTGTCCCTGGATTACACAGCTATAAAGCAATCAGCGGGAGATATGAGGTGCATTATCAGCCTATTGAGCAATTCTTCCCCTCAGCAGGTGTGTTGCCACTGTGTTGGCCCGAGCCTGCAGGTCATCTGTTGCTTTGTCAACACTGATAGTACTCGCACAAGGCCGAACGCTCCCCTGCGCTTGTTAAACAATCTATAAAGGGAGCCAGGCGGCAGCGGATGGACACAGTAAAGACATGGCACATGCATACACAGCCAGGGCCGCTCCTCCCTACAGGCCGATCACGAAGACAGCGTGGGGCCTCACCTCGCGGAGGGGGCCTCACCTCGCGGAGGGGGCCTCACCTCGCGGAGGGGGCCTCACCTCGCGGAGGGGGCCTCACCTCGCGGAGGGGGCCTCACCTCGCGGAGGGGGCCTCACCTCGCGGAGGGGGCCTCACCTCGTGGAGGGGGCCTCATCTCGTGGAGGGGGCCTCATCTCGTGGAGGGGGCCTCATCTTGCGGAGGGGGCCTCATCTTGCGGAGGGGGCCTCATCTTGCGGAGGGGGCCTCATCTTGCAGAGGGGGCCTCATCTTGCGGAGGGGGCCTCATCTTGCGGAGGGGGCCTCATCTTGCGGAGGGGGCCTCATCTTGCGGAGGGGGCCTCATCTTGCGGAGGGGGCCTCATCTTGCGGAGGGGGCCTCATCTTGCGGAGGGGGCCTCATCTTGCACAGGGGGCCTCATCTTGCAGAGGGGGCCTCATCTTGCAGAGGGGGCCTCATCTTATGGAGGGGGCCTCATTTTGTGGAGGGGGCCTCATCTTGCAGAGGGGGCCTCATCTTGCACAGGGGGCCTCATCTTGCAGAGGGGGCCTCATCTTGCAGAGGGGGCCTCATCTTGCACAGGGGGCCTCATCTTGCACAGGGGGCCTCATTTTGCAGAGGGGGCCTCATCTTGCAGAGGGGGCCTCATCTTGTGGAGGGGGCCTCATCTTGCACAGGGGGCCTCATCTTGCAGAGGGGGCCTCATCTTGCGGAGGGGGCCTCATCTTGCACAGGGGGCCTCATCTTGCAGAGGGGGCCTCATCTTGTGGAGGGGGCCTCATCTTGCACAGGGGGCCTCATCTTGCGGAGGGGGCCTCATCTTGCGGAGGGGGCCTCATCTTGTGGAGGGGGCCTCATCTTGCGGAGGGGGCCTCATCTTGCGGAGGGGGCCTCATCTTGCAGAGGGGGCCTCATCTTGTGGAGGGGGCCTCATCTTGCGGAGGGGGCCTCATCTTGCAGAGGGGGCCTCATCTTGTGGAGGGGGCCTCATCTTGCGGAGGGGGCCTCATCTTGCAGAGGGGGCCTCATCTTATGGAGGGGGCCTCATCTTGCGGAGGGGGCCTCATCTTGCGGAGGGGGCCTCATCTTGGAGAGGGGGCCTCATCTTGGAGAGGGGGCCTCATCTTGCGGAGGGGGCCTCATCTTGCGGAGGGGGCCTCATCTTGCGGAGGGGGCCTCATCTTGCACAGGGGGCCTCATCTTGCAGAGGGGGCCTCATCTTGCGGAGGGGGCCTCATCTTGCACAGGGGGCCTCATCTTGTGGAGGGTTCTTCATTTTGCGGGGGGAGCCTCATCCGTCGACGCTCGCGACACAGAGGGCCTCATCATTTAACTTTGCGTGGGGCCACAAGTTGGCCAGGTGCGGCCCTGTACACAGCTACTGGCTCTGATACGCTCATAATCAAGCTAGTATTGATTTATATCGAGGATAACTGGCGATATTCTAATAATACTGTAACAAGCAGCAGAAAGGTTCTTTGTGTAGGTTTTCACCATCATTTCCCATAACTGACTTAAAAGGTAACATATCTGAACACCAGACTGTAAAATCAAACAAACATTTTGACAAATTTGCCAAACCCTTACCCTAACCCTATAAGCGTATTTCACGGTAACATTACATCATTATTATTTTATGGACAAGGTTTTAGATCCAAGACAAGTACAAAATGAGATAACTTATGTTTGGCAGTAAAACAATCATGTAGACTCTGTGGCCATGAATATGTGGCAACATGATTGATTATATAAATAGATGATAAATGGCTTTTTATAATGACTGTCTGTAAATCAGTTAGCTTAAGGCCACACATGACAAAGTTCACAACTTTATCAAAATATGTCATAGTACTTGATATTACAACCGCAGACCTCATTTACAGCCAAACAATTCCAACCCATGTCATTTTAAGTGGTTTGAAATGCTACATCCTTTCTTGCATTCTTCATCTTGGATTTTATTTGCATTTCCTTTGTCTTATCATTGTCCGCATTCTAACCTATTTTACCAAAGGTCAATGGGCAGGGAAACACATATGGATGGGGATACATGTGTATTTTACAGCAATAAGCCACTCGTAAAAGCATTGGAACTGAGAGGAAATATTCCTAGCGAACAAAGAAAGAAAAGCACATGCATCCTAGATAGCACAAACCCTTAAACAAAGATCAGGTCTTTGATGGGCAAATATTATTCCAGAACCACAGATTGTTTTATGTGATGATAACAATGGACAAATGAACATGTCATACTCACCTATTTCATAACTAATTAAATGGTTCACTAATGAAAGCAACTCGAGGAAGCTTGGCTAATCTGGGTGTGGTTGAGGTTAACACAAATGGTACTCAAGTGTGAATCACCTCAGGTGTTCGCCATTGTGTTATTCACTAATGGGAACTAATTATGTGTTTATAATTTGATATAATTATTTTTATATCATAATGACTGAATAATAAACTGTTCATTGTGCCTATTATGCTGAGGCAAGCATCTCCTTTTTGTATATATACTGTAATGAGCTGTATATAGACATGAGTTGCAAAAGTGTGCTTGCAAATCTCTTGAAAACGGTGTAATGTTCCAACGTCACAAAAATATTAACAAACCAATTTGAGCAACAGAGCGAGGTTGCTTAATTCATTCATAACCTCGGTGATCGGGGATTAGCGGCAAGACAAACATTTTGATGATGATTCAAGCAACCGGAGCATTCCTCGTGTCACCTCGGCAGCTGCACTATTACATGATGTTTGAGTGCACAGCCAGCAAGATTCCTCACAGTACATTACAGTTACATGGCATTTTACTAAAACACAAACTGGAGCATTGCTCCTTCTATGTAGGTAGATTTTGTTCTGACTACACAGGAACTATCAGGGTGAAGTTTTCTGTTCTGATTCTTGCCTGTTTTATCACAACAAATGTAAACCTATCTGTATTCAGGTCCCGAATTTGGTTCCTGGTGCTCACAAAGGGCTGACTTGGCTGAACAGTCACTAAGTACATGTTATAGTCAGATGATTTGCTCACCTAACTGATGTGTTATTGTTTTTCAAGGCTTGGTTGTGTGAAAATCCTCCATGTTACTTTTAATTATACTGTGGAAAACTTCTGAATTGCTGATCATCGTCATGTTCTTTGTATTTTTTTTACATGGTCTGGCATTTGATGAACTTAGAGCTTTCTTTAACCTCTTGTCATGCTGCTTTGATGCTGCTCAAAACAGACTAATTTGAGTGTTATCAATATGTGGCTTTCCATGCTGTTGTCTGGGAGGTGGATTAATGAAGCTGGGATACTCCCAGGTTTCACAATGCCTGGCGAGATATTGAAGCAGAAGTAGAAAACACATTGTAAGCATCCAGCTGCAGCCAAGCTTTATGAGTCACTAAACTCAGGGAACTTATCTGAGCCTCAGGAGCTCAACACAAACATGGGCGGGAGATGGTTAGAGTGGTTGCACACACTCATAATGTACACTCCATCAATCGGCCTGTGACAGCCTGAAGTTTGACTGGACGAAGAGAGTCTGTGCTACTGTAAGGTCAGGTCACGGGAAAACAAATACATTTTCGCATAAACACAAAATGTAAACAATGTTTGCTCCTCAAATAGCAAACTAATGGGATGAATTGAGGGCAAATGATTAAAGGGTCAGTTCACTGAAATTACAGAGACATTACATTTGTTTCTTCAACCTGTGCATAGCTGTGTGTATACCGGAGAGTTTTCTTCAATTATCTGTCTTTGAGATTTCTGCCCTCAACCCAATACAATGGAAGGGAATCTTGTGTTAGAGTTATTACTATGAACCCTTGCTTGGTGCTTTCTTCTTCTTTGCCTTTTAGGCCCAGTTCTTCTCTTCTTTGAGAGTTACAGAATCATAAACAGTTAGTTGCATAGCATCAGGACTGCGTACTTCGTTATCACGTGCATTTTCCAAAATAACCTACATGTAAAAACATGGCTCAGTAAAACTACAAGTGGTCCAAAACTTCGCAAGGCAACTTTAGCTTCCAGTAAGAACTGTTAATGCTGTCCTGCAAATTATTTAGATTAAAGTACGGTGCTATTCATTATTATAGTGCTTAACTTGTACTGTAAAAATGTGGCTTAAAGAGGCCCCATTATGCTTTTTGGGGGTTTTCTGTGGTCTGCAAAAGCTAAAATCCCAAAGTTCTCTCCAGAGGGAGTTTCTCTCCCACACACTCCCAGACAACACCCGCCCCCCCCCCCAGCTTCAAACGCCTCAATTAGACTCCTTTGTTCACTTCCTTAACATAGTGACATCACTATGTAATACTCGCACTTCTATTTTCTAGTGCTCCCACATATTGTACATCATGGGTTAAGGAGCGAAACATCTCTAAGTGGTTGTCCAATCAAAACAGAGCTCTGGGCTCTGGTTTCAGACAGAGGTTGAAAAGAGGAGCTGCAGCACAGGCAGTATGGGACAAATAAAGAGCTTTTTGAACATTAAAATGAGCTTCATATGTTCTCTTTAAAACAACAACCCTGATGCATGCGCAAAGGGGTTGAGGCCTTTAAGTATACCGAGTAACTGCCAGTTTCATTTACTTGCATTGCCCCCTTTGCTGTAGGTTTGAAAATTGTAAAAAAAATAGAAACAGACGAGGATTTATAAACTCTGACAGATGTGATTTGAACAGTGTAAAAGAGGCTGACTCAATATCAAGCGTCTGATATTTGGCACATTCAGAGTGTACACAACTGCAAATAGTTGTTGTGGGAGCACAACAATGCGCTCAGTCATTATAAGAGGGATGAAACTTTAATGATCCCTATGGGGAAATTGGAGAAATTATATTGTTAATATGAAAGGATGTTTTTCCGAGTTTATGAGGGTGCACCGCGGCAACAACATAAAGAGCAAGTTTCCAGCCTTTGTCATTTTAATATGGCTCGGCGGTGTGTAGGGGTTTGGAGTTTAAGAACAAATTTCACTACTTGTCACCGCCGTTGTCTGTTTCCCCTCTCATTGCTCCTTCGCCGGTGACTTCTGTTTATGCAGAAGTGGCGGCTCGGCTTCTGGTGCCCCCCTCACAAAGGAGAGCAGCTTGTATCGTTCTCTATGTTAATAGCTCTCTCTTTGTGTCAGTGCTGCACATGTCGATAACTCCCGGCTCTAATCCAAGCCAGTGACTTGGGAGGGGGACATTCCCGGTGGCTTGCATACCAGGATTAGCCACAAGGGTCGCTGTAAAGGCGTCTAATCTACAGCAGGCCTTGAATGCATCTGTACAACGAACACAATGAGGGTGCTAGACATCCCTGCTCTGCATATGCACTGCTTTATTACCGCTCACAATAGGAGGCAGGTTTTTGTGTGAAATGTATAGCTTGTCATGCATTCCAAAAAGGAGCCGGTATTTCTCTCACACATGTGTTCAGGTAGATTCTGGTTACAGAGTGAGATATCAAATTAGAAGGGTGTTTATCTGTGCAAACAATCCTTTCGTGATTGGATTTGGTGATACAAAGCACATTCTCCAATAACATCAGATAAGGTCAGCCCTTTTGTGTTATAATGACTGCAGATACACTTCATATTAGCTGTAGGTGTTACCTCCAGCCTTTGTTTGCCCTGTCACTCAAACACTCTGAGGTTAAGTGGAGGAACATGTTGCTGTCGGTGTCCTAAACTCCCCCCTTCTTGACTTATCGACCCCGGGAGAAGAAGCTCACAGCTCCCCTGTCCTGCAGGTGAACCATGAGAGCTGAGGGTGTTTTACATTGTGGAGATGGTGAGTGTGTCTGAGGGCATCTAGAGTGCCACAAACCTCAGACTGACAGACGGAGAAAGACAATATGAGAGAACACGTCGTACCGGCCGTAATTTAGCTCGCTAGTTTAGAAGGTTCAAGCGTTCCCCTCAGGCCCACAGTGTGGGGGTCACTGAGGTCAGGAGGGAGCAGAGAACAGGACAGGAGGGTCAGGAACAAACATTTAAATGTGAAGTGTGTTTGCTTATGTGTCCTAGCACATAAGTCAGTTTTGGGAAATAGTACTCTAGCCCCAGTCAAAGTAACTAAACATACTTCAGTGATCACATGCTACTAAGTGCATTTATTAAAAATATTGTTCGAAAATGTCCCAACTATTTAAATGATAAACTTGTATTTAGAGTTGAAATGGCGGTACTTTAACTTAAATCTATTATTTAAAGGATCTATTTTACTCAACTGAATACTACAGTAAATGTATAACTAAGTGTCTGTAAAATTGCTATTTAAAAAGGAAAGAAGTTGTCTATAGGCAATATTCAAGTAACACTACCTTAAATCTGTAAAGCAGTATACTTTTGAGATGGAGATTGGAAATTGAACCATGGAGGTAAACACAGAAGCAGAAGAGCTGGAGGGCAGGGACGAGGAAGAAAAGGAGCAGAGAGAGGTTTTCATCACCTCCTGCAGCCGCCTGGGCCTGACACGCCATCCTGCGTGGGTTCACTGACAGGCATTACTTCACCTGCCACATACATAAACACACACACACACACACACACACACACACACACACACACAAACAAACTATATCTATGTTACAATGTCACTTGTGCTTTGAACTGACAGTTTAAATTAAATTCTGTTTCTGGTATTGACGTCTCTTCATCAGCAAACATTATTGTTTTCATTTCATGCAGGACATATTGCTTCTACATATAGCTTTCTTTTCCAAAATAAAACATAATCTCACAAGTGCTTTTCAGAAAATATGCAGATTTATATAATTAAAGGTAGTTTGGAAATACAAAACGAAAATGAGACACATCATGTACATTTAGGGCATTAACATTAAGTATGTATCTACAATTTAACTAGCTTCTAATTGTGTAATGGTAGATTATTACTTTTTCAAAAATATTTAATACAATTGCACAAACGAAACTTTGAGTTGTGAAATGCTTGCAAATTAAACTCAAACATTACATTACATCATTACAGTAATCTGATTACTGAGTAACTAATTAAAATGTTATTATTTTGTAATGGTTTATTTGAGCAATATGCACTGAATCCTAACACATTTCTGGATGTTAAGTCAAATATGTTTTTGTTTTGGTTGTGTGATGCCTGTTGGGTTTGTGGTAGAAAGAAACAACAATAGAAATGGTTATTTTACAGGCAGAGGCCTTGAGACATGTGGCAGTTACACAACACACAGACACATGCAATCTCAGGGGACATCACACAAATACGGGCCCCTGGGAACATGACTGTTACACAATCCAGCTTCTAAGTGACTTCTGAGACGTCTGTTACATGTCATATCATGCACATGGTTACATAAATTATCCCCATTACATAACAAAACAACAAATGTGAGATGGGACCGTTTCATGTTGCCATATCCCTGACATACAGTCTTACATAAATGAGCATCCCACGAGAATGAGAAAGGCGTCATCAGAGTATCAGGCAGTTTCATGTTAGGCCTGTTCCCAAATATCTGAATGTACTATATTGTTAAGGTGTCAGTCATACAGATCTATTGCAATTTGCATATTAATAGCACAAACTATGGTGTTGCTGACTTCACTTCTTTACAAGATTTTAAGTTACGGAAATAGCATGTGTAAAAACTAAATGTAATGTATTTGATTATATATCAACATGTGATTAAGGCTAATTTAAATCTTGGTAATTATTTCTATTGTTATATAGTGTATACGTTTAGAGAATGAAATGAAAAGCAAACTGAAGCGGAGCCACTGATGTTTTTCCATGTGTTTCTGGATTGCGTGACTGTAGACTACACAAGTGTTCTGAATGTAACTAAGGTCATCCGCTGCGTTCAAGGACCTGGGCCTGTCGCCATGTAGTGGAGAATTCGGTAGTACCTGTGGCCAACGGCGTTTGGAGTCATTAGCGCAGGGTGTGTCTGCATACTGTCCAATTATCTGCTTTGTGTGTATGACTAAGCATTCACATTAACCCAAATGAGATGACAGCTTTATGGTTGTTGAATGGAGAGTAAAATATTGAGGCAATGAGGCCAACAGATGACAGGAAGGACTTGGTTCTGAGGAGACGTCCCAAAGATCTCATTTCAGTTTGCTGTCAGGAAAAAAACAGTGAAGTTCTAAAAAGAGTGTTAATTCACAAGAGTCTGATTCTGACGTTGTATGTGTGTGTCTTGGTAAGGATTTGGTTTGAGATTATGCAAGTTTCCACCAGAAAATAGTTTATATGTGACCACAGTTTAGAAGAACAATAGCAGTTCTTTGGAGCAGTGTTGTTTCTTGTTTCTAGGTGTGAACATGTCCGCCTATCCACAATCAGAACTGTTTAAACGAGATAAAGAGAGTCCATTACCAGCTCAGGTGTGTAATCTTTCAAAATCCAGGCTTTCGTGTCAACATGTGTAACACCTGTACTGATAAGTAGCTCAAAAGTTTACCCACGAAAATCTTCAGACAAAGACTGAGAGATAAATATATGGCACTCTTATCAGTACGTGAGGTGACAGCCATTTTCTTCGAGAGGCAGTTGATACAGTCTTTTCAATACAACGAGATTCTTTAAATAACCTTTGACCCTGACTAATGACTAGAGAACATTAGTATCATTTCATTGTTACTACTGTATGGTTGCACAATTAAAAGCTATTTGAGTTCCTTAGTCTTTACTTGTCGTGCAGGTATGTAAGTGTACGTGCTACAGTATATAAGGGATAATGTGCAGCGAGCAAGTCGTCAATGAAAGAAAAACACCTACATGGTGATCAGGATCCTGACGCAAGGAAAATAATTTATCTAATTTAAACGATATATTGTTCCGCTAAGAAAACAATTGTCCGTTTCCAATGCATACCGACAGCTGGAACTGCGGCGATAGCAACGTAACTTAAAATGATGGCAGCACTGATTTCTGAAACTGTCCTAATCTGTTCACATTTTATTTTCCAATAACAAGTTTTTAAAAGTACCAGAGCCAATACTGTGTTCCCATGGGTGTTGACTTCCTGTCTGTCTTCTTCTGCTAATTTCTGTGACGTCCAGCGCTCAGTCTTCTTATATATTTTCTTCTCTTTTGATCTTTTTATTTTCTGGAGACAATATTACCATCATGAATTAAAAAAAAAAGAAAAACTAATGTTTGTTGTCCACAGCTGATGTTAAATTTAGCGGACATATTTCTGCAGATTTAAAAGACAGCAGTGGCGAGCCGTCAGGGCCCTCGAGGCCCTCTGTGAGGGCCTAAGATATTCTAAAAAATAATATTTGAAAACATTAAAAAAAACAACATTTTTTTTTAAAATATAATTTTTTATATTTTGTTGTTGTTACATTTTTCATAAATTTTACCAAAATAACTTGATTTAATTGTATTTAAAATAATATTTCCAAAGAAATAAATCCTTCGAATCTGCCTGTTCAGTTTCTGTTGGAATGTGAAGGGTTAAATGCCGTCTCTGCGAGTTACTGTGAAGACGGGAGAGCTTGTTGGTCCCTCTCTACATTCACAGAGGGCCAGCTATAGTAACTCAACGAGAGAGTAATGTCAAATGACAGTACAATTGACCAATCATATCTTCCCTCTAAATGGGCGGGCTTTATTTTCGCGGACTTTATGACAGGTTCCGCCCGCTGTGAAGTCTATGCAAGTGGTGCAGTGACGCGTCCTAAAACCCGGAAGTAAGCTTCGCTCGGATTCCCTCGACAGAAAGCAATGGAATTTCTCCATAGGATTTTGGAAAATAGCTCGAAATAAGGTCTGTGGAAAACGAACCTGTTAGATAAATGCACGTTGTGTTCAGCCGGATAATATCCACATGTCTATCCTACTTTTTTTGATTCATAAATCTAAATCAATATCTATATCAAAATATAATTTATGATCGATAGATTTATGATTAGCATAAGTTCGTTCTTGATGGCTCACTTCAGTGATAGGGATTACATCGTTGCGAAATTATTAACCGATTCAATTTCAAGATTGAGTTGCAATGATAAACTGGAGTGGCAAAGGATCAGCTGAATGACCCGCAAGTGCTTCATCCAAAAGGACAGGAGGATGACTTTGTGTTTAAGTGATTTATCATCAAAGGTAGGCCTAAGTCATTTTCAATGCGGGCCGCCGTGCCGACTTAATTCATTTGTAATTGCTACTTGGCTGTGGGTGCCCTGTCATGATAGGTGTTTATATAAATGGTGTTGTTCTGTGTGGTAGAGAGTCATTGATGCGTTTTGCAGGACCACTGTTTTGATATTCCGCTGAAGTATACGTTGAGATGTAATATCTCTTCCTTTTTTTCGAGGGAAGGGGGGGTCAGAGGGCCTAGGTATAAAAGTCACGGCTCGCCACTGAAAGACAGTAAACAGTCCCTTGATCCTCCACGGACACGATACGGGTTGTATCTGCTACAGTTCTCTGTCTATCGTATGGAAGGTTCGTCCACATGAGGCCGTAACGGAACCGGGGAAACGGAGCTCTCAAACGGTAACGGGTCCCAAGGTGGGTAGATCTGCGAACGGAACGCTCTGAGGGGTCAAACGGCTCCGTGTGTACGCCCTATACGCCATAGCCCCGCCTCTCCCCACGACTCCTACTCACACCCCGCGTCACCCGCGTAATTGCTGATGTGTTTCGCCAACAACAACAACAGTGTTCCGAGTGTTTCGAGCCAGGTCCCGGTATCTCGCAGGACAGTGCACCCAGCAGGAGCCTCCAGCAGACCCCCCCCCCCCTCCCTCGTCCCTTGGAAGAGGCGGAGAGGTGAGGGTTTTTCATCTGCTGGTGGACTACCGGGAGAACGTCCTGCTCGAGAGCCAGGCTCAGAGTTAGTGGCAATGGGTGCGATGCACCTGTCTTTTACAGCAGGAGCACACGCTCGCCTCGGGGAGGGAGAAAAAGAGAAACAGAGGCCGCCGAAACAGCCAGAGCCCTGTCTCTCCCCACCTCGGCTGCTCACCCCCGCGTCACCGCTGAATCCACCTCGGAGAATAATCAGAAGGGCAACCAGGCAACCATGGCAACCATGCTCGGGAGGTCTTATTCGCTGCTTTTGGTGTATTTTGTGGCGGAAGTACAGCGCCACTTACAGGCCCGGCATATGTACTACAACGTCTCCAGCGGGTCGAGCGGTCTCGTGTGGACGGACACGTTTCACGAGGTGATACCGTGTGGACGGAAGACTTTTTTTATATCGAATTTGGTTCTTTCTCCCTTTCGTCTCAGTGTAGATGCAGCCTTAATTACTAACCCTAACCCGAGCCCTCTGATATGTCCAAATGTATCAATTAGAATTGAGTACTCAACTAAGCCATATAATAAAAATTGATTGACAGATTCATTTCATTTCATTTCAAACCTTTATTTAACCAGATTGGTCCCATTGAGATCATAGATCTCTTTTTCAAGGGAGACCTGCAGCATATAGGTTCCACATGAAACATAAAACAATAAAGGACATCATACATTATATTTACAGGATACATAGTTATAGACATTTACAAGTGCCCATAGTATCAACGAGCATTTCATTTAGCCTAGCTTTAAAAACATGCAAAGGAATGAGATTGCTCAGTTTCAATTCTTGCTGAAGATTGTTCCAAGCAAGTGGAGCTGAGCACATAAAAGCTGTCTTCCCTGAGACAGTCCTTGCTCTTGGCACATCTAACAATACTACATCATGCGATCTCAGACAATAGCCGCTTGCAACTCTCTGTGTTATCAGAGAGCAGATATAATACGGTAGTTTACCCAACAAAGCTTTATAAATAAACGTGTACCAATGACTGAGCCTCTTTACAGTAAGTGATGGCAAACCTGCCTTGGCATACAGGGAACAGTGATGAGTAAGTGCTTTACAATTAGTAACAAATCTCAGTGCGCTGTGATAGGCGGCATCTAACTTGTTCAGCAATAGGCAGGTGCATTCATATACAACAAATCACCATAGTCCAGCACAGGTAAAAAGGTCACAGTGACTAGCCTTTTCCTGGCCTCAAGCGAGAAACAGGACTTGTTTCTGAAAAAGAAACCTAATCTAACCCTCAGCTTTTTAAGCAGGTTATTGACATGAAGTTTAAAAGTAAGACAATCATCAAGCCAGATACCAAGGTATGTATAACAGGCAACCACTTCTAGTACTTGTCCTTGCATAGTAACAATATCTAAAACAGGCTCTGGTGTCTTTTTAGCTTTTGAAAATAGCATTACCTTGGTTTTACACAAGATAAAAAAACGCAGCCGAATCGGTTAATCCATAGGTTGATAATGTTTCTGGGTAATAATTTTATAACGATTTTAGATTATTTTAATAAAAGTATTTTTAGGAATGTTGTCTATTTTATCATACTCATACCACTTGTAACACCTACAGCTCTGGGAGAAATTAAGAAACCACTGCAAAATTATCGGTTTCTCTGGCTTTACTATTTATAGGTATGTGTTTGAGTAAAGTTAATTTTTCTTTTTGTTTATTCTATAAACTACTGATAAGAGTTGGAATTCAACATACACTGGATTTGAATGTCTGCCCTACATGTAGAGATTAAGATTTAAGAAAAATGGGTGGTCTCTTCCTTTTTTCCAGAGCTGTATATAAATATATATATCATCAATCAACTTTAAGTTTCATAAATCAAGTTTGTCTTTTCCAGGGTGAACTCTTCATTTGACAGTTGGTCGCAGTTAATGGATCACTACTTATTTGTGTATGATTAATTGCACACAAGTCAACTATCCCTGTCTGCGGTTCATTATCAGCGCGAGCCATCTCACCTGTACATTCAAATAAACGTTTAACGGCTATCACCTGCAGTGGAGCAGACTGCATGGACCAGACCACCTCTTTCCATCCATTGTGTGTTTATGTTTGGCAGCATGAAGAGATGATTCTGTGGATTATATTTCAAAGTGAGAAGCATCATATTACTGAAATGTGGATAAATAGCAAGAAAAAAGAGGAGTTGTGTGCAGTGAAAAAGTGGGATGGATTGTTTCAGAGGAGAGTCGTATTAAAGGGGGTTTGGGCGTGCTGTGCGTATATTGTATTGAGAGACAACAGTGATGCAGAGTGTGCCCGTGCATGCTTGTATGAGCCACTGTATTGGAATGCTGGCCCCGGGCACTCAGCAGCACACAGCTTTAACTTCTGTAAACACACTAATAGCAGGAGACTGCAGGACCACACAGCCTTTATGGTGAAACACTAACTGCAGCCTGTAGTCCCACACTGCTTCTGCTGCTGCTGCTGTGGACATATACACACGCTGATTTACATTACTGAAGGAGGCCTTGAGTGCTTGCTTTAAATATAATCCATACGTCAGTTCAATGCCTACAATTTAATGCCCATCGTATACAGGAGATTCTGCTCAGTGATTTATGCTCCTTAATGTATGAATTCTTGTCATGGATCTTCATAAAACACAAAATAAGACAAAAAGAATATTTTCCATTCTTACACATGATCTATGCAAGTGCAAAAGCACACATTTGATTGGCCTTTACCCCTAAGATCTCCAGTCAATATACAGTGAACAAGGTCAACACATTGTCAGGAGTTTCCCCTGTCTGTATAAGAAGTATTCTCACTTACTGGAAATACTCAGTTCGGTTTAGATGAGGAGTGGCACCTATAGGTAGAATGTAGGGCACAACATTATGTGGTTTTCTCCGCAGTAACGGAACTGTTTTTCATAAACAAACAAGTCCCTTCCCCTTACTTGAATATGCATGACCATTATTGTGGGGACCCTTACAGACAGCAGTTCCCATAACTGGTTGTCTGTCCAGTTATACATTCTGATTAGCGTCAATGACCCTTCTTCCTTCCCTGGGATTTTTCTAGTTTCACGTCATCAAACCACCCACTTGCTCACTGCAAAATTCTCAAGACATTATTCTGCATTATTCACACATGGACTCAATCAGATATCACATGGTCTGTTCGATGAATGGTTTCGGACATATTCCCAGAGTTGCAGCGTTGTTGTGAAAGGGGGAATTTTTGAATGACCTCACTGGGAATTGTTATTTATCCGTAGAGGTAATAACGATCTCAAGTTTTGATGCTTGTTAGTCATGTTTGTTGTGGGAAAAACAAACAAACAAAACCCTGTATGTAATTAGACAACTCGATTCATGACTCTGCCTCAGTCAGTCCAACGCGCTGACTCATCGGCTATTTGTTCCAAAAAAAGGTTTTCCAGGCCTCTTTAACCCGTAGAGCATGAGCGTCATTGTCCTTCTTTGGCCGAGCCGGCTGGTTTTCCTGCTGGCTCTCCACTCAGATTTACAGCAGAATCATTTCGTGAAAAAACATTCAAATGTTTGTGAGTAGAATCAGTAGCTTACTCTGTAGGGACTTGGTTGGGAACCGAAGGGTCGCTGGTTCAAGTCGACCAATCTGGTCGCTGGCTAGCTAGCTCCCGGGTGCCTGAACCAAGGCCATTTTTGAATGTCTATAGGTTTGGTTGTGCATGTGTGTATTTTGGCCTATGTCTGCAATTGTAAGTAACACCAGAGTGAATACATTTTTTTCCCTCTGGGACTAATAAAGTGGCTTGAATTCAACTAATGACTTCAATTTTAATAATACAAGGTCATATTTAGTGTATGAGAAACCCAGAAAAATGTAAAATGTATAATTGTGATTGGGTTCTCTCGTTTGAATCTCAAGACTTCAGCTCGGGATCACACATTATTAATTGCAGCAAAGGATGATTTGGGATTAGAGTTGGTCTCAAAGTCTCTGTGTTTTTATTATCCCAGTGATTATGTTCAAGCCCTCAAATGCTGTTAACCACAAGCTCATTTTCAATTGACCTTTGGAAAACCAAAATCCCCATAGAGTGAGAACTGACAGTAAATCACTGTGAATGTTATAATAGGTCCCTATTTTCAACCATCATCAGATAAATCCATTGGGAAAATATATATATTGTCAATTATATAATAAAGTTAATTCAATTATATCAAAACATCTCTTATCTTTAATAGCAAACTCCAATAAAACACATGCATTGAAGGAAAAGATTAGAACAAGGTAAAGACGATCAACATCAGACAAAGAATTGAGGATATCACGTCATACAAAGTTTGCATGCGGAGAACCTTGTTAAAAGAAATGAATGACACAGTGTCAGGTTTTCTCTTGTAATTACAAAATTCAATAGAGATGATAGTTATCTTATTTCAATAACAATATCACTATGATTCTTTAAAATGTTTGAAAGGAAGACTATCATATGATCAAATGGGCATATTGGTACAGGCCTAACATCTCCATATCAATATTAATGTATGTAGGTTTTTGTTTTATGTCTAGTTTTATCACTGTGTTTTTTAAACAGTTTGGGATTCATGTTTCTCTTTGATGATGCTCACAAAGCTGGGTTGATCTCAGGCCAATGAGGTGTCTGCCTGTCTCAATCCTGCTTTTGTTTGGCTCGCTGATAACAATCCAACTGTCACCTTATTATGAGCTGAAACAGGTTGGATGACATGTTAAACATCCAAGAAACCTCCCAGTGCACTCGCCTTCTGCACAGCCGTCACACGCGATGGGCAACCCTTGGGTGTTGAAAGAATACAACGCAGCTCTGCTTATGCGTCACTGTGTGTGCGTTTGTGTAAACCAAACAACAGTCACACCTACGCTCATACAGGGAATTCTCTACCCCAGTGTCTATTTTCGAGCATCATTTATTTGTGTGTGTGTGTGTGTGTGTGTGTGTGTGTGTGTGTGTGTGTGTGTGTGTGTGTGTGTGTGTGTGTGTGTGTGTGTGTGTGTGTGTGTGTGTGTGTGTGTGTGTGTGTGTGTGTGTGTGTGTGTGTGTGTGTGTGTGTGTGTGTGTGTGTGTGTGTGTGTGTGTGTGTGTGTGTGTGTGTGTGTGTGTGTGTGTGTGTGTGTGTGTGTGTGTGTGTGTGTGTGTGTGTGTGTGTGTGTGTGTGTGTGTGTGTGTGTGTGTGTGCATACTCTGCTGGCTGTCACCCCATGAAGGATGTGCGTTGAGGAAATCATTAATCTTTATGATGATACTCTGGTTTTTGCGCTTATAAAATGTATTAACCAATGCAAATGGCTCATATTCCATTTCCTGTTTTAACACAAGCAGGTTGTGTTGGGGCTGTAGGTAATTAAATACAGAGTGTTAGATTGATTTGGGAAATTCTTACCTTTCCTGTCCCATATGGACTGTTATGCCAATGTTAGTTAGACTACAGTATATGCAGCCTTGTAAAAATACATTTCTGCATTCAAAGTCACAAAAGCCGGTTTTTTTTTAATATGAACTACGCATAATATTTGGGAGAAGCAGGTTTGCACTTTGTGCAGAGTTTCTGTTTCACACGTTCAACACAACAGGCGGTTGTCTGCGTCAGAAGCTTTCTCACTTGCGGGAAATACTTCGTTTGGTTAAGGTAAGGCAATGGGGTGTTGCCTGGGCTGAGCATGCATGAGGGATAATGTGACGTAGTGTGTAATTCTGTCATTAAACCGCGTATTTTTCCATTCCATGAACGATTTTGGCGTTAGCCCTTACCAAGTTTCCAAATCTTGTTGCATTTCCAGTTTGGCATTTTCGTTTCGGTTAAGGTGCAAGTGACCCTTCTTTTTGACCCTGTTAGCGGTGTCAGGCACGACGCTGGCCGTCACGTGCAGGACGCCACTTGAAGAGTCACTTACCAAAGAGAATAAAACACAAAATCACCAAAAACTAATGGGAGTCTCCCCCATTGAAGGAGCCCTGTTGTGCTTTTTTGGGGTTTTCCTTTTCCTGTAGTGTGTTATATAGGTTTTTGTGCATGTAAATGGTTCCCTCCAGAGGGAGTTTCTCTCCAAAACACTCCCCCCCTGCCTTAAACACCTCCATTGGACTCCTTTGTTTACTTCCGTAACATAATGACATCACTAACACTCGCGCTTCTATTGGATAGCGCTCCAACACATTGTACGTGGGAAGCTAAGGGGCGGGACATCTCTAAGCGGATGGCAAATTCAAGATTCAAAGGCTTTAATATGCACACTAACTACAGTGTAGAAATGGAAATACAAATCTAAACTCCAGTGCTCCTCCAGACATAAAACAATAAAAACATGCAAATAAATACAAATATTGCAAGAAGAAACAGAGTTGAATAGAATAGTGCAGATTATGATGCAGACCAATGTGCAAGTAATGCAGATGAAGATTAAGTTAATCACAATCACAACAGAGCCGGACAGCTAACCAATCAGAGCAGACTGGGCTCTGGTTTCAGACAGAGGGTGAAAAGAGGTGCTGCAGCACAGGCAGTATGAGAAAAATAAAGCACTTTTCTAACATTAAAGTAGTAGCACAGTAGAGGCACAGAATACAACTATGAAACCTGAAAATAAGCGTTATTGGCCCCTTTGAGAATATCCACAGTGAAATTTGATTGGTCCATTGTAATTTGATCTTTACTTTTTTTGTATTGCAGTGCTCCAAATTGACCACAAAGACACACTCAAACAAACCACAACAGTGTTTGCAAAACCCCCATTTATGCCCCTTTCACACCAGCGCCTTTTCAGCTCCGGCTCGGAGCTAGAGCCTGAAAAGCGCCGGGTTTTCCTGTTCACACCGCAGCGGCGCCGGCTCTTAGCTCCGGAATCCGCTTCATTTCCAGCTCCAAAAAATTGTCGGTCCAGAGGCAAGAGCTTTGGAGCTAAGAGGCGAAGTCGCTTACGTCTCTCTTACGTCGAGGCGTGCAGGAAACTAAACCCTCCCCTGAACATGGGTCGACTGTCATGCCTGCCTACAAGCAGTGTGCTTATAAACACACTTTATAAAGTCAGGCAACACTAACCAGGCTTCGTGTGATTCTGTTTATTTGTACCTTACTTTGACCATCCGTTCACTGTTATCGATCATTGTGGAGAGAGGCAGACGTGTTGTTTTGTATTATTGCAGCTATCGGATGCAAGTAGTCAGTTTAGCTTCGGTTGCTATGCCAACATCACCCGTTTGATACCAGAGAAACTTTCATAACAGCGTTGTGATACCAAACAGTGTCAATTCAGACTGACACACATTCACTTAGGCTAAGGGGAACTGGGGATATGCATCAGCTGCTTGTGTGAGTCGGACAGTGAATACTTTAGAGCGGCCGCTGCAGTGTGAGCTAACCGGGAGCTAACGGGAGAATAAACTCCTGTGGAAGAGCAGCACTGCAGCGGTCGGTAAATGCTGCAGAAACACATTAATAAACAATGAACCACGGCACTCTGGAGCAAAGTATAAGGTTGGAGAAGTCGTTATTCAATTTATTCTGGCTTCGTGTGATTAAAAGCAACACGATCATCGACCCGACGCAGTTGTTGTTGTTGTGAGCGCCGTAATGGCTGCCGTTGGGGAGCAAATCAGCGATGTAAACGGTGACGTCATGACGCAGCAGGGGCAGCTCTGGGGCGCCAGTGGGCGGTGTGAACAGAGCGGGAGCTGAAAAGGGAAACCGGAGCTGAACCAGAAAAGCTCCCGCTCGGAGCTAGAAAGGGAAAAGCGCTGGTGTGAAAGCCGCATAAGTCAGTGTGGCTTGCTCCTATGTAGGTAATATTTGGGGGCCTTTTGAATGTCTGTGCCCAGGGGCCCATTGTCTCGTAATCCAAATGCACCAAAGGATAACATCCCACACCTGTGAATAACAAGCTATTTGTACAGCATAACAACCTAATTTCAGACTTCAGCGGAGCACTAATCCATTATAGAAGAACCTGTTCCTCAGTTTAGGGAATGAGGTGCTTTCCTGGCTGCGGAGAAGTTGTCAGTGAAGATTAGTTTATAGAGCCGGAGAGATCCAGCTGTTGGAACTTGTCCCATTATGCAATGCAATCCACCTACACGTTCCATAACCAAGCTATGAAGCAAGATGGCTGCCTGAAAAGAGGGTCATTCCTCAGTTGTTGTTGTTGTTGTTGTTGTTGTTGTTGTTGTTGTAATTGCGTTTCTCCTCAGGGTATATTCACATTTGGATGTAAGACGTCAACCTGCCCATCAATCAAGACTGAGCTCTAAAAATAAGAGGAGAATACAAGTGAACTATAAATCATGTTTTCTTTTGTCGTCATACTGTAGTTTGATTGTTTATAGCCAATGTTAGTTATGCATTGTGATGGAGCATAGTTTAAAAAAGCATTCTTTGTCTGCATGTTTCCATCCTGTATGCCAGTCAACATTACCTTGCAGATGTGTGTTGTTATTGTATAACTAGGAAATCTTACATCTGTTATGGTGAACCTGTTAAGCCCTGAGCCTGTTTTTCAGGTCTCAGGCTCGAAAATGACATTCCCAGAACAAATGACTATATCTTCACTTCTAAAAGGGGTAAATTAATAATATTTTTTCTCAAAGAAATGATAAACCTGTGAGTTGGATGTAGAAAAGTCAGAATCAATATAGAATCTTTTTATTTTAAAGTAAATTCAGATTGAACATAGTATAAAAAAATGTAAATTAAACCCATTACTTATAGTGAAAACCACCCTTGAATGATGGGATAGTAGACTAAAAGCTTTAGGAATCCAAACTATAACATATAATAAGTACCCTGTATCAAGATTGATGAAAAACAAGTGACATTTGACCTTTTTAGAGAGGTTTAGCGAAACATTTGGGTGTATTTGTCGTTTCTCTGGACCTCTTTCGACCGATTTTGGTGATTGACACCTCTTTTGAACTATTAGAGCCAATATAATCGAAGGGGAAATTCCTAAATCCACCTACACGTTACATTGAGGAGTGAGAGTGATACGCACGCAGTTTGCCCAAACCGAAAGCTATGTTACGCTCTGAAAACTGAAAACTAGGTTTATTCCTGATGGATTATCAGTAATCATTTCAAAGGGACACAGACACATTGGATTAACCTTCAGCAGCGTTTTTATCGTTTTAATGCCATTGAAGACAACTTTTGATCAGAAAACAGCAAAGGTAAGACTATTTGCCGTTTTTGCTCCGTAAAGCTACGTTGTGTGATGTCTGGGTTTGCTTCCCCTTGCCGCGATAATCGCACAGTGATGATACTAAGAGCAGAGAGCTCTAGCTACACTGATCGATATACTTATTGGATCTGCACAAACAAGTTTAGATGACATCCTGAGAGTCCACAGATTATAGAAATATAAGGATCATCACTGAGCGATCAGAACTCGTGACAGGGGAAGCAAATACAGACAACACACGAGTAGCTTTAGGTAGCAAAACACGGAGATATGCTCATTTTAGCTGTTATTCTGATCAAAAGTCGTGTTCAATGGCATTAAAACGAGAAAAAACACGGCTGAAGGTTAATCCATAGGTTATAGCAATGTGTCTGTCACTTTGAAAAAAATATTGATCATCCATAATTCCATTTTTAATGCAAAAATCTGAGAAGAAAAATTAGCTGCTAATGGTAGCCACCAGAGGTTAGCGCAGCTTCCGATTTTTCTACGTGTCTCTCTCACTCCTTATTTGGTAAGCTGTGGCTGTATGGCAAGGCAAGGAAAGGCAATTTTATTTATATAGCACTTTTCAGCACGTGGCGATTCAAAGTGCTTTACAGATTAAAAGCAAACGACATTTAAGAACAAATACAGCACAAATACATTATTAAAAAGGCATTTAAAAACAGGCATAATAAGCAAAGGTAATGAAATAAGTTAAATAAATAAACACAGCAGGTACAGAATACATGACTGAAAAGGCATACTGTATTGTGAGTATGGGCAGCTCAATTAAAAGTAGCGGCAAATAGGTGCGTTTTTAGTCTGGATTTAAAAATAGGAAGTGTTTCGGCGGACGTGCATGATTTAGGCCAGGGGTGCCCAACCAGTCGATCGCGATCGACGAGATTCCCAGTCGATCGCGAGATGTGTCTAAAAATAGAACAACAATATTCTGTTTTATCGTTAATGTCCTATAACATAATCTTCCTCTGCCAGAATAATGCAATTGAACGCATCAAAGCTTTGTGATTGGCCGGCGTGACCCCATGTGTCGGGGCGTGGCTGGTGGGCAGTGGGCAGTGCACTAGTTCGCTAACGTTGTCCGTGTCAACACCAGGGGCCTATACTACGAACCTGGTTCAACCTAACCTGGATATGTTTGAGTTAGCCGGTTGGCCTAATCCAAAACATACGCGCTCTCGCTAAACTGTACTACGACGCAGGTTATCAAGTGGATCGCTCAAGCCAGCCGTGTCCTATCTAGTTAGGTGCGCGTTCACATGAAAGGGGTGGTATTTGGAGCATTCGACCAATCACAAACATGGAGAAGCGCACTGACAGCGCAGCGTCATACTTCCTGAATGAAAAGTCAACTATAATACTAGTCAAAAATGAAGAAGTTAAACTTTAAACATCCATGACTTAAACACTTTATCCAGGATAAAAGCCACATAGCTGCACCTGCAAGGTGAATACAGCTGGAAAAAGTTAAAGTGTTTGAATGCGTACATTAACAGGTTTATGATATCACTGCCCCGTCTAAAACACGATCTGACTTTAATTACATTTGTCTCGAGTGTTTCGTCAACTTATGTGTTGCTTAAAATAATACTTCTGCATACAGTATGTGACACTGTGAGTGTTGCACGGCCAGATACGGCTCAGCTGACTCAGATAAGGAGATATGTGATACATTAGGCTGCTACCATAGCATCTTATCGTGTCAGTCACGTTCTTGCGAAACACATGAAGTCTTTCAAAGACGGTGAAGTTGTGAAAGAAGCATTCCTGGAGGCTGCCGATGCGTAATAAAAATAACAGTTGCATTTCAACAGGTTTTTGATATGATAAAAACTCAAGTTAGATACCGTTATTAATCATCTGTAAGTTTGAGTTTGTTTGAACGTATTCATTATAATTATTGTACAAAATGGTATAAGAATGCAAACTTAAATTGATTATAGTCTATTATCAATTCAGGTTAAGAAACTAGTGTTGCTTGCATTTCTTTTTATAATCTACTAAAATGCAACAAAAAAAGGGTTTGATTCTATTAATTTAGTCTCTTTTTGCACTTTGGCAGCAGATTCCTGAGTAGCTTCAGATCTGAATTGTCTTATTAGTAAGCCTAATTTATACTTTTGTAGCAACACTGTTTTTATATAATGGCAAAGAAAGGGTTCAGAGTTTTTCCCTGTGTCAT
Organism: Pseudochaenichthys georgianus; assembly: GCF_902827115.2. Classification (NCBI taxonomy): domain Eukaryota; kingdom Metazoa; phylum Chordata; class Actinopteri; order Perciformes; family Channichthyidae; genus Pseudochaenichthys; species Pseudochaenichthys georgianus. The sequence continues at coordinate 31,991,120 of NC_047506.1, read as the reverse complement.
ATGTAGCAGCACTGTTCAATGCTTCTTGAAAACATCACCCACTGTAGTATGTGACGTGTGAATACACTCCAACTCTGTATCAACAACACTGTTTTGCAACTTCTGTTAAATACTTGTATGTGTGTAGATTAGAAAGAGGTAAGATAAAGGATCTGCAGTATTTTATGGAGTATTAATTGTACAAAGGTCAGTTTTATTCAAGTAGAAGTGTGTATTTACCTGGTAGTAGGCTGTCAGTAATGGCTACGCCTCTCTATTTGGACTGGTAGATCTCGGCAGACTGGCAACTTTAAAAGTAGCTCTCGGTTAAAAAAAGGAATACACTATTGCAGTAGTCGAGTCTGCTGAAAATAAAAGCATGGACAAGTTTTTCTAAATCCTGTTGTAACATTAGTTTTTTAATCCTTGATATATTCTTCAGGTGGTAGTATGCAGACCTAATGTGACTGTTAATTCAGGTCTGAGTCCATCACTACACCCAGATTTCTTGCTTTGTGAGTTACTTTGTAGTCTGCCGACTGAAGCTCTGTGATTACTTTTAATCGGTCCTTCTTTGCTCCAAAAACAATGATCTCAGTTTTTTGTTTGTTTAATTGGAGAAAGTTCTGAGTCATCCAGTCAGTGATGTGCTCAATGCACTTGCTCAGTGTTCTAATCGGAGAGTAGTCTCCCGGTGTACTTTTAAAATAAATCTGGGTGTCGTCTGCATACAGTAGATGTGATAGCTTAGATCGCTCTTTTTAATCATTTCAGCCAGAGGTAGCATATAAATATTAAAAAGCAAAGGTCCTAAGATGGAGCCTTGAGGAACCCCGCATGACATATTTATCAGGGTTGATTTGTAATTGCCTATTGAGACAACGTTTGTTCTGTCCTTCAAGTAGGAGCTAAACAAGTTTAGAGCTGTTGCTGAAACTCCCACCCAGTTTTCAAGATGGTCTAACAATATGTTGTGGTCAACAGTATCAAAGGCAGCGCTGAGATCTAATAATACTAAAACTGATATTCTGCCACTGTCTGTGTTCAAATGGATGTCATTTAAGACCTTAACAAGTGAAGTCTCAGTGCTGTGGTTAGGTCGAAAGCCCGACTGAAACACATCAAAACCGTCAGTTAAAAACATGAAATTACTCAACTGTTGAAAAACTGCTTTTTCAATCAATTTGCTTAAAAGGGAAGGTTGATATTGGCCTGTAATTATTCATTATGGTTTTGTCTAGGTTATGCTTTTTTAGGAGCGGTTTAATTATTGCAGTTTTCAGGGTCTGTGGAAATACACCTGATTGAAGAGACTTGTTTATTGTATATCTGAGGCCAAGCAATGAAAAACAGTTTTGAAAAATCCTATCGGGATGATGTTGAGGCTACAGGAGGAGGATTTCAGATGTTGGATAATGTCTTCCAGGTCTTTAGCATTTATCAGACGGAATTGTGACATGGTGTCTGAATTGGCTATAGGTGAACATAGGGACAGTACATTTGCTGTACCTGTTAATAATTTGCATGCTTTTGTCAGTGAAGAAGGAGGCAAAATCATTGCAGGCCCTGGTGGATACAAATTCTGAGGCTATGGGGAACTTTCCCTCGATTCCATTGGCTCTGACGGTTAGAAAGATATGTCAATCAGCAAAATCGACCAAGGGGGGCCAGAGATATGGAAAATCCACCCAAATGAACCCAGAAGTGTTTTTTTTTTACTAAACCTCTCTAACAAGGTCACATTTCACTTGTTTTGCATCAATCTTGATACAGGGTACTTATTATATGTTGGACTTTGGATTCCTAAAGCTTTTAGTCTACCTTACCATCATCCAAGGGTATAGTTTTCACTATAAGTAAAAAATAATTTTTGGACGGACACTATAATTTACAGTTTTTTACTATGTTCAATCTGAATTTTCTTTAAAATAAAAAACATCTACATTGATTCTGACTTTTCTACATCCAACTCACAGGTTTATCATTACTTTGAGAAAAAAGATTATTAATGTAACCCTTTTAGAAGGGAAGATATGGTCATTTGTTCTGGGAATGTCATTTTCGAGCCTGAGACCTGACAAACAGGCTCAGTGCTTAACAGGTTAATCTGATATCTTGTTTGTGCAGATCGATAAGTAATAAAGTATTTATACCGTGAGTTCTGTGCTAAGTGCGTTACCATTTTTCCGCTTAGGGCTCATTTAGACGCTTCTTGTGAGACTCGGTAAAAATGGTTCATATCGTCAGTTAGCTGAGTTTCTTCCCGTTAAGTGGGTATGACACATTAATAGGTTGTTAAATGTTAAGAAGCCCTGAGACACATTTTCGTGAAAAAAAAAAACAGCAGCCCCGGCTTAAAGAGATATCTGAGGAGTGTAGTTTACTGTACTGTTTACTGATGTGAAGATTTGTTGTGTTCCCACACAAAGGATGAAAGAGTTTGGACTAAATGGGTGCCAAGTCACCTAGTTATTCCCTCAATGTCGAATCAATGCAGATTATCTCTCAAGATTTGGTTATTGCTCCATTTATGTCCCAGATACATTTGCATCCTCCCACTTCTCAAATAGACCTCAACACAGTCCTCATACTCGCCTAACATTGTACTGATGTTTATTTAATATTTTTTGTTGTCATTCATTGAATTCAACTGCCCCACTCTCTTTCCAGATGACTGTTCATTTTTGTTTCCTAATTTTCAAACTCTACTCTGACCAAAACAAATAAATGAAGATAGAACAGGACATTTACATTCTACGAACACCGGAAAGCGGCACTCTATTAATCCTCTTTGTTCCTGAGCTCTATTGTATTTGAATGTATAGTTCCATCCTGTCATTTATGTTCCATATTTGTCGGTTCTTTCCAGTGCCAAGAAACCCTTTGAAGTACTTCAGCTTCAGGGTAGAAAGGTGAAGACAAAGAAAAAATGCAAAATGAGACATGACGACATGAATACAATTTAGGTGAGAGCATTTTGTATCCAACTTGGTTGTTTTCTCTTCACATTTGTTATGATAAAACATTTTCACCAACCATGTTTTCATGTTTATTTAACGTTTAATTAATCAAGATAGCCATTGAGAATACAAATAAAAAAATGTATGGGAGACCTAGCCAAAACATACAGCAGCATCAAATATAAACACATCGAAGGTTCAAGGTTCTTTATTGTCAAACTAACATAGCTACAGAGTAATTATGTCGTTGAAAATCTTAGGTCACAGGCTTCTCCAACAATGCAACACAATAATACAGATAAGCAGACAATATTAAAACAATATTAAAATATACTATATTAAAAGTAATACAAAAAGAAAAATAGTTTTTAAAAAAAGTGAGAAAAGAAAAGTGGAATAGTGCAATACGAGTCTATATACAAGTTATTGGAATGATATATTAGATCAGGGGTGGGGAACCTTTTTCCTTTCAAGGGCCATTTCAATTTTTTCAACATCCTCCGAGGGCCTTACAAATTATTGACCTCTGCTTACAAATCACAGCCCATTAATTTGGCCTTTCTTCCATGCTTTGCAAAGAAAAAGCAACCTCTTAGTCCAGATATCTTTCCATGACTCGCGTATGCATGCACGTGCACGGTTGTGGCATGACCACCAAACAGAAATATATGGACAAAAGATGTGTGCAAATGTATTTCGTTTCCTATCCATGTGAACATGATTTAAGTGTGGGGGACCTAACCTCCTTAGGGGGGTCCGGGGGGGGGCATGCTCCGGGAAGTTGAAAGCATCAATCTGGTGCACTTTGAGAGCAAAATTAAGAGATCTATGGATACATCTCAACACCCATATGAAACAGAACTGTAAGCAGATTTACTTTTTCTTTATGAATATTTTCCAAATCACTGTCCTTTTAAACTGTATTGTTGTTTATTAATAACAACTTGTTTTTTACTGTCATATAGTATGTTATACCTGGTTTTATTTGTATAACTATAATGATCATATAAAGATACGTGCCTTTGCCTCACTGGTTGGAGAAAAAGCTTCTTATATTCATTAGCATAGCTAGCTAACCAGATGCTAATAACAACAAAGTTATTGACTGTATGCTCAGTATGACAGATGAGCAGATCGCCACTGGGCTTTCAACAGACACGCAAAAACTGCGGCATGTGCATCCTTATGGGTGCTGCAATTTTTAAAGTCCCGGAGCGGCGTTCTGGTGCTCTCCGTCAGAACTGCACCCCTGTCAGACGAGACATATAACACGTGATGACACGTTAGGCTCGTGTTGTATTCAAGGACCATGACCTTTGACAGGAAAAACAAGCACTCGCTTGTTTAATTATTTTGCGGTCTAGATTTCTTAATTTTTTTAATTTTTTGCGTGTGTTTATAAATTACCTCGAGGTAATTTATAAACACATACATTACCTCGAGGGGGGGGCCGGAGGTTCCCCACCCCTGTATTAGATAATAGATAAATAATTACTAAGTAGCAGATTAATGTTGTGAAATTGTTTCAGCAGTTCAGTTCAGTTCAGTTTAGAAGTAAACATTTGAAGGTAAAACGGTACGTTTTCACACACAGAAGAAACATGTTATTTTATCATGTATTAACTCCAGCTGTGGCTCCGACTCTCAGTAATCACCCCTACCAACAAGGGGCATCTGAATGCATTGTTGGCCATGGCTGTATTCTTGTTGTTCAATGATTTCACTTGGATTTGTCTTCAGACTTTCTAATCATCCAGTCATCCAATCATTATCCAATCATCATCTTGGCCAAAGTATAACATGATTTGTGTGTCTGCTGTCCAGACAGTCTATAATGTATATGCAAATGTGCACCTCCACAACCAACATCAGTGTCAAGGCCAAGTCTATGGCTCCCCAGGGTGATTTCTGATTGCTGCTATTTTTAGGGCTGTACTCTTATTGTAGATAATAATATAGCTGTCACGATCTGTCTGTGTTGTGTTTTGTCTTGTCTTTTTCTGGCTTTGGTTTCATGTTTTATTTTGAAAAGTCTTCACCCCCTGTCTTGCCTGTTGCTTTCTGTCTGTTTTCCCTCCTACCTGATGACCCGATTGTGTTCACCTGGTGCCCCTGTGTTTTCTCCTCCCTCCTCACCTGTGTCTTGTTTGTGTGATTAGTCTTGTGTGTATTTAAGTTCTGGTTTTTCTGTCTGTCATTGTTGGTTCCTTGTTTGTCTTTGACTGTGTCACGGGGTAGTGTTCTGTTTTTGACGCTTTGGCCTTGGAATAAAGGCATTTTTCTTTGAAATCTGCATTTGGGTCCTGCCTGCTTCACTCAACCTTGACAGAAGGAACCAACCAGAAATGGACCCAGCAGATGATCCATTTGAGGTGGAATTACAACATTTTACCTTTTGATTGGCTTGCTATGATTGGTGGAAGGGAGTGTCGTGTTCTGCAGGAGGAAGCCGCTCGGGTAGAGGCGCACCGGTTGGCAATAGAGAAACCATGTTTGTTGAAGTTCTTACCTGGCTGGATTATGGACTTTCTCCAGACATGTGATCCCCGGCCTGCCAGCTCCAGGCATGCTAGCCCCCTGCCTCTGTTTCCTGTCTGGAGTCAACCCCTGCTTCGTCCCCATTTCCTGCTCCTGTCCAGGAGCCGTTCTCGGGTACTCGTCTGGCTTTTGGAGGTCCACTGAGCCTCCAAAAGGCTCCTAAGAGAAGGAGTCGCAAGTCCAGGCTAGTAGCCCGAGCCCCAGAAGCCATGCTTTGAGCTCTAGTATAGGCCCCAGCAGCCATGGTTCCGTGCTCCAGTGCCGGCCCACACAGCCATGGTTCCGGCTCCAGAACCGGCCCACACAGCCATGGTTCCAGCCCCAGTTCTGGCCCCAGCAGCCATGGTTCCGACCCCAGTTCTGGCCCCAGCAGCCATGGTTCTGGCCCCAGCAGCCATGGTTCCGGCCCCAGTTCTGTCCCCGGCAGCCATGGTTCCGGCCCCAGTTCTGGCCCCAGCAGCCATGGTTCCAGCCTTAGTCCTGGCCCCAGCAGCCATGGTTCCGGACCCAGTTCCGGCCCCAGCAGCCATGGTTCCGGCTCCAGAACCGGCCCACACAGCCATGCTTCCGTGCTCCATTACCTGGCTCACACAGCCAGGGTCCAGGCTTCTGTTCCGTGCCCAGCAGCCATGGTCCCGACTCCAGTTTGGGCTCCAGTACTGGCTCTCCAGCTGACTCCAGCCCCTCGTCTTCTATAGGCTCTCCGGCCAACGCCAGCTCCCCGTGTCCTGTCGGCGTACCGGCCGACGCCAGCTCCCCGCGTCCTGTCGGCGTACCAGCCGACGCCAGCTCCCCGTGACCTGTCGGCGTACCGGCCGACGCCAGCTCCCCGTGTCCTGTCGACGTACCGGCCAACTCCAGCACCTCATCTCCTGTCGGCGTTCCGGCCGACTCCAGCCCCCCGTGTTCTGTCGGCGTACCGACCGTCTCAAGTCTCCTCTCGAGTCTCCTCTCAAGTCTCCTCTCGAGTCTCCTCTCGAGTCCCCTCTCAAGTCCCCTCTCAAGTTCCCTCTCGAGTCTCCTCTCGAGTTCCCTCTCCAGTTCCATCTCAAGTCCCCTCTCCAGTCCCTACTCAAGTCCCTTCTCTAGTCCCTACTCAAGTCCCTACTCTATGTCTTGTCCCGTTGAGGGTCCCGCCGACTACTCTTCTGCCGGGGGTCCTGCCAACCCTATGTCCTGTGCCGTTGGAGGTCCCGCCGACAACTCTTCTGCCGGGGGTCCTGCCAACCCTATGTCCTGTGCCGTTGGAGGTTCCGCTGGGGGTCCTTTCAACTCCATGTCCTGTCCCGTTGGGGGTCCCGCCGACTACTCTTCTGCCGGGGGTCCTGCCAACCCTATGTCCTGTCCCGTTGGGGGTCCCGCCGACTACTCTTCTGCCGGGGGTCCTGCCAACCCTATGTCCTGTGCCATTGGAGGTCCCGCCGACTACTCTTCTGCCGGGGGTCCTGCCAACCCTATGTCCTGTGCCGTTAGAGGTTCCGCTGGGGGTCCTGCCAACTCTATGTCCTGTCCCGTTGGGGGCCCCGCCGACTACTCTTCTGCCGTGGGTCCTGCCAACCCTATATCCTGTGCCGTTGGAGGCCACGCCGACTACTCTTCTGCCGGGGGTCCTGCCAACTCTATGTCCTGTCCCGTTGGGGGTCCCACCGACTGCTCTTCTGCCGGGGGTCCTGCCGGCCCTGTGTTCTGTGCCGTTGGCAGTGGTGACTGGTCATTAGGGGCAGGTGGGGCACAGCCCCACCTAGTGTCAGCAGAAAGTATTAAAAATAATGATTACAAAAAAATGCAAAAAATAAATAAAAACATATATAAAATATATTTTAAGATCATGTTTAATCATCTGATTCATCTGTACATTGCTGTTTTAGTCTGTGCTCTTCTAATTAGTGTCTACAGTGTGCCGATTGAGCTGTTTAGAGCCATGTGGGACAAAACCCGATCCTGCCCCTCCCTCTCCCTGTTTAAGGCAATGGTGACTGTAAAAACTACACTGCGCATGCTCAAAGTATTGTCCTATTTAATGTGTGTGGCAAAAAAATAATGACCAGAGGGGCATAGTGCTGCCATCCCCACCATACGTCATCTCACATAATTCAGAGCTGATTGACTATAAGTACGTGTGCCGCGAAAAGTGTGGTGTGTGAAGAGGAGACGAGAGGGCTGCAGTGACGCGTCCTAAAACCAGGAAGTAAACTGCGCATGGCTTCCCTCCACAAAAAAGCAACGAGATTTCTCCATAGGATTTTAGAAAATAGCTCAAAATAAGATCTACCCTACTTTTATAATTTTCGAATCATAAATCTATTGATTAGATTAGATTTATGATAGACTTTTGAAACTACAAGAAGATAAGGAGGACTTTTACAAAAAAGTAATAGCGATTTTTGTCCAGAGGGATAGGCAAATGGACTTCATCTTCATGTCAAGGTAAGACTGCAATTTTATTGAAAATGGGATCTTACTAAGAGAGAACAATTCAATATTTAAATGATAAAATTACATATTTTGGGTATCCTTTTGTTGAACTGTCTGTTTAAAATTAATTGAAGCATCAGACAAAAAAAGCTTTTGAAAATAATATTATGTTTTGATTTAGGTCAGGTGTAGGTTAATATTTGTAAACCTGAAGAGTCAGCCATGAACCTCTCTGCAGAAGCTTATATATAGACATCTAAGTTTTTTGTGCCCCACCACTTTTGTACATATAGAAACGCCACTGGCCGTTGGAGGTTCCGCTGGGGGTCCTGCCAACTCTATGTCCTGTCCCGTTGGGGGTCCCGCCAACTGCTCTTCTGCCGGGGGTCCTGCCGGCACTGTGTTCTGTGCCGTTGGAGGCCCCGCCGACTACTCTTCTGCCGGGGGTCCTGCCAACCCCATGTCCTGTTTCCCAATTAAGTTTGTCTACTTGATTAGCTGACTGTTTATTGCCCTGTTGGTCTTTGTTGTAGTGATGTCCCTATGTTCAGAGATTTGAAAATCACCATTGGTGAGTACAATGTTATCATAGATAGAAATGCTCAAAACCACAAACCATTGCATCCATATTCTGTTTGCTTCATAAACAGAAGTGGTCACACTATCACCATTAAGTATATGTTCTGGAACCTTCAGTTTGTCATTTTGACCAAAACCATCCTGGTTTCTGGCCATCTACTGTATTTGACTTGTAATGGTATAATGTACAAATTGAACATGTATTTAAGAAGACATTAACCTAGAAACGGAGACCAAAAACACAAGGGATACTGTATACCAAGGAAATAAACTCATCATCATTTTTTTAAACTTCTATAAAATCTGATTCCTAATCGGAAACCAGTCTCATTTGAAAGAATGGACATTTTCGGCCCATCCTGATTGGCATAAATTCCCAGATTTTCCAGACGTTGCTGCCTGGTTTATTTATTTAATCTTTTATTTCGCAGGGACAATGCACGGCAATGAACACTTAAAACATTAAAATGTGTCAAGCGTAACAGTGCCAGATTTAGCTTTCAGCTCATTTCCATCCGCAGTCCCTTACATAAAAACATTTAAGAAATGTACATTTTACAAACATTGTAAAAACAAAATACATGTTATGCAAAAAGTGCAAAAGAGCAAGAGCAGCATACACAAGTATTTATGACATGATAATACAATATAGCAGCAACAACATATAATGGGCAAGAGAAGATACAAGAGCTGACTAAAGTGCAAGAAAATATACCTCGGTATTAAAGTGCATTTAGCGGTGATCGCACATCTGTTTGTTTCTCATCCATTCTTTGAGTTGACCTTTGAAGCTATCGAGAGTGGGACAATCCCGTATCTCAGTTGGGAGGCTATTCCAGAATGAGCTGCCCTTAATTGAAGGTACATTTTGTCCAAAAGTGGTCCGTCTGCGGTGGACTTCACAGTCTCCTCTGGTTTCTGACATAGTGCAGCGTCCAGCGTTTTATGTATGGATGAATTCCCCTAAGGGAGGGGGCGCAAATGTTGTTCAGCCAGTGTTGAACCTTGTCCAAAGCATTTGAGAGACAGGATGAGATTATTTCAGTCTTTCTCCCGTGTACAAAGATGACTGCATCATCGGCATACATTTGCACATTCAAATCAGGGCATACATTAGGCAGGTCATTAATGTACAGAGAAAACAGTAATGGTCCAAGAACGGAACCTTTTGGAACCCCAAGAGGGTTGACCAGGTAGGGCGAATTGGCACCGTTGACCAAAGCACACTGTTTTCTGTTCGATAAGTAAGACTTAAATCAATGTATTGAATCTGCCGAAAAATTGAAATGAGTCAGCATTGTAAGGAGCACTTGGTGGTCAACAGTGTCAAATGCCTTCCTGAGATCAAGGAAGACAGCACCTACATATGGGCTCGTGTCCAGCATACATTTAACCTTTTCCACAAAGACACAGTTAGCTGTCTCAGTGGAGTGGTGAGCACGAAAACCAAACTGCATTGGGTGGAGTGGAGCGAAACCTTTATCTAAATGTTTGGTGATTAGTTTTGACACCCATTTCTCAGCAATCTTAGAGACACAGGGTAGGATGCTGATTGGTCTATAATTGGACATCATTGCCTTATCCCCAGATTTAAAAATCGGTGTCACCGTGGCCACTTTCCAGGACGATCGGACTTCCCTCGTGCTGATTCACTAGCATAGTAATTGGTTTTATTAGACCGTCGATATGTGTTTTTATCAATCAATCAATCAATCAATGTTTATTTATATAGCCCAATATCACAAATGTTACATTTTCTCAGTGGACTTCACAGTTTGTACAGAATATCAGTATGATAATACGACACCCTCTGTCCTTAGACCCTCACATCGTACAAGGAAAAACTTCCGGAGAAAACCCACAGTTTAAAGAGAAAAATGAGAGAAACCTCAGGGAGAGCAACAGAGGAGGGATCCCTCTCCCAGGACAGACAGACATGCAATAGATGCCGTGTGTAAATTGAAAAGATAATACATTTGCAACATAGATAGTCCAAATGTTTGGAAATGCATGTGTGTATAATAGGAAGATGAATCCACAAGGATATCCATCCAGGACCACAGCAACAGGCACAGCCACGACTCAAGATCCAGGGCTCGCGATCCAGGACACAGGACCGCAGCAACAGGATCATCCATGACTCCGGATCCCGGCGTATATAGACACCAAAAAGAAAGAAATTTGGGGAAGCTGGGTTAATCTGAACATGAGAGTACACAGGTATAGACAGAGAGAAGGAAGAAGTAAGATGTCCCCTGACAAACTAAGCCTATATCAGCAAAACTAGGGGCTGAATCTAATCAGCCCTAACTACAGATGTAGTGCTTCATTTCAGACAGTTTGAAACGCGAGGGCCGTGATTGGTACGGGGTCTGCCCTCGCTCAAGGGAAAACCTCCAGCTTGACTTGAGACCTCTCCCGTGATAAATAAATGTAATTATAATGAAGCCAGCTGCAATGGATCATTGATCCACCAGGGGGTGCAGTGGGGTTCCACACTGGAGCTCATGTGAAATAAAGTCAGATACAGTACGCTGGATGTACAGCGGAACTTTGTTAAGATCCATATGTCACGGATATCATACTCTGTGCTAAATAAAAGACATGTTGTTACGGCCTATAGGATTTTGGACCCCAAAGCAAAAGACTGGAGAGAGATGGTCGATAAACAAAAAGCTTTATTCAAGCAGAGAACAAAAAATACGGCAGTGGAGTCAGGAAGTTGGCTGGCAAAAATCAAAACAATAATCCAAACAACGAGGAGAGCAGCGAGACACACCGGAGGGTCGAAACACAGAGGAATTATCTGGCAGGGAAGTGGCATGAGGACCGGGCTTTTATCTCTACAGGTGAAGAGGTGAGTGGAAACAGGTGTGCCTCGTCTGCTACTGGGAGGAGCCAGCCAACTCCCTGTCACACACCAGCCCTGCAGAGGAAAACAGAGAAGAGAGGGGTGAGACAGGAAATAGCACACAAAAGCACACAACAAAAATACAACTAAACAGAATCATAACAGTACTCCCCCCTCAACGGACGCCTCCTGGCGTCCTACCAGGCCTGTCCGGGTACCTCTCATAAAAGTCCCTAAGGAGAGCAGGGTCCAAAATCAGGGAGCGGGAGACCCATTGACGCTCCTCTAGTCCGTACCCCTCCCAATCCACCAAGTACTGGAACCCCCGGCCTCGCCTTCGTACATCCAACAACCGCTGGACGGTGAAAGCAGGATGATTGTCAATACTCCGGGGGGGAGGAGGGGGCTCGGCCGGAGGGCTCAGAGGACTGGAGGAAACTGGTTTGAGAAGTGAGACATGAAATGATGGGTGGACATTCAAGGCAGCAGGCAGCTTGAGCCTAACCACAGCGGGATTAATAATCCGTTCAATGACAAACGGGCCAATGTACCTGGGTGCCAGTTTGCGGGAGTCAGTCTGGAGTGGCAGATCACGGGAGGACAGCCAGACCTTCTGACCGGGCTGGTAGTCCGGCGCTGGAGTGCGATGGCGGTCTGCAAGCCTCTGGTTGCGAGCAGCAGTGCGAACGAGAGCTGCCCGAGCTTCATGCCAGACTCTGCGGGCCCGCCGAAGATGCCCCTGTACTGAGGGGACTGCCACATCCCTCTCCTGGGCGGGGAAGAGAGGGGGTTGGAACCCAACAGAAGCCATGAATGGAGACATTCCTGTGGCGGAGCAAACCAGGGAGTTGTGGGCATATTCACCCCAAGGCAGGTGGGAGGCCCAGGAGACTGGATGGTGAGAAGAGACACAGCGAAGGGCTGCCTCCAGGTCCTGATTCGCACGCTCAGTCTGGCCGTTGGTCTGCGGGTGGTAACCTGATGACAGACTGGCCGACGCCCCCAATGCCTGGCAAAAGGCCTTCCAGACTCGAGAGGCAAATTGCGGACCCCTGTCAGAAACAATGTCCAGAGGAATGCCATGCAATCTAAAAACATGCTGGGTGATTAGTGTAGCAGTCTCCAGAGCAGAAGGTAACTTAGGTAGGGGAACGAAGTGTACGGCCTTGGAGAAGCGGTCAACAATCGTCAGGATAACTGTATTTCCTTCTGATGGGGGAAGACCCGTCACGAAGTCCATGGCGATGTGAGACCAAGGCCGATGAGGAATGGGAAGAGGGCGGAGAAGACCAGCAGGGGCGCGGTGGGATGCCTTACTGCGGGCGCAGATGGAGCAGGCGGCGACATACTTCTTGGCGTCAGAGGACATGGAGGGCCACCAGAAGCGTTGTTGGATGAGGCCTAGAGTCCGAAGTGCTCCTGGATGGCAAGCTATCTTCGAATCATGTCCCAACTGGAGCACTGAAGATCTGGCGTGCGGTGGAACGAACAGCCGACCCGGTGGACAACCCTCAGGAGCTGGATGGTCCTCTTGTGCCTCCAGGACCACCCTCTCAACCTCCCACCTGGCTACTCCCACCACACAGGAGGATGGAAGAATGGTTCCTGCGGATGGCTCCTCAACCGGAGGAGCGAACTGACGTGACAGGGCATCTGCCTTGATGTTCCGTGAGCCTGGCCGATAGGTGAGGGTGAAGCTGAACCGGCCCAGAAAAAGTGCCCATCGAGCCTGGCGAGAGTTGAGCCTGCGAGCAGAACGGAGATAAGCTAAGTTTCTGTGGTCCGTCCATACCACAAACGGATGAGTTGTGCCTTCAAGCCAGTGCCTCCATTCCTGCAGGGCTAAGACTACTGCCAGAAGCTCCCGATTTCCCACATCATAGTTTCTTTCTGCCGGGGAGAGCCGGCGGGAAAAGAAGGCGCAGGGATGCAACTTCTGGTCGGAGGCTGAGCGCTGGGAGAGGACTGCCCCTACACCAGTGTCGGAGGCATCCACTTCGACCACAAAAGGGGCTGAAGAATCAGGGTGAGATAACACAGGAGCAGAGGAAAACAAACACTTCAACATAGCAAAAGCAGCCTCAGCTTCAGATGACCACACAAAGGGAACTTTAACTGAGGTGAGCTTGGTGAGTGGGGCGGCTGCTCGACTATAGTCACGAATAAACCTGCGGTAAAAGTTGGCAAAACCAAGAAACCTTTGGAGTTGCTTTCTCGTTGTAGGAGTGGGCAATTCGGCCACTGCCATGACTTTGGCAGGGTCGGCTCTGACCTGTCCCTTCTCCACCACAAAACCCAGGAATGAAACAGAGGAAACATGAAAGGCACACTTCTCAGCCTTAACATAAAGTCTGTTCTCCAGAAGTCTCTGCAGCACCAACCTCATGTGTTGGACATGTTCTTGGGGGTCACGAGAGAAAATGAGGATATCATCAAGATACACAAAGACAAATCTGTTAAGCATATCACGAAGGACATCGTTAATGAGTGTCTGAAACACAGCAGGGGCGTTAGTTAACCCAAAAGGCATAACTAAATATTCAAAATGTCCCAGGGGCGTCTTAAACGCAGTCTTCCACTCGTCTCCCTCCCTTATCCTAACTAGGTGGTAGGCATTTCGGAGGTCCAACTTAGAGAAGATGGTGGCTTGATGGAGGAAACCAAAAGCTGAGTCTATGAGCGGAAGAGGATACTTATTCTTTACAGTAATGTCATTCAAGCCCCTGAAATCAATACAGGGGCGTAGAGTCTTATCCTTCTTGTCAACAAAAAAAAACCCTGCCCCCAATGGAGAGCGAGAAGGGCGAATGAGACCAGTAGCAACAGAGTCAGTGATATAGGTCTCCATGGCCTCCCTCTCCGGCTTGGAGATATTATAAAGTCTGCTCGAAGGCAAGGGAGCACCGGGGAGCAAGTCAATGCCACAGTCATAAGGTCGATGAGGTGGTAGAGACAGGGCACGATCCTTGCTGAAAACCTCCTGGAGGTCATGATACTCAGAGGGAACTGACGTGAGGTCAACAGGTCAGGGGGGGAACAGGTTTTGAAGTAACAGTGGTGGGTATGGCAGAGTGTAAACAGTGAGAGTGGCAGAACAAACTCCAATTGACGATGGATAAGGTGGCCCAGTCTATGTGTGGGTTGTGGAGTTTAAGCCAGGGGAGACCTAACACCAGCGGAGAAAGGGGTGAGGGAATGAGATACAGGGAAATGGTCTCGTGATGATTACCTGAGAGTAACAATGACACTGGGGCAGTACGGTGAGTTACACGGGCAAGAAGCCTACCATCAAGGGAAAAAATGTTCTTGGGCTCGGGAAGGAGTTCTGAGGGGAGATTAGACTGGAAAACCAGGTCAGAGTCAATACAATTTTCATCAGCCCCTGAATCAACTAAGACTTGGAGAGGAAGGGAAACTTGAGAACTAGAAACCGTACCCTTTAACTGGAGACGATTAGCGTGGGAAGGGGAGACAGAAGTATGGCTCACCAGCGCCCCTCCCCCGGCTGCTGAGCCTGCTCTTTTGGCCGAGCGGAACAGTTGGCTCGAATGTGGCCAGCCTGACCACAGTATATGCAGAGCCTCTGGAGGAAACGGCGTTCCCGTTCAGCAGGTGAAAGCCTCATTCTCCCCAGCTGCATAGGCTCCTCTGGGCTTAGGGATGAGGAGACGGTGGGTGGGTCCCGGTAGGAGAAAGGCTCCAGGCGTTGGTGAGGAGGTGCAGACTGTCCAGGCGGACATGGTGACTTGGGTTGGGAAAAGGGGAGAGGGAATCTCTGCCTGTCTGTTCTCTCCCTACGCCTCTCACGGAGGCGATTATCTAAGCGAATGGCCAAAGAAATTAACTCCTCAAGGGACGAAGTCTCATCTCGAGCAGCTAGCTCGTCCTTTAACTCCTCGTTTAATCCACGGGAAAAAACTATCTGTAGAGCCGTCTCATCCCACCCGCTCTCTGCTGCGAGAATGCGGAAATCAACTGAGTAAGTGGAGACTGACTCAGAACCCTGGCGTAAAGAAAGGAGCCGATTACCAGCCTCCTTACCCTGAAGCGGGTGGTCAAAAACTCGATACATCTCGGTCTCAAACACAGGAAAGGAGTTATAGATAGCTGGGTTACTCTTGGCTATGGCTACCGCCCATGCAGCTGCTTTACCCGATAACAAACTCATAACGAAAGCTACTCTAGTTCTGTCAGAGGAGTAAGTTAAAGGCTGCTGATCAAAAACTATGGAGCACTGGTGAAGAAACTGACTGCATGTCCCTGAATCACCTGAATACCTCACAGGGGTGGGGATGAATGGTTCACGGGGTTGGCCGGGATGAATGACTGGAATCTCAGGAGCTGGAGGCGGTGGCGCAGGAGCTGGAGCCGTCAGAGTGTTGAGCTGGGTGAAAGACTGGTCCAAGCGGCCGCTGAGTTGAGTGAAACCGGTATTAAGGTTGTGGAGGGATTCCATGATACTTTGTAGGGCTTGTTCGTGCTGCCCCACACGAGCTCCCTGTGTCGAAATAGCTTGCTTCAATCTCTCAGTCTCTGCGGGGTCCATGCTTTGGCCAGATAATTCTGTTACGGCCTATAGGATTTTGGACCCCAAAGCAAAAGACTGGAGAGATAAACAAAAAGCTTTATTCAAGCAGAGAACAAAAAATACGGCAGTGGAGTCAGGAAGTTGGCTGGCAAAAATCAAAACAATAATCCAAACAACGAGGAGAGCAGCGAGACACACCGGAGGGTCGAAACACAGAGGAATTATCTGGCAGGGAAGTGGCATGAGGACCGGGCTTTTATCTCTACAGGTGAAGAGGTGAGTGGAAACAGGTGTGCCTCGTCTGCTACTGGGAGGAGCCAGCCAACTCCCTGTCACACACCAGCCCTGCAGAGGAAAACAGAGAAGAGAGGGGTGAGACAGGAAATAGCACACAAAAGCACACAACAAAAATACAACTAAACAGAATCATAACACATGTAATCATTTACAAAACATTTGTTACGTACTCCCCCCTTTTGTTGTCCTCTTTGTTCTCTCTGCTGTGCAGGTACACCTGGCTCCGCCTTCCTCAGGTGTTCCCAGTTGATACTCAGCCGAGCTCGGCGCAGGTGTTAGTTGCCAATCAGCCCACGCATAAAAGAGGAGACTGAAGGAGAAGGAGGAGGCCACTACTCCGGATGTCTCTGCTATGTCAGAGCTCTTTTGCCTTGTTGTTGTGTTTCCTGGAGGACGTGTTAGTATTAGGTTTTTGCGGCTTTAGTTCTCCCGTTAGGTTCTGTTGTATTTTGGGTAGCGGAGGAAGGCTCTGGATCCTACGGCCCGTGGTGTGGTTGGCCCAAGTCCCCTCCGTCTGTTTGTTTGTTTTACCTGTCCTCCAGTGGAATGATTTAGTATTGTGGCAATAAATGTACGATCACAGTTTAGTGCCTACGTGTTGTGTACTTTTGTTTTATGTTGCGGACTGCCTCACGAGCCACTACTATTGAGTAGGGAGGCGGGTCATAACAGAAATGTATTCCCGGATTTACTACGTGGAAAAGGGCCTACACAGTCCACGATCACCCGCTCAAAAGGTTCACCTACAACCGGGATGGGATACAGCGGTGCAGGAGGAATCGTTTGATTGGGCTTCCCTACAACCTGGCACACATGGCAGGTTTTACAGTATTGCACTACATCCCTCTTCAGACCAGGCCAGAAGAAATGGCGCAGCACTCGGTCATACGTTTTATTGACACCAAGGTGGCCAGCAAGCTGATGATCGTGAGCCAAACCTAAGATGTCACGGCGGTATTTAGCCGGGACCACCACTTGTATTTTCACACTCCAATCATCATCTGGTGATGCAAACAGCGGTGTCCATTTACGCATGAGCACCCCGTCTTCGACAAAGTACCCCCGAGAGCCAATGACACCTTCTGTTACTTAACAAAATAATGTTGTTTAGTCGAAAAAAACGAACGGGAGGAAATGCAGCCTGGTTCTCGATTTTTAATCCTAATCTTCACCACGATCATTTATGTTTATGTTTGCCGAATTGACATGAAATCACTGACAAATATGAATATACTGTATTCAACTTCATTAAAACGTTATTAACATGCCTAAACTCAGTAATTCACTGAAAATATTTATATTTTAATGGCGCCTCGTCGGCAGATCAGGATCCCAACACGTAGCGGAGGGATCTTGATCAGCATGAAGGGTGTTATTTTCCCCATAAGGAACAAGTCGCTGCAAATTATCCCACTTATTACATGGCCACATTCTCAACAAAGTAACGACATGACTCCCAATATTAATTGAAATGATTTTATGGATTTAGAACATCTTTTTATTGATTTAAAAAATAGTTGTATTGATTTAATTTGACATGCATCCGCTAAGAAAAATAGTCCGTTGTTACCGTTTTTTAAACAGTCTGAATGAAACGGCAGCTCTCAGCTGTGTATTTACACAACTAATGGCCCATCAACCACAGCTCTCTCCCCCCCTCCCCCCCCCCTGATCTTTCTTTTCCAGCAGCTAAATTAAGGCTGCGGCCCCACGAGGACGAAAACGGCTAAACGCATAGGATTAACGCAAACGCAATCGCAAACGGTAACTGTAGGTTACTCTGAGTGACAAGCTTACAGTTAGACACAACACTGTCATTGCAAGTGACCCTCAGTTAGTTGACTTTTATGTTCAACTGCTAAATTCGTTACTGATAAAAAAGGGCTTCTGTTCCTAATTATCTTAACACTAGAACCGCCAGAGGTTTTTGTATAGGCCTACCTAACACCGTAAAATCCCGCTATTAGAATGCAATTTTTAACAACATAGGGTGCTACATAACACACTTTCAGGAGAAGTCACAGACTGGGAGACATTAATATTTTATTGAAAAAAAGTTACATTGCACACACACAACACACATCACATAAATTGACCCGATTGGCGGTTCTAGTGTTAAATAAAC
This sequence comes from Pseudochaenichthys georgianus, assembly GCF_902827115.2. Lineage (NCBI taxonomy): Eukaryota > Metazoa > Chordata > Actinopteri > Perciformes > Channichthyidae > Pseudochaenichthys > Pseudochaenichthys georgianus. The sequence goes on along the minus strand of NC_047506.1, from coordinate 31,972,848 downwards.
TCACTAATGAATTAAACCAGTTCAATACGCATTATTCTTATTCTTATCATTCTTTATGAGTACAGAAATAGTCTTAAAATCAGACCTGTTTTTTAAATGAAATCTGACGGCAGGTAGTTAGCTCTGATCACCTATGATAAATGCGCCACACCTAATCGCTGGCCATTCAGCCACAGAGCTCCCTCTATACAAATCAAACTGTAGACGGTGTGAAAGCACCTATTGTTTTAAATAATGGTCGGAATGTGACCTGTGAGCCTTCTGAATTACCGTGGGACAGCACATTCTAAACTAAAATGTTCAATCAATAAAGTAACATCTTATCTTAATAATATCTTCATATTAATAATAATAATAAATTATATGTGTCCAAAAGGGAGCAGGAGGAAGCAAACACATAAATATACAAAAAATATACTGCATATTAAAGCAAACGATTGTAAAGGTAAAAGTATTAGCATAACAAATAAAGAAGTGTAATGTAAACATTTACATTATTATTATGATTATTTAATATATAAAGACTATATATTATTGAATTACAAGATTAGATATACTTTAGTTGATCTAAAATATTGATGTGTTCAAATGCTGTTCAAAACACAACTGAAAGTCCATGAAACTTGTCTTTCTGTATTTGTGAATGAAGCGCCATCTCCTGGTTAAAACCTGAAATTTGGCAACGCCCTCTTGGAAAATAGTGGGAGGGCTTAACATTCCTCGATACAGGGTTGCGTTACAATAGTCCATTTAGCTTAGGAACCTTCCTAACCAAGTGAAATGACCCGGAAGTCCCTCAGTGGCAGCCATGATAAGTGCCGTTCCAATTCTCCAAATGAAAGGAAAGGAGGTTTCAAACATCCTTTATAATCTCCTTTATTTTAGGAACCACTGGACCTCCCTAACCGAAAGGAGAGGAGAAAATGCTGTCCCACAATGCATTGCAGCCGCAGCATTTGCTGTCACTCAACAGTCGGCTGTTCACGGAAACAACCGATTATGACCGAGAAATGATATCGTGAAAGTTACGGTGCTTATTAAGCATTTTAAAACGTATGTGGTAAGTTGCCAAAGTGCTTTTTTCTGAACGTTCATCAGTATTATAATCAAAAAGAGAAATATGAACGTTAGTTTTTACTGAAATTATCAAATAAAGTCAACATCTCACAGTCTTTACTGAGCTGTGTGGGGTTTGTTCAACTTTTAAAAGATGTTTGAATGGTGATAGATGGTAAGGACTAACGTTTATAATAAATACATTTTTATTGATTTTAAGATATTTTCATACAATCATACGTATTGGGATCATTTGTATTAATGTGGACCGGAGGGAGAGGGTGACGAGCATACGTTTCACTTTCATTTTTTATTTCAATTCCAACTTTGGTCATGAAGAATATGTTTCTCTGTTGTCATAAAGTAAAGCAACAGCATCAGAGCACGGTGCAGAGTCTTTAGATGAGTCCGTCGTTCTTATTAAACATCCATGTTGTAGTCCGCTGTATAGAAAACTGTAGTTTCCATAGTTTCCCCACAGCAGCAGACGCACATTCATGACGTCCGCTGGCGCATCATAAACACGTCGGATAGTGAAAGTGCATTCGGATTCTCTAAAGTACCGCAGTCTCTTCTCCTAAGTCCTTTTGAATTCTCCTATCCACTATCCCTTAGACTGCACTGTAACTTTTATCCTTGTACTTTTTCTTTTAATGTTTAATTGAACTAGTCATATCTTAGACTGCACTGTAACTTTTATCCATGTATTTTTTCTTTTAATGTTTATTTTATTAGCTTTTCTTTTTAATGACTGATTTTAAATGCCATTTTCTTAATGTCTTTCATTTTTTGTAAAGCACTTTGAATTGCCTTGTGTTGAAAAGTTCTATATAAATAAACTTGCCTTGCCTTGCCTTGCCTTGCCTTAACCCCGTGACGTTTCACTCAGAGGTCAAGGAATAGGAGATAGGGTTAGAATTTAGGAGCTGATTTTTGGATTATCGGAACGCAACCCTGGTTTTAGGCAGGTCGTAGGCAGGAAGCTGTAAACTGGAGTCTGAAATGAGGTGCTACATCTGTATAAGCTTTATCAAAAAGGAAGGTCTTAAGCGCACTCTTAAAAACGGATAGGGTGTCTGCTGCTGGAAGCTGATTCCACAAATGTGGAGCTTGATAAGAAAGAAAAAAAGTTGGTGTCTCATTTGCATCCCTAGCCTTAGAACCTCTTAACCCAAGATTATATTTTTTACCTCAACCTCTGTGATTTTCTCCAGGTCAAAAACGGGGTGTGTATCCACAGTCGGGCTTGGTGAGACCTCAGATGGCGGGAAGAACTTTGTAATGTCCAAAGCACTACTCATTGAGTGAGCTGACCAACACTGCAGGGTCTTTTATCAGGGCATCATTGATTTTTAATTCTAGAACATTATTTTCCTGTTTCTTATGTTTACCTAATAGTTTATGGTTTGCCAAAACTTTTTTACCATTGCCTTTTGCACCTTCAATTATATTGATGCTTTGGCCTGTCTTATTGTTTGTGTTACCTTGTTACGAGCATGAGTGAATTTCCGTGTGTCAGTGGATAGTCCGGATTTCAAGCTCTGCTTCAATAGTTGGTCTCTAGATTTCATGAGATTCCTGCAGTGTTGATTCAGCCAGGGAAGATGATGTTCCTTCCTGTCCCTAAGGCACACTCTCCTTGAGAAGGAAGACATTGCATCATTAATTTGAGATATAAACAGATGACTGTTTTCACCAATATCTTCAGAGGAAAGAGTGTCCCCCCAATCATTTTCACTGCCTCCATAAAATGTTGTTGCAGATTTTTGATAATGAAGCGAGAACCCAAGGCAGGGGTTTTAGGTGTGACCATGAACCTTTTTTTGTGAGTTTCCTGGCAAAAAGAACAAGATTATGGTCAGAAAGACCAGTCAGTAAGTTGTAGGTTTTAACTATTCTGTCAGCTTTGTCAGCTTTGTTAGTAAATAATAAATCTATCATAGTCTTGGAGGTTTTGGTTATTCTAGTCGGTTGATCCATTAGCTGTATTAAGTTGTGATTATCCGTGATCCGTTTGAAGTTCTTTCTATTTTGTTTATCATTCCAGTTGATATTAAAGTCTCCTAGAATAATTAGCTCTGTGTTGGAGTCACAGGAATTCAGCATGAGTTTTACCTGATCATATAAATCCACCTTAGCGGTGGGTTGTCGATACAGGCACATACTGCACAGTGCTGAGACACATTAGTGGCACAATGAGTCAAGTCTAAACAACATAATCCCATTAAGTAATTATTTTTTGATCACACGCACAGTGATTGACATGAACTCGGATGCTTTCGCACCAGATTTCACACGCAAGGCCTTACATACACGCAAACAGCAGGTTAGCTCCAGGCTTCGGGTCTGCTGTCTGACAGGTCGTGGGAGGATAAAAGTTCAGATTTTGAATGCACTAACTGTAAAGGAAAATAACATAACAGAGGGAGTCAGGGAAGAACAGATAAAGGGGGAAAATATTGATGAACTCCATCCGGATCTATATTAACAGGAACAGGGGAAGGGGGGTGAGTTACAGAAAGCCGTGCGAGTTAGGAAGACTAGAGGCGAGACTGATACAAATAAAAGATTATTGGTGTGCTAGAGGAAACAGTTTTTTCTGCATCAAGCCATATTTGTCAGGTAGAAAACTGAGGTCCTCCCCTGCTCGCCTCTCCTTCCTCCCTCCTTGGCGAGGGAAGCAGGATGTCTTTCATCCAGTTCAGCTGAGGGATCAAAGCTAAAAGGCTACTCGGCTGAAACTGACCTCAATTTGCACTGCTGAGCACTCCGCACCTTTCCAACATACACAATCCTATAGTTCTCCTTACATCCCCTCCACCACCACCCACATGCTATTTCCCTTCCTGTATGCCACGCTACCTCATCCACTTAACACGGGAAATCTCTCGCCGCCTCCAACCCATTAATAATACAATTTATAGCCTCCATGACATATTACTTTTAATCTGCGAAATTATATCATATATCACATTATATCAGATGATCAGATATGTCCTCGGCTATAATGTAACTTGTGTTTGTGTTGGTTAATAACCTGCTCACAATAGCATTACTCTGCTCTGGACTTCAAAGAGCAGCCTGTGTTTAGCTTCCTCTCTGTGTCTTCTTTCTCATTGTTTTCACCACAAACAGCCTCTCTGCTTCAACTCCCCCCACACACACACACACACACACACACATTACCACACACGGGCTAATGTTTATACATACAATGTGTACAGTGATGCCCCCAAAACAGTCAAAATCTATTTTTTATTATGTAATGCTATGTGATTGGTTGATCACAGCTGTAGTTTAATGTTTCAGCTTTTCATGCTCATCTTTATACAGGCACTTTGGCACTGTTACCTGCCTGGTGAAATGCATAACTCTGATTATTTATCTTTTACATTACATCACATACATTAATTGATTAATTTATCGAATGTAAACTATTTATGTATTTTTTTATCTTTTTTTTAAGCCTATTCATAGTGCCATTTAAGTTAAATGATTGATACAGTATTATACTGTATTGTATAATGTATTTCAAATAAAATGTATATTATTGTAAGTGCTGAATATTAAGCTGCCAGAGTTTTGACACCCACAAAATATGTCTAAAGACTCAACGCAATTTGTTTCCGGTTACATTTGTGTTCCTGTTTATTGATCTCTCAGATATTCCTTATGTAAATCTGGATTTTGCCAATTATAGTCTGTATTTTATACAGCAACAGTCTTGGTTGTGTTTTAACAACTTCTAACATATTAGAAGATTTTGTGAAATAAAAAAAAAGGTTTTGTAGAGAAGGGTGAAGGGTGCAAAAGAAGTTCCTAGTATCTTGTCAAACTGAGGAATTGTATCGACACTTGTATAGCATACCAGAAATAACCACTTTAATTGCAGGGTTTGGTGTGGTAGTTGTTGATTGTTTGCATTGTGTTGTAAGGGGTTCTCATTCCTTTATCTATCCCCTGGGCAGATTTGTTCTACTGTTAACGTGGAACCAGCATTCAGGGAGCACGGATAGGGTTCTTGTTAGAAACACCTCTGAGCAAAACTTTCTGTGTTTTTCTCATTTACTGTCCATCTTTCGCTCTCCTCCTCCGCAAACAAGTCCAAAGAGGAGAGGCAAAGCTCATAAATGACATTCTTGGGCGCCCCCTTCTGGGCTGTAGCCACAATGGGTTTTCTTCTGGAAATATTTGCACTGTACAAAAAGAGGGAAAACCCTGGACTCAGTGAGGCCAACGCCAACGCCTGAATCCTTACTATCATTGACTTAGCAACGGAAATGAAGACATATTATTAAACCATTTGTGAGCTGCACATTAAGTCCATTTAATATTAACTGAGGCCAATTGAGTGTTAAATCCTTACAGGCTGATCCGTGGGATAGAAAACACAAATGTGCTCTTAGTGGGCTCATTTAGGTTAGGACCTTCTCTTCCTTTCACACAGTGGAAAATAATATATCCTTTTTATTTTAAGTGCGTGTCATGTGGTATTTTTAACCACTGACGTTTCATTTAATGCCCTAGTTATGAAATTGGTCCATTATTTTATTTTCCATTAACTGGATGGATTACTTTAATTTCTTATCTTTTGATAGAACTTTATAAAATGTAAAATCTTGTCATTCATGTATTTCTCTCTTAGTCAGCATTTGATTATCATTCAACTCAAATCAAATTTATTATCTAAAAAGGCTTATATGCTAATGTTCTTTGTTTAACCACCAAAACACCCTTAGAAAACATTGTACAAAGAAAACAGAATTGCATGGTAAATTAAAGGTTCAAGGTTCAAGTTCAAGGCTTTTATTGTCATACGTACATAGCTACAGTGTTATGTCGATGACAATCTTAGGTCCTAGGCTCCACCAACAGTGCAACACAATACAACAGAAAAACAGAAAGAATAGCGCAAGTAAATAAAAAAAAGAATACCAACTACCCCTGCCATAAATAAAGTTTTTATTTTAAGATAATAAACCTCCATTTCATGGATCATTCAATTAAAAGCGTTATGTAGCTACACTGGGAATGTCTTAAAAATGCATATATTATATCACAATTAAAATATGGCAGCATCAGAATAATAAAAAATGTAATCATCTGAGCAATGACGATACAAAACCGAGCCTGACCGCGTTTAACATCAGGCCGGATTTTATTATGCTCTCCCCTTGATTGCGATTGGCTCGAATCCATTAAACACACAAATAACCCCCCAGCTGTAACCAAGTCCACCTGTTTATAAACACAAACAGTTATGAACACACTCCGACCTGTCACATATCATCAAAGACCATAGACTGTATATATAAAGTCAAAGACGGAGCAAACATGCAGCATGCTTCGATGGCTTCAGCTGGACCCTGTGCACAAAATCTGTTTCCTCTCAAACTCATGTTACTCAAACGAGGGGAGGGATTTAACACTAAAATATGAGGCGGTAATCCACAACAACTTTTGGGAGATAATATGTGTCATTCTGGCTAGACTTCAGCACCATTGTGGATTTTTCATTTCACTCTCTAGACTTTTTCCCAGAGTGTATTCCTCAACATTTCTCAGGGCCGATCCTGTCTTCGCCTCCTGATACACAGTAGCCTGTTGTCTGGCCTGGGGGGCCGAAGGAGTGGTGTTATGAGAAGGCAAGGAACATGTTATGTTAACCTGGGTGGTAAAAGCCTGAACATATTTGGGAAAATGCCCCTTTATACCCTCTCACACCCACTCTTTTTCTTGGGGTTCTTAGAAATTCTCCAATCTTTCCTGTGTCGAAATAATGAAAAGGTCAGTTCACCCAAATTACACACACACATAAACACACACACATACTTTTTATTTTGTATTAATCCATTTAGATAGTTTTGGTTTAATTTGGGGTTTTGGAATTTCGTTTTTGGTGCTCAAAACATTGAAGAAGGATGGAAGAAACAGAACATTTTATTTCTCGCAACAATATTCCAGTGCCTTTGTGGTTAGTCCACTGAAGGGGCATAACGAGAATCTTACTGTAGAACTGCTGAGGAAAATATACTAGGTACAAACTCCCCCAATACAACCCTATGCCACACAATGTTTGACTTGCCATCAGAAATATCATCAATAACTTTCATGACATGTTTTCTTTACATTTCAAATGTAGCCAATTAACTAATAATCATAGAAAATGCCAGAAAAAAAAATTGAAAGTGATTTTTTTTTACCTAAATGAGGTGCCGTCCCTAAAACCAAAACAATGAGCTGAAAGTTGCTAAAACTCCCTGTGAAGTTGAGGGGAATTACAGAGTTTGGATTCCTGTCATGGAGTCTTTCAATATCCATCGATATTATAAAAACAGTGATTGAAACAACGCTGTGTGTCTTTTTAAGATATAAACATATTCTCAGATTGTGAAGCCACCAAATTCCGAGAGATAATACCTTGGACATTGGTCTTGTGTCTTCATTGTTACTTGGAGCGAGTCCGAAAACCTTGCTTCAGCCTAAACAGTTTCATCTGAGCCCTTTTCCTGGAGATTTCTTTTTTTGGGTGAAAACTTTTGACAGAATGTTTTGTGGAATATGCAGATGAACAACAATACCAATAGAGCTGTAGCTGATTCACTTTTAAAAACATTAGTGTCATGCCTTTACTTCTTTTTTTTTTTGCCCAAATTTGAAATCATTCTCTTACTCCTTCTACTCTCCATACATTTGCCCATGTTATACAGACACTGTGCACTGAAAAACTGAAACATTGATTAAATGTATCACATTAACAATTTCACATAACTGTATTGGGTAAGTTGAAAGGATGATTTGTTAAATCTGTTGACATAATGAATTTAATCAAAGTCATATAGTGTGTCAGGCAAAGTGTCAGCACTCAGACTGAAAGGTTGTCTGTCCCCTTTAAATCTCCTTACTCCATTGTGTTTATCTGGATGCTTTCCTAAACTAAGCCTGGCAGAGTCCTGAGTTTCCGGAGCCCAAAATGTGAGCCCAGGAAACTGAACTCCTCCGGGAAAGTGGAGCAACGGGAGATGGAGCGCCACTCAGAAGCAAAACAAACCCAAATGTCAGGGGTTTATTTAAAATCTCCCGTCTTATATTAACAGCATTGCTCCCATGGGTCAGACTCACTTAATTTCCATATTTTATGTATTTTATGAGATACAAAATACAGTCATGGATTGGATTCATGCTCAGTCATTGAAAATATATTATTTAAAGGTTACAAAAATGGACTTAAGAGCAGATTTGGAAAATGTGTGATTTACATTCTTATACTCATATTAGAGCTTTGCGATGATGGCAGATGGAGCTGCATATGTAGATATTATGATGTTGTTGGCAAAGAGCTGAAACCTGCCCAGATTATTGTAATGTCAACACTGAGCATATGATCTCAATGCAGCAATCTTTGACATTGAGGGATTCATACTTGTTTGATGTCTTACAGTTGAAATGCCCTGCGCAGGAAGGAAGTGCTCACCCACTGGTCGCCTGTTCCATCTTCAGGAGCTCTATGGGAAGGAGGGAGGATTTCAGCGCAATATTTACAGTGACCTTTTCCTCTCACTGGCCAGGGGCCCATGGGAAAAAACTGGAGAGGACAAACAATGAACAATAGGGTTCAGGGATGAGCAATGGTGGCAGCGCAGCATGTGCCATTACGGGATGTGCATTACACAGGGTCGGGGGGTCACAGCAAGGATCAAGGCACCAGCACTGTCCCTCAGGAGCACCTGGGACACCTGCTCAGAAAGCCTGTGCTATTTTAAAAACACAACATGCAATGACGTGTTCCTCGCTTGTTAGGAATAATGTCAGACATGAACAACGTTTTTTAAAGGAACACAAATAAAGTAGACTCACAGTATAATACTAGGCCATGTTGTAATGGGATCACTCCAGCCCCTTCTACGCTTACTAACCTCCTACTAACCCTACCTTTATTTTTCTGAATCTGTTCAATCCAGTCAAAGCTTCAAATTAAGCCAGTGGTGTATAGCAGTGTGCTCCGACCACACCCATCTTCAAATACCTTTACTTTTAATCTTCACTTCACACCTGTAAGGTTTTGCAACTGTATCTTGAACAGTCGCAACGCTATCGCTGTGATAACATCTGCATTCAAATCGAGACAGTCCTGAGAAAGGATTAAGAACTGCTTCTGTAGTAGTTTACACTTTAGTAGGTGTCTCCGGGACTATGCCATTATGACACACACACACACACACACACACACACACACACACACACACACAAACACGCTCAAGGTGAAATAAAATCAGTGCCACTGATGTTATTATCCAATGGCAAGGGCTGTACCACAGATCAAGATCTTCCACCGCCATTGCTGTAAATTGGTGTTTATGCAGTCAAACAGCCCCTGTGTTGCATCAGCATCGGTGCAAACTCCCAAGTCACAGTTTGATCCCTCAATTATCAGATTACCTCGTCTAATTGGACAATATGTTTCCCCTGGGGATTGGGCATTGCCTTATCAGGGACATTCTTTCTGCCCTGCACAATTTGGTAAAATAAATGTAATGGTATCAGTGTTCTAGTGTGTGCCTGGGTGGTCTCTGTTGCATTTCTAATGATGCTGCGCCTTTCCCAGAACAAGTGGAAATACCTCTGTGATGCACCGTGAAAAGAGAGGAGAGGAAAGAAGCAAATCTCCCACTGGGACATAGAATTCTCACACAAACGACATCTAACATCGTTTCTTCCATATTTAATCTCTGCGCAGAAATCAGATGAACCATAGTTCTGTACTCATTAGAAGTGTTCACAGCACATCAATAGCTTATAATATATCACAACTGAAAGTATAATTCAAAATATCAAATTAAATTGCAAAATATATCAACGGTAAAACTGTTTATTATGCATAGTAGATTTATATAGCATATATAAATGAATTAAATATTATGTTTAAAGTGGACTAGAAATGTAAAGTAACATGTAAATAGATATATTTAAGATGTATATATATATATTTATATTTACAATAACCAAAACACTCTACATGAATACATTATTTTAGTAAATATACTTAGTTGCTTACCATGTTCCATTTGTTTCCCTCCGCTGATTGTGAAGTTTCTTTTGGTGAGTTCTTCCTTTTGCAGTGCAAGGGTCTAAGGACAGAGGGTGTCGGTACAGATTGAACAACCTCCTGGCTCTATTGTGACATTTGTGATATTGGGCTGTATAAAAACAATTTGACTGACTAAAGTTTAGAGAATGTGAAAAGGGTAGCAAATGCAATGTTTAAGTTACTTTTTCATTTTAAAGAAATAGCTTACTGGTATCATTATTTCCATTGTGCTTTTTTCTTTCAGACATGTGTTATTTATAGTATGACACAGAGTATACACATTTTTTTAAATGTATAGTATATAGTACTCCGATAGTAGGAGGAGTAGAACGAGTAGAACAGGTCAAAATCATAACCAGACATTTGTTATGTTTTATTTTGAAGGCGTTGGCTTTGAACGGAAAGCCGGAAGTAGTCACGTGATACAGGAAACGGTCGCTGCGGTGCTACATCTGTAAACTGTAAGTTACATTTTCTCTATCCTGTTTTCTCCTAAATGCTCAAGGTAGAGTCAAAGTCCTCTTGGTAGCAAATGTGATATTGTAAGCGGTTTGTAAGATTACAATGAATACAAATGACAGCCAGAGTAAACCCTTCCGGAATAACGAAGAGCTTGCTAGCAAACACAGGTTGACGTTAGCCTAAGCTAACGTCAGATGGAAAATATGTCAACAAAGCAGATATCCCTTTCGCTAACATCACTAGTGGGTAGTTTGGTGTGTTTCATTCAATGTCCATGGAAGCGAAAGCGGCTGGAAATGTGTATAATGTTGTTATATTGTACCGTTTAAATGGGCAATATGATTAGCTGTACCAAACTCCATTGACAAATCAGTCTATTTTATGATGTATTGTTTGCGAGGCGAACATACCTTAAGACCTCTTTGAAGCGTTTAACTTATTCAAGTCATATTTATTTCTGATCACTGTTTACCATAAATGCTTTATTTGAAAAACGTACAATTGATGTATCTATATGCACCTTTCTTTCCCCCTTTTTTCTATATGTTGCCTGTCTCCAAGTATTATTCCATACTAGATATTATGACTACACTAAACAAGGAATATGAATAATTTTCTGACAAAATCGTAATTTCTTTTATATGAAAAGTCTTAGAACACAGAATCTAGACTGGTAGGATGCACCTCTATATTTAATTTGTTGTTAAAATGCAGCTGTTTTGCCCATATGAATAATCAAATAAAAAGCTGGTCTAACATATAATAAAAAGAGGTGTGTCCAACATTACCAGTGCAGTAGATGTGATACATGACATGTAGGCGAGACCTTTTTTAATAAAGAAACTACTGAATCCTCCAAAAAAAAAAAATACATAATAGAAAGTGGAATTAAGTAAAAAGAGGTTGTCATACTTGTAATACTATCTGGTATTGTTTTTGAGTCAATAGGTCACATGACATGGAAGTTATAAAAAAAAAAATAGGTTTATTGAAATATCTTTGAAAGATCAAAAAGTGTTTAACTTAGTAAAAAGACCTCAGAGTTTATGTTTTTCCTAATATCATACCTAACATTAACTTAACCATGGTCCGGTCCCTCATACTGAGTTAAGCAATTAAAATGTCCTTGTGAAAATGAGTAAATGTGTTGAATGTTTGAGAGAACCTGCAGGGTTACTCATTGCCAGGTGGTATGATTTCTCTCCCAACTTCTATAAACACTGTCCAATCCATTCTAATGTAAACACATGTAATAACTGCCCTTCCACAGAGATAATGATTGTCATTGAAGTACTCTATCAAAACAAAGAGCATGAAGCAGACTCAACACCTTGCTTAGACTTGCAACAACGTTTCATGTTACGTATACAGATGGGAAAGAGTGAAAGTAAAGAAATGATCAAGTGACCCCATGTGACTCAGAAAGGCACTTCGGTGAAAATAAACATTAGATTACTGTAACATCCTTTTTTCATCTTGCTTCATAGATTTTAGATGAACAGTTACTGGTTTATACGGTTCACTTTATATCCTGCAAAGTAAAACAGTTTCCAACATTTTATCACTGATGTCATGCAAAGATTTATTCTCTGAACCCAACCAAGTTATTTGTTAACATGGAAATGATTTGTTGGTTTGTTTTGCAAACTGGATATCAGTCTTCCCTAAAGGAATGATATGTATGTTGAAGTGTAAACATACCTACAAAGCACACACATGGTGGTGGTTTAATGGTCTGGGGTATAATTTCTTTGCATACTTTAGGACCCTTCGTACAAATTGAGCATCGATTAAACGCCACATTCTACCTGAGTATTGTTGCTGACCATGTTCATCACTTTATGACCACAGGTGACCCATCTTCTGATGGCTACCTTCAGCAGGATAACGTGCCATGTCACAAAACTCAAATGGTCTCAAAATGACAATGAGTTCACTGAACTCAAATAGCCTCCACGTCACCTGGGGCCTCATTTATAAAGGGATATATGCTCAAAAAATGGCGTACGCCAGTTTCTACGCAATGTTTGCGATTTATAAAATACTAACTTGACGGGAAAATGTGCGGTCCTCCCATAGACTGTATATATAGGGTCCTCCACGCAAACTCTAACCCATGCGTACGCACTAAGCACAAAAACGGGAGAGACGAGAAACTGCGACACCGTTGGCAGAAGGAAGAATGGAGAGAAATATGTGGAAATAATACCATAAATAAAATGTTACCTCTCATTTATCATATGAAGAATTCATTTTCACAAATTGATTAAAGCCAATCTTAAAATGATTAAACAAACGCCTGTTTGCGACTCCTCGGTGCACACAAAAACATAACTTGGAGAAATAAATAAATACGGATATGTTATTTAAAACCACCTCGAATATGTTGTGTTAATGTTATGAAATGTTTTCTCATAAATGATGCGGTAAGCAGGAGGACAGAATTACGTCTAAACTGACGCCGTTTTGCATTTCTATTGGTTGTAGATACCAGCATGGTTTTATTATCAAGTTTAATCGTGTTTTATGCCGTTTGCCAAGACTTGACAAGTCGCTCGTAAAACACAGGAGGTATGGAAGCTAAGAACACCATACTGCCTGAGGAAGGCTATGTGTATTTATTTTGTCATTAACCTTTTTTGGACCACTTATTTATTTATTTTGGTGACGATCCGACCTCCATGCTGCTACTCTGTTCAAACTGCATCCACCAAACAATATGATTTATCTCGACCTCCCCAAAATAACCAAAATCTGACACGGTGTGAGATGTATTTTTTAGCTGTTCTGTCGTCATTTCCTGCGATCTTCTTCATAAAGTCAGTCAAAATGAATGAATGGGCGTTCCTTCTATTTATAGGCAAATATGGGCGTTACGTGAAGCCCGCAAAAGCTGCACCGCATTTCGAGTCGATTGTGATTTATAAAGGGAAACAGGCGTAGGAAGTGCCGTACGCACTTTCCTCGCCGGTACGCAATGTTTTGTGAATCGGAAAATGTCTGTACCTATTTGTTTGCTTTGTACTACATAAGCAACCTTCCCACGTGAATCCTACGCAAGGCGTTATAAATGAGGCCCCTGATCTCAATCCTATGGAACAAGAGATTTGCATCATGGATGTTCAGGCGACAAGTCTGCAGCAACTGAGTGATGCTATCATGTCAATATGGACCAAAATCTCTGAGGAATGTTTCCAGCAACTTGTTGAGTCTATGCCACAAAGAATTAAGGTAGCTCTGAAGGCAAAAGAAGGTCCAACCCGGTACTAGCAAGGTGTGCTTAATGAAGTGGCTGGTGATTGTATATCAAAAACACATAGGCTTTATGGGCAAATTAAAACCACCGACCAGTCTTTGCGGACCCCATACGTTCACTATATACATATGTTTAGTTCATTATGAAACCATGGCAGGTGGTACCTCGACTGCAGGTAATGGAAAATGTACGGTGGCCGAAAGGTGCAAACACTTTTCCATTAGGAGGAATCCGCTGCAATTTCAGGAACGATGCACACTAAATAAAAACACAAATGTACCGAAAAACTTGCAGAGGAAGAAAATGACATATCGTACAGCTAATTGTAGGTACTGTAATAATGTAAAGGCTGATCAAATTCAAATAACATTTCTTTGTTATGTCCTAAAAGTGCCTGTTTATACAAACTAGGGATGGGGACGATTAATCGAATATTCGAAATTATTCACTTATTCGAATATGAGTTATGAATATTTTTATTAATTTTTTTTTTTTTTTTTGGGAGGGATTCCTAAGTTCATTACATATTATCAAATTGAATGTATACGACAGTGCCATAGCTAAATGTGTCAGGTCTAAAGGTGTGTTTTGCTCCGCTCACAGGTCCCTCACAGCGGGCAGAGCTGCAGGTGCTGATCTCTCTCTTGCGTCCGTTATACTTCACTTGCGTTTATGTCCAAATCCATCAGATCTAGCTAATGATATGGCTGCTGCCCCTCCCTACACGCAGATCATGCAGACTCAAACCTCATCTTAGGCCCGAATGCGGCGCAAATGCGAGAGATTTAGTTTTGCCGGTATTCAACATATTTAACCAGTCCGGTAATTATTTACACTCTAAGAACAGACACAAACAGAAATATTTCGACCAGGTTAGAGTGCGGTGTAGAGTGCAAACTATTCCGAATTAAACTTATATATATATATATACATACTATACCTTGCTATACCCGCAACCTCCGTTCCAGCTGAGAGGGTCTTCTCTACAGCTGGCCTGATTGTGAATCACCTCTGCACATGAAAGCTGTAGGCCTATAGCTGTCAAACTGTGATCACCAGCTCAATACATTTGACAAATTCGACTTGGTTTCTAAACTTATTTGAACATGTATTTATTTATTTCCAAAACGTATTGAATCTTTTTTTTTCAAAATGTCAAAATGTTTCGAATATTCGAATATACATTTGCTTTCAAATTCCCATCCCTAATACAAACCAAATATAGTTGTAGTAAACAGCAATAACATGAGCTCAGCTTCTTTTGTTTTCAAGCCTATGTTACTCCAACATCCAAGAAAGTACTGTTCCAGCTATGGTTAGGCTAAGATATTACTTACCTTAAAAACCTCGAGTCGTCCCTGTTGTGATAGACACTGTTCAAACAGAACAGACTCTAAGCCTCTATAATCACTACTCTTGTGTACTTTTGTCAAATATTGTTGTAACAGTCTTCTTTTAAATAGGCTTTTTAGAGGAAACAGTACCCTTACCATGTGTGTTTGTTCAACTGATTGATTGTGTGAGAGAGTGAATGAGAGTAATTGATTGACAGGTCGGTTGCAGGCAGGCACCATGTCGCAGGAATAGGTTGTCATTGAGCTCCTCCATCATGTGTGTCGACATCCATGCTAACAACTTTCAGTGAGAGCCTACTGTGTATCTCCCTCTCTTCCCCAAAGTCAGCACTGCTTGGCTGGGGGATGGCGGGGGGCAACGCTACACTGATCCATTTCCTGCCCCCCCTCCTGGGGCTCTAATTGAAAAATGTGGGTGGCCCTGCTTGTTTGCTTTGGTGGAATGTGGTGGGTTGTGTTTTTTGAGGCTTTTTCCTCAGCGCCGCTGCTCCGCAGACCTCGGGGTTAATCGAGCGGCGGGGGTCAGGCCGAGCCTTGTTTGTGAAGCGGCACTTCTCCCTCACCCCCTTCTGCTCTCCGCAGTCTGCCCCACCTGGTAGCCCTGCTGACAGGCTTGTTGGGCCACTGGTTTTCACAGTATGGTTTCTGTGACCCAGTCAGACCCACACAGACAGACAGAGGGGTCTGGGCTGGGAACACGGTCACAGCAAAGCTCAAGAGACAAGCTCAGTGATGAGTCAGCTTGTTTAATGTAGATCCTTGCCAAATTCCAACTTATTGAAAGAATAAGGCGTAGTCATAATAGAGTGACACAATTTGACACTACATTTAATGATTAATTAAGTCACTTTTTAATGAGCTTTTCTTGTTTTTAGCTTCTCAATTGCAAGGATTGTGTGACAGACAAAAAAACGATTTAAGCCATTATTTACGCCACACATGAGGCATTCTTCCTATTTTATGACCAAATGTAAAAAAATTGTTGATTGCGTCCCAAAATAATTATAAAGAGTCAACTTCTAGAGCAGAAAAACCAACAATTTTGATAATTTATTATTGACATTTTATTTTCACCCCCTGAGGTAGGTAATTTTGGAGAAGCCAGCCCGAGTGCGCTAGAATTTGAAAATACACAGCCGGAAAAAAATCTGCCACTTCCTTACAGAGCCCCTCCTCCAACACACACGAACGCGCACATGACCAATGAGGCACGAGATAAGTTTGTGCACAGATGGAAGGCTGACAGGCAGGTAGGCCATCCAGTTATTTTAGCCGGGCCGGCTCAGATGATTGGTCGTGCTTTTTACAGCGCTACGGCTTCCACAGATGACATTTTTTTCTGGATTTTTTGTCAAAGCACTTAAGATATTCATTGCTATCGGGATGTGAAGAGCATTCCATGGAATATAACAAAAAGTGTATCTCGAGCCGGTTTCTCAAACGTACCTACCCCACCTTTAACTGATTACTCTTCTGCAACAGTTGTTTTGGTTAATCAACTAGTGTTAACGTTTACTGGTTAATTTATGATAATAAATTGAATATTTGGAGGGTTATGGACTATTGGCCCAAAACAAAAAATACTGAAGACTTCAGCTTGAGCTTTGTGATTTTGTGATGGACATTAGTCAAATTTTTTCTATTTGAAGCTTTAAAAAACAAACCTTTAAACATACAAATGTAATCTGCAAATCTTTTGATGATATAAAAGAACTAGTTGCAAGCCAAAATAAATGTGACGTACTGTTGCAGTATAATTCCTGATGGTGACAGTGAAGATGGTTCTCACGCTGCTGATGTGTTTTTTATGTAAAGCAGCAGTGTTATCCCCCGGCTCATAAAGGTTCAAATCTCTCCATTTCGCCACATGATTTGGGCAAAGCCATCTGTCTCCAGTCTCCTAATCCTCTGAAAACATCTTCCTGCATCTGGAGGCCTACACTTCATATTTCTGTTTGTTGTTCCAGGATTTTTATATGGGAAATTGGGGACTTCACTTCGTTAGCCTAAATCTGCAAAAGCACTTGAGACTGACAAACAAACAAACAGACAGCCCTAAAGATAACAAAGCTTGCGGGCAGCCATCATGATGGTCGGATAGTGAGCCAGAGGCGCACATTTGATCGCTCTGTCCTTTTCCCTGTCACGAAATACACTCTGTGAACGCTGGGACCGCATGCATGTGCAGGAGATGCTGAGTCATTGTGGAAAGATGATGACTGGACGTAAAGTGTTGCAGGAATGAGTTCTAAACCTGGAAATTAGTTATTATTTAAGCACTTCTGGGTTCCCTCATTTCCTACTTCCTAGTAGGGATGCCAGCGATTATTCGATTATTCGGATATTCGTTACAGTCTCCATAATCGAATATTATTTTTAAAAATCGATTTTATTTATATATATTTTTTTTATTATTTATATGTTTTTTTTGTTATTATTTATGTTTTTGTTTTTTTTCTGGCTTAGTTTTAACCAAAATATATATAAATATATATATGCTAATAATAGTAATAGTATTAATAATTGTAAATGGCCATTGGTCACACCACCAGTTTGTTTTACTGTAAACTTGGAGGAAGCCTGCGTGCGATTATTATTCGCCAGGGCTGCCCAATAATCGATTTTGATCATGGTCAGTTTCTGGCAACCCTACTTCCTAGTAAATGTTTTTTAAATGACGGAAAAAAGTTCTGTGGTTAACTCCAGGTTACAAGATGTCCTTGTTTTGTTCTAAAACGTAAAGTATTTGATTAAAGATCATACTTCTAAATGTCTTGAGCATTTACATGTTACAGGGTGTCCGCGGGGTCTTAAAAAGTATTAAAAGTTGATAAATCAATTTAGCGAAAATTAAGGCTATTAAAAAGTATCAAAGTATTAAACGGCATTTTCCAAGGTATTACATTTTGCAGCTTGTTTTCAATAAGTATATCAATTGACCAAAGAGGTTGTATTCTACAGTTTTCCTGAATGTAATCATTGTGTAGGTGTGATTCTTTGTAGTTTATTTATGGCATTCCGTTGGATTTGACGTCATCCGAACTGCTTGATAGCGCGCCAAGGTCCGTTTACGCCGGTTGTTAAACAACATCCTTATGGGGAAATGCAAGTTTGCATCTCTTGGGAACAATGCCTAAATCAAATACTACTTTCTAATGGTTTCTTTTTCTAATAAACATTGCATTGGGTTGGTCACACAATTAATTCTCTTGTGCTTTGTTCTATCTGAATTATGATAAGGAGTTATCACAAGCTGTTTAGTTGTGCTATCTTACAATCAATACTGTATCCAGTAAATGTGAGGTAAAGTGTGTCGCCAATGTAACCAGTTGGAACTCGAAGTGGCGATCAGGTCTTAGAATGTATGGAAAGGGTCTTAAAATGTATTACATTTGACTTCAGGATTCCTGCATATACCCTGTGTTAGAAACCGATTGCAAACGAGTGGGGTGTGAGACTCCTAAACCTCATCACCCTGAAGGCGGGTCTGCCTTTAGCTTAGCGATGTTGACTTGAAGTCATTCGACCATGATGTAGTAGTTTATAGCCTAACGTTAGCTATTTACTTCTGGCGTTTGCATTTACTAACTATTATGAATGTAGTGGCTTTTGGTAAATATTATTCAGGTTAACAAAACTTTTCATAAATAAGTCTTAGCCACAGATCTGATTTTCTGCAATATTCCAAAACCCATTGGAAAAATCGCATTGGCTTTTGTGGAGGAAGCCCTTACGATGCTAATAGGGATGTCCCGATCACCTTTTTTTGCTCCCGATCCGATTCCGATCATTTGATTTTGACAATCTGCCGATACCGATTTTTCCCGATCCGATCTGTATGCAATGCATTAAGAGAAAAAAAAGGTAACAGATAACGGCTGGTCATCCAACGCGATGATTTCAGCTATCTTGGCTGTTATTCTTTTGGCCTTTTCACTGTTCTCTGAAAGTGTTGGTTGTTTCAGTGCCGTTACCTGAGTGGCCGCTGTGTACTCGTCCTGTTGTTGTTGGTGTTTGTTTCTCAGGTAACGTATTAGATTGGTCGTGTTGAACGTAGCTCTGTTCTTTCCACCACGCGGAACCTCCGCCTTGCAAACATTGCATCTGGCTGTTACACTGCCTTCGCTTTCAATTTTATAATACTTCCAAACTCCTGACATTTTCTCTGTCCCGACTCCCGAGTCACCAGCTGAACGTAGCCTCTCGTTAGCTTACTGTTCCTATTAGACACTGCGCCCACTCTGTTGCCAGATTTGAGAGAAATAAGCAACCAGGTCTATGAAAACAAGCCCAAAAGAAGCAACACATACATGATGTTGTGTCATTTTAAACCAAAACTAAGTCCTCAGGCTGACTTTAAGACGTGAACATGGTCATTTTTGTTTTGTAACATTAAATAAAATAATAAAAATATTTTATAAAAAAAAAAAAAAAAATCCCGATCCCCGATTTTCTTCTCCCGATTCCAATCTTGATCAGCTCCGATCACGTGATCGGATCGGGACATCTCTAGATGCTAACCTCCGGGTCGGCCTACAAAAAGACATCATCACTTCATTGCTCCACTCTATCGGACGCAGGCTTCATCTGTTCTCCAACAGAACCTGCACAGTTCATGTTATCATTTACAATCCATTTATTTGAAATATGATACAGTTGACACCCATTATGTCTAATTTGGCTACATTGCCCTCTCCACATCTTAGATGCATGTGGCGACGCGGGTGTGAGCGAACACTGTGGAGGATTGTTCAGAGCCTCACCCCGCCTGTGATCACACAGTCTTCTCAGGCGGGGCCATGTTTGGCCCGCTCTGTCCATTCAGAGGACTCGAGAGGGCGATCTTTGATGGATTCTGGTGTTTGTGTAATGTTGGGGAGCTCGGACTGAAATTGTGTGTGTGTGTGTGTGTGTGTGTGTGTGTGTGTGTGTGTGTGTGTGTGTGTGTGTGTGTGTGTGTGTGTGTGTGTGTGTGTGTGTGTGTGTGTGTGTGTGTGTGTGTGTGTGTGTGTGTGTGTGTGTGTGTGTGTGTGTGTGTGTGTGTGTGTGTGTGTGTGTGTGTGTGTGTGTGTGTGTGTGTGTGTGTGTGTGTGTGTGTCGCAGGGTAGTGAGTTAGCTGATGGAAGACGGAGGGGCCGAGGGTGATGAGCTGTCTAAATGGGTCCCTTTGTGTGATCGAAACCATCACACTCTCTCTTACTCACACACACTTGCCAATCACTGCCATATGCGAGTCACCTTTCAACTCAGCAGTATGATCTAAGGTATGAACGCCTTATTCATGAGATAGTCATGTGGCTGCATGTTGATATAGTGCGGCAGGTAAGAGGGATACACATGGCGGTGGTGCTGCAGAGAGTTTGTCATGTTTTGAAGTTGTGGAAATCCAAAGGTCAGAGTCTGGAGGACTTGGGGGGTTTTAACCCGCTGGCAATCTTGGTCAATTCTTTGGAGGATAATTCAAATTCCTTTTGTCCAGGACAGATGTTTTAATGAAGTGTTACCTTTTTAGAGAGTGGAGACAAACACCAAATAGAAAAGATGAAGAGGAATAGTATATGCATGGCTATAGTCTTCTTTGATAAAGTATATTAATATCAATCCGACAGTTCAACCCTTTTTCTCAAAGCCGAGAGTGATGTTTCTGATGTCTAAAGACCCAATTGCTACATTTACAAAGATAAACAGCTGAGATACATCCTCACATTGAAGAATCTGCAATTGATTGCCAAAAAAATTGCAAAGATATTCTATAATAATAATGGTTATTATTATGAATCGGGGACATTTTCTTGTTAATGTTTATTTATTCTGTTAATACCTGCTGATAGTGTTTAGCTAAATTCTCTATACTAATGATTGATTCTGAGCAAATGGTAACTTAAGGTAGAGGGGAAAGATAGACTAGTTGGTTTTAAACACCCAAACAAATACCCTAACCCTGTCAGGACATTATCATCTGCATTATTATTGTTATTATTAATAACTAACAGAAAAGTCAACCCCCGTTTTCCATTCCCCTCTCCCTGTCACACACACACACACACACACACACACACACACACACACACACACACACACACACACACACACACACACAGTCATTGTCATAGCCCTCAGTCGAAAAAGTGAACATTTATTAAAAAAGAATTGATGTGATCATTCCAAAAAAATTCACATCATGTTTAATCTGCTTCAATCCACATTTGTTTAGTCTTTCAAAAACGTTCCTGCTTTATTGAAACACCGCAATAGAAGCTTGAAATGTAAAAATGATTCATGTGTTACAGCTCTTATGGATTGGTTTGTTGTCCCATTGACAGTCAGGGCATACACACCAGATTTGTTTTCCAGCGCATCGAACTGTCAGGCTCTGAGGAGATATTCGCTGAAATTGTCAAAAATGTATTTGATTAGAATGGCTCCACCTTTAAAATGCTGCTAAATTAGTAAATGTTTTTGTTTTACAATCAAACTTCATTAATTGCAATCAACTATTTATTTTAAGGCTATTCTCAGATTTTAATGTATCATATAATTAAATCTTTATTTGCTTTTTTCTTCAACGTAACAGCAAACACTGAACAGCACTATTTCTTCTCTTCAGGCCAGTTTATTATTGATTGCATCAAAGTGTGTAGGCCTACTTGAAAAGCAAATCCTCAATATCGCAATTTTGATTCACTTTATAAGCAAAAATATGGTTTGGAATGTTATCCGAAAAGTAACCCCAGGCGCAGGGTAAGATCATCCACATGTCTATAAAACGTGCTCTTCTACATGGCACTCAAGTCAAACATCTTTCAACTCCCCTTTTATTTCCTTTTTTACGGACAAGAAACCCATTGCTGCCATCTAGCCCAGACCATTGAGCACAGCGTATATTGGCTGTACTGCGTGTGGCGTTTCAAAATTACATTGTTTCATGTTACGCAAAGATTTGTTTAGAGCTTTAATGTAAAGTCTTTCCTTTATGCCTGCTTACTGCAGCACAAGGCCAAGGAAGGGTTCTCACTTGTTAGCAAGCGCTGCAAGAAGATCCCAAGCCTCAGACTTCCACAGCTACCACACAGATTAGAGCCAAACCTGCTGTTTGTAAGAGAGCCTCCAAGGAAAACAAACCTGCCTTTTTAGCCCTATTACGAGAGAGAGAGAGAGAGAGAGAGAGAGAGAGAGAGAGAGAGAGAGAGAGAGAGAGAGAGAGAGAGAGAGAGAGAGAGAGAGAGAGAGAGAGAGAGAGAGAGAGAGAGAGAGAGAGAGAGAGAGAGAGAGAGAGAGAGAGAGAGACGAAGAAGAGAGAGAGAGAGAGAGAGACCCTTAGGATGAGAGAGATGAGAGAGAGAGAGAGAGAGAGGGGCTAACAGCATCACGGTTGGAAGAGAATCGAGCAAGAGAAAAGGGGGCTCAACCTGGTGGTGTGTTGTCATTGATTAAATGTAGCCTTCACAGTAAGACATGGCTTGACACGTGTTGGAAGAGAGTGGGGTGTTCTCTCCTCTGACGCCCCCCTAGAGGTTGATATCTTCATCCCTCTTGTGGAAAACTGCCATCCTCATGAGTTTCCAGCTGAGCTTCAGAAACGTTTCTGTTGTTTTGCCTCCTCATGCTACTTAAAGGAAAAATTCCCTCAGTTTGTCCCCGGTCTGTGTAAAGTTATAGTTTCTGTTGCCTAGTTTATATGTGTGGTGGTGTGTGACTTTGCCTTGTGTCCGCTCAGGTTCTGCATGACGTGGTGCATGTGGGTGTGCATAGAGTGTTATAGAGAGGGGTCTGGGCAGTGTTCCCGTGTCCATGCACAGCCCCCAGAGTAAAGTAAACACAGCGGCTCTTTTCTCATCCCAGCCGTCAGCAGGCTCTCCCCAGGCCCGCGCCAGAGACCACACACCCAGACCACACACACACACACACACACACACACACACACACACACACACCACACCACATATATACACACTGCCCAGACCTCTCCGCAGATCCTTCCACATACTCGCATACACACAGACCACACAACACCAGCTCGGGCCCCTCGCACGCAACCTAGCTGAGCTGTCATTCTGCCCAGCGTGTGTGTGTGTGTGTGTGTGTGTGTGTGTGTGTGTGTGTGTGTGTGTGTTGTGTGTGTGTGTGTGTGTGTGTGTGTGTGTGTGTGTGTGTGTGTGTGTGTGTGTGTGTGTGTGTGTGTGTGTGTGTGTGTGTGTGTGTGTGTGTGTGTGTGTGTGTGTGTGTGTGTGTGTGTGTGTGTGTGTGTGTGTGTGTGTGTGTGTGTGTGTGTGTGTGTGTGTGTGTGTGTGTGTGTGTGTGTGTGTGTGTCTATGTGGGGGCCGGCTATCTGTGTGTTTGTGCACGTGTATATCCAAGTTGAGAGGAAGGGGGGGTAATCTAGAAACACTCCTGGTCCTGGAATCAGACTTGTACAAAATGAAGATCTTGTCCTCTGGCCCTCTCCCGCTCCCACTCTAAACATGTGGGATTGATGAAGGATATACGCAGCTCTTGTTTTAGTCCTGTTAACCTCTTATCTTCGTCATGTCAGACCTATAGCACGTCCATTTCCTCTGACAAGCGCAGGGCAGCAGAAGCAACACGAGGTAAATCCCATTGGAGTGTTCTCGTTAACTCTGGGATGTCAGGGTGATGAAGGGTGGCCCTGTGGCAGGAAGGTTTCCCAGGAAAGGTTCCTTCTCTCAGGGGTTTCTAGGTTTATACTTTTTATTATTCGCTTTTTTTGTTGATCACTTATCCTAGTGACCCATTTCGAAACATTTCAAAGACGCAATAAGGAAAATCTGAAGGAAGTCTGTAGATGTTTGGGTTACAATGATCCAAATATTAGAAAATTGATAAATAACGACCTTGTGGAACTAAAATGCTAACCCTAACCCTGGTTGGTAATTATTCAATCCAAGGACAATAATAATCCTCATTATCCAGAGGTTGCGTGCCTACTTTTGGCTCCAGAACCACAATTACATTTGTTGTGGCCCCTATTCAAAATAAAAGTATATCTTTGCTATTGAACGCTTGTGAAAGAATATGTTTTCTTTACTCCTCAAAGGCCTACACTAAGAGGCCTTTGTGGAATTGAGAACATATCCAAACTGCAGCTCTGATATAAATGTAGATGCTTCGAAAGGTTTATAAAAATGTTTATTGACATTATTGAAAAGGTACAAATTAAATAGCATTTTATTATTGAAGGTTAAAGGTGGTATTGTAATGGACTGCATTACATTAAAGGTAAGACAATATCATTTCAGATGATATTCAGTCCATTGTGACCACTGTCGCTAACTATGATCCTAATGCTAAAACTAAGTCTGGATTAAACAACTACAGAAAACATGAACATACTGTTAAACAAGAGTACACATGATACCTAAGATTTACAGCATGGCAGAATGGGTGGATTAGACTATACTTACATAATACATTGGCCACTGAGTGTAAAGCCAAGCCTGTTGTCAATGATGTGTATTTGAACTCACCATGTGGCATGAGATAGTTATGGTGTCAGAGGCTCGGACTTACAAACTTGATTTTATTATCCACTAAGGAATGGTCTAGACTAATGAATTAATTATTCAGTCAATAAATTGTCGAAAAATAACAAGTCCAAGATGATGTCTTTTAAATATCTTGTTGTTCTGAGAAACAACTCAAAACATAAATACAAATATAGATATTTATATAAAAACAACAAAGGAAAGATCGAACGATTGTCCGAATAGGTGCCAATGAATTGACCACAGATTGATTCATTAAATATGTGTTCCCGCTTTTTTATAAAAATGATTGTTCACAATTTTTTGAGGTTGATGGAACAGACAGAATTCCAGCAAAAATATGTTGTTTTTTTCGATGATTTTAATTGAAGTTGACTAACTTAATTTCTACAATTTATCAAACACTGCTTTTCCAAGGTTTGCCTTTCTGCTTTCCTGTTTGTGTTCTGACTGCTGGCTTACCAAACCACTGGAAGACAGCCTCAGAGACATTGTGGTTAACATGTTCCGCCTACACCCAGCCTACCATATCACTTTACTAATATTCCCGCCTTCCCTGCGTCGGACCTTTTGAACTCTGTGCCAAATGAAAATGGACTCTTACAACTGGACAATTGTGTCTGATACTAGGCCATGAACATGCTGCAGGTCCAGTCCGTGTGAACTCCTGCATTGTTTGTGGAGAGCGTGTTTTGGCTGCGAACCAAAAGGGCGGAAGCCTCTCTCAAGCAGCTTCAGAGAGTCCAGATCGGTCAGCCTCTTTCAGACCTGGACGTCATTTATTAACAAACATCTGTGCTGCTGACATAATCCTTTCATTTTTGCATTCGGACTCTTTCCCTCCCCTTCATTTGATCAGCCCCAACATGAACTGATTTCCATGGGTGCTCTTTCGCTGGTACCACAATCTGCTCTGCATTGTGTGGGCTTATGTGGAATGATTGGAGAGGCCAGGTTTTATTTATCCTTCGCTGCGAGGTTTACATTCTTCCTTTCCTCCCTACTCTCGGTTCTGCTCCGTCGCTCTTGGCTCCCTTCTCTATTTTTCCTATTATCTGAGAGATAACTTGCTGCAATGCATACATTGTTTGGAGACCTACAGGGCGGGAAATTAACACGAGCTGCCAGTCACATTTGCTCCAATGTTGCTGTCCCGCAGTCGGTTCTAAAACTTAATATCTGGCTGTTCTGTTGATTTAGTTACAAACAATGTTTTACCATATTTATTATCTCTACGGGGGTCGTGGTTCTATTCTTCTTATATCCCATTTTTTAAGATGTGGTGGTATAGCACAATATTGTAAACCTTTGTTGTGTCACGGTTTGACAATGCTAATATCCTTTATTGGTTTATCCACAGAAGCTATTTCCGCTTCCGGAGTTATCATTAGTGATTATTTTCACTGCCTGGATTTTATTTTATGTCAGTCTGCAACATGCAAACGTTTTCTTTTATAAATATCTAATTATTTGGTTACTGATTATTAAAAACTTGAAATACATTTTTTAATAGACTTTCATTGATACTCTGATTATTGTTATACATGTTTTCAGTATTAGATGTTCATATAGTAACTGAAATATCAGTGTGTTTGTTGAGTTTTAGGTTATGAAGGAAATGTCACCTGAGAATTAAATAATGTTCTAAAACAGAGATGATCAGGATACTTTATTCATCCTGGGGAAACATCTAGAATGAAAAGAAAGAAGAAAGCATACAATATTTATTAAAACATAAGAAGTTGGAGTAAGAATGTTGCAATACAAGATACAAATAAATAAAGAAATGTATACAAAAATAGGAAATTAAAGTAAAATGTCTTAAAATAAAATAGGATTACAATATTTATATAAACATAAGAATTTAAAGTAAAAATATGAGAATGGAACGTCAATATATAACATGTATTTTAAAATATAAACAGTGGTATATTAGTATGTACAAGATATTAATGCAGAATTGTAGAGTTTAAGGGATTATTGTTTCAGTTTTTCTAGCAGAAATCCTCAGAAGCAACTTAATAATGTCGTCCTCTAATGCATGCTTCCTTCTCCTCTCTGTTTCCAGGTCCAGGTGCTGATCGTCTGCCTCAGGCCACCATGTCTCGTGCCCGCCAGCCCCCGCTGGTCACAGGCATCTCGCCCAAGGAGGGTGCGGCTTGGACCAAAGTCACCATTCGTGGAGAGAACCTGGGCACGGGCCCACCCGACCTCATCGGTAACACTTTTATGACCGCACACAGCACAATCTTGGTTAAATTTTTAGTTTATTTCATTCCTTTAAATTTAATTATCTTCAGTAATATTCATGACAAAAAAAGTGTTTCATGTTTCTTTGTATTTCTAATTAGGTATGCATGTATTAACAAGTTAAGATAAATATACAGTATATAGATGTTATTTTGATCAGCCCATATAATACGTGAACAATGTGGAATTAATAATGACTAGTTTTATCGCATATGATAAATCTTAGGTGATGATTTGTATCGTTTGTATTTCTCTGTGGTTGCTTCTGTTATAAAAGAGGGACACTGATGTTGAGTGAATAAAGCAGCGTTATTTTTGTCATTGAATTTCTGCTGTGGTGCGTGGAGTATTTTGTAACTTAAGTCGTATTAACTGGTTTTATTAACGAACCCATCAACAAACCACAGCAGGCCCCTTTTCTTAAACAGGCTGGTGTAACGTTTATTTTTGTTTATATGATACGTAAGTGGACAAGACGCCTGATTCTTATCCTCCACTGGTCCATTTAGATTTTCTTTTCTTAACAATTGAATAAGTTCAGTAAAAAATACTGCATTTTCGTAGAGAATAATTGTTTTGTATTTTACACCTATAGATACGTAGCAATAATTCATTTCATTTCAACTGGCTGTAGTATTTTCTGAAGGCAGTTCGGTTCTGCTGAAAAGTCACTTAAGATTCAGTTCACACAAAGCAAAAGTTGTAAAATCTGACAAATGTATTTTGTTATGCAATAGTAATTTGAGATACATCATCTGTACTTGAGATTCTTTTATTCTACGAGTAAATAATCAATTAAAAAATAAAATCTTCCAGCACTTTACAAAGACTAAATAAACTCAACCAAAACTCCTACAGACCAACACATTAAAATAATAAGATATTATCCTGTTATGTAATTCAAAAGTACTTCTTCTGTGACATTCCTGCCAACTCTGTGTGCAACGCACAGCATTCTTGTTTCTGTAAATATTTAGATACTGTATGCCTAGTTTGAGAAACTCAAGAAGTAAAGATGTTGTTAGTTTGTCTTTTTTAAGAGCCACACAGATGGACTATCTCCATCTTCTTCTGATTATGTGTTTGAACGTCACACGGCGATATTTCCCCTCATGTGCGCCAATTCCTCCTTTACTTCTTTGGTTTGAGTGGAGGTGGGGGGGCAAGCAGAGGACTCACACACCGCTCCATGCTTGGAAACCCTCGCTCTGGCCAGCGATACAGGGCTATTTCTGACTATGAGTGTCCCCGGGGCCTGGAATTCAACAATTAGATATGCACAAATGTGTGTGAGTGCTTATGTGTTCAAACAAAGTGGCCAGCAGAGAACAGAGGCAGGAAATGGGGCCCTAATTGGCATATTATTCACGCTATTATGGGCTATTTGTCAATCAGCTTTCACAGGCTTTCATCGTGTTTTGAAGTGACGCTTTTTGAATCCCCTCCGCTGGAACCCGTAATCCCGTGTCTCTCTTCTAGTGTCCAAATAGTTTTCAAGAGGGTTTTAAAAAGAGCACGACAGATGTGAGGGGCAGAGTGCACATTGTGCCAGTAATGGGCCACTTAGCGCTGAAGTGACACACGTTAGCTTAAAGCAGCTGAGTGAGAGGAAGGAAGGTCACGGCCACCCACACCCACCCTGACCCCAACTTGAGCTCTGACCCCCTGGTGACAGTTTGACTAAACTCGCTGATAGACGCCAATTCTGTCTGAGTGAGCTCCTCTTGTTTCAGATAGTCCGTGTGTGTGTCGGTGCTACACGGTGTTTATTTGTGCTGTCACACTGTGGCTGTATCTCTCACCCTGTTCACCTTTTCCCCTCCGCTCTTCCCTCTCAGGTCTGTCGATCTGCGGCCATAACTGCCTGCTGACAGCAGAGTGGATGTCTGCCAGCAAGATAGTGTGCCGCGTGGGGCCTGCCAAAGACGACAAGGGGGAGATAATCGTCACCACCAAGTCCGGGGGTCTCGGCACCTCCACTGTCTCTTTAAACTGCTCAGGCCAGAGAGGATTGGTAAGACATTTCATTCGCCAGCCTGGACAGTAAAAGCAGATCAAAGTTGCAACTACGGCTGCAGCTAAAAATATTTGTCTTAACTCTTTAGTGCATAAAATACCAAAAGCATAATGGGAAGTACATGTCAGAAGGTCCCAGAGCTCAAGGTGACATATTCGCTATCCCCCCTATCCAACAGTTCAAAACAGAAAAAGGCAAGCAATTATATTGTACCATTTTTCAATTATGGAAGGCTGACAATAGTAGTCAATGTGACATTCCACTTGTGTTTCGATTACTTGAAATGCGTCTAGTTTCTAACGACCAGAGATCTCTATGGTTCGTAGGTTGTGGTCTTTCTTTACCACAACGGCCTACCATCATGTTAGAAAAAAGACTTTACATTTGATTTGAGCTTTTCTGTATATTTGACTCAAAATATACAGAATATACAGAAAGATATCTTTCTACTGTTTATGTATATATTTACTTTTTATTTTATTATATTTTTAAACATGCTTCTGTTACAAAACCATTTCCAAATTTGGGATGAATAAAGTATGCTGTATATAATCGTATCTATTTGAATCTTATGTAATTGGACGTACTGTATATGTACATAGGAAAGAAGACAGAATTTCATTTTGACATTTAGAAACATAGCTAAAACATAAATAAAATAAAAAGTATGAGTAATATATTCTCCTGCATTAATCTGCATGTTGTAGTGAGTGTAGATGTGGGTGTGTGTGAGGGCACATCTGGGATGCGTTGTTAAACCCATTGACGTGTGACACGCCTCTCGTGTCCCGCAGGTATCTTGGACCAGTCTGCTGTGTGGGTGGAAGAGATGAACTACTACGACATGAGGACCGACCGCAACAAAGGCATCTCGCCCCTCTCCCTGAGACCCAGCAATCCACTGGGCATCGACATAGACAAGTACGGACACACACGAACGCACGCACACAAAAATGCCTCGGCACAATCACACCGCCATAAACACACGCGCGCTAGTCATCGAGTCATGGTTTACATCCCTAAACAGAAACAAACTCTCCCCATATGCGGCCGTTTGAAATAGTATGCCAACACAGCAAAGATTGAACCGCTGCTCACAGGGAGTGGAAACAGAATAATTGTGTATAAAGCAGAGAGGACGGCGGACCATAGAAAGGGATTTGGAAAGAACTAAGGCAGCGACCCGCACACATGTTTGTATGCGGCCGGGCAGCGCGGGGCGGCCTCCCACGCGCCTGGCAGGGAGAGAGCAAGTTGTAATATATAGTTTGTGTAGTCAGGTTCTGGCATTTCTGGGTTAATGTTTGTTTGGCTAAGGGGCCGGGGGCAAGTGACCGCTCGTGGCCAGAGACGAGACCCCCATAAACAGGCCGGACCACTCACTCGTCTCTCTGGGTTGCATCCGGGATAAAACGTCATCGTCATTCTTTCTGACAGTAATGTGTTGATCTGATGCGTACGGACTTTAAGATTAAATACTACTTAAAACATCTAATCGTAGAAGCTGTTTATAAGTAGAAGAGCATCACTCGTATGCGCATCTTTGCACGGTGATGTCACTGCTGAGCTGTCGATGTTTGCACCAGCTGTTTGTAGCGTCATACTTGGCCTAAATAAACGTCTGTCCGTGGAGTTTAGTTGTTACTAAATATTTCCACATGCTTAACTATGAAACGATGGCAATAATATATGGGAGATACACTTTATTGCACCCACATTACACCCTTATTATACCCATATAACACCATTACTACACCCATATTAAACCTTAATTACACTATTATGACACCCACATAACACATTCATTCACCCCTATTTCATTCTTGTTACACCATCATTACACCCGCATTACACCCATATCATACCCGTGTTACCCTGTTATTTCACCCATACTACACTGTTGTTAGACCAATATTACACCCATGTCACATCAATGTTTTACCCATATTACACTGTAATGTTACACATGGACACCGCCTGTCTAATGACTGCATCCCTCAGGATACAGAAACCATTAAAGTAACAGTTTTTGCAGCTGATGACAATAATTCTGTCAACTTCGTCAGGCAAGCTAAACACATGTAAGAGCCTTCAAGTGGCATTGAGTAATATAAGGAATCTGAAGAGCATCCTCAGCTAGCCTCATTTGCATATCCATGTCAACATCAGTCTGTCAGGGCTATCTAGTGAGCTTGACTGTTAACAAGACCAGTAGCAATGTGTGTATTGACCTGTATTCCCCTCAAAAAACACTAATCATCTACATTTAGAATTCTTCTTAAACAATGTCATCCCATTCAAAAGCAATGCATTGTTTAAATCACACAAAAAACAATTTGATACAGATACTTTATGCAACTTTTGCCAGTTTGCCATCTTAACCACATTACATATTTATTTTTATTTCACAGATCTAAGAACCTTTTACTGTACTAGCCGTAAGTCAGTTTGTGTGTATGTGCAGAGTGGGTGGTGATGGGGGGGGGGGGGGTTGGTTTGTGTAGGCTACGGGTCATTAGCAGAGATCAAACTTCCCTAATGAGGGCTCGGTCCTCCAGGGGCGCCCAGGCGTCACACACTGCACTTCCCACGCCAGGCTCTCCCAGCCTGGGGCCTTTTTGGCTGCACACTGCCCCCTGCTGGAGAACACCCACCCCAACATCACACAAAAAAAGAATCACACAAGTTACACAATAAAAATGTTCAAGCCCTGCTCAATCGCTATTTGTTGTCTTGTATTAATACTTTTATTTTTCTCTGTATGAGTGTCATTGCAGTTCATGATTTCAACCTACTTTTATACTTTGCAGCACTTTATATGTTTGCCTTTCTTCTGTGTTCACCTTTGTTCATCTGTGTTCTTTTAGAGGCAAGATCCCACAGAAAGACATCGAGCTGACATTTCCAGGAATGAGTGGAGACTTCACCAGTGAGAACTTCTCTGCCACCTGGTACCTCATAGAGAACCACACAGGCTCCAGGTGAGTCCTCGTGTCATCAACCCCCCTGCAACGAAGTTAGTCAATGCTTAAAATAATGAAAAATATAATATCAACATAGTGCTAAGTTGTTGGATGTTACAGGGACTGTCTGTGATAAATGCAAATGCAGATCACTGTTCTTATTGCATAAGAGAAACAAATGGTCAAATGACATATCTAAAAATTGCAATATCTCGCCTTGCTCACAGTCATGCTATATCATGAATCCTCACCCCTGTGTCATGATATGTATTGTATTGCAAATGTCTTGCCAATACACAGTCCCACAAAAAAGAGCTCTCGTAAATAATGGGTTTTGTATCACACAATAACCACCAGAGATTGGCTTGCAACATATAGTGTCCTCAAATGTAATAGTGACTAGGCAGAACAGAGATTTAGGACACATTCCCTGTGGCTTGGCTCAGTGCATTAATGCTGTATAGTGGCAGTATATCCTATATGTTTCTTTTAGAAGCACATCTTGCTGGCACATGACATCAGTGGCACGTAAATGAATGTGTTGAAGAGACATTCCCTTGTATAACAAGTTGAAAAGAGGTTTATAGATCCTAGAAGAACTCCAATAAGTCCATTAATCAATACGTTGTTCAACAGGATTTTAATTGTCAATCATTTTAATAATTTATCGGTGAAAGCTTCTCTATTTCTTTATTCTGCATTAGTAAACTGCATATATTTGTCTTTAGACCATTGGCCTTTATGACCATTGGCCATAAATGCCAAATGTATACAAAATGCATGGAGGGCACAAAGCTTTCACGCCCCAGATTACGGCTGAATCTTCACATGGTCTTTTGGCCCCTCACAGAGCAATTAGGTATGTCAACGACAAGGCAGCGTGCTGACCCGGACCCCCCAGCCCCGTTGACTGTCATGTCAGGTCAGAGGAGAGTTATTTTGGACTCTCCTGGTTTCCTCTCCCCCTGCTTAGCCTTCCAGTAACCCAGACCCCAGAATCCAGCATGACCAGGGGCCTCTGTTTGGACCTCGCAGGGTGACTGTTTCTTCCTGCGGAGGAAACCCCTCTCGGGACACTTACACACGTACTCACATCGGCCAAACAATGTGTGTGTGATTGTGTTTCTACGATAAAAACGTGTGTGCAAAATGCCATCATTGTAATGTAGTGCTGAAGGCATTAGCTGACCAATCGTTTTTAAATATATCAACATTATTTGAATAATGCTTTATTGTTATCCAGTCAAATTGTGGATTTGTGAGTTCTGGCTTCTTTTTTAAATATGATGATTTTATGCTTTTCTCAGTTTAATATTGTAAATTGGAGCAGTTTGTAGACGTGATCTTGGACTCCTGTCATGGACATTTTATAGACTACACAGTTGCTCATTTAACTAGAATAATGACGAAATGATTGACAACAATCACAGCTTGTTGGCATTAATATAATGGCATCGTCATTTTTGTTTTCTCAGTTTTGAGCAGCTGAAGCTCGCGGCCAACAATCTGAAAAAGCAGGCGACCAAGAAGAACGAGGGGAGTCTGGCGTATGTGAAAGGAGGCCTCAGTACGTTCTTTGAGGCCCAGGACGCTCTGGCAGGTGAGAGGGATTAACACATTTCTGTGTGCTGTGGAATCGTACCAAATGGCCAGCACAAACTTTTCAAATCATCACTCTTCATCTCTGCTCATAAACAAGCTTTTGATTTCTTGGAAAGCGTGCGTGTGTGTGTGTCCTGGGACTTTTCCCCCTCCACACGCGGTTCAGCAGCGGTTGATTAAAGAGGATAATTTGTCTGCCGTGGGAAAACCCTCCACTTTGTACTATAGTTACACAAGCCGACCTCAACATGGCTAACTCGCGTTACTCAAAATAAGATCAGCTCTCACCTGTCGCACACAATCTCACACACAAACACACATGAGGCCAAAATGATGTCAAGGTAGCCGAGACTGACTGCTGTCTCTCTGCCAGGTACTTCAAATCAATTGTTCGCTTCATCATTCATACTTTTGTCTGTTTACTCTCTCCTCCCGCCATAGCCGCTCAGTTACTTCCCCTTACTATTTATACGTGCACTTTTCTGCCTCCATCATTATTATTATTGCTTTCCGTATGTTTGTGCCCCGGTTGGGAGAGAGGCAATGTTTTCATTGTTAGTGGCTGAATCTAAATAAACGGAGCAGCCCAACACAATGCAGGCCAGAGTATTAGGACTGATAGTGGCGATAACAGAGCCAATATGACCAATGGGAACAATGCGCAGTCATTCTCACGTTCAGACTGAGCGTGCCTACTGTGTGCCCACTGACCTTAATGGGAAATGTACAGTCTCTACAGGATGAGGAAGCAATACAGTATGGATGGACTTAAGTGACCTGTGAACCAAGAGTGCATGATGATGCTTCATGCACCCTGTTGACGTTTATATAAAATTGGTAAAATATGCCCCACTTAAAGTGGACCTATCATGCTATATTTGACAAATATATTGCATGGCCATACCTATATAAAACATGTCTGTGAAGTTTTTTTTTTAAAATACCAAACAGATCATGCATTTTAGCCATGCCTCATTTCGCTCTATTTGCTCTTTTCCAGCCCTGTTTTTGCAAGCGCTGATTCTGTGATGTAGCTTTAATGCAAATGAGCTGCAGCTGACCACGCCCCCCTGCAGGAGAGGGGAGCGTGCTTTGAGATCAGCTGCTGGGCTCTCAGAAGAGGGGGAGGAAAAGAGAGGCTCCATCATATTCATGTATAAAAGACGTACAAAAGTGCATTTTGCATGATAGATCCCCTTTAATTTGCATCACCTATTTTTTTTAATTCAGAACACTTTGAGCTAAACAAGGTGGGGAGACAACTAGTGTTAATTTCGTCAACGAAAACAATGACGAAAAATGTTCGTCAATGACCTTTTTTACATGACTAAGATGAGACGATGACGAGCTAAAAATAGATTCTTGGTGATAAAAACTATGACGAAATGTTGTTTTCGTTGATGGGACGAGACGAGACTAAGGTGTTAATGGTGGACTATCGGACATTCAAAATGCAGCATATTTTCCCCCAAGTGTCAAAATGCATCTTACGTTTCTAACTTGCAATATCATTATTTCCGCTCTTTTCACTCCGGAAGAGCGATCTCCCTGTGTCTCTCTGTGTGGGGGGGGTGGGCTAACAGACGCTGGAGCGGCACACAGATGTGGACGGAGCGTTCAGAGAGTATAGAGACACTCTACAAGGCTCGATGTGGACAAAGCTTGTTTGCCATTAGTGTTTTCGCGTAAGCTCGTTGACACGAGCAGTCTGACAAACAGCTGTTTCCCCAATTACGAGTAACGTTATCACATCAGGTGCGCAGAGGTGGGAGAAGTACTCAGATCTTGTAGTTAAGCAAAAAAGTACCAGGTTGTAGGAATACTCTGTTACAGTAAAAGTACTGCATTCAAAATGTTACTCAAGTAAAAGTAGAAAAGTATTAGCATCAAAATATAGTTAGAGTAGCGACAGTAAAAGTAGTCATTGTGTAGATTGGTCCATTTCAGAATAGTATATGATATGTTTTAATATAATTGATCATGAAAGTGTTCTCAAAGCTGGTGAAGGTGCAGCTAGTCTGAATGACTTTGTATACTGCAGGGTAGCTGGTGGATTTACTCCAGGTGGAACTAAAGTCTGATTTAACGCTTGATTATATTTCACATCATTCATCCAGATCTGTAAAGTAACTAAAGGTATTTAATATCTGTAGTGGAGTAGGAGTACTAAGTAGCAAAACATTGAAATACTTCAGTAAAGTACAAGTACCTCAACATTTTACTCAAGTACAGTACAATATAATAACATCATTATTATATTTTATTTATTTCACATTTAAATAAAGCAATGTTAATTCGGTTTACAATTTGTTAAGTTTTTCCCTTTAAAAAATAACAAAAAGTATACCGTTAAAGTACCGGATCGATAAGCAGTATCGATAAGAGTAGTACAGTAGTACCATTAAAAACCTTAACGATACCCATTCCTAGATATTACACAAGTAAAGTGTTAAGAGAGTGAAATGTTGCTTTACGAATTTCAACACTTGATATGCTTTTCGCTTCGTTTTTTCCTTTCATGAGTAAATCGTCTTTGTGGCAACTCAACATAATCACGGGGGGCATTAAAGGCTCTGTCTAACTACACCAGATACACTAAATGAATGCTAACCAACTTGCTAGATCATCAACAATAACGCTACAAACAACACAAAATAGACCTTAACATAAATGAACAGACGCTATGTAAGAAGCACGGACTCACTTTATCCACGCCTATCAAACAACTCCCACTTTTCAAAAGTAGTTTCCACTAAAAACATTCTTATATCCAGACCAGCAGCTTGACTTAAAGTTAATGTTTAAACGTCTGCTTTCTCACCGTGACTCATTACAGCACTGCAACATCCTTTCTCGGCCAACATTTGGCTCTCAGTCAGAAAGAAAGAAGTGGTGGCCCCAAATGGATAGCTCAAGTGGAGATATTCTGTATACTGTGCATGGTCAGCCAAACCGACATACCAGCCGACACGCTGCTCGAAGCCAGCCAGCGCACTGCCAGGCCTGGTTAGCACAGCTGCTGTCGGAGCAACTGTGAATCCTTTCTTTGTCTCTCAGCGGCCCTTGGCAGGTCTCTGTTGTTATTAGTTATTCCAAATGAACCTCACCGGAGTTGTGAACGTTTTTTAAGAAATTAGCTGTGAAATGTACAGGGTACTTGTGTGTTCTCTTTGTGTGTTAACATTAGCTGCAATGCTTCCAGCGCCCTCAATCACCATCAAGAGATGTCGGTCTCCTCTCCTGTTTATTTTCACTCCCGCTTGCATGTGAGATTTTTATTGATGACCTTAATAGAAGTCTGGAGTTACTTTTTAATGCAAGTGCGCTGCTGCTGCGAAGGTGAAAACAAGGCAGAGAAGCCACATCGGGGTAAAGAAATGAGGCGTTTAGAAAATATTTAGAGCAAACAGCAGGACTCCGACTTCAATAACCGTGGGGTTTCCCTACCCCCCTCTATTTCATGTCCCCACTAATTGCTTCTTAATTGCTCTTAAGTACAGCTAACCAAATCCAACAGAAATAGCACAAAAAAATCCCATGTGTCTTTCTAATGAACTATGAACTGCAGAACTTTTCATATAACAACCACACATGTTGTTAATGACGGGGCGATCTGTTCGCACATGCAGAAACAAGACTGGGAGTTCGGGCCAGCTCTTGATGCTTGGGTTGGTTGTATTATAAAAGCTTCCAAAGGGCCCATTAAAATTGCATTGTAAAGTTGCATGGCCTCAAAAGCTCAGCATCGATATGGAACTAACAGTGCATGCATTTTGTTATTAAGGCAAAGGACCTCATGCCAATCAGGCAGATCAGTTATCTATATAAGCTATCTGCCTAAATACAGTTTCTTTGTCAATCTCATTTAACAATTCAGTCCTTCTGCTCTATTGACTTGTTTAAAAAAATGGAAAGGTTGTATACACATTCATAACTTGGATAAAAGACTCAAGTTCTGTATAAGCATAGTTGAGGTATTTTGATGGGTAGAACCCTGATTACAAGTTCATTATATTCTTATTTCATTATAGCTTTTAAGTAAAGTTCAAGATTTTTGGCATTTGGCCTGTAAAATATACTGTGTTTAAAACTGAGAAAAGCAGGAAATTCTGAATTTCTAGTCATTTTACCTGTCAGGTTTTACTATTTACTGCGGGTAGAAAGTTATGTTGTGCTTATTTAGTCAAATAATGTTTCAAGCAACTATATGTGGAATTCCTGAAATGATTATATCCAGTTGTTCTTGCTAGTTGTGAGTCCACACAGTGTTTTGTCGTGGCCAGATTTGTTCCCCATTGGCTGATATTCTGTCAAATCAAATATTGAAGTTGTTTGCATGAGGGATATTTGTCTGTAAACCCTCCATGTGAACCACCACAGGCTGTTGAAAGAGACGTGCATGGAGCCTCAGTGCCACACGGAGCCATGCTGTAGACAGAGCTGCTGGCTGATTGACTGACGGACAGGACAGTCTGTCAGGGAGTCCAGGGTTGTTTCTACTAAAAATGTTGAAATTTGAGGTTTTTCATTGTTGTGCGAACAGGAAGTCTCCCAGTGATGCAGGAAACGGAACGACTACCGTGTTCCAAAAATGCCATATTCCCAGGGCCAATTCCCTGAGCCCCCGGCCCCGGCAGGAGTCAAAACATCTCCAGCTTTAGAATCCAGGGACACTGTATTTTTATTCTTATTCGGTTTTTTTCGTCTTCCCTCAAACGGTTCCAGGAAGTGAAAGCGGGCGCTGCAGCTCTTCCTCAGGTCTGGGCTGCGTGTGTTATCCGGACTCTGACCTGATGTTTAGGTTAGCCGTGACGTCATGGGCCCTCCAGTGTGTGACAGATGCAGAGGACACACAGCTGGCAGCAGGGCAGGGGGGGTATTGCGGAGACGTGAAGCAGACCGTGTGTGTGTGTGTGTGTGTGTGTGTGTGTTGTGTGTGTTGTGTGTGTGTTGGTGTGTGTGGTGTGTGTGTGTGTGTGTGTGTGTGTGGGTGTGTGTGTGTGTGTGTGTGTGTGTGTGTGTGTGTGTGTGTGTTTGTGTGTGTGTGTGTGTGTGTGTGTGTGTGTGTGTGTGTTGTGTGTGTGTGTGTGTTCCTGTGTGTTCAGCCCTATCAATCCTGCGCTCTCCCACACACTCCCACGTCTACGTGCCTTAACCGAACCTGCCGCGTTTTTTTACCGGTCGTCGAGCAGCGAGAGGTCCACGAAAAGGCCAGCGCCGTCCGTACTGATTAGCCAATGGCATGTTTGAACAGCGTGTTTTAGGAATACCTCAGTCCCTGCCTTGAGGCTTCTGTCTGTCAGACTGGGCCCACATATTTATTTACAGAACTCTCCCCCCCCCCCCCCCCCCCCCTTTACTTTGCCTCCCGCTCCTTCTGCCGTGTCCAAGCTCTTCTAGCATTTATAGAACTGAGAGAAGAAGGGAGGTAGCGACGGGGAAAAAAGAGAAATTTAAGGATTTCTTCTTTTTTTCTCCCATGTTTCTGTCTCTTAACTTCATTCTTGAGATGTCTACCCGGTGCATATTTGATTCGCTCCCCAAGTATGTAGGAGAAGGTCTCATAAGCCGTCTCCACCTCCCTTCCACTCTGTCAATAAACCCACACTGCAGCTCTCAGCGCCCGGCTGCCCAATACTGCTCACCATTTATTTATTCACTGGGGTAGCCACACCACTGCCTCTTTTCTTTGCTCTCTCTCTGTTTTCTCCCCTCATTCCCTCGTTTCAAAGTCCCTCTCCCGCGTCAAGCTCTTCATGCTAAGTGATGGATACAAGCCATCAGAGATTTTCTTTCCCCCTCAAGTCATTTTTGGCATCCAGACCTCCTGCTCTGCTCTCCCAAATGTTATTTTTCAGAGAGTTGAAACATTGTAGATTCTCATTACCTCCAGGTCAAAGGGCTCCAAATGTCCCAAGACCACAAAACCGTGCTGTTAATGGCTCTGCTGAGGTGAATTGATCCAGTACAGTTAGCGCTGGGAAAGGGTCACGTCGTTTACTGCGTGGGAACAGGCCAAAGGAGGGGGGGGGGGGTTAAGTTCAATAGCAGCATCTATAGGCGGAGAACCGGCGAGGTTATCTCCCATCTATCACTGGGGTAGGGCCTGTTTATTGTTTTACCTTCGGTTCCTGAAATTAAAAATGTTCCTGTCTCAGGAGACTGGATGTGAGTTGCTTTATAGCGTAGAGAACCATTTCCACTTTTTCTTACATTACTTCCTACATCAACATAATGCTATTCTTTCTCAAGTTTTATTTCCGTGGCTTTAACTGTATATTGTCCATTGCAGTCTTTTACAATACAAAATCAAACTGACGTTTGTGTTGCAGCGATCCACCAGAGGCTGGAGTCTGATGGCACCGAGAGAGTGGAGGGATCCATGACCCAACGACTAGAAAACATCCTGAACAGTAAGCATCTTTGATTTAGAGTCAAGCACCACGAGAAATTGTAAATGTACAGTTTCAGGTTTTGATAAGCACGTAAAATCCCCATCTGATGTGTCAATAAATGCATTGATAGGCAATGACAATGAAATGTCTAATGTATCAAAAGCTGGTTTGATGAAATCCAATTTGAGTTGAGAGGAAATGATCAATCCTGTTATATTTTAAGTTGTTTAAATGTTTTCCATTCCAGTTGTATGAAAAATGTAGTATTTTTAAATGATAAGGAACCCATTATTTATGTCAGTTAAAAAAACAACATAATGTATTAGCAAAGCAAGTTATGTTGACAATCACTTATTGTACACTCTTTATCATTTATGTATAACTTCCAAATCATTGCACCCTTTTGGCTATTTTTTTTACTTTCAACTAGTTTTTGTTAATGTTAACCAAACATGTTATTTTATTCGCAAGATAGAATTCAGAGAGGGACATTTTACAGGTAATTAATTATGATATATTAGGACGACTATTTTAAGAATACAAAACTTTTTGATCAAATAATCTCAACTCGATGCTTACTGGCTTTTTCAGAGCAGCTTAAGTGTATCCTTCAACCGTTCTCAAACTCGCCCCCCTTTCATCATGTGACATCATCATGGGGGGGGGGGGTTAATCCTGTTCTCTGTTAAGAAATGTGTTTCAGAAGTGAATGGCAGTGGTCTTTTGCCATTTGCTGACCATTGAGAATGTTAGTAGGGGGGCATGGAACTTGAGTTCTGGTTATTTGTTATAAAGTTCAACCCACTAGTGCCAACCGTTGTTGCCCTAGCAGCCTAACATTTGAAATGAAGGTGTGTGCTTGTGTTCATGCACATTGTCTGTGACATCATTGCATTCATAAGCAATTGTTTGCAGTTAAGCTTATCAATTATGTAATCCTTTTTGCAAATGAGAAACCCTTTAGGGTTACATCTTTTGACAATGTTACAGTAAGTCCTTGGCATGATTTTGACATGTTTAATAAAACTCAATGAGCAAAGCAATTATGAGAAGAGACAGTCTTTGTGCTGCGAAGCTGATCACACCATGATATTATGCCTTTGTAGAGCTTCCCATTTATTACAAGCAGATCCCTCAGCAGATCATGTGTTCCCCCCTCTCATCTCATACATGATAATGTGACTCCCCTAATGGAGGGTCAATAAGCCGGTCCTTTTCCCGGAGTCTAGTGTAAATAAGCCTTGAGGCCGGACGCAGCTTTCATCCCCAGACTTGTAGGGCCCAGGCCACCGGCGGTCACCCCTAAAAACTCAGCGTCAATCACAAAACAGAATGTTAGTTTGATGACTACTACGATTGGCAAGTGGAAAAAATGGAAGAATTCCTCCGTTGGATCCCATGCTGTTATTCCTTCAGGGGTTTTGCTATGGGGGGGGGGGGGGGGGGGGTTGTTATGATTAGAAGAAGTATTTTCTTTTTCTATCTGACGACACATCCAAGGCCACCCACGAAGCCGGTTAGTCGCCCAAAGGTCCCAATAAACTGTCCGACCAGCAGATAGCCGTCTCTTTCTCTTTAGCAGCTCGGCCCCTACCGTGTCAGACACAAAGAGCAGGAGGAAAACCAGAGACTAACATTAAAAGGGAAATGTGGTATCAGCATTTATTTATTTAGTATCCCGGTTTCTCATTTGCTCCCGCTCCTCTGGCTCCCTCTCATTCTTTCGCTCTTTCTTTGTTTCCTCGTAGGAGCGAGCGATACTGCAGATACTCTTTTCCAGGAGGTCTTGGGGCGGAAAGACAAAGCTGACTCCACACGCAATGCTCTCAACGTCCTGCAGCGTTTCAAGTTTCTCTTCAACCTGCCACTCAACATTGAACGCAATATTCAAAAGGTACTATCCACATAGTTAGGATGGGGGAAATATGGTTCATGTAAGAAGTAGGATTCACAATTTCCAAGAACGCTTTTTTCTTAAATGTTTTTTCCTTAAAAGATTCTAATGATTGCAGCCGACTGACAGTAAACCTACACACCAGTATTTTGTGTAATTCATTGACAAATCACACAAAATACCAGCGTAAAATTTATTTTTGAAATTGCAGAGTTTCTGAGATATAAAAAGGCAGCTTGCCTAAGCCTACTAATTGTATAAATAATCAGGCAGCTTTTGTATTGATTGTACTAGTTATACTTGAAGTCACTAATAATTAAAAAAAATTTAGGTTATAGGTTTTATTATGCAAGTTTAGCACAAAAAAAATGCTTATTGTTCTCATAAGTTTGCCTTTGAGTGTTTACATTATTACAATAATTTGGTATACCTTTTTCAAATGTATCAAAAGCTTCATAACCCTATTCACCCTTTAGTCCACTTTGTGCCAGCACACAGCAGACTAGAGTAGATCCTTAACAAAAGGCAACCCTCTGTACTGGGTTGATTTTCTCTAGAATTGTGACCCACAATAAACCAATTTGAGTCATTAAAAATCTAAAAATGCATACCCCTAATTCACATACTACACGTATATGTACAAATGAATACCAGCTCGTGTATAAATAAAAAATATATAGCTTCCCTTTCCTCACCTCTTCAGTTGTGTCATTCAAGCTGTGTGTAGTAAGATATCAGATATGATCTTTCGTCAAGAAGGGAAAGCCTTCAGCTCTCTGGGTGGTGGAGGAGGAGGAGGTGATAATCTGTTCTGCAGTCTCAGATCCCCCCCCCCCTACTATAGCATCCTATAGCCTTTAGAGCTGGTTATCTGTGAGGCTATTATTATTTTCTTCTTGGTGTTTATGAAACTAATCTTGAGTTAATTTAGCAATCATAACAAACATATAAGTATTTTTTAATATATTCCTTTTTTATTATTAAACCAGAGCAATCATCATAACACCTAATATCTCACATGAAAAGCCTCCCAAGCTTTTATACGTCCATCTGCAAGTGTAACTTCACCTCACTTCACCTAACTTTATTTTAAGTCCTTTTTCAGTAAACTGGTGGTTTTGTGGTTTTACAGCAGATGCATAAATACAATCTAAACATAATCCCAAAAAACCAGGGCCTAGATAAGACACAACAAATATGTAAATAATAAAGCGTCAGTAATATTTGTATCTTTTGCTTGTAGCACATATATTGATACAATTAGTAGTGATTACTTCAAAGTGTTTCATACAGTTTTCCCTTTACACGATTGCATCCATCCAGTATGCATATTTGTTTGAGGCGCAGTTGGAAGGCTGTCATCCAGAGGGCAGAGCAAGAGAGGCTTAAATCAAATGTTGTTTCACGATGAATACGTTGAAATGAAAAAGAAAAAAAGCTGCTTGTGCTGTATTTAATTAACTTTTGTCCCTCAGGGTGATTACGACGTGGTGATCAACGACTATGAGAAAGCCAAATCTCTGTTTGGCCCTACTGAAGTCCCTGTTTTCAAAAAAGGTAAACATGTCATTTGAATTTTTGACTCGACAAATGAATCGCATAAAGTGAAAACCTATCACAACGGTTTGTTCTGCTGCTCCGCTCTAGTGTACGCTGAGGTGGAGACGAAGATCGGAGCTCTGAGGAGCCTCTTGCTGGAGAA
Source organism: Pseudochaenichthys georgianus (assembly GCF_902827115.2). Taxonomy (NCBI): domain Eukaryota; kingdom Metazoa; phylum Chordata; class Actinopteri; order Perciformes; family Channichthyidae; genus Pseudochaenichthys; species Pseudochaenichthys georgianus. Next base: position 31,929,305 of record NC_047506.1, on the reverse strand, counting down.
ACTGCTGCAGACCCCGTCCACGCTGCACGACCAGAAGAGATACATCAGGTCTCTTTACGTCTTCATAATACAGCAACGGCTTTTAATACCATCCGTCTATATTCCTCACAGTTGTGCTCTATTAGTTTTTGCATAATTCATTATATATATGTGAAACTGGTTTTCAAAACACTATCCGGCAGTTTTTAATTTCTTGACACGTATCACACCATTTCTAACATTGCGAGCGGTCTTTGATCTTGAACTATATGCAGTCGGATTTCTTATCCTCCTTCAATACACTCCTTTTGATCTGACATTGTTTACCAGAACTTCGTCCTCCAGAAAATGTTTCCCTTTACTCTAAATGTTCACTTTTAGCTTTGTGTTGTCCCGTTCTCTTTCTCTGTTCCTCTTTTGCTGCGTCCCCCCCCCCCCCCTCTATCCTTCTGCCCTCTCATACTTGTGGTATCCCCCGATTATTATTGTTCAGACCAACCTGTCAGGATCACAGAGACCAGTCCTTCACCACACGGCAACATCTTTCATCCTGCTGCGTCAGGCTCGGCTCTGAACGCCCACTCCTGTTTACTCTTGCCCTTGATGGTGGGCGCTAGTCTGCATGTGTGTGTTTGTGCCTGTGGGTCTTGCTCAATCTTCTGAAAGATGCCCCCTAATGAGAAACAAATGAGTAGCTGGTTCAGAGGATGACAGTAGAGGGAGCCAGGTGACAGTTTAGAGAGTGAGTCATCTGACAGCACACAGGTCACTGAGTGATCCCCACCAAATGAAATCCCGAGGGCCAAGATCTTCCTGGTATTGGTGTTTTGATTGGTGTTTGATGACTGTACCTATAAGCAACTAATGTATGGTTCAGGTGACCATGACTTCTACTGTACCTATAAGCAACTAATGTATGGTTCAGGTGACCATGACTTCTACTGTACCTATCAGCAACTAATGTATGGTTCAGGTGACCATGACTTCTACTGTACCTATCAGCAACTAATGTATGGTTCAGGTGACCATGACTTCTACTGTACCTATAAGCAACTAATGTATGGTTCAGGTGACCATGACTTCTACTGTACCTATAAGCAACTAATGTATGGTTCAGGTGACCATGACTTCTACTGTACCTATCAGCAACTAATGTATGGTTCAGGTGACCATGACTTCTACTGTACCTATCAGCAACTAATGTATGGTTCAGGTGACCATGACTTCTACTGTACCTATAAGCAATTCATGTATGGAAGACCTGAGGGGCAAAGAAAGTGTAAATAAATTAGGACCGGTTTAAAAAAGGTTTGCCAAAAAGTTAAATGATTTTCTTTATCTGTAAAACAGTTGAAGAAAAATAAAAGTTAAAAAAAAGGGACTCACCAGCAAAAATGTTTACCCAGCATAATTGTTTTAAGTTGCTTTTTTTCATCCTTGAAACGTTTTACCAGGTGAAATTAGTATTTTTTTGTCCGGCTTTATTTGTATGTTTTTGTTGTAAGGCTCATGTTGGCCACAAGAGGCTGTATTGCACCATTGACAGATGTTTTAAATAGGACTAAAAGCATTCATGTTCTTTCGGGTGAGTTTTAATTAAACTTTAACAGCTGAACATAAGGAAACTTGCTAACACAGTATTTTGTCTTTCACCTTTTCACTGAAGAAGAAAAAAAGAAGAAGAAATGTATAAACAACGAGCCTGAAAAAACCCCATCTTCTTTCACCTTTTCTTAAATCATAAATCCAGGAGAAAACAAATACAAAATTAATCACCTGAACTTTTTTTCTTGCCTCATTTGCCTCTCAGGGGTTCCGTATAAAAAATGTGGTTTTTTTCTTCTTCTTTGACTCTAAATGTGTTGTCTGCATGTCTAGGTACCTGTCGGACCTTCACGCTCCAGGCGACCCAGCATGGCAGTGCATCTACGCTCAGCACAAGTGGATCCTGCAGCTGATGCAAAACTGCAGGAATGAGTTCATCAGTGGCCAGAGAGGTGAGCAACTCTCACTCAAATGACTGGCCTTTTTTACACATGAAGATTAAAAGCCCCTGTTTAGCATTTCCAATCAAACGGCTGGTGGATGTCATACAGTATGAGTCTGGAGGTAGCAGAGAGAAGAGAAATCCAGCTGCTTCTACATCATACTCTCTGCTTGCATTCCCCCTCTCCGTCACCACCCTCCCTCCTCTTCTCCAGGCTTGCATGTTTATTTGTTCATGAATGTATGAATAAGATGAAAGTGAGGGAGCATTGGCTTTGGGTTTCAGGGCTTGACATGTTACTGCACACGTACACATACAAACCCTTTTTTTCTCGCTCACACACAGCTTCACGGATGGATTGGAACAATTAACCCCAATTAAGCCGTTCCTCTGTTAATTCAGCCAGCAGGAAAATGTGAACGTGAAACCGTCAGGGAAGAACAGCGATTCGCAAACTACGCTTACACCACACACACTCTTACACCCGTACTCACACGCCCAAAGACACCCGGACAAACACATTGTGAGTGGGTAGCTGCTTCACATACTGCAGCTAGAACGTAAACATGTCTAATGCTAAGGGTAACAGTGGTTTCCGGGGCTCAGGCTTGATGGATCGGGGGTTGCTGTGCTCCTAGCCTCTCCACAGCTAAATATCATCTTGATTATCATGTCAAGCATGCCCCCCCGGTCTGCTGTCCACTCATGCATTCCACAGCAGCATGTGGCAGGGAGCGAAGCTGCATGCAAAGCAAATGCAACCAAACTTTTCTAAAAATAGCTTATAGAAATGTTCTTCTACTTTTCTTTCTTTCTCTTTTCTTCTCTTCTTCTTCTTCTTCTTCTTCTTCTTCTTTCTTCTTCTTCTTCTTCTTCTTCTTCTTCTTCTCTTCTTCTTCTTCTTCTTCTCTTCTTCTTCTTCTTCTTCTTCTTCTGCTTCTTCTTCTTCTTCTCTTCTTCTAGCAAAAGAAGTACATGTAATGTTAGTTTATTTACTGTAATACACAAGTAAAAGGCATGTAACCTTATATATATAATCACTATTCTATTAAAATTACAACTCTGACACTGCATAAACCGCAATGACTGCATAGTCCGTATACTAAAACATGTCATATGTTATTAGATTCATGGCTGTGTCCGATGTGCCACATTATGGTAAAGCTCTGTTTATGATCAGACACCTTACGTGATTTCAAGGGAAAAGGACCTTTTACATTAAAACCAAAACCTGCAGTAAGTGACTGTTACATGCAGATGAAATTGAGTTGCAGTCATTATTCCTGAGGTCTGAACCTCAACGACCTTAGACTTTCTGCGGTGTTGCCAATGACGTCACGTTACCTCTGCCGCCGAGAGAGGACACATCATTGGTACAACCACACGAGGCCACTTTGAGGAAAATGTAAATGTAGGTCGTTTTAAAGTTACCCTGTGAAGATTTGTTCTCATAAATAAACACAATTCTGTTTACATATTGTGTTACTCATCAAAACATCAGCAACAAAATATATCTGCATCCATGTTAGCAGACTTCTTCTTCTCTGCTTTTCGCTGGCGTTGATTTGTTTCTTGGTTTGATAAAGACGACAATTGTCCATAAGTGGAATAACGCTAAATGTCAGGTCGCTTGCATGCTTGTGCACTAAAGTGACTCTGATCATTTGAGAGAACTGGACACCATGTTCTAAGATGAAAATAAGTGTTTGTCAGACTTCCATCTGTTGAGTTACATTGAGCATGCTCCTCTCTGTTGGCTGACTGAACTGCTCCGTAACAGCCTGGCACTGGCTGGATGGTGTGGCCCTTTATAGGGCCAAGTTGTGGCTCATCAGGCTGATAACAGAGAGCCAGCGAGCATAAAGACCCCTAGTGGAATTGAAGGGGTTGTCAAGGCACAAGAAACTGTGATTTCTCCTGATCTTGAAATTGTTTTAAAGGTCCCCTATAATACTCTTTTTCATCAATATAATGTAGTTCTCAGTTACAAAACATGTCTCTGAAGTGTTTTGCTCGAAATACCAAACAGATCATTGGAGCATCCCATAATCCCCTCTGTTTCAGCCCTGTTTCAAAAGAGCTGATTCTCTGTCTGTTACTCTAGATGAAAATAAGGAGCCACTCCCCATGCCCCTCTGAGAGATATTTGGTTACAAAGAACACATTAGGCGCTTTCACACCAGAGTACTTTTCCCAGGAATAGTTTCTGGGATTTTGCGTTCACACCAAACAGATCTGGAACTAGAACTTTTTTTTGCGAACCTTTTCACCCCTTTTTAGTCCCTGCAAGAGAGCAGGGACTTTCCTGGGAGGAAAAGGTTCCAATTTCTGATTGGCTGGGCGAATTGCAAACCACGCCCCGTAAAACTCGGAAAGTTTTTGAGAAGCCGCCATATTATTTGCTAGCATTACCATTATTAGCATTACCATTATTAGCATTAGCATTATCCCAGCGCACCAACGGAGAGAGACTAACTTATGGCAACACAAAAGAAAACATGGGAGCGGTGGAGATGAGGAGGCCTCGGCGTTCTGGCGATTTACTCAGAAGGCTTCAGTAGAAGCTGCTGGGAGCATGGATGTATAATAAGAACTGGATACAGCGTGGGAGGCGGGGCCTCATTCATTCCTATGAGAGTTGCTCATTGGCGCATGATGACAAAATGGCCCAACTTTTGAGAGAGGGAAACGTCACAGATTACGGGCATGCCTGAGAAGTACCCGTATGTGCACTCATAGAGCATGCGCAACTTTAACCACGCCGCCCAAAAGGCTCGTTCACATTAAGCACGTGAATTTGCGTAAACGTAACAGCACCGCGCGTTCATGACAGCATGGTACTGGATTTATATTAACGAGGCGGCAGTTAGCAGCTAGCAGCTAGCTAGTAATTATGCTAAGTTACACATCAATCGTTATGTACTTTTATATTACGCTGACATCAGGATCTAGTGATATCCAAGCAACAGAGCTTCATTTAGCATGATACTTGTGTGGGTTGTACATGAAACCACTTGGTAATATATAAAAATGTATATGTTGAAGCCTGTTGTGATCAATTGTGAGTTAAAACTTTATCTAAAAGTAAAGCTGATGATGGATTACTGTGGTGGAGTTAAAATAACAATAGCCTATTTCTTTTTGAAATGTGATGGAGTAAAAGGATAGTAACTGATTATTCATGTTAAGTAGCCCACAAGTACCTAAAACAATTGCAAGTGCAATAAGAAGCTACAGGAACGTTAATGTCGGTAATATTAACTTTATTTAATACAACATTTACGGTACAAGATTTACATCATACAGCCCATGTAGTATAATATTTTGCAAATGATGAATTACAGCAAACATGTGCAATATATCCATTATTACAGCTCCGTGGGCTGGCAGTAAGGCGATATGGTCCGTTCTTATTGTGCATCCATGGGTAAAGAGAAACATGTAGTGCTGAACACGTAACATGAACGTGCCGGGCGGCGCGGTCCCGTGGGTTAGATGCTCGTTCATAATGCAGAGGGAAATAACTCAGAATAACGTTATTAGCACATTTTTACAACTTGAGGAACGAATGTTTTTAATAAGGGCTATACAAACGTTCATAATGGGTAGTTTATTTAGTTTAAAAAAAAATATCCACGAGTACAGACCACTCTTTCCCAATGTAAGTCAATGGGAAAAAAGTGTTTCCGGGCCCAGCAACCTAAAGGAAGTGTAGTACCGCCGTTTGACCAGCACGAATATTCTCATCAGACTCCGGCGCACTTCCTGGGGGCTTGGCTGGGAGTCCCAAGCAGCTTCTACTGAAGCCAGTCCCCAACTCCGGGGACTTCCGGCCGGGGACTTCGGGTGGCAGTATACACCGTGAAGTTGTTTGCGGCCTGCCAGTAAACCCAAAGCAGCAGAAGAAGAAGAAGTGACGTCAGGGACTTATTCCGGTGTGAACGCGATCTCTTTAGTTCCCGGAACTAAAGAGTTCTCATGAACTAAGTACTTGGAACTAATAACGGCAAAGTACTTGGTGTGAAAGCGCCCAATGGTGCTTGGCTAATACGCAACACAAAAAACATTATCACATTATCACAAAGGGGCCATAATCTGATCCGCTCCTTTATGCAAATCTTTTTTCCTGAAACTTTCAGAATCTCTTATCACAGAGGGGACATATGTGTATGTAGAAAATACATGAACAAGTGGATTTTGCATAATAGGTGACCTTTAACTTCTGTCTGCTGATAACTTAAAAAGTAATTTCTTGTGATGCTTGACTAAGGCTCATTCATGGGGTCTTGATTTGGGTGAGTATTAGACACATAATAGCAACAAGACGGCACAACTATTGGCCAAAAAGTCCCAAAAGTGTTTAAACAATTGACCAACGCTGTTGCCTTTCTGGTCAGGACTTTTCATCCACATAATGGCAAAACATAAACATATAAGGTTTCCCATGTTCATTCTACTCTTGTCATTTGTCCCCGCAGCCAGCTGTCTCCTGTCCCCTCTGCTGTCCACACTCACAGAGAGCCCCTCTATTTCCACACACACACACACACACACACACACCTGGTAGCTATTTACCATCCGCTGCTCACCTCTCGCCCAAGTACGAAACCTGTGCCTCTTGAAACATCCCTCCCTCCACCCAGGCAGCCCTTGAAACAGCCACCATCATAAAAAACCACATCCACTACATTCCCCCGACCCCACTCTTCCTCCCCCTTACCGGTACCCCACAGCCTCCCCCTTACCGGTACCCCACAGCCTCCCCCTCACCTCCCCCATTCCAGGCGGCCTCCTCTTCCTTCTCGTATCACATTCAGCAGCTCAGTGTATTTATAAGCCATCTTTTATGCTATTGTCAGCATCACACGTTGCACGGATTAGTCCTGTCTGATTGATTATTCACGGCTGCAGTAACTGATGTCATTTTTCTTCTCTTCTCCTGCGTTTCCGAGTCCAAAATATGAGGTCATAGGCCGTTCTGGGGGAGTTATAATTCCATTAATTACCCCATGAATTGCCATAAACGGGAAATAGACCCCATCCATCTCTGTTTGGCCAAAGAGCCTGCAAGTCCCAGCGTTGCGGTTGACGAAACATAACGGCACAAGTTGCTTCCGTATGTACTATACGTCCCATCGTGCCCCGGGGGGTGCTTGCAATCTGACTCCGCCCCCTTCAATTATATCATTCTATTTCCCCACTGCGCTCCATCTGCCAATATCATACAATTAGCAGGACCTTTACTCGTAGGAAAACGGGTTTGTCAGTGAACAATTACTGGGATTCTAGTGTGCGTACTTCTGACTCTCGAACATGCGGTGTTGTGATTTTAGACTCAGTACTACCCTAGGGTGAACGTGTTAATGAATACTCTGCAGTTAGGTCATTGCATGTTTATCAGAGCATTTTTTACTTTAAAGAGGCCCTCTTGTGCTTTTTTGAGGTTTCCCTTTTCTATAGTGCGTAAATATAGGTTTGTTGTGCATGTAAACGGTCCTGCAGAGGCTAAAATCCAAAAGTTCCCTCCAGGGAGTTTCTCTCCCACACACCTCCCCTGCCGGAAGCGCCTCCACTGGACTCCTTTTTCAATTCTGTGACATCACGAGCAGTCTTACATAGCGCTCAAACATATTGTATGTGATATGCTAAGGGCGGGACATCTCTATGCAGGTTCACCAATCACAACAGAGCCAGCCAGCTAACCAATTAGAGCAGACTGGGCTCTGGTTTCAGACAGAGGGTGAAAAGAGGTGCTGCTGCTGCATAGGCAGTATGAGAAAAATAAAGAGCTTTTTTAACAATTTGTGCATGTAAGCATGTCTAAGGAGAGGGAACATAATATAAACCTCAAAATAAACATAATAATGCCCCTTTAAAGTTGTATTCCCCCCCCCCCCCCCCCCCCCCCCCCAAGAGATTCAGGATGTTTAAGTATATGTTTAAGTGTCAGATTATTAGTTATTCTGAAAGAGATCAGGAAACTATGATAAAACTTGATTCAAGACAAAAGCTAAAATCAAAAAATGTAAATACTGGGAATTGTGTTGCTTTCTTCTTGAAGGGATTCTGCAGTTTTTATTTTATCCCCATTGGTTACTTTTCCCCAAATATTTCCTCAGCCTTAAAGAACTGTAACTATTTACTATAGAAAATGTTGGTTTACCATTGGAAATCGTAACAACCTTTGAAGCCTTGAGTACTTAAAATCAGGTTCAAAATATAACATTTTAAAATAATTCTACTTTTCGGGTAGAAACCAGTGAAAATGTATGTCATATATTCTGTAGCATGGTAAATAACTAATTCAAACAGGAGTCAGTGAGGTGAGTGTGTGTTTAGAGAGAAAGCAGGTATGTGTGTGTGGTCAAGGTCAGTGGCCCCCTTGGGGAACAGGAACTTCTCCGAACCTGCAGAGAAGCATCGGACCTGATGAGGAAGTGAGCCGAGGCGCTTTGTCTTTATATCTTCAACACACATACACAGCGCTCCCATATTTTAACCTTCAGACTTTTGTTCAATATAATGAACTATTTGCACGCATAAGCAGCCCCACACACACCTAAACAATCCCACACACATACACTTGTGCATTCTGAGGACGCCGGGGGTTCAGCTGACACCTGGATCAACAGCAGCTCTCATCCCTGTAAAGAGAGGAAAACATCACACACTGCAGAGCTCCATGTGTGTCAACGTGGAGTGTGAGATGTGAGCAAACTTCGTCTGTTTACAGACATCTGACTCAATCGAGAATGTCCTTCTATTTTCTAGGCTGGAAGGCTCAACCACGTTCCCTTCTTTGCTTGGGGGTTTCTCAATACTTGCTTACACACTCCACTCAGCCGGTGACTCACCAGAACACTTTTCTGTGTGTGTCAGACACATGTTTTGGAAATGTGGCCATCCATCTCCCTTGGTTTAGACTAGCTCCATGTGGGCGTAGTGCAGCGTTGCACGAACCTGTCTTTTGAGTTTCATTTCATAGTTTGATCCCCTTGTGTTTCACTTTCATTCATATTTGTCAACGTTCACCCCTTCTTTTGTTAACATATCTCATAGATCCATCGCAGTAAATGTATCTCCTTGTCTGAGACAGGAATGTGAGGTTGTCGAAGGTCTTTCTCATTCGTCTCTGTTGCAAAGCTCCCTGTCGCCATCTAGTGGATCCCTGGTGCTCGCCTGAGGATCAGATGTAACTGAGCCCGGTTTGGCCAAAGTAAACCCGCCTCACCCCTGCGCTCACAAAGCCCACGGCTCCGTTTCCTCACCCTGGAAACAAGGGCGCATTCTCTCAGCGGTGGGTCGCGGCGGAGACGGATCAGAACACAAATAAAGAAAGGCTGAGAGGGGCCAGGGAGGATTGTTTGGTGTGAAAGCCCGCCGAGCTTATTGAGGAATGTGGAATTGTGAAAAATGGCTTATTTGATATCTGAAGTATGTGTTTCTTTTCACCCCCATCTCTCACCCCTCTTCTCCTTTCCTTGTCTCTCAGTGGGAGTCGGAGCGATGGATTCTGAGGGGGATACCCGTCCGTCGGCCCTCGGCAGGCTGGGTCACACTGCGTCTCTACAGCGGGGGGGGCAGCCTGCGCACACCGCGACCCAGCAGTGAGCACCGCAACCACACACACACACACACAATCACACACACTTGGTGCTCGAGAGGGGCTTCCCTGTCTACGTTTGTTTGTTTGTGTTTGTAACACTTTGTGCTTAGGGGAATCACAGAGTCATGCATTGTGTCTACATCCGATAAACAGTACAAACAGCCGCCGTGCCTGGAAGTGAAATATCTTGATCTTTACATTTTTGAATTACAGAAACACTGTGATATTTTCAGGCCTGTGCGGTTTGCTTGTTCATCCTTTAAGTCGCCCATCACCTCCCAGTGCAGCACAGAAAAGCCCTGTGTGTCTCTGAGGTGTGTGTACTACAGTGTGTGTGTCTCTGTGTTCCAGCCTGGCGCTTTGAAACCCCGCAGCAGGTGCAGTTTGTGGAGAAGCTCTCCGATGTGGTGATTGGTCAGTTGCCCAACTTCTGGAAGCTCTGGATCTCTTATGTTAACGGAAGTCTGTTCAGTGAGGTAAAGGCCTGAGAAGCTTTCACAGTGAAGAAAGGATATAGAATCAGAAATATGTACACAAACACAAACAGAAGGGTTAACACACTTTTTATGTTTGAGACCCAACCATTTATTTCACTGCAACTTTTTATTACAAGCATGAATTAATATATCTTTGAGGGATTTCCATTTTGGACCTCTTATTAAATGCGTATCAGAACATTAAGGGAGCCTGCAAACTGTGTTTAAGTTTAGGGAATTGTTATGTCACTGGTCTAACAAAAGAACTTAAAGTAAAAGCCAAAACATTTACTATTTTCAGATATATTAACCAATTCTTCTTCTTTTCTTTCTTCCTGCAGACTGGAGAGAAGTCTGGGCAGGTGGAAAAGTCCAAGAAGAATGCCAGACAGAGACAAAATGATTTTAAAGTATGGTTCTTCCTTGTGACTGTTTACAAACAATGTATTTTGAGCCTTTGACTCATGCATTTGGTTCGCAAGAAAAGACACCTGAACCTTGTTGTTTGTACACCTCGCTGTATGTTTAGAAAATGATCGAGGAGATGACCAATCGGCTGGTGAAGCTGGTTCGGGGGGCTCTCCTCCCCACCACGCTGCCACAGGGGGATCTGAGTCTTTACGGAGGCTGGGAGAACAAGACGGAGCTGACTGGAGCCTGGCTCACACAGATCATACACACCGTCAGGTTGGGATATGTTTAGTATGTCCAGCTTTCACATGGTGAGATGCAGGATTATTCCTAACTTCATGCCCCTCGCACCATTTAAAGACCCCTCTCTGTTGCCTCTCGTCCAGGGCTTGTCACGAGGCTATGTCTGCTCTGGAGATCCCTAACGACCTGCTGCAGGTGATCCAGGATCTGCTGCTGGAGCTGAGGGTCCACTGCCTCATGGTGACTCTGCTGCACACCACTGAGGGTAAGGGAGGCTGGTGGAGCTGGAGCAGTGATGGATAGCAGAGGATATGAAATGTGTCCTGCCACATATAGACATATAGACATGCATGGCATATCCTCCCTGACGGCGCACATTTCACAGCTACAAAGGGAAACTTGAATGAACGTATTGATCATCTAAATTAACATCTTTTAAACCCTAGTGTAATTTACAAAAATAAATAGTTTAATCTAAAGCCTTATATTAATAAGCCAAATATTCAAACCATAATGATCTTAAAGTAAAAGTGGCTCTAACACAGATGATTGGTGATCCTCATGAAACACGATTTTCCAAATGATCAGTAATGACCTGATGCGCATGTCATGTTTTAAATGTCCTTATGGCTGGTTTGTATTTCCTTTGTTTCTGATCATTATTAATGACAGTATAAAAAACCATTATTGTAACTTTTTGCTTGTATTCCATATTATTCTATTCTACATATAAGCATAAAAGCAGCTGATTGTGCACCCATATCATGTTAGTTTGTAAAAAGTGCTTAAACACTACATGAAAACAATGTAATTCCTTGGGCTTTTGTTTTTAAAATGGATAACATAACATAACAAGAGCTTTGTCCAAATGATAAACAACCTACTAATTCACTAGAAAACTCAAACTGGATGGATAAATGTTGACCACAGTTAAAACAAGAGGATCTTGGGAAACTAAAGAGCACATGGAGCTCTCTGTTGTGAAGTGTAATGCCTGTGTCTTACTGAAGTCACTTGGTTGATGTATGTTTTGTATTATGTCCTGTTTGCACAGAATGGTAGAGCACATTAGTGTCAGCGAAAAAACTGTTCATGTTTAACCATTAGTATGTACTATTATATATAAAGTAAACACTGTATCAAATATTTGGATGTTTTGAATTGGGACACGGTCCAAACTGAAGATTTATATAATCGATCTTCTTCTACAAAAACCCACACAGATCTGTCCTTGCTGTCTTCCTCTATTTGGAGTATTTGGAGGTCATTGACTTTAACTGTCACCTTTACCTCACACACTTCCAGGATTGTAACGGAGAAAGTGTTATGAGAGTAAAACCATGGTCGGTCATGGTCATTTTGAGAATAGTGACTGGTTTTCACTGAACTTTCCGCACACACTCATCAAATTGTGGTGTTGCCAAGAAACGTTTTATTTTGATATCATCTTGTGGTTTTCACTCAGAAAATAAATTCAAATGTTTTGATTCTATTTTCCCTTTGTGAAAGCAATCATATATTAAAAAAGAAAGTTCTATCTGAGAAACTGTGGAGACATTTTTAGTAATTTTTCATATTCATTTTTATATCTGTGCGTGTCAGATGTCAAGAGGCTCGCTGAGAAGGAGGACTGGGTCGTGGATAATGAGGGCATTACCAGCCTGGTAAGGATGTGTAAATACATAAAGCAGATTCATAATAAGATATAAAATACATACTCAAGTTATCTATAGTTAGTAACATGTTGGATACACATTTAAAAACACAATTCCATTTCTATTCAGCTGCTTTGTTAGTTCCTTTTCTGTTCAAAAACGTGAGTGTCTAGTCGAGCAATTTATCTGACGATTAAAGAAAATATCATTTGTGTTTCTTTAGTTTTTCACTTTATTTCCACATAATGTATAATGTATTATATTAAAATGTAAGCCTCTTCTCAGGAGTCCGCTTTTGTAAACTATGTTGATGTTCTCTCCTCGTGTTGTTTTGCAGCCTTCCCAGTTTGAGCAGTGCATGATCCTGATGCTGCAGTCCCTCAAAGAGCCGCTGGAGATCAAACAAGGAGAAATGAATGTGAGGAAATCAGCAAGCAAATACTATCAAGTATTTATTATGAACTCATTGGTTATCATTGAATCTTTGTTTCTGAATGTAAATATAATCATTTGTTTCTATCACACTTTGAATAGCTCATACTCACTATGTCTCCGTTGCTCCACTGAGCATGGGTCGAAGGAGAGGATGAATAACGGAAGCGATAACATTGTCAAGTCTCCTCAATCTAATCCTCTGCAATCCTGACTGCCGCTGTATTTAAGGAGATGTAACTGCAAACAAGCTCCGATTGTATCTTTAGTATTTGCATTTGTGGCAGTCATTCATCTTAGGCGCCCGTCTAGTTCCCTCAGATGGAGAATGATCAGTGGGCAAAGCAGTCCTGATTATGATCTGAGTCACCAATGTCCTATGATTAATAAAGAAAGTGCAAAGCAACCTAAGGAGACTGTTCTCAGACAAAGAAACAGTCATGATACTGCTCTGTTATAGGGATAGCAGCTCACATTGCTTAACATGCCAATAAAACACTCAAACAATAGAATAACACATTGTCTGATTTGAAGTATCTTGAAGAGGATACTAGCACTCTCCTGATGTGCCTCACTGTGTTGTGTTCAGGTGCTGCAGATAGACCAGGTCCAGGATCAGGCCACAGAGCTCAGTGTGGGCATCATGAAGGTAAGATCTATCAGCAGCTAACAACAACACATATGGTTCAATCATGGAGGTGTTCACCATCACATAAATGCCGTGAAGCCAACCTGAACGCCTGTTATGCAGTCTACCAACTTGTAGCTCTTATTCGTACTGTGTAATCATGGGCCACTTGAGAGAACATTAATTACATATGTGGCTGTCAATACATTAAAGACAATTGCAGTGTTTTAAAGTCCTAAAGTCGAAGGTAGATGTAATCATTTCCAAAATTCACAACATGTTTTTACAGATAGACAGGCAGGCAGGCAGACAGACAGGCAGACAGGCAGACAGACAGGCAGGCAGGCAGACAGACAGGCAGACAGACAGGCAGACAGACAGACAGGCAGGCAGGCAGACAGACAGGCAGGCAGACAGACAGACAGGCAGGCAGGCAGACAGACAGGCAGGCAGACAGACAGGCAGACAGACAGACAGGCAGGCAGACAGACAGACAGACAGGCAGACAGGCAGACAGACAGACAGACAGGCAGACAGACAGACAGACAGACAGGCAGGCAGACAGACAGGCAGGCAGACAGACAGACAGACAGACAGACAGACAGACAGACAGACAGACAGGCAGACAGGCAGACAGACAGACAGGCAGGCAGACAGACAGGCAGGCAGACAGACAGGCAGACAGACAGACAGGCAGGCAGGCAGACAGACAGACAGACAGACAGACAGGCAGGCAGGCAGACAGACAGGCAGACAGGCAGACAGACAGACAGGCAGGCAGACAGACAGGCAGGCAGACAGACAGACAGACAGACAGACAGACAGACAGGCAGACAGACAGACAGACAGACAGGCAGACAGACAGACAGGCAGGCAGACAGACAGACAGGCAGGCAGGCAGACAGACAGACAGGCAGGCAGACAGACACAATAAGATACAAATATAACAACATTTCAAAACTAACATTAGCGGCAATTGTATATAGTAAGAATACAAATTGAGATTGACACTAGGAGCAAGCATATACAATTTCCCAATAGAAAGACATTGGATGGAGTATACATTATAACTGTGTAAATAGCTGTGTTGCACATTGTTCTGGGTTATGGAATTATCTACGAACATATTCGACAAACACAGTGTGACATGTAGTACACTATTGTTTTCACATTGTAAATGCACCATGTCACTATTACATCTTACCAATGATATCCGGCAGCTATGGAAGCACCTCTTACTCTGTATCGCCTACAGTGAGACATGAGTATGGCACCTATTTTTCATAATTCTATTTATTTTCCATGCAGGTTTTCATAAACTGCTTGGAGCACCTGAGCACTCAAACCGATGGAGATATTGATGCATCTCAGTAAGTATTGGGATGATATATTCTAGTGTGCTTGACTCTGAAAACATATTAAATACATATGTTCTGTGTGTGCAGCAACATTTCAGTGGACCTCTCCTCGCCGGTTCGTTTTTCTGGAATTCACGAGGGCTTCAGCCCAACATCTGTAAGCGCGATGGATTTTTTATTATTTCCTTTCAACTGTTTGGGGTTAATACACCTGAAATCCCACATCTGGCAGCGTCACCAAAGCGTGGGCCCGCTCTCCTTTACACAACGGGACCAACGAGTGTCTCACTCAAACCACCAAATGTTATCAGGCTGTTTCCTGGCTGTGGACAAGAAGCCTATACGTCCTCATTTCCTGTAACTACTTTGAGATGTTAGTGAAGGGGGTTAAAGAGGAGGGCGAGGAGTAGGAGGAAGAGCGGGGCGTAGAGTGCTTCTGGTAAAGGGAAATGGAGCGAGGTGCGTTTGGGGTTTCCCCTGCCCGAGCAAGGGTAAGACACACAGAATAGAATAGGTGCGGCTGACCAGAGAGGTGTCAATCATGATATGAGATCTATTGTTTAGCTACTTGAAACCCTTGCATACAATCGCAGAGAATTACTAGAAAGTTATCAGTTTACGCCCATCAACGTCTCCTATCTCGTCTGTGGTTTTGCTAAAGATTTAAAATAACTGGCTTTCAAAACAGATCAGTTGTCACTCTTTTCAGTGATCGATTGATCGTGTCTAATCTTTTGTATGGATTATTGTGTGTCTGCGTTATGCTGTATGTTCGCGAGTACCAATTTAGACCATGCGCATTTGGACCATTTGAAAAATGTATAATAAATACATTATATATATAAAAATATAAATATAAAATATTTTTACGGGATTTGGGGAATTTAGGATATTTTTGCAAAAAGAGGCATTTTTTTCCAAGTGATTACATTTTAGTATTCAGAAAGTTTAAAAATGTTAGAACGTTTTTGCAAAATCAGTCCATTTTAGTCAGTTAAGGACACTTATAAAAGTAAAGACATTTTTGGAAAGTGAAGACATTCTAGTTAAGTGGGTATATTTTGAGTTGGAAGTTGGTACGTATTTTATATAAAGGTGAGGACATTTAAGGAAAAGAAGGACATCCTCACTCCTTCAAAGGGCTGTTCAATAGTTACTGTATCCTGGGGGATTCTTTTAAACATTTTCACGAAGTTGGTGAATGAATGTAATAACGGTGTAATAACGAGCTCTCTTGGTGTAAAACAGTGCAATATGTGTGCAACATGGCTGTAACATGGCTGTAACACATGCTGTATGTAACATGGGGGGAATGTGGGTGGAATAGGTGTGGACTGTGTTTCATGATTTTCAAAAAGAATCATGAAATTATGTCATTTTAGACTAGATACATTAGGAAATATCAAAACAAATGTTCGTGTGCTCGCCACTTAAGGGTAAGGTTAGACTTAGGGTTAGCTTTAGGGTTTTGATCGTGCATGTAGTTGTGATGGTTAAAGTCAGGGGCTATGATAGATAGATAGATAGATAGATAGATAGATAGATAGATACTTTATTATCCCAATTTGGGAAATTCTTTATGAGAGTCCTTGCAAGTATTAAGGTAGAAACATGTGTTTTGTGTGTATAGGAGCAGCGTCTACTGATCATCCTCAGTAACTGCCATTACCTGGAGAAGCACACCTTCCTGAACCTGGCTAACTACTTTGAGAAACACGGCCTGACGGGCACCGAGAAGATCACACGGGTCAGTTAAAACTCTGTTTCTTACCAATGGAGTCCTCATTGTGTGTCATGATGCTGATGAGAAGTGTGTCGGGTTGTCATTGCCATCAAAGAGAAAAACTTAAAGGTCATTGTCTTACAAGCTTACTTTTCACTCCTTTCTTTTCTTCACACACTCTCACAATGACTAATGGCTGATTCACAAAGCAAAGAAGAGTTCGGTTGGTTTTCCAGTAATAACCGGTGAACTCGATTTCTTTGAAAGATTCTATGTATTGGTGTAGAGAGCATTTATTAGTATTTAGAGAGCAAGATATTATATAGAAATTCTGATATTAGTTTTAACTAAACAGAGGTTTTAAAAATAAAATGTCCCATCATGCATCTGTCACACGGCTGCCTCACATATGGTGGAATTAACTCTGTAAATAAAGGCAGCATTAAAGCAGTTCCGTTTGACATGAAGGTTATGCATCTCTCATTGCAGAGGCACAAGTCAATGTTATTGAGATGATGTTACCAAAACATGACAAAGACTATTCTAATCAGCTACAGATGTTAATTCAACAGCATCAAAAATGCAAATAAAACGTGTTTTTTACACATTTTCGGTGGTTTATGGTTGATAGCATTCACATTTTATTTTTAGTTTTCTATGATTTTTTTTTAGATACATTTGTCATATTGTGAGTAAGAATGCTTTAGTCGAAGAGTACTGTAGGTACATGAGAGAAAATTGTAAATCTCTTTGCCAGCTAAGGCATTAAAGCTCTCTAAAGAAGGCCTAAGTCATTTTTACCAACCCATCTATATCCCAACTGGAAGTATACCTGATTCCGTAGGTCTGCTTGTCTGTCGAACACCAGTTTTACGGAGAAAATAACTGCTCGATTTCCGTGAAACTTAGTATCGGGTTGTGGCTCGGCCAAAAAAGGGAACACTTTTAGTTTTGAGAAGAGAGAAACACTAATTAATCTTTCCCTTGGTTTACCTTTGTTGCCCTTCTAGTTTTTATCATATGATATCAAGCCATACACACACATCTGTTATATGTCGACAGATGTGTACAATATTTCTTAAGACATGTAAGACCACAACGATAATCATATGAGATCGATTATGAGGTATATATTTATTCCTACAGTTGTATCGCCTGCTTAAACTTGGTGATACAAATAATGAGACATACACTAACATTAATCTTAATCCCAGAGGGGAAATTGAATGTACACATCACACACATTGGCCCAGAATACACATATGCAAAAACAGGACCTCAACCCATTATTGGAGAGGTGTCAATGCGAGGGGGAGGCGCCCAGAGAAGGTGGTGCCTTGCTCAAGGACACAAACTAGCACCTCTCCATTTACCATTCCACTCTCTATACTCGGTCCGATTGGGATTTGAACTGACCACCATACAGACTGAGATACTGCCGCCCCATAAAGATACATTGTGTACTTATATATCTCCACTTTGTTTAAATAACATGACTTTTTCTTGGTGTTCCAGGTGAGTATGGACGCGGTTCGAGGGCTGGACAGAAAACTGTTTGAGGCTTACATCGAGAGACGTGCCGACCCGATCGCTGGCTCTCTGGAGCCGGGGATCTACGCTGGGTACTTTGACTGGAGGGACTGCCAAACACCGACAGGTACTGCGCCGCCATGATAAAACCTGGAGCGTCGGAGATGACATGGGAAAACCCCCGGCGGCAACCACTATCTGACCCCATTCATCTCAGAAATTAGCACTCCTGTGGGATGAGAACCTGACGTATCTGGTTTGACCTTTTTGTTGTGGTTGTTGTGTGTCGTGTGTAAAGTACGGCTCTTTGATGGCTTACTGTAAACACCCCTGAGGTCTCTCTGCTGGTCCCCCTAAACTTCTCCTGGCCTTTGTATCGTGCTGTGGGAGTGCACATGAGTTTGACTTGTTCTTATCAGATGCAGCAAACCCAGGTGAAACTTAAATGTGTATATGTGGTTTACCTTCGCACAGGATGTGAGGCAACAATAGCAATGTGTGAGTGTTTCTAGGTGGGCAGCAGAGGCTGTAATGAACGAAAGTAGGGTTGGCTCTGGTTTGTTCCTGCTGGTGTGTGTTTGGGCCGCATGTGAAACAGGAACATTTGGAATCCAAACCGCAGTTCTAGGATATGATACTTTCACTTGTTGCATTTGGTGTGTGGGTGCTGCAGCAAGGCATTCAAAATCCAGTTTCACTACTTTCGGTCTGTTGTTGCTTCTGGTTGTTAGAGGGTATTAAATGTTAGATTTTAACAATCTAAAGTCATAACAATACACTTCCAGTTCCATTTATTTGCATTATCTTGATCTTGATCATTATCTTGATCTGTGTATGTGTGCCTCTTTGCAGAGGCACACATACCATGAAGCAATACAAAATAATAACAACACCCCCCCTGAGTGACCTTTCTATCATGAATGAATGCGCCGTCAATATTTCTGATAAATATCGTTAATCAGTAAATCTTTGAAGATTTCTCTGTGCAGCCACTTCCATTCGCCACGTACTGTTGTATACTGTATGCACACGTACGTATTCAGTATATACAATACCAGATGTTATCTTTAAAATGTAACATAAAAGTGGTGTGGGCAGACTGCATTGCCTTATTTGGCCTAAAGTGCGGTAGAAAACATTATAAGTTACTTTCAGTGTGGACAACAAAATTCTTCTCCCTGAATCAAATGAGTAATTAAATATTTTCTACCTAATCCGAATATTTTGAAATGGGTATAGTAAGGTAGAGAGAAACAATGTTTGATTTTAAAGGGGCCCTATTATGCTTCTTGGGGTTTTCCCTTTCCTGTAGTTTGTTATGTCGGTTTGTGTGCCTGTAAATAGTCTGCAAAGGCTCAAATGTAAAAGTGCTATCCAGAGGGAGTTTCTCTCCAACACTCTTGTGACCAATCACAACAGAGCCGGCCAGCTAACCAATCAGAGCAGACTGGGCTCTGGTTTCAGACAGAGGGTGAAAAGAGGTGCTGCAGCACAGGCAGTATGAGAAAGATAGAGACCTTTTTGAACATTGAAGCATGGAAACTTGTCACCGTAGAAGCACAACATCTGTTTGTGTTTTCAACGCTAATGAAAATCAGAAATACAAAAATGTGTGTGTGTGTGTGTGTGTGTGTGTGTGTGTGTGTGTGTGTGTGTGTGTGTGTGTGTGTGTGTGTGTGTGTGTGTGTGTGTGTGTGTGTGTGTGTGTGTGTGTGGTGTGTGTGTGTGTGTGTGTGTGTGTGTGTGTGTGTGTGTGTGTGTGTGTGTGTGTGGAGGGAGAGTCGGGAAACGATACACAGCTTAAGGTCTCACCAGCGAGAAGTCAAACTCGACACCTGCTGATCGGGCCATTCGATATGGCGTCCGCATTAACCACTCGGTTATTGGGTTTTCCCGTATGCACATTTTTAATGTGGCAGAAAAATTCCTGTCCTGCGTTTGGGTATCACTTTCTTTGAAACCTTTTACTTTGAGATATCCAAATGTCAGGAAAATCCTTTCACCAAAGCACCAAACAGCAAGGAGCGGCAGAACTGAATTCATGCCCTCAATCACAGCGAGGAATCATCCTGAAAGGGCAAAACACATGCTGTAGTCATCCATTTACTAGGGCTGTCAGTCGATTCAAATATTTAATCTCGATTAATCGCATGATTGTCCATAGTTAATCGCGATTAATCTCACATTTTTTATCTGTTCTAAATGTACCTTAGAGGAATATTTTTCAAGTTTGTAATACTCTTATCAACATATGAGTGGACAAATATGCTTTATGCAAATGTTTGTTTATTATCATTTAAACAATGACAAATATTCTCCTGAATATTCTCAACACAACAACCTGGAACCTCTCTCTCTCTCTCTCTCTCCCTCTCCCTCTCTCTCCCAACCCGGTCTACTTCTCTACACTGAGCCAGTCGCTCAAACAGACAAGCCTGTTTACAGTTGTCGGCGAAATGCCGCTCCTCTGTCTTCATAACAGTCCAAGCATGAGACTGAAGTTCCCACCTCGGGTCAACATAATGACTGTGATGTGCAGTCGACACGTTGGATGCGATCCAAATGATCTAACGCAGCCCCTCGTCCTCCACAATGTTAAGCGTTAATCACACGTTAAAATGAATAGTGGCGTTAAAAATGTTTTGCATTAACGCATTATTAACGCGTTAACTTGACAGCCCTACAATTTACACATGTAAAATTACACCATTTATTTTGACATTTCGACCTTGGATCTCTCACTGTAGATGTGCCTGAAGATTGACACTCTCAGTTCTTTGACTTGCTAACTTTCCCCCATGTTCTGGGCTTAAGCCTAATGTGTATCTGCATGGTGATATGAACTTGCGTGCAGTTAGCTTTTAGCATAATATTCTCCCTTGTATCTGGATGTATGTTCATGTTCTGCCCTTTTCTGCCTCAGGTGTCAGGAACTACCTGAAGGAAGCTCTGGTCAACATCATCACAGTTCATGCTGAGGTAAATACAACCTTGTCTTGTGGATTCTACTTTGATCAAACCCTGTACTAACCAGCCGTTTCCATGCTTTAATCTGTCTCAGGTCTTCACCGTGTCTAAGGACCTGGTTCCTCGGGTTCTTTCTAAAATTGTCGAGTCAGTTGCGGACGAAATGTGTCGTCTTATGCAATGTGTATCATCCTTCAGCAAGAACGGAGCCCTGCAGGTACACCTCTCACCGCGCACACACACACACACACATTTATAGAGCCGGTTATCACTCATTGTACGACCCTGACTCATAAGTGGACCATCACACTTGTTGGGGGATTTACCTGTCGTTCCTGATAGTGCCATATTTCACTTCAAGCTGCCAACTGCTGACAGTTAGAGACGTTCATTTTATTGTCTTTTTTTTTTTTATATAAACCCCCCCCCCCGTCACCCTTCAGGCTCGTCTTGAACTCTGTGCTCTGAGAGACGCCATTGTTGCCTACCTAAACTCTGAAAGCAAGTAAGTTAAACACACACACACACCCGTTCACATGTGCCCAGTGATTTATGGCAGCGAGTGTCACACACATAAATCTTAGCAGTCGCACATCCCTCACTACAATCCCTATTTATGTTACTTGGTGGGCTATGGACAGGAAGTGAAAGTAATCTGGTTCTGCTGTGTGTGTGTGTGTGTGTGTGTGTGTGTGTGTGTGTGTGTGTGTGTGTGTGTGTGTGTGTGTGTGTGTGTGTGTGTGTGTGTGTGTGTGTGTGTGTGTGTGTGTGTGTGTGTGTGTGTGTGTGTGTGTGTGTGTGTGTGTGTGTGTGTGTGTGTGTGTGTGTGTGTGTGTGTGTGTGTGTGTGTGTGTGTGTGTGTGTGTGTGTGTGTGTGTGTGTGTGTGTGTGTGTGTGTGTGTGTGTGTGTGTGTGTGTGTGTGTGTGTGCGTGCGTGCGTGCTTAGACTTACAACTGTATTTTTTGCTTTCTCTTGTTCATCAATGTGTTGTTTTCTTATCATTTTTCGACTGGGCGTCTTGTTTCTAGTGCCAGCTTCAAACTGGCTTTGGACGCCCTTCCTCAGCTACACAGCGGAGCCGATAAGAAGTGGGTTACTCATAACATTTATATTTGTTTGTGCTTTAAAGATGAATTGAACATGTTTCTATTTCTCCCACCAGGTTGTTGGAAGAGCTGCTGAACAAGTTTAAGAGCAGCATGCAGCTCCAGCTCACCTGCTTCCAGCCCTCCTGCATCCAGCCTGTTAAGAGATAAACTCCTTTCGCTCTATCTGCCACTTTTCCTTATCTTATCTATGTGTGATCAGCTAATGAACTATGGCAGTTTCTTTTCACTGATCACTTCACTGGTTTACTCATCGCTCTATTTCGGTGTCACTTCCTACTTCTGCTTCACCAATGTTCATCTAAACGCAAAGACACGAAATGAGTTGATTTCATTGTTACTGTGTAGGACAGTCCCAGTCTGGCTGGTTATGCTAATCTCATATGGCGGCTCAACAGGGAGTGTGCACGAGGCTAACTGGGTAGTTTCAAGACAGTTCTAGACTGTAACCATGATGGAGTCGCCGTGTCTCAGACTGAAATATTGTTTCTAAGATTAAAAGTTGATGTTGATGCTTTACCGTTCCATCTCCAATACCCAATAAATACGAAAAATATGGTTAAAACATTGTTTTCTTCTGACCATTTCTAACAGACTTTATCTGCGGATCAAGCCTGGTTTAAAATCCCCTTAGTGTTACCGGGGCAAAGGTGTGCGTGACACTAAGGTGACAAATGTTATTTCTTCGGGTTGTATTGCTTTAGTGCGAAGCCTCCGCAAGTTTGGACTTCACAAGAAACAAAAGGTAATTAAAAAAACTTTTCTTGGTTTTCTACGGTCCAATCTTCACAGGGACAATAGAAAACTGAATGAAATAAACTCACTATCAGCGCGTCCACGAGACACCCCATATTCTATCTCTGAACGCAACATTGTAAACAACAAACCTGTGTGGAATTCTCTCTATTCGATAGAGGACATAATATGCCCATACTGTGACATGTTAACATGCTTTAATGTTCAAAAAGCACCTCTTTTCACCCTCTGTCTGAAACCAGAGCCCAGTCTGCTCTGATTGGTTAGCTGAAGAGCCATTTTGCCCCCTTTTCCAACAATTTGTTTTGTCTGGAGCCGCAAAAAACATATTTGATAGCCTATGAAGTTGTATTTATTGTTATATCGTAGACAAAAACTACAGTTTGTTTGCATTTATTATTTATAAAACTGTTAACCTCTAATAAGAAACAAAGAATTCTCATAAGGAGAATAAAAAAAAATACAGAGGCCTACTTTAAAATAAATTAAACACAGCACTTGGGGAGTCCTCTGCACATTTGAAGGAAAAAAATACAACTAAAATGGGCCCACTTTGAAATAAATAAAACATATAGCTGCACCCTAAAAAGAGTTAACTGATTGAATTATGACTGAAGATCGTCAGCTGTCTTCCTCTTCCATGTTTTTCCTCCAATACGTAAAGGCTGCAGCACCTTTAACAACTTCTCTCCACATATCAAACATACCGGTAAGTCAGCATTGTTTGCTGTGAAAGCAGACAACTCTGTCCACGCAGAATTAAATCCTGTGTTCCTCCGGTACTTTTATTTTCTCTGATTTGTCCATAGCTCGCTCATCGAGCCGGGGGTCAGGTTATTCGCCTCCAAGAAAAGGCGCTCGCGCGGGACCGGAGCAGGATGTGACGCATCTTTTAGTTGACCTAATTAAAACCGTTTTGTTTTTTATTTATGTCTCACAGTATCACCTCAAAATACAACATACGAAACATTTTCAACCGTGCAACAAAATATAAATAGTCCTACAAATGCTTTTATTTTATTTACTTCTTATTTATGTCTAAACTCAAGGGAGCCAGAGCAGAGGGCTTAAAGAGCCGCAGGTTGCCGACCCCTGGCCTATCACATACAAGGTGTTGGAGCACTAGCCAGAAGCGTGAATGTTACACAGTGATGTCATTATGTTACAGAAGTAAATAAAGGAGTCCAATGGAGGCGTTTCAGGCAGGGAGAGTGTGTGGGAGAGAAACTCCCCATGGAGGGAACTTTGAGATGTTAGCCTTTGCAGACCATTTACATGCACTAAATCCTAAATAACACAAGGGAAAACCCCAAAAAGTGTTATAGCGCCTCTTTAAAATGACTTGTCAAAGGTAAAATATATAGTGTGTTTAAATGTCATTTTGATACATTTCTAATTTTGGGAGGAACTTGAATTAACAGTTTTCACAGGTGTTAAAGAGGGAATTATGACCTCTTTAACTTCTTCACAAATCATTGTTTATAAAAAACAATGTTCAGCATTAATTGGTGTTGTCTTCAAATTGTTCTTCATTTAAAGATTCTGTTGAGCTCGAGGTGTGTGCCAGGCAAAATATTGCATTACATTATATGTGTTCATGTTCCAGTTATTATGTGAGAGTGGTTCTCTTTCTTTTATGATGAGACAACCCTAAAGAACCATTTTGTATCGGTGCGTATTTGCAGACAGTTGGTCTGTGTGCACCTCGGTTCAAACTAGAGCCTTGAACCCATTCATCTCTGGAGCTCAGGCTCGCCAGTTACCTCGTGCTTTCTGGAAGAGGACAGGGCGTGTGCCAGGTGGAGGCGAGGGGTTGTGATAAAGCCGTTATTCAGGCAGCAAGCTCATCAGAACAGGGTGTAATTGGATCCAGGATGAAGATGGTGGCAACAGAAAGTGTGATAATGGTGGTGGGTGTAATGATGACTTACGGTTGCGGTAGGTTTAGTCACTGAGGCAGAGGACACAGACAGCGGCACGCCCACACCTCACATGAGAGACTTAGACAACGAGATGAGTTTCTCTTGGGAGGAGTTGGACTTGCGGCTGACCCATTTGATCTCCACTTCAGAATGTAAATGCACCACCTTTTACATTTAAGGTGTACAACGTTGTGTTATTGTCTACATTCATGCCCCACAGACCTTTTCTCTGTCTTGGTTTCCCATCTGCGTTTAGGGGAAGGCCGTGCAGGGCAGACAGCAGTTGTTTTGATTCTCTGAGGTCTAAACTTAGCTCTCTGCCCTCCCACAGATTCATTCACAAAATAATTTCAAAGCCTAAAGCCTTATCCGCTTTCTGTTTACAGTAACAGAGGTGAGAAGGGGGAGTTTTTTTTATTGTTTGGTTCTGCAGGTCTCCATACCTTCAAAACATACTTTAAACTTTGATCCAACTTGATGAGTGGGTAATTAAAAGGAATGGAGAAATGTGACACGTACTTTTAGGTTGAGCTCACAGTTATTGTTATTGACTGTTTTTCGTTGAATTCATGCATCTGCGACAAAACGAACGAGCAGAAACACGTACAAAGCAGTCATTTATCTGGATCACTTTCTTGAGAAATACTAAACCATGTGTGTCTAATGTCTAACCATTATCTTAAAAAGGAAATGGTAATTAATATCTTAATGTGATCATGAGCAGATTAAATAAGTGACGATTGGTCTATAGTAGTTGAAAACAGTTATTACTTATCCAGCAAAGATACATTTTTATTATTAAAGCTATATTTCTATTTATTATCTGTTCACACACCAGCCTAAAATGATTGTTGCCCATAGGAATAGTTATTATCAAATACATGTATAAGCACTTACATCTTCTTACCACTACATAACAGTTTATTTTAGTAATATATATATATATTACAATTTGTGTATGTACAAATGCTTGTTTTGAAGTAAAACAGATGCATGAAATAATCTATGTAGTTGGAAAAACTGTAAATTGTTTGATAATGATCTGCAGGGGCGTTGCCTGCATCTCATCGGGAGAGAAGACCGACAATTGTACACGCGGTCAGACGGGAAGCTGTTTAATCTGGCCCGACTGCGCGCAAAAAGAAAGGTACGGAAGGTGCTAGTTCGTGAGCTCTTATTCGCGGACGACGCAGCTCTGGTGTCTCACAGCGCAGCTGGTCTACATCGCCTGATGGACAGATTCAGTGCAGCATGCTCTGAATTTGCACTGATCATCAACATCAAAAAGACAGTTGTTAAGCAGGAAGTGCAGCATCACCGGTTATGGTGAACGAGCATGTGCTGGAGACTGTTGACCAGTTCACGTATCTTGGCTCAACAATCAGCAGTGACCTGTCATTAGTTAAGGAGATTCAGTCTCGTATCGGCAAAGCCGCAACGTCTTTCAGTCGTTTGCGCTCAAGAGCCTGGAGCAACAAATACCTCACCGAGCGCACTAAGACACGTATCTACCAATGTTGCGTGGTCCGCGTCCTGCTGTATGGTTCCGAGGCGTGGTCAACTTACGCGCGGCACGAAAGAGAGCTAAATGCTTTTCACATGCGGTGCCTGCGCAACATCCTCGGGATCACATGGCGGGACAAGGTCACGAACGAGGCGGTGCTGGCGCGTACGGGCAGCAAGTCAATTTTCCAAACACTGAAGGTCAGGAGGCTGCGGTGGCTCGGTCACCTTCGCAGAATGCCAGATGGCTGCCTGCCAAAGGACATCTTATACAGCGAGCTGAGCGCTGGTTCCAGAGGCAGAGGACGACCACTGCTGCACTTCAAGGATGTCGTAAAACGTGACATGAAGGCCCTGGACATTGCGACGGACAACTGGGAGAGGCTGGCGGAGGACCGGATGAAGTGGCGCCAGCAGCTGCGCGAAAGTGGTGACAGACTTGACAAAGACTGGATTCGTGGACTTGCTCAAAAACGTGGACATACTGTATCTCTCTGATTGCCAGTAGCGTGGGGTGGGGAAAAATGTAGGGGAAGCCAATGTTTTTGGGTCGGGGGGGTGGTCAATAACGTAACCAGATGAGTGATTACAGCGCCCGGTCACATTTTACACACATTTGTATCATACAGATGCAGGACTTGTACACGCCTGTTATCTAAGCGACAGGTCCGCACGCACTCTCCAGCTGAAACTCTCTCGTCTTATTAATTTAAGCATTTTCTTATTAATTTATGCCAACCTCCCCCCACCAATGCAATACCAGCCGCTCAATGCGCAGTGCAGATTCGGTAATTAATAAATAAGAAGCATTCATTCACAAACTAAATCAGGAGACCTTTAAAGTTTTACGTTCACATCAAAGTATCAGTATGCGTTGTGTTGATAATGGACGAGACCCGCCGAGTCAGCGTAAAGTTGAGACGATCTCTGTTTAATGTCTGAATCTGATAACAGATCAAATGATCAGTTTTACATACATTTCCCTCAGTGACTCCTCTCATTGGAACGTTTACAAAAAGGGAAGAGGAAACGTGAGGGACACAATATATACAAAAAGTAAAATCACAAAGAAAGGAAATGAAATTCCTCACAACAATAAACTCCTGAGCACAGCTCTCCGACCTTGCCAGGTATTTAACATTCAATAAAATGAAGAACACAGAATGAAATAATATAAAACACAGAATGTGTGTGATTATACAAGATTAAATTAAATAAACCCCACTGCATATTTACATCTGTTACACTAACACACACGGCAAGTGCAGCAACAGTCCTCGTCTCTGTAATTAGTTCAGTCCGTAGTCCAAAAGTAACACAAAAATATAAACAATCTCATCTATTCAGGTGATCGGGCCCTATGTGGCATGCTATCTGCGGGGCTGATTATCGGATAGCAGCACCCTGTGCTAATTAAACAACTGCAATAAAACAACTACTTCAGACGGAACACCTGCAGCTAAATCCAGGCAAGCAATGCACAATAACCAACAGAACCACATCAGAAATTGCACACATAGCTAGTGCTACACGGGCAGTTCAGGCAACAGGTATGCACAGAGAGAAAGGGGTGTGCATTTCACTCACCCTATTTGAAGAGGAAGGCCATTCTCCTGTCGTTCATGGTAGCGAAGTGGTCAATAACAATGTCATAGAACTTCCCAGCGGCCTTTAGGTCCTCCACAACAACAGAGTCAATGGATATTGTGGCTAGGTTGACAAGTCTGTCCTGTCCACACTTGTTCCTCAGATACGTTTTGATCCTTTTTAGACAGGAAAAGGAGCGCTCTGCTGATGTGCTGGCGGCTGGTATCGTGAGCATGAGCTGGAGCAGCTTGGAGACCTCGGAGAGTGTGCCCTGCTGTAGGTCATCCTCAATAAGAAGCTGTATCAGCTCTCCTGGTGGCTTGTGAAACAACCTGTTGTTGTTCAGCGTGTGCAGCAATCCTGACGCGTCCAAAAAGCTTTAATTTCACAGCACAATCTATATGATTTTTAGATTTACCGTGCCTCTCAATTGCCCGTAACAGGTTGGCAAGGTCGATGAATCCTGAAGTTGCCCAAGGATTGTTCAGGGAGCACGAACCCTTGTCAAAAAGAAGACATGGCCACCAAAATAGACGCTGAAGTTTAGCGCTTCCAGTTAGCCACTCCGTGCGGACATAATTGTCCTCATTGAACGTCCGATTAGATCCCTTATTCCTCTGTGTACACAGCTCGAGTGTGGGCGTTGTCCTGCCATCTGCTTTAATTTTTAGTTGCTGCTGTAGCGGAAGTTTAGTGAAGTTATGCTTAATTAAGTACGCCAAATCTCCTCCCTCCATAATGCTTCATTTGCTTGATAATTTCTAACGGCGGTGATGACAGTTACAGTATTAAAATTGATGTTGATGTGATTGGATGGCAGTGTCCAATCAAATCGCCAGCCGCCCCTGAAGGGAAGCTAGAGGCGGCTAGCTTCCCCTGGCATGGCCCTGACCAATCACAGGTTGGCAGGGGCATCACGTGGGCCTCATCTGATTGGTTGATCCCTCAATTTTTTTTCACCAAGGGAAGCTAGATTCTGCTGGCCTCCTCTCGCAACAGTGAATGCAATCTACTGTTTCACCATGACATCTAGAGGGGCGCTGTTTCACTCTTTGTAAAATACTCAATGAGAATGGGGGAGAGACGGAGAGACGGTCCGGCAGAAACACACATGAAAGGAGAATTACAGAAACAAAACAGTGTTTTTATTTAAATTATAACTACAATCCGAAAAAACAGGGGAAGCCTGGCTTCCCTTGGCCTCCGGGAGAAAACGCCACTGCTGATTGCACTGTACAATCTCTTGTAGATTTTCTTGCCAATAAACACTCACTGGCTACTTTATTAGGTACACTAACGCAATGCATTTAGGCATGTAGACATGGCCAAGAGGACCTGGTGAAGTGAACAGAACTTCAGAATGGGGAAGAAATGTGATTTAAGTGAACGTGAAAGTCTCTGAGTATTTCAGAAACTGCTGATCTACTGGGATCACAACCATCTCTAGGGTTTACAGAGCATGGTCCGAAAAAGGGAAAATATCCAGTGAGCGAGGCGAAAATGCCTCGTTGATGCCAGAGGTCAGAGAAGGGCCAGACTGGTTAAAGATCATAAAGGCAACAGTAACTCAAATAACCACTCGTTCCAACCAAGGTACCACACATGGAACCTTGGAGCAGGTGATGCCACTGATGATCTGCCATGCAAAGTTGAATGTTTTCTCTGTAATGCTGAAGCAGTTTGGTCGTCTCCTACGGTGAATGCTGACTTTAAATGCTGTAGTGGATAACAAAAGATCTCCACAATAATGTTTTTTAGAGATATTCAAGCATCAGTTGTTGTTTTTTTATGTATACTTATTTTATGTTGCCATACATTTCTTAATTTATTTTTAATTTAAGTATAAGGTTAGCAATATTCTCAATAGTTGTCTGCTCTTTGTGTTTTATTATAACATAATAACATTGCTATTTGACTTGAAAAACCAGCCATTTGACGCACTGGAAAGTTGTAGTTCCTTTATTTGCTATTTTCTTACATGTTATGGACTTAATAATCACGTCATCCAAAATAACTTGCAACCCTGATGTTCTGCTCATAAACTCTGTGTGAACGTGGTTTTCCTCTCAGTTGTTTTTCTCAAGCAACCTAATCAAGTGATGACATCGTCCCTGCTCTTCTTGTAAATGATTTGGTCGTGGTGACAAATGAACTGTGGCTTCTTGTGATTGTTTTCCATGAAAGTGGAAACAGACTCTAATCTGTGAGCAGAAATCAGGAAGGCCTTGTCTCCAGCGCAGCGTGGAAAACGTGGCCGACCTCTTCCTCTCTATCCTCCCCTCGTGATGTCATCATACATGTTTGTGACAGAGACGCGTTTGATTAACCAGCCTCTTCCTGCACATGAACCACACTTCCTGTTCAGAAGCAGCTCACATACTTATGAACAGAGGTCGTAACAATTTTGCAATTGAGCCATTTATTTTTCTTTAGAAAACAGGAATGTGTTCATTAAATGTGTCCGAACATTCACTTTAACTCTTTCTTAAAATTGATGTATGCCAGTTACATTATAATAAAACAAATAGCAACTGAAATATTTCAAATTAAGTTGAAAAAGCTTATATAAAATCATAAAATCTGGTCCCTGAGTTTCTCACACAAACAGCCAAGCACAATAATCATAATTCACTAAATGGTGATGATAGTGTCTCCTAGCAATACAACAAATATTCAAAAGAGAAAATCCACACCATTCTCACCTCAGTACAGCAAATATGAAGCTACTGTACAATGAAGATTAGCTTAGCTTAGCATAAAGACTACATATGACTAGCCTCACTCATTTAAGTGTTAAACTATCTACCAGTAATCACCTTTAAAGCACTGATATGGGACATTACCTTTTATAAGGTGTATTTAAGTATAAAACAAGTGTAAAAACCATAGGTAAAACCGCAGTCTTACTCAAAACCCCACAAAATGACGTTTTTAAACTAAATTGTCTTTCAGAATAAACCAATAAAAAATAACATGATAAATTGTGAGCTTTAAAACGTTGCTGGTACTGTAGGAGGATTGTGTTACCTTTAGAGATAGTCAGGCTAACCAATTTCCCGTTTTCAGTGTTTGTGCTAAGCTAATCGCTAGCTGGCTCCAGCTTCATCTGTTCACTGTACAGACTCCAGAATGTTCTCAGTTTGTTTGACAAGAAACAACATTTCCCAAATGTCTAACTATCACTTTAAGGCACTTCATTTCATCACAAAGTTTTGTACAGTACAATCGCTTAAGCTGTCAGTTTTCTTTGCATAGTCAGTATGGAATATATTCATGGTGCCACAAAAATACAGTAAGGGGAGAAAGAATATGCAACTTTAGTTCCAGCCACACACACACACACACACACACACACACACACACACACACACACACACACACACACACAGAACCCTTCATTGCAGCACTGTCACTAAACGTCCATTATCTTCATATATACTGTCCAAGTTTGTCCTCCTGTCTCAGTTTCCTCGTCTCCTGTGTCAAAGGTCACAGCTGCATCCTGAAGGTTTCAACAGTCCCTGAGCCCACAGAGGTCACTCCTGCAGGCTGCTGCTGTGCAAATGATGTGTGATGGTCCTCTGGTAGTCCTCAGATGTGTTTATATGGTCTGTGACTCCGGGGTGCTCGTAGCTGCGGAAGTAGTGGCCCCCCATCTGCTGGGCGTAGTACAGGAGCTGTCTGGCAAACAGCGGCTCCACCTGACAACAGGAAGGTCAGACAGGTCAGTAAAAAGGTTAAACTGTCACCATTTTACATTGCTTATAGCTAAGATTCGTATCAAGATATCACAACTTATTTTGAAAATCCTAAAAGGTAGGAAGTGGAAAAATGGATTGGAAAGTAAAAAAAATGAAAGTCTGTGTTTGTCATAAATTTGAATCGGGGACTAACGAAACATTTCTAAAAACCCATTTACTAGCTTTAACCTGAGATTTCAACTAGAACTATTCGTCTTAAATGTTGTGTTTTTTTGACAAAATACTGTTAAAAAAAACAGGGTTAGAAATTGAAAATCGGCCTTAGTTTTCACACACGTTTTTCAGAGCTCAGAATCTCCACTTGATCTAAAAGGCGGACTATGGAGCAACACATTCAACACTAATATAGTTCAGGCCTTGGAATAACTGTCCACATCTCATATTATCTCCGAGACCCGGTGGCTTGCTCTGGTGTGTGCTCATTGAAAGCTGTTTCCCTGGATGATGGAAAGGGGACTTTTCTAAAACAATTGCTTGGTTGGTGGCTTGTTGTAAGTTGAGTTGTTACAGGAATAAGTAACTCTTAAATCAGCATTAGGGCTGCATCTAGTGACTGTTCTCCTTATGAATACATCTACCCATTATTTACCTGCTAATTCCATAACAGCAAATGTTTAATATCTTGTCAACTAATCACTCCCAAATAGAAATATGCTTTAATGAACACAGTCTGATTATTGGTCTGTAACAGTCAATTGGTTGAAGCTCTACTTTTTGGATTGTTTTTCTGGGTTTCAAATCTGTGTCAGAACTTCCATCATCTGAACAAATAGCAGAGATCACAGATGTGGAGGGAGAGTTGAGAGATGTGGAACTGGGCTTTTGCCTAATCTCTCTCAGAAACTGAGTTACTAAACATTATGACTATAAAGAACCCCTGCCTGACTTTCAAATCCTATTTTAAAAGTTAAAAAAAGGCTAAATGAAAGTAATATGGAGGTGGCAGGATCCTCACCTGGACTGTGAGGCTCTGTCTTTGTCTCTGTGCGTCCAATATGTCGTCTCCAAAACTCAGCAGGACCTGGAAGCGAGGTAGAGGCCGACCGTGGAGCCCGTAACTCTGAATCTCTAAAAGTCCCGGAATAGACAATATCACATTATAATCAGTTGACATAAAAAACATCTGAATTGATAGATTCACATGAATTCAGGATGGTTTCTCTCGAAGTGGCATGACCTTTGGGGTGATTCCAATGGAAAGTCCTGCTCACACCATGTATGCAAATACAATTAGCTGTCAGGCTCTTACACAGCTGGGGCTGGCTTAGCATGTGGGCGGGAGGATGAGTCTGTGAAGAATTGATGTGACTGCCGTCTCATCATGAAATACTACTTTAACAACTTTGCCCACCACAGTAATGTTGAATTTTGGGGGGAATAGTGTGTCTTAAGTTTTGTTCTTAGATGGCTTTAAGCAAAGCAGTTTACAGTAAATGAGGGGTAGTTTTTCCTCAAAGACGATTAAGGCTAACAGACTAACAAAACTGTTTCAAGTTCAAGTCTGCACTGCTGCCTTACTGATTTAAGTTTATCTGTGGCCCCATGTTATGCCTTTTATGAACTGTATTACTATTACATTTAAATTCACAGAGTGGCGTCCAATTCTAACTTCTTAAATGTGAATATCTGGTGTTTAATATTGTTGTAACTTGAATATCTTTTTATGTGGACTGCTTGTGACCTTAAAGGAAATCTGATGGCATTTTAACTTGTTATAGATCATAAACAATCCAAAAGAATCCCCAGATGAAATGATTATGAAGCGAGTTGCAGCCCTTCCCTGTCTCACCTGTCAGGTAGTCCTGCGTGTGGAGGAGTTTACAGGTGACCTCTCTCTCCAGTTTGTTGAGCTTGTCTCCATACTGGGACAGTCCTCCCTGCCAGTACACCCTGGCCCGGACACATTCTGCGGGCGTAGAGTCCGTCTGATCCCATCCACAGTAACACCCCCCTATCCAGGGTGGAGGGGGGGCTCGGGGGACCCTCATCTGTCCTCCTCGGAGCTGAGAGGCTGTCCACAGGCAGAGGCACCACCTCGGGAAGTCCTGGCGTCAGGTAGTGCTTCTCCTCCGGGGAGCAGGGAGTGAGGTGGCACCCCCTCCGGACTGGAGGTGGTCACCTCCCTCAACAGAGCGTCCCGGAAAATATACAGACACATGCAGGCGGATGTCTGAATGGAGGAGAAGAAGACACAGGTCGATCAATCTTTTCACATTTAATATGATCACGTTTTGTAGTTTAACTTATCATTGTGTGAGGATAAGTATAATAGGGCCCCTTTAAAATAAGTAGGCTAAAGTATTTTCATTGTTTACCTCCAGGTGTAAATAGCAAACAAACAGGTATTAACTGTTTTATCGTAATGTGTGGCTTTATTTAGATTCTAGGGCTAAATAAGGTATGAAGTCACATCGAAATCAAATGTAGCTTAGTGTAGGAATTCCCCTGGACCGACAGCCCTACTGATTTCAGATTAAAAAAGTGAAATTACAGTGTTTTCTACCTGAGAGCGCCTCTGCTGATCTGATGCCGGCGTCCAGTGTGAAAGGCGAGGGCTGGCTGTCAGCGGGGCCGTACGAGTAGATGGAGGCTCTGAGCTGGTATCCTGCACCCACAGAGGAACACACAAGAGATCAACACGAGCACAGAAAGGCACATGATGGAATTCTGGAGCTTCCATCTGAATGTGGAGTAACGTACCATTCTCCATGGACGGGCCCTGCCATGGCAGGCTGCGGGGGGGACAGGGACACTGAGGGAAGGGCAGGTCGGGCAGGGAGGCCGGCTCCTGGCAGTAATCTCTCCATCCACCCTCTGGTGTGGGAATGTACTGTGGCATCTACACACACACACACACAAACATCAGTTCAACATGCACAGTTAACAATCAGTTCTGGACACCTAAAAGCTCAAAAGAAATGACTCTTTTTAGAAAGAGCATTAGGGAGCACAGTAGTAATGTTAATACTGTTTTTGTTAGTACAGTTAGTATATTTTACAATGACACACTGTCCTTTTCATATCTCATGAGCCACTCTTAAATTAAAACGTTACCTTTTTTTGGAAACATTTAAAAAATTAAATATAATAATTTCATATTTCCTACAGGAGGACAGTGTGCACTTGGGTCAAAAATAAGTTTTTCTAAGTTGATATTTATGTTTGGTAAATTCAAACATACATATACTCTCTATGAAACTAAAATCACCTTATTTTGGCTAGTCTTGACAAGATAGAAATGCCACCACCTACAATTTAATTGTAAATAGCAACACAGATCAACAAGACCAGTCCTATTCCTATGTTATGTTCTACTTGTAATATCATTATTTCCAACAGCACTTGAAGGCAAGCGTCAGTGAGACTTTGGGATGAAACTCATAAACCTGGCATCTGGTGCATCCCAAGGTCAGTGGAGCATGCATAGGATGCTCTCTCATTCACTCTTACTGCTGCACACCAAACCTCTCTCTCACACTCTCTCTCCCTCCCTTCCTCTGTCTCTCTTAACCCACTCATTTGCATGTGTTTGAAAAATTCACCTGGCTCTGCAGGGCGGGGTAGGGGGAGTGCCCTGATAACTTGGACTCAGAGGACTGTCCTCCTGCCGGGGGTCCTGAACACAAGACAGAAGAAAAGAAACGTATAAACACACAGGCTACAGAGAAAATCCACACCTCATGACATCATGCAGCGTGACCTTCACTGGTTGGTTGGTTTTGACTACACTGAGGAGTCATTGACTTTATTAATCACTGCAGAGAATTTCCAACTTTGTCTCAAAAAACACAACTTACAATAACTATGTTTACCACTTATTTACAAAAATGTTCACCCAGTTTGGTTAGCTCTTACACTTTTAATCTTTATGCCATGGCTAATAAATCAACATTTTAAAAGCTGTATTGTTAGATATGTGAGGTTGTTGGAGGTGGGACTGACTTTTTCTTGGCGCCCTCAGGGATGAACCGGTACACCTTGTAGGGGTCCGAGATGTCCAACTGGCTCCTGTCCACCTGCTCATCGAAGTCATTGCTCTTGTTCAGGGCGCAGCGGAGGCGAGTCTTCCAGGTGGGGGGGTCCAACTTATCGATCCCCTCCCGGAACTTTCCTTTGAACAGCGCCCAGGCCTGCACACAGGTAACCGGGACTACTTTTTTAAAAAAAACTTTAAAAAGAGAAGCCTGATACTACAAACTTCACCGTGTTGTGTTTCAGAGCCCTCTCAAGAAGAACGTTTATTCAGCGCTAGTAATTAGTCGATTGTTTTGAGTTCTCTTGAATTAATCGATTAATTTCAATATTTCAAATGTGACGAAGTTCGGGTTTTCCACAGTCTTATAAGTAATCGGGTTATCTTTTCAGTTGGAATAATTGTTCAGACAAAAACAACTATTTTAAATAAGTCATATGTCCCTGGGAACTTGTGTCGACTAATTCTGGACTAGGCTCTCCCCCCAATGCTTAACTATTTTCAGACATTTAATAAAATACAAATAAATTAACAAAGTTATTGTCAGACTTTTAAATTAACCGTTGCAGAATTCGGGCTTTTGCATACCCAAAAACACAATTTGTATATGAAAAACTTGAAGACATCATAAGACATTAAAAAATAGAAAATGTTTACGATGTTGTTATTATTTTATAATGAATTGTAGGCAAGGGTTAGGGTTTGTGAAAATAACTATAACAAAAAATGTATCAAACGGACCATATATTATTTCTCGTAGTCCCCTTTTGTAGGACTTTAAAATCATATTTTGAGAACTTTTCATAATTTAAACGCCTATTTTCATACTTTTATTCTGAAAGCCATGTTCAATTCTTGCTGCATTTACAGCAGAGGATGCGGGTCTCTTACCTTGAAAAGCGCGGCATCCTCGTCGCGGTTGTAGTCCTGCTTCCCGGCGTGTTTCCAGGGGATCCTGAAGATGCTCTTCTCCTCGTTCTCCCACACCAGCCCCGGGTACTTCCCGCTGTCCACCTGCTCGATGAGCCACAGCCGCAGCTTCCCGTTCCCGCTGCTCACCGAGCCTACGTAATCCCCATCTCCGTTCATCTCTGTCCGAACACACGCAAGACCACTGTAAACTCCTGTAACTCAGTTCAACGTGCTGAAATGTGTAGTGAAACTAATGCAGAGGAGTCTATTCTATTAACTTGGTCTGATGGTGAGCTGCTGTTATCTGTGAAACTCAAAACCTGTCAAGTTTTTTCAAATCAATCAGTCTCAGAAAGCTCTCATCATTACGGAGGGCCCGCTTAAATCCTCCGCCTATAGCGCGTGTCGGGGGGCGGGTCAGAGCCGGGATGCTGAGAGGACGCACCTGCTGTCCGCCCGCCTCCTCTCTCTCTCTCTACTGCGAAGCTTATCTGCACACAGCGGCAGATCTCCAGTAACACACCGGGGGAAACCCTGCCGGCGTCAGTCACACAGAAGTGTCACACACCCGCACACACGGAAATCGTGGCACGGAGACGAAAACAATTCTTTGAAACGATAAAGCTTTACGAAAAGTAGCTAGTGGTCCTGCTGCAAAAGTAAAAGGAAAGAAAAATTAGTTTGTTGCCACAGGAAGATGTTATAGAACCATTGAAATGATACCGCCTTAGGTTTATTATAAACTGTGTCGTTTAGTTAGAATGTACTATTATATAGAAACAATTACCCTAAAGTGAGCACAAAATCAAAACAGCCCATCAAGTTAGAGGTGTTGCCTACAATATAGGCTTTATAAGAACTTCATTAAAAATAGCAAATGTGTCTCTAACGCTTTCAATCACCGATTCTCAACCTATGTGACAGAGGAAGACTTTACTAAAACACATACCCAAGTCCTGGGTACTACAAAAATCAAAATGATCTCAACATTTTCAAAAATATGTTTTATCCTTATGCAGCATATGACTGCAGTGTTGTAGAAAATATATATTATATACTATTTGATCATTATTACTAACACATTTACCAATAAGCAGAGGCAGAAGAAGTATGTAAGTAAAATGAGCAATAACCAAGTGTGAGAATACTCTCTTACAAGTAAAAGACCTGCATATAAAATTGTACTTAAGTACCAAATTTAAAAGTACTCATTGTGCAGAATGGGTCATTTAAGCACCATATATATTAAATTATTGTATTGTAATTATTTTTGTTCATAACTATAATGTTACACTTGGTAAAGGTGGGGTGTATTTTAATTACTTAGTATACTGCTGGATTCATCTTTAATAATATATGAAAACATGATCGTGAATTTACATGTTGTGTTAATAACCTAAATCTGCAAAGAAGCTATAGTGACTAAATCTGTTAAATAAATGTATTAATTATAAAGTACAATATTTGCCTACAATTTATAGTGGAGTAAAAGCACATTAGCATAAGTCAATTATAAGTTACTCCACTTTTTACTTGAGTACATACTTAATAACATAACACCCCTGCCAATAAGAAAGATGTGTATAGTGCAACAGGTCAAGTAGGAATTATTTATAAATATTTATACTCTTTATTACATTTTAGATAAATTGTACTTTTTTCCTAACTTCATTTATTTAACAGCTCATCCTACTTAATAATATCCTCATAAAATGTAATGATGTTATATATAAAACTATATTAGTTGTACAATATTAACATTGATCAGTATGTCTAGTCATCCACTTTAAATTGAAGTAAGTAAAGTATCCAGAAAAGCCTTCTATCGCTGACCAGTTGAGACAAGTTCCAGCAAAGGCTCATGACTATTTGCTTTTTTTATATGCCTATAATGATCCACAAATTAAACATGTTAAAATGTTGTGGAGCAGTAATATGTTTGTTATGCCTTTCTGATCCTTTCCCGCAGCTTGCAAGATAGGAACCACTTCTCGAAATAGATAAAGAAATACACAGTACATAAAACAAAATGTAATGTTAATGATTTATTTCATAAAAAGTAAATTCACGGAAGCCAAAATGGTTGGGAATCATTCACAATCAAATGTTAGACATTACAATTAAAACCAGGCTCTTACTGTTAATCCTTCCTATAATGGCATAGGCTACCGTTTCAAGTACAAACAAAAATAAACATTGGTAAATAAAACTGCAATAAATACAGCTTCTGATACTGTTTGACTGGAAGACACAGTATTGTTCAGCTTTAACACGGTCTATACAGAACGCATAATACTTTTGTTCAAGTAGAGGGCACAGCATAACGTAACTAACAGGGGGAGAGATCGCTGTTAAACATGTTCACTCTGTGGACTGTATATGTACATATATTTCCTTGGTGTCATGCTTGGCTGCTCTTGCATGTTGTTTGACAGTTTGAGGCGAGGACACGACACGACAAGGGGGGGACTGAGATAATGGCCGGAAAAAAATCCCCCCCACTCACATGACTCCTTTGCGAACATGAGATATATACATAACGTGTCTGCTGTAGCTTCTCTCTGCAGGCCCTGTGATTGAGGCAAACAGCTGGTCTTAGTGGTTGTAATGGTCCGAGCACAGCGATGCTTGAGTTCAGGAAAGACTCATGTGCTACTCGTGCCCAGTGGAGAAATGCTGGTTGTAAAGGTGTCGTTGCTGCTGCCACCGTTTAATTTCCGGTTCAAAAGGTCTTCCACCTCCTCATCATCGTTGAAGGAGTTCTTCCCGTATCGGTCCTTCCACCAGGCTCGATACTAGGGGGAACGCAGAGAAGGGGAGTTTAGGAGTGAGTCAGATGAAGAACTGACAGCTGTGGCAGAATGAAAGAGTTGGAAAGTGTTTCACATTGAGGGAAGATTCAGACAGAGGAGTCTCTAAAGGAGGATTGCAGTCCTAGTGGTTTAGGCAATTTAACTTAATGGGGTAGCATGGTTCAATTGGCATCCTTATCAGATTGTTTGACCGTTTCCAAAACGGTCAAACAGATTGGATCAGATTTCCAAAATAGGGAGCCTGCATCGGCCAATTTGTGTAACTTTATGAATATAAGATAAGCATACCAATAACACTTGCTCTTTGTATAGAGGACAACACCATCGATGGCTTTGAAGTGTGTTTCATTATTTCATTTCTTACTGTCGGATATTCTGTCCCTCGTTTGATTGTGCCTGTTCAGAGCAGTGCTAACGTTTGTTTCATGCCTGGCTGGTTTCATATGTGGCAATTTTATTTTCAAATGTCATTTGTGTTGTCTGCTATAGAGCAACAACCCCGGAAAGTAGTTTTGTGAGACCTCACCTAGCTCCAGTGAGGTAAAAGTGTGCTGAAGCGTGTGTGGCATCACTGAGGGGTGGGGTTAGAGGTGCTTCAGCACTCACTGCTGACCACAGCCAACGGGGTGTGATCAGAAGTGTGTGGTGTTGCAACTGTCAGAAGTGACACCGGGGACTGTAACAGGGGGCCTCAGACAAATGTCACCCCCTGTCTCTTCCTATTACCTCTGTTTGCTTCATCAATGCCAAACACAAGTGGAATAGTCTTGGAACTTTCAACCAGAGAGGGCAATCAAACAATGTTCAGCAAGGTGTTAACGGAGTACTGTTTAGGATTTATACGGATCTATTGGCAAACATGGATTATACTATTCATGATTACGTTTTTGTTACTTTGTTAGACTAAGAACCATTGTGTTGTTGTAACCGGATCCAAGGATGAAGATGGTGGCAACAGAAAGTGTGATAATGGTGGTGGGTGTAATGATGACTTACGGTTGCGGTAGGTTTAGTCACTGAGGCAGAGGACACAGACAGCGGCACGCCCACACCTCACATGAGAGACTTAGACAACGAGATGAGTTCTCTTGGGAGGAGTTGGACTTGCGGCTGACCCATTTGATCTCCACTTCAGAATGTAAATGCACCACCTTTTACATTTAAGGTGTACAACGTTGTGTTATTGTCTACATTCATGCCCCACAGACCTTTTCTCTGTCTTGGTTTCCCATCTGCGTTTAGGGGAAGGCCGTGCAGGGCAGACAGCAGTTGTTTTGATTCTCTGAGGTCTAAACTTAGCTCTCTGCCCTCCCACAGATTCATTCACAAAATAATTTCAAAGCCTAAAGCCTTATCCGCTTTCTGTTTACAGTAACAGAGGTGAGAAGGGGGAGTTTTTTTTATTGTTTGGTTCTGCAGGTCTCCATACCTTCAAAACATACTTTAAACTTTGATCCAACTTGATGAGTGGGTAATTAAAAGGAATGGAGAAATGTGACACGTACTTTTAGGTTGAGCTCACAGTTATTGTTATTGACTGTTTTTCGTTGAATTCATGCATCTGCGACAAAACGAACGAGCAGAAACACGTACAAAGCAGTCATTTATCTGGATCACTTTCTTGAGAAATACTAAACCATGTGTGTCTAATGTCTAACCATTATCTTAAAAAGGAAATGGTAATTAATATCTTAATGTGATCATGAGCAGATTAAATAAGTGACGATTGGTCTATAGTAGTTGAAAACAGTTATTACTTATCCAGCAAAGATACATTTTTATTATTAAAGCTATATTTCTATTTATTATCTGTTCACACCAGCCTAAAATGATTGTTGCCCATAGGAATAGTTATTATCAAATACATGTATAAGCACTTACATCTTCTTACCACTACATAACAGTTTATTTTAGTAATATATATATATTACAATTTGTGTATGTACAAATGCTTGTTTTGAAGTAAAACAGATGCATGATGAAATAATCTATGTAGTTGGAAAAACTGTAAATTGTTTGATAATGATCTGCAGGGGCGTTGCCTGCATCTCATCGGGAGAGAAGACCGACAATTGTACACGCGGTCAGACGGGAAGCTGTTTAATCTGGCCCGACTGCGCGCAAAAAGAAAGGTACGGAAGGTGCTAGTTCGTGAGCTCTTATTCGCGGACGACGCAGCTCTGGTGTCTCACAGCGCAGCTGGTCTACATCGCCTGATGGACAGATTCAGTGCAGCATGCTCTGAATTTGCACTGATCATCAACATCAAAAAGACAGTTGTTAAGCAGGAAGTGCAGCATCACCGGTTATGGTGAACGAGCATGTGCTGGAGACTGTTGACCAGTTCACGTATCTTGGCTCAACAATCAGCAGTGACCTGTCATTAGTTAAGGAGATTCAGTCTCGTATCGGCAAAGCCGCAACGTCTTTCAGTCGTTTGCGCTCAAGAGCCTGGAGCAACAAATACCTCACCGAGCGCACTAAGACACGTATCTACCAATGTTGCGTGGTCCGCGTCCTGCTGTATGGTTCCGAGGCGTGGTCAACTTACGCGCGGCACGAAAGAGAGCTAAATGCTTTTCACATGCGGTGCCTGCGCAACATCCTCGGGATCACATGGCGGGACAAGGTCACGAACGAGGCGGTGCTGGCGCGTACGGGCAGCAAGTCAATTTTCCAAACACTGAAGGTCAGGAGGCTGCGGTGGCTCGGTCACCTTCGCAGAATGCCAGATGGCTGCCTGCCAAAGGACATCTTATACAGCGAGCTGAGCGCTGGTTCCAGAGGCAGAGGACGACCACTGCTGCACTTCAAGGATGTCGTAAAACGTGACATGAAGGCCCTGGACATTGCGACGGACAACTGGGAGAGGCTGGCGGAGGACCGGATGAAGTGGCGCCAGCAGCTGCGCGAAAGTGGTGACAGACTTGACAAAGACTGGATTCGTGGACTTGCTCAAAAACGTGGACATACTGTATCTCTCTGATTGCCAGTAGCGTGGGGTGGGGAAAAATGTAGGGGAAGCCAATGTTTTGGGGGGGGGGGGGGGGGGTGGTCAATAACGTAACCAGATGAGTGATTACAGCGCCCGGTAACATTTTACACACATTTGTATCATACAGATGCAGGACTTGTACACGCCTGTTATCTAAGCGACAGGTCCGCACGCACTCTCCGGCTGAAACTCTCTCGTCTTATTAATTTAAGCATTTTATTAATTTATGCCAACCTCCCCCCACCAATGCAATACCAGCCGCTCAATGCGCAGTGCAGATTCGGTAATTAATAAATAAGAAGCATTCATTCACAAACTAAATCAGGAGACCTTTAAAGTTTTACGTTCACATCAAAGTATCAGTATGCGTTGTGTTGATAATGGACGAGACCCGCCGAGTCAGCGTAAAGTTGAGACGATCTCTGTTTAATGTCTGAATCTGATAACAGATCAAATGATCAGTTTTACATACATTTCCCTCAGTGACTCCTCTCATTGGAACGTTTACAAAAAGGGAAGAGGAAACGTGAGGGACACAATATATACAAAAAGTAAAATCACAAAGAAAGGAAATGAAATTCCTCACAACAATAAACTCCTGAGCACAGCTCTCCGACCTTGCCAGGTATTTAACATTCAAT
Organism: Pseudochaenichthys georgianus; assembly: GCF_902827115.2. Classification (NCBI taxonomy): domain Eukaryota; kingdom Metazoa; phylum Chordata; class Actinopteri; order Perciformes; family Channichthyidae; genus Pseudochaenichthys; species Pseudochaenichthys georgianus. The sequence continues at coordinate 31,886,340 of NC_047506.1, read as the reverse complement.
AAAATGAAGAACACAGAATGAATAAATATAAAACACAGAATGTGTGTGATTATACAAGATTAAATTAAATAAACCCCACTGCATATTTACATCTGTTACACTAACACACACGGCAAGTGCAGCAACAGTCCTCGTCTCTGTAATTAGTTCAGTCCGTAGTCCAAAAGTAACACAAAAATATAAACAATCTCATCTATTCAGGTGATCGGGCCCTATGTGGCATGCTATCTGCGGGGCTGATTATCGGATAGCAGCACCCTGTGCTAATTAAACAACTGCAATAAAACAACTACTTCAGACGGAACACCTGCAGCTAAATCCAGGCAAGCAATGCACAATAACCAACAGAACCACATCAGAAATTGCACACATAGCTAGTGCTACACGGGCAGTTCAGGCAACAGGTATGCACAGAGAGAAAGGGGTGTGCATTTCACTCACCCTATTTGAAGAGGAAGGCCATCTCCTGTCGTTCATGGTAGCGAAGTGGTCAATAACAATGTCATAGAACTTCCCAGCGGCCTTTAGGTCCTCCACAACAACAGAGTCAATGGATATTGTGGCTAGGTTGACAAGTCTGTCCTGTCCACACGTGTTCCTCAGATACGTTTTGATCCTTTTTAGACAGGAAAAGGAGCGCTCTGCTGATGTGCTGGGGCTGGTATCGTGAGCATGAGCTGGAGCAGCTTGGAGACCTCGGAGAGTGTGCCCTGCTGTAGGTCATCCTCAATAAGAAGCTGTATCAGCTCTCCTGGTGGCTTGTGAAACAACCTGTTGTTGTTCAGCGTGTGCAGCAATCCTGACGCGTCCAAAAAGCTTTAATTTCACAGCACAATCTATATGATTTTTAGATTTACCGTGCCTCTCAATTGCCCGTAACAGGTTGGCAAGGTCGATGAATCCTGAAGTTGCCCAAGGATTGTTCAGGGAGCACGAACCCTTGTCAAAAAGAAGACATGGCCACCAAAATAGACGCTGAAGTTTAGCGCTTCCAGTTAGCCACTCCGTGCGGACATAATTGTCCTCATTGAACGTCCGATTAGATCCCTTATTCCTCTGTGTACACAGCTCGAGTGTGGGCGTTGTCCTGCCATCTGCTTTAATTTTAGTTGCTGCTGTAGCGGAAGTTTAGTGAAGTTATGCTTAATTAAGTACGCCAAATCTCCTCCCTCCATAATGCTTCATTTGCTTGATAATTTCTAACGGCGGTGATGACAGTTACAGTATTAAAATTGATGTTGATGTGATTGGATGGCAGTGTCCAATCAAATCGCCAGCCGCCCCTGAAGGGAAGCTAGAGGCGGCTAGCTTCCCCTGGCATGGCCCTGACCAATCACAGGTTGGCAGGGGCATCACGTGGGCCTCATCTGATTGGTTGATCCCTCAATTTTTTTTCACCAAGGGAAGCTAGATTCTGCTGGCCTCCTCTCGCAACAGTGAATGCAATCTACTGTTTCACCATGACATCTAGAGGGGCGCTGTTTCACTCTTTGTAAAATACTCAATGAGAATGGGGGAGAGACGGAGAGACGGTCCGGCAGAAACACATGAAAGGAGAATTACAGAAACAAAACAGTGTTTTTATTTAAATTATAACTACAATCCGAAAAAAAGGGGAAGCCTGGCTTCCCTTGGCCTCCGGGAGAAAACGCCACTGCTGATTGCACTGTACAATCTCTTGTAGATTTTCTTGCCAATAAACACTCACTGGCTACTTTATTAGGTACACTAACGCAATGCATTTAGGCATGTAGACATGGCCAAGAGGACCTGGTGAAGTGAACAGAACTTCAGAATGGGGAAGAAATGTGATTTAAGTGAACGTGAAAGTCTCTGAGTATTTCAGAAACTGCTGATCTACTGGGATCACAACCATCTCTAGGGTTTACAGAGCATGGTCCGAAAAAGGGAAAATATCCAGTGAGCGAGGCGAAAATGCCTCGTTGATGCCAGAGGTCAGAGAAGGGCCAGACTGGTTAAAGATCATAAAGGCAACAGTAACTCAAATAACCACTCGTTCCAACCAAGGTACCACACATGGAACCTTGGAGCAGGTGATGCCACTGATGATCTGCCATGCAAAGTTGAATGTTTTCTCTGTAATGCTGAAGCAGTTTGGTCGTCTCCTACGGTGAATGCTGACTTTAAATGCTGTAGTGGATAACAAAAGATCTCCACAATAATGTTTTTTAGAGATATTCAAGCATCAGTTGTTGTTTTTTTTATGTATACTTATTTTATGTTGCCATACATTTCTTAATTTATTTTTATTTAAGTATAAGGTTAGCAATATTCTCAATCGTTGTCTGCTCTTTGTGTTTTATTATAACATAATAACATTGCTATTTGACTTGAAAAACCAGCCATTTGACGCACTGGAAAGTTTGTAGTTCCTTTATTTGCTATTTTCTTACATGTTATGGACTTAATAATCACGTCATCCAAAATAACTTGCAACCCTGATGTTCTGCTCATAAACTCTGTGTGAACGTGGTTTTCCTCTCAGTTGTTTTTCTCAAGCAACCCTAATCAAGTGATGACATCGTCCCTGCTCTTCTTGTAAATGATTTGGTCGTGGTGACAAATGAACTGTGGCTTCTTGTGATTGTTTTCCATGAAAGTGAAACAGAACTCTAATCTGTGAGCAGAAATCAGGAAGGCCTTGTCTCCAGCGCAGCGGGAAAACGTGGCCGCCTCTTCCTCTCTATCCTCCCCTCGTGATGTCATCATACATGTTGTGACAGAGACGCGTTTGATTAACCAGCCTCTTCCTGCACATGAACCACACTTCCTGTTCAGAAGCAGCTCACATACTTATGAACAGAGGTCGTAACAATGTTGCAATTGAGCCATTTATTTTTCTTTAGAAAACAGGATGTGTTCATTAAATGTGTCCGAACATTCACTTTAACTCTTTCTTAAAATTGATGTATGCCAGTTACATTATAATAAAACAAATAGCAACTGAAATATTTCAAATTAAGTTGAAAAAGCTTATATAAAATCATAAAATCTGGTCCCTGAGTTTCTCACACAACAGCCAAGCACAATAATCATAATTCACTAAATGGTGATGATAGTGTCTCCTAGCAATACAACAAATATTCAAAAGAGAAAATCCACACCATTCTCACCTCAGTACAGCAAATATGAAGCTACTGTACAATGAAGATTAGCTTAGCTTAGCATAAAGACTACATATGACTAGCCTCACTCATTTAAGTGTTAAACTATCTACCAGTAATCACCTTTAAAGCACTGATATGGGACATTACCTTTTATAAGGTGTTTATAAGTATAAACAAGTGTAAAAAACCATAGGTAAAACCGCAGTCTTACTCACAAACCCCACAAAATGACGTTTTTTAAACTAAATTGTCTTCAGATAAACCAATAAAAAATAACATGATAAATTGTGAGCTTTAAACGTTGCTGGTACTGTAGGAGGATTGGTGTTACCTTTAGAGATAGTCAGGCTAACCAATTTCCCGTTGTCAGTGTTTGTGCTAAGCTAATCGCTAGCTGGCTCCAGCTTCATCTGTTCACTGTACAGACTCCAGAATGTTCTCAGTTTGTTTGACAAGAAACAAACATTTCCCAATGTCTAACTATCACTTTAAGGCACTTCATTTCATCACAAAGTTTTGTACAGTACAATCGCTTAGCTGTCAGTTTTCTTTGCATAGTCAGTATGGAATATATTCATGGTGCCACAAAAATACAGTAAGGGGAGAAAGAATATGCAACTTTATTTCCAGCCACACACACACACACACACACACACACCACACACACACACACACACACACACACACACACACACCACAGAACCCTTCATTGCAGCACTGTCACTAAACGTCCATTATCTTCATATACTGTCCAAGTTTGTCCTCCTGTCTCAGTTTCCTCGTCTCCTGTGTCAAAGGTCACAGCTGCATCCTGAAGGTTTCAACAGTCCCTGAGCCCACAGAGGTCACTCCTGCAGGCTGCTGCTGTGCAATGATGTGTGATGGTCCTCTGGTAGTCCTCAGATGTGTTTATATGGTCTGTGACTCCGGGGTGCTCGTAGCTGCGGAAGTAGTGGCCCCCCATCTGCTGGGCGTAGTACAGGAGCTGTCTGGCAAACAGCGGCTCCACCTGACAACAGGAAGGTCAGACAGGTCAGTAAAAAGGTTAAACTGTCACCATTTTACATTGCTTATAGCTAAGATTCGTATCAAGATATCACAACTTATTTTGAAAATCCTAAAAGGTAGGAAGTGGAAAAATGGATTGGAAAGTAAAAAAAATGAAAGTCTGTGTTTGTCATAAATTTGAATCGGGGACTAACGAAACATTTCTAAAAACCCATTTACTAGCTTTAACCTGAGATTTCAACTAGAACTATTCGTCTTAAATGTTGTGTTTTTTTGACAAAATACTGTTAAAAAAAACAGGGTTAGAAATTGAAAATCGGCCTTAGTTTTCACACACGTTTTTCAGAGCTCAGAATCTCCACTTGATCTAAAAGGCGGACTATGGAGCAACACATTCAACACTAATATAGTTCAGGCCTTGGAATAACTGTCCACATCTCATATTATCTCCGAGACCCGGTGGCTTGCTCTGGTGTGTGCTCATTGAAAGCTGTTTCCCTGGATGATGGAAAGGGGACTTTTCTAAAACAATTGCTTGGTTGGTGGCTTGTTGTAAGTTGAGTTGTTACAGGAATAAGTAACTCTTAAATCAGCATTAGGGCTGCATCTAGTGACTGTTCTCCTTATGAATACATCTACCCATTATTTACCTGCTAATTCCATAACAGCAAATGTTTAATATCTTGTCAACTAATCACTCCCAAATAGAAATATGCTTTAATGAACACAGTCTGATTATTGGTCTGTAACAGTCAATTGGTTGAAGCTCTACTTTTTGGATTGTTTTTCTGGGTTTCAAATCTGTGTCAGAACTTCCATCATCTGAACAAATAGCAGAGATCACAGATGTGGAGGGAGAGTTGAGAGATGTGGAACTGGGCTTTTGCCTAATCTCTCTCAGAAACTGAGTTACTAAACATTATGACTATAAAGAACCCCTGCCTGACTTTCAAATCCTATTTTAAAAGTTAAAAAAAGGCTAAATGAAAGTAATATGGAGGTGGCAGGATCCTCACCTGGACTGTGAGGCTCTGTCTTTGTCTCTGTGCGTCCAATATGTCGTCTCCAAAACTCAGCAGGACCTGGAAGCGAGGTAGAGGCCGACCGTGGAGCCCGTAACTCTGAATCTCTAAAAGTCCCGGAATAGACAATATCACATTATAATCAGTTGACATAAAAAACATCTGAATTGATAGATTCACATGAATTCAGGATGGTTTCTCTCGAAGTGGCATGACCTTTGGGGTGATTCCAATGGAAAGTCCTGCTCACACCATGTATGCAAATACAATTAGCTGTCAGGCTCTTACACAGCTGGGGCTGGCTTAGCATGTGGGCGGGAGGATGAGTCTGTGAAGAATTGATGTGACTGCCGTCTCATCATGAAATACTACTTTAACAACTTTGCCCACCACAGTAATGTTGAATTTTGGGGGGAATAGTGTGTCTTAAGTTTTGTTCTTAGATGGCTTTAAGCAAAGCAGTTTACAGTAAATGAGGGGTAGTTTTTCCTCAAAGACGATTAAGGCTAACAGACTAACAAAACTGTTTCAAGTTCAAGTCTGCACTGCTGCCTTACTGATTTAAGTTTATCTGTGGCCCCATGTTATGCCTTTTATGAACTGTATTACTATTACATTTAAATTCACAGAGTGGCGTCCAATTCTAACTTCTTAAATGTGAATATCTGGTGTTTAATATTGTTGTAACTTGAATATCTTTTTATGTGGACTGCTTGTGACCTTAAAGGAAATCTGATGGCATTTTAACTTGTTATAGATCATAAACAATCCAAAAGAATCCCCAGATGAAATGATTATGAAGCGAGTTGCAGCCCTTCCCTGTCTCACCTGTCAGGTAGTCCTGCGTGTGGAGGAGTTTACAGGTGACCTCTCTCTCCAGTTTGTTGAGCTTGTCTCCATACTGGGACAGTCCTCCCTGCCAGTACACCCTGCCCGGACACATTCTGCGGGCGTAGAGTCCGTCTGATCCCATCCACAGTAACACCCCCCTATCCAGGGTGGAGGGGGGGCTCGGGGGACCCTCATCTGTCCTCCTCGGAGCTGAGAGGCTGTCCACAGGCAGAGGCACCACCTCGGGAAGTCCTGGCGTCAGGTAGTGCTTCTCCTCCGGGGAGCAGGGAGTGAGGTGGCACCCCTCCGGACTGGAGGTGGTCACCTCCCTCAACAGAGCGTCCCGGAAATATACAGACACATGCAGGCGGATGTCTGAATGGAGGAGAAGAAGACACAGGTCGATCAATCTTTTCACATTTAATATGATCACGTTTTGTAGTTTAACTTATCATTGTGTGAGGATAAGTATAATAGGGCCCCTTTAAAATAAGTAGGCTAAAGTATTTTCATTGTTTACCTCCAGGTGTAAATAGCAAACAAACAGGTATTAACTGTTTTATTGTAATGTGTGGCTTTATTTAGATTCTAGGGCTAAATAAGGTATGAAGTCACATCGAAATCAAATGTAGCTTAGTGTAGGAATTCCCCTGGACCGACAGCCCTACTGATTTCAGATTAAAAAAGTGAAATTACAGTGTTTTCTACCTGAGAGCGCCTCTGCTGATCTGATGCCGGCGTCCAGTGTGAAAGGCGAGGGCTGGCTGTCAGCGGGGCCGTACGAGTAGATGGAGGCTCTGAGCTGGTATCCTGCACCCACAGAGGAACACACAAGAGATCAACACGAGCACAGAAAGGCACATGATGGAATTCTGGAGCTTCCATCTGAATGTGGAGTAACGTACCATTCTCCATGGACGGGCCCTGCCATGGCAGGCTGCGGGGGGGACAGGGACACTGAGGGAAGGGCAGGTCGGGCAGGGAGGCCGGCTCCTGGCAGTAATCTCTCCATCCACCCTCTGGTGTGGGAATGTACTGTGGCATCTACACACACACACACACAAACATCAGTTCAACATGCACAGTTAACAATCAGTTCTGGACACCTAAAAGCTCAAAAGAAATGACTCTTTTTAGAAAGAGCATTAGGGAGCACAGTAGTAATGTTAATACTGTTTTTGTTAGTACAGTTAGTATATTTTACAATGACACACTGTCCTTTTCATATCTCATGAGCCACTCTTAAATTAAAAACGTTACTTTTTTTGGAAACATTTAAAAAATTAAATATAATAATTTCATATTTCCCTACAGGAGACAGTGTGCACTTGGGTCAAAAAATAAGTTTTCTAAGTTGATATTTATGTTTGGTAAATTCAAACATACATATACTCTCTATGAAACTAAAATCACCTTATTTTGGCTAGTCTTGACAAGCTAGAAATGCACCACCTACAATTTAATTGTAAATAGCAACACAGATCAACAAGACCAGTCCTATTCCTATGTTATGTTCTACTTGTAATATCATTATTTCCAACAGCACTTGAAGGCAGCGTCAGTGAGACTTTGGGATGAAACTCATAAACCTGGCATCTGGTGCATCCAAGGTCAGTGGAGCATGCATAGGATGCTCTCTCATTCACTCTTACTGCTGCACACCAAACCTCTCTCTCACACTCTCTCTCCCTCCCTTCCTCTGTCTCTCTAACCCACTCATTTGCATGTGTTTGAAAATCACCTGGCTCTGCAGGGCGGGGTAGGGGGAGTGCCCCTGATAACTTGGACTCAGAGGACTGTCCTCCTGCCGGGGTCCTGAACACAAGACAGAAGAAAAGAAACGTATAAACACACAGGCTACAGAGAAAATCCACACCTCATGACATCATGCAGCGTGACCTTCACTGGTGGTTTGGTTTTGACTACACTGAGGAGTCATTGACCTTTATTAATCACTGCAGAGAATTTCCAACTTTGTCTCAAAAAACACAACTTACAATAACTATGTTTACCACTTATTTACAAAAATGTTCACCCAGTTTGGTTAGCTCTTACACTTTTAATCTTTATGCCATGGCTAATAAATCAACATTTTAAAAGCTGTATTGTTAGATATGTGAGGTGTTGGAGGTGGGACTGACTTTTCTTGGCGCCCTCAGGGATGACCCGGTACACCTTGTAGGGGTCCGAGATGTCCAACTGGCTCCTGTCCACCTGCTCATCGAAGTCATTGCTCTTGTTCAGGGCGCAGCGGAGGCGAGTCTTCCAGGTGGGGGGGTCCAACTTATCGATCCCCTCCCGGAACTTTCCTTTGAACAGCGCCCAGGCCTGCACACAGGTAACCGGGACTACTTTTTAAAAAAAACTTTAAAAAGAGAAGCCTGATACTACAAACTTCACCGTGTTGTGTTTCAGAGCCCTCTCAAGAAGAACGTTTATTCAGCGCTAGTAATTAGTCGATGTTTTGAGTTCTCTTGAATTAATCGATTAATTTCAATATTTCAAATGTGACGAAGTTCGGGTTTTCCACAGTCTTATAAGTAATCGGGTTATCTTTTCAGTTGGAATAATTGTTCAGACAAAAACAACTATTTTAAATAAGTCATATGTCCCTGGGAACTTGTGTCGACTAATTCTGACTAGGCTCTCACCCCAATGCTTAAACTATTTTCAGACATTTAATAAAATACAAATAAATTAACAAAGTTATTGTCAGACTTTTAAATTAACCGTTGCAGAATTCGGGCTTTTGCATACCCAAAAACACAATTTGTATATGAAAAACTTGAAGACATCATAAGACATTAAAAAATAGAAAATGTTTACGATGTTGTTATTATTTTATAATGAATTGTAGGCAAGGGTTAGGGTTTGTGAAAATAACTATAACAAAAAATGTATCAAACGGACCATATATTATTTCTCGTAGTCCCCTTTTGTAGGACTTTAAAATCATATTTTGAGAACTTTTCATAATTTAAACGCCTATTTTCATACTTTTATTCTGAAAGCCATGTTCAATTCTTGCTGCATTTACAGCAGAGGATGCGGGTCTCTTACCTTGAAAAGCGCGGCATCCTCGTCGCGGTTGTAGTCCTGCTTCCCGGCGTGTTTCCAGGGGATCCTGAAGATGCTCTTCTCCTCGTTCTCCCACACCAGCCCCGGGTACTTCCCGCTGTCCACCTGCTCGATGAGCCACAGCCGCAGCTTCCCGTTCCCGCTGCTCACCGAGCCTACGTAATCCCCATCTCCGTTCATCTCTGTCCGAACACACGCAAGACCACTGTAAACTCCTGTAACTCAGTTCAACGTGCTGAAATGTGTAGTGAAACTAATGCAGAGGAGTCTATTCTATTAACTTGGTCTGATGGTGAGCTGCTGTTATCTGTGAAACTCAAAACCTGTCAAGTTTTTTCAAATCAATCAGTCTCAGAAAGCTCTCATCATTACGGAGGGCCCGCTTAAATCCTCCGCCTATAGCGCGTGTCGGGGGGCGGGGTCAGAGCCGGGATGCTGAGAGGACGCACCTGCTGTCCGCCCGCCTCTCTCTCTCTCTCTCTACTGCGAAGCTTATCTGCACACAGCGGCAGATCTCCAGTAACACACCGGGGGAAACCCTGCCGGCGTCAGTCACACAGAAGTGTCACACACCCGCACACACGGAAAATCGTGGCACGGAGACGAAAACAATTCTTTGAAACGATAAAGCTTTACGAAAAGTAGCTAGTGGTCCTGCTGCAAAAGTAAAAGGAAAGAAAAATTAGTTTGTTGCCACAGGAAGATGTTATAGAACCATTGAAATGATACCGCCTTAGGTTTATTATAAACTGTGTCGTTTAGTTAGAATGTACTATTATATAGAAACAATTACCCTAAAGTGAGCACAAAATCAAAACAGCCCATCAAGTTAGAGGTGTTGCCTACAATATAGGCTTTATAAGAACTTCATTAAAAATAGCAAATGTGTCTCTAACGCTTTCAATCACCGATTCTCAACCTATGTGACAGAGGAAGACTTTACTAAAACACATACCCAAGTCCTGGGTACTACAAAAATCAAAATGATCTCAACATTTTCAAAAATATGTTTTATCCTTATGCAGTATTGACTGCAGTGTTGTAGAAAAATATATATTATATACTATTTGATCATTATTACTAACACATTTACCAATAAGCAGAGGCAGAAGAAGTATGTAAGTAAAATGAGCAATAACCAAGTGTGAGAATACTCTCTTACAAGTAAAAGACCTGCATATAAAATTGTACTTAAGTACCAAATTTAAAAGTACTCATTGTGCAGAATGGGTCATTTAAGCACCATATATATTAAATTATTGTATTGTAATTATTTTTGTTCATAACTATAATGTTACACTTGGTAAAGGTGGGGTGTATTTTAATTACTTTAGTATACTGCTGGATTCATCTTTAATAATATATGAAAACATGATCGTGAATTTACATGTTGTGTTAATAACCTAAATCTGCAAAGAAGCTATAGTGACTAAATCTGTTAAATAAATGTATTAATTATAAAGTACAATATTTGCCTACAATTTATAGTGGAGTAAAAGCACATTAGCATAAGTCAATTATAAGTTACTCCACTTTTTACTTGAGTACATACTTAATAACATAACACCCCTGCCAATAAGAAAGATGTGTATAGTGCAACAGGTCAAGTAGGAATTATTTATAAATATTTATACTCTTTATTACATTTTAGATAAATTGTACTTTTTTCCTAACTTCATTTATTTAACAGCTCATCCTACTTAATAATATCCTCATAAAATGTAATGATGTTATATATAAAACTATATTAGTTGTACAATATTAACATTGATCAGTATGTCTAGTCATCCACTTTAAATTGAAGTAAGTAAAGTATCCAGAAAAGCCTTCTATCGCTGACCAGTTGAGACAAGTTCCAGCAAAGGCTCATGACTATTTGCTTTTTTTATATGCCTATAATGATCCACAAATTAAACATGTTAAAATGTTGTGGAGCAGTAATATGTTTGTTATGCCTTTCTGATCCTTTCCCGCAGCTTGCAAGATAGGAACCACTTCTCGAAATAGATAAAGAAATACACAGTACATAAAACAAAATGTAATGTTAATGATTTATTTCATAAAAAGTAAATTCACGGAAGCCAAAATGGTTGGGAATCATTCACAATCAAATGTTAGACATTACAATTAAAACCAGGCTCTTACTGTTAATCCTTCCTATAATGGCATAGGCTACCGTTTCAAGTACAAACAAAAATAAACATTGGTAAATAAAACTGCAATAAATACAGCTTCTGATACTGTTTGACTGGAAGACACAGTATTGTTCAGCTTTAACACGGTCTATACAGAACGCATAATACTTTTGTTCAAGTAGAGGGCACAGCATAACGTAACTAACAGGGGGAGAGATCGCTGTTAAACATGTTCACTCTGTGGACTGTATATGTACATATATTTCCTTGGTGTCATGCTTGGCTGCTCTTGCATGTTGTTTGACAGTTTGAGGCGAGGACACGACACGACAAGGGGGGGACTGAGATAATGGCCGGAAAAAAATCCCCCCCACTCACATGACTCCTTTGCGAACATGAGATATATACATAACGTGTCTGCTGTAGCTTCTCTCTGCAGGCCCTGTGATTGAGGCAAACAGCTGGTCTTAGTGGTTGTAATGGTCCGAGCACAGCGATGCTTGAGTTCAGGAAAGACTCATGTGCTACTCGTGCCCAGTGGAGAAATGCTGGTTGTAAAGGTGTCGTTGCTGCTGCCACCGTTTAATTTCCGGTTCAAAAGGTCTTCCACCTCCTCATCATCGTTGAAGGAGTTCTTCCCGTATCGGTCCTTCCACCAGGCTCGATACTAGGGGGAACGCAGAGAAGGGGAGTTTAGGAGTGAGTCAGATGAAGAACTGACAGCTGTGGCAGAATGAAAGAGTTGGAAAGTGTTTCACATTGAGGGAAGATTCAGACAGAGGAGTCTCTAAAGGAGGATTGCAGTCCTAGTGGTTTAGGCAATTTAACTTAATGGGGTAGCATGGTTCAATTGGCATCCTTATCAGATTGTTTGACCGTTTCCAAAACGGTCAAACAGATTGGATCAGATTTCCAAAATAGGGAGCCTGCATCGGCCAATTTGTGTAACTTTATGAATATAAGATAAGCATACCAATAACACTTGCTCTTTGTATAGAGGACAACACCATCGATGGCTTTGAAGTGTGTTTCATTATTTCATTTCTTACTGTCGGATATTCTGTCCCTCGTTTGATTGTGCCTGTTCAGAGCAGTGCTAACGTTTGTTTCATGCCTGGCTGGTTTCATATGTGGCAATTTTATTTTCAAATGTCATTTGTGTTGTCTGCTATAGAGCAACAACCCCGGAAAGTAGTTTTGTGAGACCTCACCTAGCTCCAGTGAGGTAAAAGTGTGCTGAAGCGTGTGTGGCATCACTGAGGGGTGGGGTTAGAGGTGCTTCAGCACTCACTGCTGACCACAGCCAACGGGGTGTGATCAGAAGTGTGTGGTGTTGCAACTGTCAGAAGTGACACCGGGGACTGTAACAGGGGGCCTCAGACAAATGTCACCCCCTGTCTCTTCCTATTACCTCTGTTTGCTTCATCAATGCCAAACACAAGTGGAATAGTCTTGGAACTTTCAACCAGAGAGGGCAATCAAACAATGTTCAGCAAGGTGTTAACGGAGTACTGTTTAGGATTTATACGGATCTATTGGCAAACATGGATTATACTATTCATGATTACGTTTTTGTTACTTTGTTAGACTAAGAACCATTGTGTTGTTGTAACCTTAGAAGGAGCCCTTCCTATCTACATAGGGAGCAGGTCATTCATACAGAGCCTGCCATGTTGCATCTCCAAGTTCAATTAACCAGAACGGACAAACCAACCACTAACTGAAATGGGTGGGGTACTGTTAACCCCTTATGCATGGGTACACTATATAATCACACCTAGTAATGGCAGACTCCGCCACAATCTAAACTAATACGTATACAGAGAGGTAAACAAAAGAACAAGCATCTTTGGGATTTGATAGTATGAAATGTTGATTATTATAACACTAGCGAGGTGTCACTCACTTCTGTCAGTTCTGTATTTTCGAACTCCTCCAGCTGACGGAGGAAGCCCAGGTTTGGCCCCGCACACGGCCGAGCCGTTCTCACCGCCGCCAGAGACTCCACCCAGCCGCGGCCCGTCCCCGTCATGATGTAGGCCACCACCAGGGTCACACTGCGGGACACCCCCGCCACACTGAGGGCACACAGGTCTCACAGGTCTCATTCACTTTACAGAGTAGTGAAACCCCTTTCCTTTAATGCTGTGGTGTAATGTTGGACATTTGATGAAAACAATTTCCTTTTTTTTTGGTACATTTTAAATGAAAATGTGTTTAATAAAAAAAAAGTTTCCACTTGAGGCCAATACTACTCATTTTAAACAAAGAGCAATTTAAGCTGAATATCTGTGCTTCTTCCTTCCAACATCCTCATAAACAACACCAGTTTTAAGGTTATGCATACTAAAACATAAAGAAAGATTATAGTTCATAGTATTTGTACTCACCAGTGGACAAGGCAGCCCTCTCCTTTCAGTCGGGACTCGTGGATAAACATGATGCTGTCTCTGAAGTGCTGAACCCTAGTAGGATAAAACACTTAAACAGTCAATCTTAGATCTTTACTAATTATTTAATCTATGTATTAAATTCCAATTGATAATTCAACCTAATTAAGTAGTGATAATCTTTTCTACAGTTTTTATTCCATCAAATGTTGTCTACTGCACCTGCTCACCAAGTATAAGACATTATACACTCTGTATACATTTGAGATACATTCAGTAATAGGACTGTATGTGTGCTACTTAATATCCTGAATAAGATACCTAAATATAAAATAATTTCATTCATAAAACATAAAACCAGACATCACAAAGAGAATTGACCAAACTCTTGTAGGACTTGTATTTTCTTATTACACAAACCATCATACAGATATATCAGATCCTAAATGGAATTACTTTCGAACACAGTGAACCTAACATATAAAATGTGTATATAAATATATATATATCATGTAAGTACTCACAGGTTCTGCAGCCTACTGTCAGCAGCAGATATACACAGGTATGTCATCTCCTAAAGGGCAAAGGGGGAGGAGTTTAGACTTAAAAAACATAAAACTGTGTATTTTTTAAATAAACATTTTTGATTTAATAAATGAAGATTTCACATTGAATTCTATACGTCATCTATTTGAACTCGGGGGTCTTAGACACTTCCTGTTTTTCAATGTATGGGACGGCCCCTGAAACGTTGCGCCTCTGACCCTGCTGGCTTGGTAGGTCACAACTTAATGATATGCATTTGTGTTTGTGTAATGTGTGTGTTTTTGTACGTGCACCTGGCAGCTGATGGTACATGCAGTGGACAGAAACTACCTTGTCCGGTTATGACTGAACCGCTGCAAAAACCCCTGAGTCCTCGGGGACACATCGAGCTCTGGAAGTGCTCCAGACAGGTTAGCTCGCACACACACCAACCAGACAAAGTACTCGCACAAACACATAAACACAAACATATACACACACACACTTACTAACAGACGTACATATTGACCCAGCATGTAACTCTTACATTAGTTTAATTGTGAGGTTATGTAAAACAAATGCTGAGAAGTATCTTTGCACCATCGCTCTTAAAACTCATCAAGACCATGACTCAGTGTTTTTAAAATCACCAAATTGCAAATTCTACTTTCCTCTCGCAGGAATTATCACCGTTTCTTCCAAGAAATCAATCTGTCAGCAGTTTGACTGTTAGGTATGCAAATGCACATCCCATCTGGCCATTTGGGCTAAACTGGTAAAAACAGACCTGAGTCATCATTATGCCACAAAGCTAAAAATAGCTTTTGAATGTGAGACCAATCTAACGATCATGATCAAAGATTTGTGAAGAGCTGCTGAATCAAGAGTAGCACAGTTCAGCGACTCAGGCTTCATTTCAATCTTAAATCCTTTTAAAAAGTGTTGGTGGTTGACCAGTTTGTGTAGTGATACTGTAATACAAGTTGCTGTTTCTCTTCAGAGTTCAATGATACTAGCATGGATGGGGAAAGTGTACAGAAATCTCTGAGAACTTCTCATGCTCGCTTTCAACAAGAAAAGATGAAAGTTGTGAAAGCAAACACTGGAAATCAGGATTTTCAGAAACAAGTCAAACGGAGAGAGATGGACATTTCATTCAATTTGAAAGGATGATTAAATTAAACTTAAATGCATCGTTAAATAATAAAATCTCTGAATAAAACTGTATAACTCTAAGAACAGATTTTGCAAATGTTATATTCTTATTTCTGCAGCCAAAGGTTCTCACAGTAGAATCGCCTCTTTTTCGACACTCACTTGCTCCTGACACACAAGAAGAAACACCTTTCTCTCCCCCTTCATACACGAATCGCCACGTATAGATGCAGCTGTGAAAAGTCAGCAGCCTTTTTTTTTTTTTTTTTTTAAAAACAGTTGCACTTTCAAGACTTTATGGACGACAAGATACTGAGTTAAAAGCATCTTGTGTGAAAAAAAAAGGTTGCATCTGCATCACAGCTGCACTAAAGACTGAAATTGGCAAGCAAATTTTCAAATATTCATGGATCCTATACAATATTGAAGTGAACCAGAAAACTGCTTATTTAGAGACACCTGGTGAATTCCAGGTCTTCTGACTGATACAAGATAAAAGGACTTTCTGTGCAGAATTGAAAAGACCATCTGACTTTCACATTAATTGAAGTGGTCTATCTCAACTGAAAATCTGACTTTTGAGTAGAGCTTATTACACCACCCTTTGTCTCATATTTATCCTTTCTAAATGCAACTAAATCTGTGGTTAAAGGTGATAGATATGAGGATAACAATTCTATAATGCATATTAGAGCTGAAACAAAAGATGGTTCAAGTTACTGAAGCAAGGGAAGTCACCTCAGAATTTGTAAAATTGTGATGGATATTTTTCACTTTTTTAACAATTTTTCAGACTAAGCCATTGGAGAATGTATTGAAAGATGAATAGATAATGATTTTTTTTTGTAGGCTAAAGCCCTGATGAAGATATTAATTTTTTTTAAATAATCTCATGTATGCTGCAAACATTTCATAATTTCAGACCAAGCATATGGGCTCTTAGGAGGAAATAAAGCCACAGAGAATTCAGGGGAGGTTGTACACGTAATAGCTGTATCAATGTTGGGGTCAGAGGGTCCCACAGGCCGAAGTAAGACACAGAGAAGACAGCTCACCTCGAGGATGGGTGCTGCAGTGTCGTGGATGGACAGGATGTGGGTAATGTTGTGCCGCGCCAACAGTTCCCGGTCTTGTGCATCTGCAGAGCACAAAGACATCTGACATCTAAAATATTCCAATCACAAATCACCCTATGTCAGATCCAATCTAAATAAAGCAGTTTCTACCCTACAACAACCCCCCTCCCCTGATCTCTCCCAAGCAAATAGGGCCTTAAAATTGCCCTTTTTTTTCAACTGAAAGAAAAACCGGAAAACCAATGTTTCTAAAACCGTACAACAGCTTGGCCCAGAAGCAAGAAACAGTAATTCTTCTAATCAAATTTTGTTCTTTAAAAGGAAGCCAAATGTTTTCTACCTTGGACAGATGTGTCTTGAGCAACTTTTTCTCATGCTTTGCACGTTTGCAGGATGCTAATGCAACCCTTACAAAATAATTGAATGTGAACTTTCCTGTCTATATTATATACATATATTAATTACACGTACCCCAATTCAACACATATATGAGTTTGTACAAATTGCAAAACCAAAACAAACCCTGATACAATATGAATTGATTGAATCAATAGATGAATAAACGAGTAGGCTACAATATAAGTATTTATGCTAGCTGCAAAGTAAATACAATCTGATTGTTTAACTGTAAGCGAGTGATATGAAGGTCATAAAGAGACAAGACCACAAGTGTGTTGGTCATGAGATAAATATTTTCACGGGCTACACAATGCCAACAACTGTCTCTGCTGAGCACATGCCAGTGAAGCTGCCCAATGAAGCCAGAAACACAGTCACTAAATGCTCAAGATTTAAAGATGTTTCACCTTATACAATAATTGTAATAGAAATGTTGGATTTCTGTGAAAACACCATGTCAAATTAGCAGTAACTGGAAAAAGAAGGCAAAATAGACGCAAGAGAGCTAATAAGCTAATGTTAGCTGGTGAGATATCCTCAGCTAATGTTAAAACTAAAGTTACTTTTTGATATTTTACATATTTATATTTATTTTGATTTATGAAATCTTGCCAATTTAACTACAATACACACAATAGGCAGTATCTTAATCCAACAATTAGGTCTATGCAGAATAAGAAACCTTGCTAACGGAAATTGCTGCGCAAGCTAAAGTAACTACCTTAGCAACTTCACTGTTTCTGTAGTTACTTTGTTGTCATTTTATAACAGACCAGGGAACTTCTTACACTATAAGAGACTGGGACAATTGAAGTCTCCTCATACTTTCTCACACTTGCTCACACAGACAAGGTTTCATATGATGTAAAACATGCCGAGCAAGTGTGTCATCTTTTCTATTTAGCAGAGGTTTCCTGAAATTGTCCTGTTTACTTTAAATTGTACATATTTGAAAGATATTTCATTTTAGCAGTCACCATTACAAGCGTGCACATATGAAAAAACAAACAAATGGAAAGATGTGGATACAGTTTGCAGTAGGGACACCCCCACGCTGCGGGGCATCCCCTCCCACACCAACCCTCACGTACTCAGCAGCCCTAAATATCTTTCCTCCGGCTTCTGACAAAAAACTGTTTTGTTCATCAAAAAATACGACTTCAATCATTCTGCCCTGTGACCTCTCCACTCTATAGAAACTGAGCTCAGTGTAGCATCTCACCACATGCCCCATGTATGAGGAACTGAAACACACTTTACTACATTATCCTGACAATAAATTAATTCTAGACTCAAATGACAGGAGGTAGGACATCTTACCTTTGATATTTCCGAGATACAGATGAGGCAGAACCTAAAGACAGTTAGAAATTGAGTCAAATAAGTAAGACGAGGCTGTGAACGTACAACAAGGTCATTAAGGTGAATCATTTTTTGTAGAGATTTGAAACTGTACCTTATTAATTCCGTTACCCATGTCAGCAAAAAGTCTCGAGGATTTAGCACATCAATATTAGAGCACAGTTTAGATTTTTTAAATGTAATCTTTAGCTCCGGTCAAGCCCTCCCCCCAGAAGTTCACTGTTAATGTGTCCCATCGTTATCAAGCCACCCCTGATGACTTTGTTCTTTACCCAGGATATCATAAAGGGTTTGTTGCGTCCACAGCTCGAGCAACGACTGCTGCTTGATTGAGAATGTGTCGCTTGGGATGACGTAATGTGACCTTAGGAGTGCTACTCTGGTATTTATATTTAGACCAGGAGTTGGGTCATGGGACTGTGGATGGGCACATACCATACAGACAAAGATGGTTGAGGGCCAGAGGATAACAGATCCAACAGTGGCTTAGGCATGGCTATCACTATCTGCTGAGGTGCTTTACCGTACAAGGAGCCCTTCTGGAAGAAGCTCAAATTACCGCACTCACAATAAATCTCCACATAATATTCCTCAGGTATATATGAAGTGACTCATTGCTTCGAATTCCTTAGCAAGGCCCTGGAAAATCTCACGATCTAACAATGATTTATAGAAAATATTGACGTTGTACATTAAATGATGAACATTTGAGACCATGTTTAGGGGCTTTAGCTAATGTGTCTTTTCTCAGTTGAAATTCTCTTACTATATTTCCAGTTTAAGTTAAGTTTCTTGACACAAAGGTATTTTTATATTCCTGCATTTTCATGCAAACCTATATTGAAGATACATTAAAGTCAGTGAAAGTGAAAACGTTGACCAGCTGGTGGCTCTAGAGGTAAGGGTAAAGGAATGGACCACATGCCGTGGCATTCAACACCAAAGTCAACGGGTTCATCATCTTGGGATCATAAATATCTGTTCCAAACAACATGGAAATCCATCCAAAAGTTGCTGATTTATTTCAGTCTTGTGCGGTTGGACTAAACAGTTGACACACTGCCATCTCTAAAACCTCAAAGATATTTAGTAGATATTAAGTTTACTATTAAATAAAACTTGGAAAATTCTTACATTATCATTGTTTTATCAGCTAGATAATTCATTATCTTTATTTAATGTCATGAGAATTGCTAATAAACTTAGTAAGTTATCTTGTAACTGAGAATTCCCAATTTATTTGAAATTCTCAGTGGACTTTCACTTCAAATGACTTGCCACTACATTTCCAGTAAATTATCTTCAACAAATCCTTCCGCGTTCATCAAGATATTTTTAGCCCGGCTTTATCACCTTTTGTTGTGTTATGTGTGTGGTTCAGTGTGTGGCACATATGTCAGACTCACTGACAGGCAAAAGAGAGTGGAGGCGTTTACAAAAATCTGTCTTCCTGTCTGTCTCAGAGAATTAGGTCTGAACAGCTCAATAGCAGTGGGGTCAAACGTATTCATAAACAGACATTGGAAATGTATAAAAGCACCTCCGTCAGAGAATCACTGTATGTGTACTTGTGTATGTGGGAGGAGAGGATGGGAACTGTGTTGAATAGACACTAAAGTTGATATGATGAAGATTAAATCATATTTTTTTAAAACAATTATAAGAATGACCTCAGACAAAAACAATTTGTCAATTTGTTTGTTACACCAAGCAAATTATCAATGCAAGTGCTATCAAATCTCAGTGTCTTTTTTTAAGTTCATTATAGTTTGTTTATCAAAGGTCTAAAGAAGGCTTTGTATTTTTCGGGACGATTTGGCCTGAACGTCACTTAGTGGGAACGTGTTTATGGTGGAATCTAAATTATTCAAAAAGAAAAACTTTAAATAAATGAATTTGTATTCTGGCATAGCCCATAGAAAGGTATACTTAATTTTACAAGCAAACAGATTACTCAAAAAATGTGAGAGTTAGTAGCCTATGTTAAGGTTGTCCAATGTTAAATAATGTATTAATTAATAAATGGGGCTTTCTATGGAGCTTTACGTGGAAATTATTGTCTGAAAATAACAACTGCCTTTTGTCTCTTGCTAACAAAATGTCAACGATCTGTCAACTACTGTTTTAATTAATTATTCTAGCACTGTATAGGCCTACAGTGCTAGAATAATTCATTACAACACTATACACCTTCCCGTTGTATTGCCTTTCGTTTCGTTTTCGTACTTTCGCTCTTTTTTAAAACGTCAAAAGACTACGTGGAAAGTGCCAAACTGACTGCAATTTCCTATTTACCCACAACAAATGTGCAGTGCAGGAATGCATGACTGCAGTCAGAAAGAGACTTTGTTTAATCTTTAACCATCTTTTGTAGACCTGCAGCGGAGACCTGCTCAGTCTGGAGTCGTGAGGAATGGCGTTGTTTTTACTGAGAGGACGTTTCTTCAAACCCAGAACTGACACAAAGAGAGCCATGACAGCTGTCCAGTCGTACTGGTAAGGGAATTATGTTAGATGTTTGCATGTTAATATCCACATCTAAATCTGGACTTTAACCACGGAGCGTTGCAGTGTGAAACAGGAAATGTCTGCCCTGCTGTTTGCAACCTAGGTTTGCAATTGCAACTCAACATGTTCCTCGTCTTTTCAGCAGAATCTCTCTCGTGGTTTGTTTGATTTAAAGCCACTAGATGGCGCATTATGTCCACTGTTAAAGGTCCCATGTCTTGGCCATTTCTACTGACCATAATTCCATTGTTGAGGTCTACTAGAATAGATTTGTATTGTGAAATGTTCCAAACTCACATTGGTTTCTCATACAGCATCTCTGTATAGTACAGTGGTTCTCAAACGTTTTCTGTCATTCCCCACTTTGAACAGGTGGGCCTTTTCAAGCCCCACCTGTTCCTCATCGCTCCAATAAAATGGTAGGCCAAGCTTAAAATGGTCAAATGTATCGTTCTATAACAATATAACAATATATCTACAACAAATAACATCAGTTCAAAAACAGAGACAATCAATAACAAATAACAGTTCAGAAATAGAGAAAGTAAAAGTGCAATGGTGTCAATTCTTGCTTCAAATGGGCTGAGTTCCAACAATATAGAAAAAGGGCCTACTATGCAATTGTGTTATCAATGGTAGGCCATGCTTAAAATTGTCACATTTATTTAAATAACGTCAAGTTCTACATCATAAAACAAATAACATCAGTCAATAATAACAAATAAAATCAATAACAAATAATATCTCAGGGGAAGTTCTGCCAAATGCCTACAGAATATTCTCTATCAGGACATGTGGACACAGTACCTGCACTAATCATCAAGACTTCGTCTGAACTGAAGCATTTTCCTCTGTGACTTTTTGCTTTGTTTAAATGTTGTACTCGGTCCCTTTATCTGTGCAGCATGTATTTATTACATCCCCCTTCCTGACATGTGGCCACAGGCCCTCCTCACAGCAAGACTCCTGTTTAACAGCAGATCAGAATGATGTGTAGTGTCGCAAGCTGAGAAACAGGACAGATAATCATCACATTCACATTAGAGTCAACCTAGCTGTAATAATGCCCTAACTACAGACTGAGAACAATAACACAACAATGTCGTACAGCAATTAGCTGTCAAAATCAGTCTACCTGTGTGTTTCCCTGCAGCTCGTCGATGGCCTTGGGCAGGCAGCGTGTTAATGGAGTGGATCTGTTCTACGAGCAGACGGGCAGCGGGAAACACCCTGTGCTGTTGCTTCCTGGCGCTCTGGGTAAATACAACAACATTCCTCTTTTTCTCTCTGCCTTATATCGTTTACAGAACTTTGTTATTTTATGTTCCTCCAGGGTGCACTCGGACTGATTTTGGACCCCAACTGAAGTCTCTGAATAAAGAGCGCTTCACTGTGGTGGGATGGGATCCCCGTGGTTACGGAAAGTCACGCCCCCCAGACAGAGACTTCCCACCTGACTTCTTTGAGAGGGATGCACAGGACGCAGTGGATCTGATGAAGGTCTGTTGATCAGCCTGTTGATAATTATTACCACCTGAATTGCAAAGTTTGCAGAGAAGCCTGTAGCATCATATGCTTGGAAGACAGATGGTGTGTACATCTCAGAGCATACATTTGAGTTCAATGCCATTTTAAAAAAAAAAAGGAAAACTTAAAGCAAGATTAAAAAATATAATAATAATTAAAAGACAAAGGGGATATCAAATAAAAAGAATGCAGTATTAAATAGTCCCAGCAGCTAAAAAACCCACAGGATTGTGGAGTGAAATCCATGTGGCATCAGAATAATAATTAACATACCATAATATATTTTCTATAACACTTAATAGACTTAAAATAAGCAAAACTCTTCCTCAAATGTTAAAGAATGAGGTTATATCAAAAAAATACCTCCTCTAATAAATCCTCAAAAGAAGAAACCTAAAATTGTATTTTATTATGAAAACATATATTAAGAAAACAGTATTATTATGTTAAATACTTATTAAGTGTCCTACCCCTTTTTCATATTATATAACTAAAAACTAAGCATTAATGCTCAGATCTAATGCATTCTGCGAGTTTCTCTGACACAGAGGATAATATTGAAATCAAACACACAGTTTGTTAATTAACACTTGGTTTAGCAACCAATGCACACAAATGTTCACACAAGTATGTCCTTGTTTTACCTATTGCATTCCACTGTCATTTCTGCGTTTGTTGCATATCAAACGTAAAAAAAAAGTAGGGACTTTGTTAGGAATGTTTAGTAATTTTCATTTAATTGTCAGGCACTGGGCTTTGACAAGTTCTCTCTCCTGGGGTGGAGTGACGGAGGAATCACCGCCATGATGGCCGCAGCTAAGAACCCCGACCTGATCAGCAGGATGGTTGTATGGGGATCCAACGCCTTTGTTTCCCAGCAGGACCTGGAGCTCTACGAGGGTACACGCTCTCTACCTCTCATTGTCTTTAACTGCCAATGTAGTCCCATACTGTGTGAACTGTGTATACTGTGTATCCTCATGTGTGGATGGGTGTCTGTTGGAAACACGCAGCGGTCCGTGACGTCTCCAGGTGGAGTGCGAGGATGAGGCAGCCCATGGAGGAGGTGTACGGAGTAGAAGTCTTCGCGAAAACCTGGAAGGCCTGGGTGGATGGGATCGCACAGTATGCAAAAAGACCCGAAGGTACTGAAACCATGATGATGCAGATTCAGAACATAAGTAAACGGAAAACCATGCAGGAAAAATAAATTTAGCATCAAGATCTCCGCTACTATTTTGCACAAGGAAAACATGGAGAACACATTGAAGATGCTTCCTTATTTCGTTTTGTTGTAATGAAAGCAGAGTCAAGATTGTAACTTTACTGTCCTCTTGTCAGGGAGTATCTGCATGGAACTTCTGCCCCTGATCAGCTGCCCCACCCTCATCATTCATGGAGAGAAAGACCCCATGGTGCCCAACTTCCACCCACAATACCTTCTCAAACACATCAAGGGATCACAGTGAGATGCTACACACATATACATTTAAAAACAGCAATAATACTAAAACCTCAAATGAGGAAATATAACATGTGATTCTTTTTGTGTGTCCTTCATCTAGATTACACCTGATGCCAGAGGGTAAACACAATCTCCACCTGAGGTACGCTGATGAATTCAACAAGCTGGTGGAAAACTTTATGGAAGACTGATCCATTAGTTAACACTGTGAAATAACCACTGACCGTTTTGTCGAGAAAAAACAGAGTTGCGTATATATCATTGCATATATTTAAATTAAAATATTGATTTTGTTACTGATTATTTAATTTATACTTGGTTTTCATGAGGCATTAATTGTAAAAATGTTTCATATTTAATGTAAAATGTCTGTAATTACATTTTTTGTGAATCAAGTAGGAGTTATTTCCCGCATTGGGTAATCGGTAAACAAAAAGTGTATTTTTTGCTAATGTGAAGCTATGTCATTTAGAAAAAGAAGGCTATAACATTAGCTGCTAGCTTTTGCCTTTACAAAGATGTTGTCAAAATAAAGTAAAATATCTGCAGCTACATTCTTTTGGAAATCAAACACTAATGCAAAGCTAAATTATACAACCGTATTAATAACTTAAACATTGCAAAACTACAGTTAGGATTTTTTAAATTAAGCTTTGGGGTTCATTTTGTCCTTACAAAGTAATGTATAATAAACTAAAGAAAAGGCGATAACATTAACTTGTAATTTAAATTATTTTACAATGATTATTTAGCATCAATAAAGCACATTTATTCATTTACTTTACAACTCACAAAAGTTAACCCTCACATTCATACTATGAAAATACAAAACAAATCTACAAATAAATCAGTATTTAAAGTAGTTAAAATTAGCCTGACATCGTGTTGTTTGCCATCTGCAAAGGGATGAACACATTAATGCATCAATAATTATAATCCACTAAAATTACTTTTAAAATAATGTTGTATATTTCAAAGTATATTTTACAATTTTTGGATTGAAATGCATTGCTTGTATTTGTTACGGATTATCTTTAATCTTAAATACTCTCTTCACCACTGACTGTTTGATGGTCACGATCGGTTGTGCTGGTGCTGCACGTGAGAGCATTGACGATCGATTACTTTGGACTGTCGTTTTTCTCTCATCCGGAAGTAGCTGTTTCTGTTTGCAGCTAGCACGAGTTTAAATGTTTGCTAGTCAATGTTAGATAGACTTAAACCAAAAAGATGAGTGAGACACAAAACGGAGAAGTGTTTGAGGCCATTACAGTGCATAATTTTTCGGAGAAAATTTTGGAGCAGTCCATACACTTTCACGTGATGAAGCTGAGCGGCGGGTTCTTCCTGTGGGTCGGTTCGAGTCCGGTTCTGTCCAACCTGGCGGTCTCCATGAGCAGCAAATATGTAAGTAGACAATGTAATTAACAGAGATGCAATGTAACTAAGTACATTTACTCAAGTACTGTACTTCAGTACACACTCCCGCCACTATACTTGAGTTTACGTTATACTAATATAATACTACGCTAAAAATCTCAGGGAAATGTTGTGTTTTACTTCACTTATTTTTACAAATGTATATGTTATATGTATATTATGTATCTAATACTTATTGTTTTATTAAAAGGAATATTCTTTAAAAAAAATGCATTCATCTACTTTCTACACCGTATTGTTATCCTTTTATTTTGGTGTGTGTGTGTGTGTGTGTGGGGGGGGGGGGGGGGTACATTTCATTGTAAATATACGGACTGATTTATTTAAGCATTAAAAACGTTAGATTTGTATATGATTGTTCCATCAGTGTTAATACATCTGCTGCCTAAAATGGAGGCTGTGGCTCAGTGATTAGTGTGATGGACTTCGAATCAGGGGATAGCAAGTTCGAGTCCTATTGCAGTCAGCATGTCGTTGTGTCTCTGGGCAAGACACTTCACCCCAAATTGCTTCTGTGAGGATTGTCCACAGTACTGAATGTTTGTAAGTCGCTTTGGATAAAAACGACTAACAAATGACATGTAATGTAAAGTACAGTTCTGACTATAACACTACAAACACAAAGCTGACACATTTAGGAACACCAGCTGACGAACAGATAATAAGAAAGTCTAGCACTATTTTTTTATGTCGGATATCTAATTATTTTGTCTTGCCTAGAAAATAACTGCTGTTCTACTCATTGCTTTTTGTCTGCAGGATTCGATGCCTTTATCGACATTAGTCATGGGCGACCCATCTAACACTGCTGCAAATTCCTTAGCGCAGAGATTAGGTAATTATGTTTTACTTTTCTACGAATGTATTGTCTTTTTTTTGCTGTCAATGGAGAAAGTTATAATAACTTATTAAACACTAACGCTATTTTCAGATGTGGTTATATTCATTTATATTTTGAATGTTTTATCCCATATATTTGAAACTGCTTGTAATTCATTTTAGTGTTAACAGTTCTCCAAATCTTGCAGTTGTGTTAATACAGTTTCATGTGTGAGTTGATTTAAAAAGTGTCTGCTATGCAGTGGTGGAAGAAGTACTTATATATTTAGTACAAGTAGAAATAGCACTGTCAACGAATATTCAATTAAAAGTAAGAGTCCTACATTCTGAATGCTGCTTGAACAAGCCTACAGTATTACCTCAAGTATCAAAATTATTTTACAGAAAGTATTTTTCCCTTTATTTTATTATAGAATAGTGTAACATTATTTGTTAGTTGTACTTAAGTACAGCACTTGGGTAAATGTATTATGTAACCACAAAACGATACACGAGTTTGACAAAAATAAAAGTGATAATGATATTCACTATGCTTGGCTCCAGATGTGAGTTTCAAGTCTTAACGGGTCAATCTCCACACCAACCAGAATCAAATAAAAAACCAGTGGCTTCTTGGAATGTGTGGGGGAAACACACGGAAGTCCTTTGGCACGCTTTTGTAAATGTTTGGCTAAAACATGCAAAACACTGATGGGGTCCGCAGTGTGAGAAAAAGTTTTTAGAGAGTACTTGTCCGAATACATTTTTCACTTGTCCAGAATGGACAAAAATTGGGGCCACTGGAATCTTTTTCTTCGCCATCGTATTTTACATTTTCCCACGGTTTTAGGACACCGCTAACGTAAGTGAGCGGTGAGCTTTTACTGCATCACACATAGGGTTGGGTATCGTTTGGATTTGAACGATTCCGGTTATTTTCGGTTCTCGATTCCGGTTCTTTGAGAGGGTAAAAATAAGTCCCATGACAAACTGGGAAAAAATATATTTATGAAAACATTAAGTCAAATCTGTATTCCTATTTACAAATCACTTCATACTGTTGAATTTCTTACGGTTATTGAATACAATTATATAAAAATGATCTCTGCATTGTTTAGTTGGTTCCAAGTGGTGCAGTTTGAGAATGTACAATTGGCCCAGTCTCCTCTGATGTTACACTGCAACCTGCCTGTGAGACAGAGTCCAACCACACATGTCCAACACATAGGACATAACCTAATAATAATAATAATACATTAGATGTATAGCCTATAGGCCTAGCGCTTTTCTACAACTCAAAGACGCTTGCACGCTTACACATGTCCTGCAATACACATGCTGCAGCTGCTCACTGTTTGTAAAAGTAAATAAATAGTATTTTCATTTCAATAATGTACTTTCTATACCCTGCTTCATAAATAATACTAACATCCCTGTGCTCCTCCGAGTCTGGGGGTCCGGGGATGTGAGGACAGCGCGAGGACACAGACAGGGAGGCTGCGTCACTTCATAAAGGAAATGGCGGTCAATATTAACAACACAGGAGCTAAAACGCTTAATAACCTTCATTACGTGTTAGAGAAAGAACATAAGAAAGTTTGACAAAGATGAGGCTGTTAAACGGGCAGCGGATGCGCTGTGTGTGTGTATAGAGAGAGAGAGAGAGAGAGAGAAGGACGCTGAGCTGCACAGCGATCAGCTGATACGGAGCATAGAGAGAGAGCTGCAGTCCGCGGGGCTCGGCCTCGCCTCCTGTCCTCACAACTCTTATTAATCCCGGGACCGGACAATTGTTATTTGTTCCTACTCGGAACCGGATTTTGCTTCCCAACCCGGCCACTGTGCTACACTTCCCGCCCCGTTCCGCCCCCGTCTAACTGTACAGAAATCGGCGAGATACATTTACTTATGAATCTACAAGCAGAACCGAAACTAACACTTCTAAACGAACAATGGCGGACACGGACAATTTGCGAAGGAGTTCTGCCTTTTGTAAACTGAATTTATCAATCATTTGTCAATAAATCGGGGCGAAACACGTCACTTGTCCGCCGGACAAGTCAATTGAAAGATCTACTTGTCCGATATTGTAAATAACACGTCCCGGACGGTGGGACGTGTACTTTTTCGCACACTGGACCCGGTCCATCATAAGATCTTGTCAGCTAATCGATACGTTTCTTCATTCGTCAGATGTGTGAAACTGAGGTTCTCTATGTAGCATCATGCTGAAGTACCATGTTTTTTTTTACCACAAATGTGCACATTAATTTCTTGGAAAGAAGTCATTCAGCAAGACTCCAAAAGTCATCTATCAGCTGCCCTTCTGCATAGTATAGCAAACCATTTAGTGTGTTAGCTAAACTGAATTGAAATGATTGTCTGTTTTTGTCTGTTTTGCAGCAAAGAAAACGAAGAAGCAAGTGTACGTGAGTTACAGTCTTCCGATGACGGACAACAACTTCAGTCTTTTGGTGGAGAAGAGGATCAAAAAGGAGCTGGAGCTTCTTCCTGAGCACTTCTGAACTGTTGGACATTGTTTTGAGTAGAACTGAGGACATGTAGGAAGGAGGGCAACATGAAACAGCAGGTGCTCCTCTTTCTTTTTCTTCTTCTTCTAGTTCTTCTTTGGACTTACATCAAACTCCAACACAATAACCACAGATGATCACATCAAGTGTTCTTTTATTGACATAATAAATTAAGTGGTTTATTATCAAAACATGTAGGCCTATGGCTTTTTGTACAAATGCATCATATTAAAAAAAATAACACTTAGAAAACGACATTAGTAGTTGAGTTTTTTTTTTTCTGCGAGTGTTTAACTGTCGAAAACATACAATCTAGCAAACCATACAGGGTGTTCAAAATACGTACTGAGCACTAAATGTGATTAAAAAAGATTCACGTATATTTGGATGACAGAAATGGTGTATCTATTCAATGTGCTTATATCCTATAAAAGTCGATGGTCCACACATTATGAATGAATGGTACATGTTAGGGCTGAACGATATATCGTGTCATGGCGATAACCGCGATATGCGATATTCAGATCGCAGGGATGTGCGATTTTATTAATATCTTTTTTTCATTTTTTATTTTTAGGACGTACGATATTAAGTAGGTAAATTAACTCAAACACGTCATGTTACAATTATTTTGCTGCTGGCTACAAAAGGAAAACTTGCGTGGCTCTCATGTCAGGGGTACTTGAGTGAGTGACATGCAGGCTCTGCATGCACAGCAAACCACCAATCACAATCATTCTTGATCAGATCACAGCAGGCCCCGCCCCGCTAGTTTGCACACCATCAAAACACCGGTAGCAAATGAGCGAGGCACAGGAGGGCAATACCGGCGAGAATGAAGATTTACTTCCAAAAAGAAAAGCAACATCTGCCATCTGGAACTATTTTGGATACAAAAAGGTTCTTCTCTTCTTCATTCACAGATTGACCCTCTTATTTGAGGGTAAGCAACATGCATTATCATGACATGTTAGATCATGACTTAAGGTATGATGAGTCAACCAGTTAAGATCCAGACGTCCGTGACTAAAATCCTTCATCCGGTTAAATATAGTATAGTAAATATATATCGCAGGGGGGGGGGGAATATCGCAATGTCAGTTTTTTTCAATATCGTGCAGCCCTAGTACATGTATACATACCTTACATTTTAATGCAGGCTTAAGAGATACTTACGTAATAAAGTGTATAAATGTACACTAATAACAACTAGGCCAGGACTGTGCAGAACACACTGCTCTAATCTAATCTTCACAAACGTTTACTTCAAAAAACTGTAAAACATTGTGCTTTCTGGCTAGAGTAACACATCCTGGGAGCAGGAGTACAACATTACCACGGTACAGAGAACAAGGAGTGAGTTGGAGTGGAAATATATTTGCTAGTTAAGGAGGTATTTCAAGCAACAAAATTGCCCTTGGCAGCATGACAAAAATAAATACTGGTTTTCTTGAAATACATTCTCCGTTTAGTTAAAAACAACAGAGCCATCATAAAGCCATTCAAATGCTGAAATGCGTCATAAGACATGTGCACACTTATGTCCGTTCAACTCTCAGATTTGTTCAGCAGTCGCTACACTTACATTCTGCAGAGGTCTCCGGCTGTTCCCCGCACAAGAGAAAGCCATCATACACCCACACCAGAAACAGTAATGCTCTGTTGAAGAAAAGCAGTGCCCACCCCGACCTCATCTCTGAGGACAAAGTGCCACGTTGGACTTCTCGCAAAGGGACCACAAATAATAAGAAAATACATGTAAAACAATTTGTGCCCTTTCATGCAAAAAGACAGTGGTAGTGGTTTAGCCAATCCCTGGGTCTCCACTCTCCAACATGTTGGCCGGAAATCCCAAACACTTGATTGTGCCTCTGACATTTAGTGCAAAAATAACTTATAAAGAATTATAAGATGCAGTGAGATCCTCTCTCAACGAGTCAACACGTCAAACAGAAAAGTCACAGAGCACACGTTATTGAAAAGCTAGTCTGCTCCACTTTGCCCTTCTCCCTTGCCTGCGTCTGCTCCTTTCACCTGTAAATCATTCTCGACAAAGCGGCCCACAGAGCAAGACAAATCACCACTGAAGACTTTCATATTACCAAACACACACTGACTTCAGGTCAACTTTGTCCAGTACAATATTGTTGGCAACTCCTGAATGAATCATAGTCACTACAAACTACACAAATGTATTATCGTCACCGTCTCAAATCTCAGCGTTAAAGAGTTCATCTGGTTCATTCGAAAAGTAATTTTCTCCCTTGAAAATGTTCCAGTTCAAGTTAATGCTTGAGCAATAGTATTCAACAATTGCTATTGCTCACACTCCATTGGCTATGGCATGATTTCCAATCACCTCCCCTCCAGTGGCCAGGGCGTAGGAGGCAGGAACCGCTGCCAGAGCGGTTGCTGCTGCCACCGTAGCACCCCCAGTGGTCGTGAGGTGTAGCGGCGTGTCGTGGACTCGGGAGTAGTCCCCGTCAGTCTTGGCGAGAAGCAGGTGCTGCTCTCCTGGGTGGAGCAGCGTCTGACGGGTGAAGGTCTCTCCGTCCGCCATGCTCTCCGGCAGGGGCTGGCCCCGGGGCTCGGGCAGCAGCAGCAGGCAGATGATGCACAGCAGGGTGCAGCAGGCGAAGATCACGTGGTGCAGGAAGTAGCCTTTCTGGTTGTGGAGCTCCATGATGGGCGCAGTGAGCATGCCGAAGCCGGCGCTGGCCAGGACCAGGCCAAGTCCGCCACCCCTGCACAAAGAGAGGATCTGTTACCAAGGTAATCTGACGGGACTGAAAACGTACAACCGTTGAAGTGTCAAACACGCCCTGAAACCTCCCTTCTCCATTGCCTGACATTTTTTTGTATATTTTCAAAACCGACAATCTCTTCATGAACTTGCCTCTTGTGTTAATTATGTCACTTTTTTTTCTATCAAGTGTCCTTGTTAGTTTTAATCCGTTTCAACCTGGACTTTATTAAGTCAAGTTTCTTTTTCAACTATAATGTAAGCACTGGAAAGGGAAATGCTGCACTGAAAAAATTATATTAAGTCTCCTTTTCTTTTGTCAAGAACAATTACAAACATATTTTTTAAATGTTAAATTACATTGTTGCCGTTCCTTTGCCATCTCATATTTATAAAAAGGTATTTATTTCGATAACAATATTCTGCTTTTTCTCTAATATTCTCTTTTTTCATTCTCATACTTCTTCCTCTTTCTATGTGACACGTGTGTCCAAACTAGTTAGTCTGAAGCACACTGCGCCCTTTTGGGAACTAACTCACCCCTGTCAGTCAAAACTGCACCACAAGATGGAGCCAATATGCAACAAGAGCTCTGCCCGGAGATTCCATATGTTGGTGTAATGTAATACCCAGTATGGACTAT
This sequence comes from Pseudochaenichthys georgianus, assembly GCF_902827115.2. Classification (NCBI taxonomy): domain Eukaryota; kingdom Metazoa; phylum Chordata; class Actinopteri; order Perciformes; family Channichthyidae; genus Pseudochaenichthys; species Pseudochaenichthys georgianus. The sequence continues at coordinate 31,854,555 of NC_047506.1, read as the reverse complement.
ATAGTAATTGTCGCAGTATGTTTTTAAAAATGTACATCAACATTTGGTACCAACATATATGCTGACGGACATCAGTTAAGCTTTGGCTTCACACTGTTGGTTTGATTGAATTCTACATGTCTGTTTAACACACAACATTCTCAAATCTACTTAAAAAGAGTATGTCGTTCATCATTTGCCACACAGTAGGTCTACTGTATATCTACAATAAGGACTGTATTATTTGTTGCATACATAAATGTTTAGTACATTTTTCTTGAACTGTTGCCAATTTATTGGATGCTATATAAAAATTTGACCCAGAGATTTGGACACTAAAATAAAATGGTGCCCAGTAGGTGGTTCGCTGAGTAGCTCATAAGAAAGGATGTCAGACCCAGCCTTGAGCTCGCCTACAGCAGAAGGCTCCCCGAAGTGTTGTATTTCATGTTTATGGCCGTCCAGGCTCACCTGATGACAGTAGGAGTAATTTCAGCACAAAAGAATATGCTGAGTGTGCTGACTGCATGAGAGGAGAACATGCCGATGATGGAGAAAGCCACCGAGAATTTCCTGTTCAGGGTATCGCGCAGAACTGAAGAGAAGAGGAGAAGATAATGTAAGTTTATCCGGAAGCATCCACATGAAACCAACAGCTCATTTATCATTAGCCAGGGGCACAGACACGTTCTACACTACAGTATATCACAAAACAACACGATGTGAGTGTACCTGTGTCGTGGCGAAGGCCGTACTTCCCAAATACTGGATTACATCGGCAAGCATTGGAGAAAAGAGAAGAGGAAATCATGTCATGTGTGAGCACAAAGAGCAGCACGGTGCTGACTCGAGGACTTCAGGAGAGATCTGAGCACTTTCCCACTGAAGGCTGAAATAATGACTACTGCATTATGTAGGTCATAACACAACACACAGTGGCTCCTATCAGTGTGAGAGTTCAAATACAGTCCACTGTTTTAACGACAGGAATGTGCATGTTCGCTACTGTTGAATTGTGGCTTTCTTTTTGGGACAGGTGTGACGTCACTTTCAGGATTTTCTTAACTGAATTAAGTTGAAATGTAACTATGCCAAATTATAATGACACTTTAACTAATCCACCACCCGAGCACTTTTGTGGAGTTTTTTCTTGCCAAAGCAGAATAACTGTTTTTCAGGTTGATGGTAAGATGCTAATCTTAGCATGCCTATCTAACTAGCTGCTTGCCTACATTTGCAACCTAGCTTAAATTCCAATGCCTAAACTGAGCATGACTTTAGGTAAGTATCATTTGTTTTGGCTTATAATAGAATAAACCTCGTTCTAGGAGTCGGTCCTGTGTTATGCTAACCTTTAATCAATGTTATTTTGCAGCTCTGACTTGCTACTAGTTTGAGATGTATGCTGAACTCATTGCTTACTCCTCATCAGAGATGGGGTCGTTACTAAAAAAAAGTAATATATTACATATTACTTTTAAAAAAAGTAATATATTACACTACTTCGTTACTCTCTACATAAAGTAATTCGTTACTTTACTTGTTACTTTACTCGTTACTTTACTCGCAGGGCTGGCCCGCCCCTCCCTGCAGGCAGATCACGCAGACTGCTAAAGTTTCAAATGTTCTCTTTAGTTCAGTTTCCATTGTCGCATAAGACTGATCCAGATAGCTCCTGAATGTTTTCCTATTTGACCATGGCTGTCCTCTGTCTCCTGCTATCTGCTATCTGTATATTTTGCCCAGTCTATCTCTGCTCACGCTGTTGCGTCAGCGTGTTCTCCTGCGTGTTGGCCATGTGTTGCACTGGAGCCAGACTGGAGCACACCGCAAAGACTTCAGCCGAGCACGTACGAACTGCGCATGCGTGAGTGGCAATAACTCTCCTTACCAGCAGGCGGCGGTAGTGTGTATTCGTCATTCAAAACAGGCAACAACCGGAAAACAGAAGAAGAACAGACTACGTGTGTGATATAAATAATGTGCGTTAGCTTCACCTAGCATGTGTTCTTTGCAGGTGTTTGTTGAGGTTTGATTATGACTGATTTTAGAAAGTAACGAAGTAACGCGTGTCGGGGCAATGTTAGTAACTGTAGTGTGATTACTACAGCACGCTTACACTACTCCGTTACCGACAAAGTAATATTATTACAGTAACGTGTTACTTTGTAACGCGTTACACCCAACTCTGCTCCTCATACTACAAATGTATTTGCTAAATGAGATGCAAGTTTCAATTTCATATAAATCTTATTATGTTAGCAAGAGATAACAGCCTAATATTATACTGATGTTTCCTTGAAAGGATATAGAACCAAATTAGAGTACAATGCTGCACTCCTTCATTTAATGCTGAATGTTTACACAAATAAAAACAACCCAAATTGAAGTGAGTGTTATCATTATAAAGTGCACAGGTAAAACGTTAGCAATGCTAGCTAAGTGTAGCAGGACTTGTGATTACTCACGGTTGAGTAATCCCAGCTGCAGTAGCGATGCCAGGGCTGTTATGATCATGAAGGTGAGCAGCCCTCCACGCCGACCCATCAACCCCACCGCGGGGCAAACAGCCAGGCAGGTTGCCACGGCGATGCCAGCCATAGTGTAGTAGTCCGCATGGCACAGAGCAATTGGCTGGGCCTCCGGGTCCATCATACTGCGGGCGAAGCAGTGGTGAATCCCATAACCTGTCAGCCTGCACACACACAATAAGACACAATAAGAAGAGGACAGGGAGGAGGAACCTGAGACATGCGCCTGTGGGGTTTACTCCCACGTGCATGTCTACATTTCCCTCTCGGGGATGAGCTCATGTAAATCATGCTCTCTCAACGCCACAGATGTTGGCTTTGATCAGAAAAGGAGTCCGGCCATGACACACTTACGAGTTGACACACAGCACCACAATGTTTTTCCACAGGTTCCTGGTGCTCATCATCTTGACAATGCAGGTCCGCTGGGGCTTCTTGTGCAGCTCCTGCTCCAGCTCTGTAAGAAACATGAAACGCACACCTTCAGACCTTTCCTTACAGAAGGTAATGAGAGGCCGGCCACTAAGGGACCTGCAGCACAGAGACGCTTAAGATAGATACAGCACATCCCTTTGGCCACTCATCATGTATCCGTCTACTCAGTTGCTGAGAGGCAGAAACACGTAATCAATCACCAAGACACGGAGTATGAGCAAGGACAGATCTCAGGGAGGAAAATCCAACACAATTCCTTTTCAACTTTAAAAGTCATTTATAAATAAAAATTCCCAATATCTAATAGTTGAGCTTCATAAATGTTATCTTGTACTGCCCAGTGTTATTTAAAGTGTATTTATTTGCATTTTGTTCTTTTATTTGAAACAAAACGCGATTTGAAGATTAAACATTGGACTTTTAGAACTTGTGTTTTCACTATTTTCTGGCATTTTTCTGGAAAATTAATTAAACTTAAATGAAAATGCTCCTTAGTGGGAAGAAGTCAGACTTATTTGAAGATCATGTATGTGGGTTATTACAATTACATTTCGTCATTGAATCAGTTGGGAAATGCTTCTTGATAACTACATGCTTGCACATGGAAAGAAGATCTATGGGTCTTTGTATGCAAGTTAGTCTTTGGGTTGGTTGCATGTTTCATCACATACCATGGATGAAGATCTCAAATAAATTGCATAAAAGAGTGTTTAAGCAAAATGGTGCATCCAAGTATTCAATGGAATTGGATAACTCATCTTGTTTAACGTCCCTCACCTGTAAGGACTCCACTGGGCTCAGTTGTCAAGTTAACCTCGTTCTTCCTGGCGATGCGCAGCATCATGACTTTGGACCTCTTGTAGTGCTGGGTGGCCAGCAACCAGCGCAACGACTCAGGGAAAAGCCTGCAGAGCCAAATAAATCAATTGAAAGGAAGGACATGAAAAGTACACACAAAGAAGGATGAGAGCAGATGTGTAAGAGCCAGAAGAAGAAACAGATAGAAAGCGAGGAAGAAGATAAACAATAGAAGAAAGAGAGTATTGTCTGTAAGTTGAAGCAGAGGCTGCTCAGTTCTGTGTAGAGCAGTGTGTACTGTACAAGCCGTCGCCTGGCTCAGCGAGGGGAGAATCTGCACTCCACCCGCTGTGGATTTCCTCAGAGGGCGAGACTCACCAGACGTAGGGCAGCATCAGAACGAAGGGGCTGATTATGACAATCTGCAGGACCTGCCAGTCATCCCGATCCGGCCAATTGCGACACAGAGCAGCCACCCCTGGCATCAGCAGTTGCCCGGCCACCATCAGAAAGCTGGCCACCATGGTCATGGAGAAGCGCCAGGCTGGCAAACAAAGCTCGATTCCTAACAAATGAAGAGACGGAGAGAGTAGGGAAAGAGGGACATTTAGTTTCACAGAACATACAGATTCTTGTAGAGTGTGTGCGCCAGAAGAGAAAGGTAAATGATGTATAGGCCTTATGTGTGTCTATGGGATTACCACCAGAACAAGCAGCAGCCTTAATGGCCTGGAAGAGTGTGATGTGTGTGTTTGTTTAATGGTGAGGCCCGTATTGAATGTCCTCTCTTTGTGAATTATTAAAGACTCCTATTACTGATCTTTCCCTTGAGAAGCCACTATAGTTTAACACCAGACCTCAATATAAACTTAGGATGCACTTCACGTCAAAGCTATTGAAAGGGTGCAGCTGCTCAGAGAGCGTTTTACTGTATCCACCCTTTCATTTCCCCCCTCCTCATCCCCTCCCCTGTGACATGGTACAGTCCAGATGGCCTGGCCCATATGGCAAGGTCTTTTTGAAGGTGACCATTGTGGAAGGGCGGGGGGGAAACTCGCTAACCTGGCCTCATGTACAGTCGCATGTTATTGTGGACAAGAAGAGAACGAGGAGGGGGAGGAAAAGGGATGGGAGGTAGGGAGAGGAGAAAGTAGGAAGACAGGAGCAGAATACAAATGACTTTCCCTCCATGAAGGAAACGGAAAAGTCCCCCTATTCATCAGCGGATGCACCAGAGGAAGAAAGACTAGCAAGAGGGAGGCAGAGAAAACACGCAGACAGGGCGAAGGGAGCATGAGAGGAAGATGACAAAGATGTCCACGTAACAGAAAGACAGGAGAAAGATTAAGAAAGGAAAGAAAGGTATCACTGGAAATCCCTTCATCTCTGTTCTCTCCAGCCCCAGACGTACAATTTGAGTTCATATTTTCAAAAGCCCTCCCTGCAGAAACCAAAACAGATAAAGGAAATTACACTGACCCGTAATCCCTAACCTGCCTCATCTCTGTTATCCTCTCTTCACGCATCAAAGGAGAGAGAGGAAAGTCTGTCTATCCATCAGCTGTTAGTGTATAAAGTGGTGAAAGGAACCCAGAGGCTCATTCTTGGTAAGAATCCTTTCCTGCATTACAGGAAACACTGTGTGTGTGTATCTCATGCATTGTAGGTCATAGTTCAGGTAGGATGGTGGTCTGTTCACTTTGGCGAATGTATGTATAATAGTTTCGCAGCTTCGCTTTCCAATCCCTAGTTGGAATTCAAGGTCTTATTATTGTCACTATACAAAACAGGATGGCACAGCAGTGTTGTAGCCACCTCCACTCAACACACAGGCGAGGTGTAAACCATGTCCCGCCTCTTAGCCTATCACATACAATGTGTTGGTGCGGTAGCCAATAGAAGCGTGAGTGTTATGTAGTGATGTCAATATGTTACTGAAGTAAAAAACGTCCAGGCAGTGAGGGGAATGTGTGGGAGGGAAAGTGCCTATGATGTGAACTTTGACCTTTTAGCCTATATACCACACTACAGGGAAGGGACACCACAAAAAGCATAATAGGGCCCCTTTGAAGTTAACTTTCAACCCACAACAATTGTACCATGATAACTTTGAAAAATAATATACTGCACTGTATGTGTTGTGTTTTCAACCCCAAAGAAGCATTATTTAACTTTAAGCTTTATAATAAATACCAAAAGTTCATGTAGCAACAGCAACACCAAATGTTCAATGTTTCCAACTCAAATGTAAAGGCAAGTACTATAACATGAAAGTGTAGTATTACAATACAACATGTATGATAGTATTACATTGCCAGTTCATGCGTTTTGAATTCTATCAGTCCATTCAATCGCTGGTATCAGCTTTTCTCACAACATTGTACTAATTCAGACGGGAAATAATAACCACGTGATGGTTTTCTAACAACTAAAGTCGGTGGCTTGTGCACATTTACTGTGTTTCCACCACTGCCGTCCTTTCTGACAAACAACACAGAGGAGTGTCTCTGCGGGACCAGACAGAGACACACACACACACACACACACACACACACACACACACACACACACACACACACACACACACACACACACACACACACACACAACTAGAGACATACCCTGTACCTTGGCTTTGCAATTGGTCTCCAAACCTACCTCACAAAACAAGAACCACTCTATCAACACACACACACACACACACACACACACACACACACACACACACACACACACACACACACACACACACACACACACACACACACACACACACACACACTGGCAAAGACCTTTTGTTCCAGCTGAGTGGGAGAATAGTTCTCCTTGTGCCGATTATTTCACTGCCGCCCCCCCCCCCCCCCCCCCCCCCCCCCCAGTGGGCTGATCTCCTCCCTCACCCACCCCCCTCCCACTCGTCCCTCTTGCGCATCAGGGCTGAAGTGGCTCCCTCACTCTTTGTAAAGCCACCATCCCCCACTTCTACCCTCCCTCCTTGCTCCCTTCCTCCTCCTCCCCCTCCCTCTTTCACTACGCAGCTCCTCCACTGTCCCGCCATCTGAGCAGTTGCAGATGAGGGCAGTGAAAAACAAAAAGATACAATGGAAGAAAGGGAGGCTAAAAACAAAGAGAATGCAACACAAATCATCTGATCTAATGACCATAATCTTTGATGACACATGTCTGACAGCAGCACACACTCGCCGCTGTCTGCTGCTCCCTCGCTAACCTTGCCTGGGGCGTGAGAACAGGGCGCAGGGACGATTGGCTTCCTAACAGCATGCATTCAGAGCGAGAACCACAGTATGTCCGTGTGTGGAGCATGTGGATGTAGGAAGGATGCAGGTGCTAATAATATACACTTTAGATTCAGGGAAAGAAAGAATAGTAGTGTCAATCCACAAATGATAGAATTATAAGTGTATTGCTGCAACGATCAGCTGACTAACCAGTCTTATATGCTGATCTCTTTTAAGCAAACATGTCAGAAAATGCTGTTTTTAGCATCAAATATGTGGGTTTCCTGGATTTCAAGTGAAAAATGAAACAGAATTTGAAAGGATTCATCCATAATGAAATAATTGCTATCCAACCGCCTTACTGTAAAGACAAATATTGCCCTGCCTTAAACCATGATGCTTCCTTTGGTAAAAGTACCGACTATTCTCTACATCACTGATCGTTTAAGTACCTTTGTGATTGGACCTTCTTTTGGTCAAAACCATTTCAATATGTTGCCTTAATGGCTAATGATGAGCCTTTGTCACTTTGTTTTGGCTAATTAGTCTATGCATTCATAATGACAACGTCTTCTGCAGCTGCTTAAGGGGGATGACTGCATCGAGAGGGAGGGAGGGGAACAGAGAGGATGTTTTACAAGGGCACAGCATCACAGGACAGTACTTCTCCCCAGCTGACTCAGCAGTAGCTGTTCCCCCAGCTCATAAAAACACACACACACACACACACACACACACACACACACACACACACACACACTTGCGTATATCGTACGTCTCTGTCATTACCTAAAAGTCTCAGAGGAGCAGAGACAAATAGGACGACAAAAAGATGTTACCCGTGTGTCGTCGGTGTAAAAGCAACTGCAGCCTAATTCCTCCGGGTGCTTGCTCACTGAAGCCCCCTGAGTAGCACGTGATCGCTCCCCAAACGGCTTGAAACGTGGATCTGAAAGGATATAAGCTTTCTGCAGCTACTCTAGTCCCTGGGGATCATAGGATGTACACTGCATTTAAAGGTTGACAGAATTTGGTGAGAAAACATGTTTCGAAGCGTCCTCAGCACAACCTATTCCTCTTGCTTTGTTTGAGGCACCTGACGTGTTTTTATGAGAAATTGCAAGTCTCGATAACTATAACAAGACAGAATTTCTCTGCCTCATAATGCCTCGTCGTTCTTTTGATTGTTCCATGATTTGGAGTCCAAGCTCCAGGCCAGTCTATTGTCAGTCAGGTCTAGTAAGCAGTTACGAAGCTTGATGCACTATTTCTCTCTGAAACCGCAAGGATGAAAGAGTAAAGCCAATGCATAAGTGCCTTAAACTTTGACATGGTCAGTGAGTTGTGAAAATATGTGATTGTATAGAAGTCTATGAGAAAATGTTCCGACCCCTGACCCAGAGAAATACTCTTTCTGCTCAGTAAACCATTTTTAATTGAGGGTATGGGCCTAAACGCATGTTGCATGCATTCTTTAATACAGCATGTTGTTCATCTTGTAAACGATGGTCCCATTAAAGGTGGGGTAGGTCATTCACTTCAGAAACACTTGTTATATTCCATGGAACGCTCTTAACATCCCGATAGCAATGAATACATTGAATGCTTTGACAATAAATATATACAAATATTTCATCTGTGGAAGCCATAGTACTGTAAAAAGCACGACCAATCATCTGAGCCGGCCCGGCTAAAGTAACTGGATGGCCTACCTGCCTGTCAGCCTTCCATCTGTGCACAAACTTATCTCGTGCCCTCATTGGTCATGTGCGCGTTCGTGTGTGTTGGAGGAAGTCTGAAGGAAGTGGCAGATTTTTTTCAGTTGTGTACTTTCAAATTCTAGCGCACTCGAGCTGGTTTCTCCATTCTTATACCCTACCTTTAAAGTAGATTATAGAGTAGAGCATGCTGTGGAGCATGGCTACCTTGTGATGACCAATTCCTATGATTCTGGGTCAAACAGTTTTCCAAAGATCCACATGAAGTCGGATCATTAGCAACATTTAATGTTGAAAGAACGATTGTTAAGAACATATGAAGCTTATTGTTCAGTGGCAGAACGAGTGGGTTGAATGGTGTGAGAAGTTTCTATGGATGACTAAAGCTTTCAGAATCCTTTAGAACTGTTTTGAGAACAGACTGACTTCCTCTGCGGTCTGCTGTGAGGAAGCCGCTTTCAGAGAAAACAGAGAATAAGTATTTGTTGTCAAAAGTTACATTTCGTATTCCCTAAGGTTTTGTTCTAATACTTGCTAACAGCACTTGTATTAATGTGATTGTGTTTTCCAGATTAGTTTGGATGATGGCAGATAAAGAAGCGACAAGGTACCAGGACACAGAAGCTCTTTCCTACGATCTCCATGGGGACGGTCCTGAGGTGCTAAATACAAACTAATAACCTGTGCACACAATATGCACACAAATCAACACATGTACATGTGCAGAGTCAACTAAAGCTTCTGCTGGCAGCTCCAGCGGAGTTTATTATTGGCTGCGTGCTGCGGAGAGATAACCGAACGATGAACGATTTTAAATGAGCCTCGAGAAAATTAGAAATTGAGGGCGAGAGTGCTGGTAGTAATGAAATGGTACTGAGAGAGAGAGAGAGAGAGGAGGAGGAGGAGGAGGAGGAGGAGGAGGAGGAGGAGGAGGAGGAGGAGGAGGAGGAGGAGGAGGAGGAGGGGGGATGAATGGGGCGAAGAGAGTCGAGGGAAGCATAGAGGGAAAATGAAAAAGGCCAGAGAGCTGCATTTTAGAAATAGAAATGGTGTGCTGCGTTAAAGTGACAGAAGGAAAGAAGAGAGGGAGGCAGACAGAGAAATGGGCCCGATAAGATGTTGCATGCTTACTGGACTATCATCCATAATGCAGCAAATATTCTATCGGTGCTACTTGCATGTGTATTGGTCTGATCGGCTTCCCACTGCAGCCCAGCACTCAGCAGTCTAGCACACTGCGACATTAAGTGCTGGCTTTAAGCTTAATTTTAGGGTTTCACATCCGTCTCTTTTTCGTAAACACCCGCCCAGCCCCCAATGTTAGCACAACGCAGCAGGATAAAGGTACTTACCAGACATACAGGCAACCGAGGACAAACACTAACAACAACCATAGCATTTCTGTCCAGGTTAAACAAGGAGGTTGGTTTGTTTCAGTGATGGCTTCTGCTATCTTATTTACAACCTTTGTTTGTGACGGATTGCTCGTGTGTTGCCCCGTAGGACTTATTGTTAACAATGTTGCTTATCCACAGATCTCATCCAGACCTCACAGCGACATAACCCTGAGTATGCCCTGACCTCAGAGGCCATGATGAGGTCGGCCATGCTCAGTACTCGGATGGGATACTGGACGCTTAGTGAGTACAATCGTATTATTGCAGATAAAGAAAAAGGCTCATAACTACTGAAATGTGTCCTTTTTGTAATAAATAATAGTATCCCTTTAAATATTAAGGTAGTATATTCTAGTTGCAAATGCCTTTTGGGAGAGTGTCTATAGGGATTCACTTCCCACACTGTGGGTCTGATGTGTATTCAAACACTCCTTGGTCGCCTCTTTTACAGTAATTAAACATTATTAAGTACATATAATCCAGTACTGCACTTGATTACCATTTGGAGGTACACAACTTAAATATTTAAGATTTTACAAACAAAACATGTGATTCGTTTATAAAGTGTGATACTCTGCAATAGTTTGAACCATCCAACAGGATGTTAAGTAGTTCAAATGTGCCGCACTTCCACCAACATTTTGAAAACCTTTTTAGAATGTTGGATTCAATGAAGGATTTGTACTTGTGACAAAGCACTTGTACATAGCAACTTAGATGCAAGTACTTGCAGTTTTAGTGGTTAAGACAGTAATCCACACCTCTGTCACCACTCGGCTGGATTACTGTAACTCTCTCCACATGGGGGTCAGTGGGTCCTCCCTCGCTCGTCTGCAGCGGGAGCAAAATGCCGCAGCAAGGCTTTTAACTGGCACACGGAAATATGACCACATTTCTCCCAATACATTTTAGGATTCATTTAAAAATCCTTTTATTTTCTTTTAAATCCCTAAATGGCATGACCCCACCATATCCTTTTGAGCTGCTACACCCTTACACGCCCACCCGCCCTCTCAGGTCAGCGGATCAGCTGCTCCTGAACGTGCCCAGAACCAAGTCAAAGCTCAGAGGGGCCGTTGCTCCTCTGTAGCGGCTCCCACACTGTGGAACGATCTGCCCCTGCACACCAGACAGGCCTCCACACTGCCTGCTTTTCAATCGCTTCTTAAAACCCACCTCTTCTCTGCTCTATAAATAAAGCTGTATTGTATTGTATTATTAACAGGAAAAACTTCAAATTATAGAGTATAATCACTTCGACTAGTCATGGCTACAGAGCCAACACAACAAAACAATGTGTGACTGCCAAAACACTAATGCCCCTTTCACACCAGCGCCTTTTCAGCTCCGGCTCGGAGCTAGAGCCTGAAAAGCGCCGGGTTTTCCAGTTCACACCGGAGCTGCGCCGGCTCTTAGCTCCGGAATCCGCTTCATTTCCAGCTCCAAAAAATTGTCGGTCCAGAGGCAAGAGCTTTGGAGCTAAGAGGTGACGTCGCTTACGTCTCTCTCACGTCGAGGCGTGCAGGAAACTAAACCCACCTCCCCTGAACATGGGTCGACTGTTATGCCTGCCTACAAGCAGTAGTGCCTATAAACACACTTTATAAAGTCAGGCAACACTAACCAGGCTTCGTGTGATTCTGTTTATTTGTGCCTTACTTTGACCATCCGTTCGCTGTTATCGATCATCGTGGAGAGAGGCAGACGTGTTGTTTTGTATTATTGCAGCTATCGGATGCAAGTAGTCAGTTTAGCTTCGGTTGCTATGCTAACATCACCCGTTTGATACCAGAGAAACTTTCATAACAGCGTTGTGATACCAAACAGTGTCAATTCAGACTGACACACATTCACTTAGGCTAAGGGGAACTGGGGATATGCATCAGCTGCTTGTGTGAGTCGGACAGTGAATACTTTAGAGCGGCCGCTGCAGTGTGAGCTAACCGGGAGCTAACGGGAGAATAAACTCCCGTGGAAGAGCAGCACTGCAGCGGTCGGTAAATGCTGCAGAAACACATTAATAAACAATGAACCACGGCACTCTGGAGAAAAGTATAAGGTTGGAGAAGTCGTTATTCAATTTATTCTGGCTTTGTGTGATTAAAAGCAACACGATCATCGACCCGACGCAGTTGTTGTTGTTGTGAGCGCCGTAATGGCTGCCGTTGGGGGGCAAATCAGCGATGTAAACGGTGACGTCATGACGCAGCAAGGGCAGCTCTGGGGCGCCAGTGGGCGGTGTGCACAGAGCGGGAGCTGAAAAGGGAAACCGGAGCTGAATCAGAAAAGCTCCCGCTCGGAGCTAGAAACTGAAAAGCGCTGGTGTGAAAGCCGCATAACAGACAGTTTCTCTCCTGCAGAGCGACTGTTGTGACTCCAGGCAAACAATGAAAGCCGAAACAAGGTACAGTGAGAAGTTTCCTATTCCACTCTGCATCTGTGGTGTTTTAGTTTAAAACAATGAAACATTGTGGATTGCATCGCCTCACAGCTCATATGATTTATATTCAGCCTTCCAGGATGTGTTTACTGGAAAGTTCAAATGTGTGTGCCGTTATTCTACATGTCTCTTTGCTGTAGATGCGATGGCAGTGTGTATTAACTGCTGTCACCTCATTCACACCAACGGTGTTTCAGGGCCGGTTCGGAGCTGGAGCTTGAAAAGCACCGGGTTTTCCTGTTCACACCGCAGCGGAGCAGCCTCTTAGCTCCGGAATCCGGTTCGTTTCAAGCACCAACAAATTGTCCGGTTAGAGCGAAAGCACCGCATACGTCACGCTTACGTCGAGGCAGGGGAAGGGGCGGGATCAACTCCTGAACAACAACAAAAAGCCGGCGTTTTATCCAGTTTGTACACAACGATGGAGAAACTTAACAAGCAGCAGCGGTCCACTGAAGAGACCAGCTACCTTCTGGGAATCTGGTCTTCCGAAGAGGTACAGAGGAAGCTGGAGCACAATCGGCCATTGTTGTTGTTGTCGGTGTCAGCTGTGAGGGGTTTCCGAGCGGTTTGGCTTTATGAAGCAGGCACGCAAACGGCTACGTCATGACGCAAACGATGACGCAATGACGCTGCACCAGTCGGACTCTGGGCAGTGTGAAAAGAGCCGGAGCTAAACCGAAGAACCGGTTCTGAACCTGAAAAGCTCTAGCACGGAGCTTGCCGGAGCTAAACCGAAGAACCGGTTCTGAACCTGAAAAGCTCTAGCACGGAGCTTGAACCGGAGTTCCGTTGGTGTAAATGAGGTAATAGTGTGAGTCTACTTCAAAGTGACTCATTCTGTGGTAGAGTGCTGATTTTACCGTCTACTGTATTCATCCACACCTCACACAACCAACAGACACCTCACACACTAGCTCACACAAATACGTTTTTAGCACTTCAAAGTACATGCATACAATCTGCAACCTCACACCGACAGTAGAGACCAACACACACATACGGTTACCAACCCCATTATTGTCAATCCTGAGCACACACAAACAAGTAATATATAGAACAATTGCCTCGCCTCCAGATATTGTTATTTGACAAACAGACGGAAAAAAATGAAAAGTGTGTGCATGACTGAATGTGCTAAAGGGACAGATATACTGTAGAGCAGGGATGGGAAAATGGTGGCCCACGGGCCAGATGCGGCCCACACCTCCTCTTTTTGCGGCCCTCAGATTAATTTATAAACAACGTAATTAATAAAATAAATAAAAATAAAAAATATATTTTTTATTTTTTTTACTTGTAGTACTGATACCGTCCACTAGACTCCTAGTTACGTCGCGAGCTGCGTACATGATTTCAAATACCGCAAAAATAATCTGTGTGTGTGTGTTCCAAGTGAATCTGCGGCCCCCTGGTGGCCAGTACATCAATGATGTGGTCCCCACCACCATCAAAGTTGCCCATCCCTGCTGTAGAGGGAGAAGAGGACATGTGCCCCTGATATACAGTAAAGTAAAGTGAGCATAAATACTGGGCTGAAGATCACATTTACATACAAATCACAATTTAAATCTCCCTGTGAGCCTCAAAACACTATTAGTATTCTTAGCATTTCGTTTGCCTTTGAATACATCACAAATGAAACTCTCAGGAGTCTAGTGGCAGACGGCTCGGAGGTGTCCATTTTGTTTGTTTGTTTTTTTAAGCAGTTCAGTAGAGATTTATCAGGAGCCCCCGCTGAGAGGGACAAAACCCGCCCAACCGCCCAGGCTCACAGTCTGCCATGGCTTCACGCATAATGTATGACTAATCCCTGGCCTGATAGAGAAAGGAGCACTGCAGCGGGTGAGAACGATGGGAGACGGCAGCAGGGAGAAGGGAGAGTTCAGGTAATGCAGCTGGGGGTCGAGGGTGAGGAGGAATAGAATGCTATCAGCGAGTTTGGGTCATTTACATCTCCTTGGCCAATGGCCATTATGCAAAGGCTCATACTGTAGAGGAAGATATTTTACACGGAGAGGGAAAAACAGACCTACTGTCTCTGCACACATTTGTACCACAAACCTTAAGAATTATAGCAGATAATGTTAAAGGGACATTTTATCTGCCTTCTCTGTTTTACCATAGGAACTATTGTCTTTTTACGGAACTACACCACCATATCGTATCACTGCACAGAGACAAAGTGTGCATCTACGTATTTAGGAAAGGCTCCTTCTCAATCGTTGGCGGATGTAGTTTCATAGAAAGAAAGTAATTCCTCCATGAAACCGCTCTCAATAAATTCTGTGGATTATCCTATGTTACTGGTTTGTGATTTAAGGAAATAGACATTGCTTTTTAATGTATTTTTTGCGCTTTTTTAACCACAAGAAAAGTGCCATGTAGATTTATAACATTACAGTGAAGGCAGGGATCGATAGGGTTGATATATCCAGCACTAGGCAACTCACACCATAACAATGGATGAATAACACTAGGGGTTATAGGAATAACATATTTTGGCAATGATAGTCCATGTAAGCTGCTGCCCTACTACCTTCTGTGTCCAACCCACTATCTATACTCCCTATAGAATAAGGTAGGTTAAATGAAAATCTGAGACAGCAATTGCTATTAGCTTAGTCGCTACATTCAAGTCAACAGAACATATCTGGACCTCGCTCACCCTAGTTGCCTTCTCACAAACCCAGGAATCCCTACAGTACTCTAGGGCAGTAATGATTCATTTGAATAAAAAACAAGAAATGACAGAGCATGAATTAGGAAAGACAGGAGCTGGAAAGCAGAAATAAAAAGCAAACAGGCATAAGGAGGAGAAAGCGTATACTTACTGAGCACGTAGAGGGAGAGAGCGAGGCCCGCCAAGCAGAAACCCTCAAAGAAGCGCAAGGTGCTGAACATGGTGACGTTTACAGAGAAGGCAACACTCACACCAAACCCCAGCATGAAAAGCACCGAGATAATCAACACCGGGTGTCGACCAAACCTTAGAAACAGAGAGAAGCAAGAAAGAGACAGATGTAGCAAAGTGTTTCAAATCTGTCACAAACTGAGAAAAAAAGAAGCTTTTATTGTGGATCATCCCCCTCATTGTAAGCTTCAGATGCTGCACACATCCTGCTTCAAGGGGGGTCAGTAGGTCAATGGGTCAGGCCAGAGCTGAGGCTGCACATTTCTTTACATTGTTTCCATGCTTACTGATCCCAATCACAATGCAAGGCCTTTTCTTCCCACGAGGCATCTCGGGGGTTCACAGGCCTTCAGACAGGGCCCCAATAAATGTAACGGACATCGTGCCTTGAAGAGTCAGATCATTAAATGAGAAATAAACATATTTGTTCACCTAGACATGCAGATAGATTGGGTTTTGATTAAACATGTGTAGCCATTTAGTTTTTGGTGCTCCAATTTAAAAACAAATGATTTGGTAGCAACATGTCTGAAGACAATATTCTGGTAACTCTTGGATGTTTCTTTCATACATTTTTCTAACAAATAAATGTTTCCTGTTGATCGTGACAACTTTGGAGAAGACGAATTGATAAGGAAGATTTTAATATGGAAGGGAAAGAAGGTTTAGTATAAGAATACACTTTTTTGCATGAGGTCTATTGTTGCTATTGCCATTTTGTGGCCACACTAGTAGCAACATTACGTGTCTTTAGGGGTGGCACTATATTTTAAATCTAGCACCACTATCACCAGGTAGAGGTTTTCATTTGACTAATACCTTCTTTTATGAACAAACACTTGCTAACCTGATGACGATATGGTGAACATGGAAAACCTGTTAGCACTGTTATTGTTAGAATGCTAATGTTAGCATTTAGCTCTACGGACCACTGTAGCAAAAGACAGCATCACAGACAAGCTAGGGTTGTTAACTTTTAGTATAGCGCATAACAAAACCTCATTCAGCACCATTGTTTTGTTATGAAAGTATTAATCTAAAATGTCAAAACCTACGTAAATAAAACAAGCTATCTGCAAGGGCGATAAATACCAGTACATGTAAGTGAGCTTTTTTCTCTTCTGTAATTCAGTTGAATGGGGGTTTAAGGTTAAGTATCAGAAGCTGTATAGAGGCACACAAAATACATAAAAAGGCAGCTTACCAGTCAGCCATGACACCCATCACTAGGTAGCCAAATATGGAGCCCACCAGCAAAGAGAACTTGGCAATGTGCACCTTCCAGGCTGAGTCACACACCAGGTTCCACTGAAACAAGACACACACGCAGAGAGAGAGGAACGTTAGGCAACTGTTCAGAGAAAACCACCCACAACCTGATAAAAGGGAATTAAACATCACCATCGGAGCACAGGAAAACAAAGACATGTGGGCTTTTCTTTTCGAGTCTGTCGAACTCTCTGACTCAGTGCTTTGATAATTCATGAATGTTGATAAGTGTGCAAACGTGCTGCTTTTGGAATATTCAAATGTGTATCTTGAAATAAAGAAGCAAGCGCGTGAGAGGGAGAAAGAGCGGCTGGTTTGTGAATGTGGGCACATGTCTATAATAACACAAATCAATGGCTTTGAACTCTTGCCTTTAAAGCACAGGGTCAGTGAACACACCGCCACAGTTCTCAGGCTCTGAAACTCAGACACATGTGGAAGCACGATGTGTGCTCCATGTTTACGACCCCGAGAGCATCAGTAAGAGCACAGCAGAGCGATTCAGCTGTGTGTAAAACAGTGTTGGTGTTTAACAGGGAGTTACACAACTCCAGCTGAGCTTCCCACTGAGCAGGGGAGCAAAGGAGGAGATGATTATTGGATATGACTGATGGTTTTTGTTGTGAAATGGCCGGTGGTGATGTGGAGAACTCAGCCAGTATGGGTTTATTAAGTACGGGCTATTAGCACCAGTGTTATCTGAGACAACAGATAGCAGTCATGCACACAGATCACTCAACAACCCTCTGTAGAATAGTCACCTAAAGTGATGACCATAACGTTTTTTATCTTTACACATACTGTGTTCTTAAAAAGTGTACATCTTACACTTGGGCTGGTATTTGTTTACAGGTTGTTTATAATTGCTTGCTTCTGTAACTAGCGAGGGCTCTTATCGATGCTTTCCAACAGTTGAGCAACGTAGTAACGCCATTCACCCCCTGTATCCTGTTTCAGTTTGTTTAGGAGCGGAGTAAAGGCACATGGAAAGAATGCACAAAAGCACAGCTGCATTTAACAAACGTAGATAACAACAGTGCAAGTTGTCTTGCAAAATGTATATTTCATTAAAGTGACTATTAATATTTGGAAACATTGGTCAAAAGGGCATCAATGTCATGTTATTGATAGTCTACAGGCGAGTACTGCACCCCCTCCTCAACCCAGGAGCGCGGCTACGTTCTGTTTAAAGATTAAGAAATACAAGTAAATTGACCGTAACAGACCTGCATGTAATCTATTTTAAACAAACAATTTATCAGGAATCCTATTTTTTTTAAAGGATAATGGAATCAGCATTGGTAACATCTCATCAAATCTCATTTTTGTACATGCCGATGGAAATATTAACCTGCTAGGGCTTCAGGGGGCTCCCACTCTCTACTGTTTCTCTACTGTGTATATGCCACATTAGCAAACATTTGAAATAATAAAGGTTTATAAACTGGATTTTGACACAGGGACTCTTTTTAAAACATGAATGTACTTTGGTTATAGGGCATGAAGACCCTTATTATGTCAGTGCTTTAAACTCAGTTAACACAAACCAGCTACATTTGGAGCTATCAGGGTTCCTGGAGTTCTGAGCAAAGATGCACTGATCCTTAGATTGGTTGGCCACATTAAAGATGGTTCCTTTCAATGCCATTATAAATGTCAGTTTTTTTTACTAACATTCACTTAGTCAAGAAAGAAAACACACACTCCTGGTTCTCTGGCTGTGGACAGTCGCCCACCTTGCCAAGTTGCTAATCCAGCCTTGCACAATTGAAGTGCTATGTGTAATGCAATGCGTACAAATGTAACCCTGTGCATTGCACTTAACAGGAGTTGGATTTCTACGTGTATTTCGGTTATAGTTTCCCATATGGTGATGTTGAAATGTTGAAAATAGTGTAATACATAACGTGATACTAATTTCAACCAAATCACCCAGCCAAAAACACACACACACACACACACACACACACACACACACACACACACACACACACACACACACACACACACACACACACACACACACACACACACACACACACACACACACACGCACACACCCACTGAGGTCAGTGGGTAACTTGTCAATAAGCTGTTGGTGCATCAGCCTCTGCTGTGAACTGAGTGGCAGTGATGAAGATGATGATGAAGAGCAGAGAGCTGTCTTCTCTGCCAGATAACACTGTGGCTCTATCTCAGTCGTTACCTTGGTAACCACATTCTGGCTAAGTCCCGTCTGCAGCTCGAGCCTCCACTCCTTGCACGCGCACAGCATACCGTTGCTGTCGCCCAGTCCCTCCCCAGTGCCGTTGCCCTTGAGTTGCCACGCGGGCGCGCCACCGGGGACGGTGACCGGCGGGGGTCCCGCGGTCCAGTTGGTCTCGTTGGTGAGAGGTTGCAAGCACGTGACATGGGGCTGAGCCAGGAGGAAATAATCCGAAAACTGGCTAAAGCCGATGAACAATGCCGGGATCCAGGTCAGGACCACGAGCTGCTTCTGATGCTTCCCGAAGCCCCCCAGGGACGGTAGTACCGAGCCGTCGATGTGAGGCAGCAGCCGGGGCACCGGGTGCTCTAGCGGGGTGAAGCCGTTCTCGGGCGGGTGGTCCTGCGCCTCCAGCCGTCCGGCTGCCATAACGGCCCGGCCACAAAGACAGCAGCTGTGCGCAACAGCGGGTAAAGCAAAGCCCCCGCTCTGCCGCCGTCCGCGCACTCTGCGTTAAGCCCTTTGACACAAAGGAAGCCCTCAGCGCAGATAAATCCTGTGTGTAGCCAACAAAAGCACGATCCAAAAATAGTAGGGTCTCTGATCCGTGCAAGCGTGCAGAGGCACCAAATCACCGAGCAGAGGTCCTCATGGTAAGGGTGCTTGAAGCGACCAGGGGATGTCCGAGTGCAGAAGCGGTGTCAGGAGGAGAGGCTCCCGCAGAGGAGAGGGCTCGGACAGGCATGCATGCTCACCAGCACGGGCTTTGTATTCCATGAGTTCAGCTCCTAAAGCGGGATCTATCCATGTGCAGCTCAACTGGGCCAGGCCTGCTGGTTGTGTAGAAGTGGAATATGGAGCCACCCTTGGGTCCACTAAACATCTGCTGCTCCTTCTTCCATGAGCGCCACAGGTCTCATACCTGCCCAAACGGGGACCTCCTGGATGTGTGCATCACTTAGTTCCTCAAGTGCAGAATATCCGAGCTCCAAGTCATCCCCGGTCCACTGTAACGGTGCTGAGTCCAGAGACACGGTGGACTACGCTGCTCGGTGTGTCGCCGTCTTGTCAATGGAACAGGGTGCTGAAGAGGGGCTGGGAGAGGCAGGCAAGCCCCGCCCTCCCTCGGTCGCGCTATGCGCTGCGATTGGAGAGCTTTCAAAGGGCGACTGCACCACTGACGGGCATCTGCAGTCAACAATGATCCCCTTTGTGCAGCCTCTGCCAACTCCACTAAATATTAAGCTTGTTATGATTCAGTCATTCACATCGACATTCGACACAGGATGATTGAAGATCACATTTTAAAAGCAAGCATATTGCTGCAGATTTTTTTTACAAGGCGGTTCGTGGTGATGCGTTTGCTGACCGTCCCACTGAGGTTTTTTGTCATATTTTCTTTCATAACCGTCATATAAATAGGCCTATTAGGTACTGGTTTGAGGAGACAGTAGGAGGATGTCAGTTATTTTGGATGGAGTGCTAACTGATAGCCGCAAGGGGGCGTCAAACGATCATAATAGACCCCCTTGTAATTGTGTTTGCCTTTATTATCAGATGACAGCATTAACCACACAGAACATAAACCATAGGCCGCACTGATGTTTGTTGAAGGTGCAGAAAAGCAAACAAATGAGATAGAAATGTCTTTAAACGGATGTAAATATTGAGTGTAGTATTAGTGTTGTTGTGGCTGCAGCTGCTCCCAAAGGACTGAGGAAGAGTGACCTTGAGATGCAAGAGTGACACATTTCCCCCCTGCAGCCAAGTGTGTGTGTGTTGTGTGTTTGTGTGTGCATGTCTGTGTGTGTTTACCTGATAACAGTTTAATCCCGATGCACCTGAATGACACATAGCTGGTTTAGGGGCTGACGGTGTAGCAGAGAGGTACATGTGTGCTCATCTCTCATCTCCTTCCTCATTGTCCTCTGAGATTAATTAGGGTTTGACATGTAGGAGGAACATGCTGTGTTCGTGTGTGTCATCTGTTACCGTTTCAACCACACCCAATCTATTGCACATACCAGAGCTGGCTCAGGAACCCTCAGGGCTTCAAACAGAATGTGCCCCCCCCTCCACACAAACAAAAACACAAAAGAAGTTAAATAAAAGCTAATTCAATTCGATGTAAATAAACAGAATTTCACTGCTGGCAATCTTTCATTTTAATTAGTGAATGGTAATTTAACTAATACATCAAAAATGAACGATAAAAGGATTTATTGATGGTTAGTTGCTTCACATAGCTGTCTAATTGTTCAACATCTCAAGCGTTACAACTGAAATGGACCTAATGGTTTTAATATAGAGAAACAGGAATCACACACAGTTCTGGTAAGATGCATTCAACCATACTTTTGAAAACAGATAAGTAGCATATTATTACTGTGTGCAGGGCCGCCTTAATGCACGGGCTGACCTGGGCTGAAGCCCAGGGGCCTACGGAGATCAGGGGCCTATCATGAGCCAATAAAATAAAAAATGTAATTTATTATTATTATTTCGGATGTTTTTAAAAAACATTTAAATAAACAAAGTCTTGGCTTTCAGAATATGAAACTTTTATTTCCAAAATCCCACGATAAATACATTTTTGAATCTTGTAAAGGGAAGATGACAGCTCTCACTCGCCACTCACTCCCTCTCCCTCCGGCTGACATTATGAATGTAAGGCGTTTAGTAATCATAGATAACACGGCAGGGTCCGTTACAGTTTGTTTTCATCTGGTTTCAAATAAACAAAGTCTTGGCTTTCAGAATATTAAAATTGTGATAAATACAACGTTGAAGCTTGTAACGGCATAATTACAAGCGGAGAACGGAGTAACTTGACGTCACAGCAGGCACAACAACAGCCTGTGTTTCTCGTGAGTGTTTTCCCCGGGAAACAAACACAATACACACAAACGCAAAAATACACAAACACACACACTCGCGAGCTTCCTCCAGACCAGATCATTTGCTCCGCTAATCAATCAGATCGATGGATTCCAGAGATTTTTCTCAAACATGATGACTCCGAAACAATCAGTGGGCACCACTTCACAGCCAATCAGAATGAGAATATGTTTCACATGTGACTTATTCAAGTTGCGAGTGATTGATGAAAGTTGTTTAGAAGAAAAAGTGTGAGAGTGGCGCTCGGGAAAGGAAATTGTTGAGGGAAAAGGAGTTTCGAGACAAGCAGCTATTACACAAAATGTCGAAGCTTACAGGTTATTTTAAACCTGTAGGCCAGGATGAGGAGGAAGGACAGATGAGTTCTGTACCGAGCGGCAGCGGTGCCGGCCGCAGGGCCTCGGAGCCAAGTAGGCCGTCTGGTTCTGATAGCGATGGAGTAGCGGGAGAGGAAAAACAGACAGGAGGGACATTATCTGTTGGAGGAGATGGAGAGGATGACGAGGACTTGCTACGTGAGGGAGCCAACGGCAACCGGACAAATACATGAGGGAGGCCCGATACGTCACTCATCTGGAGGAGAGGACCAGGCGCGTAGAGCAGAGTGGAGAAGTGCGATCACAGAGCCTACCGAGGCTATACATGACTTTCATTTGTTGTTTAAATAGGGGGCCTACAAAACCCCAGGGCCTGATGGCAGGTTGAGGCGGGCCTGACTGTGTGAGAACTCGCTACAATTGCCCAAAACAATTCCAGAAGGAGAAATGGGCTGCACTTTCAAAAACTATGCAAAACACATGCAGGTTAAGAAAATCCTCCCCAACTTGACAACACATGCGCAGCATCAACTAAAAGCGCTGCATAAGCAAAACGCTACAAAAACATGCTGCATAATTCAGTGTTTTTTCAGAATATTTGAAATAATTAAGTGACCTACGTTAGCCAGCTAGCTTACAGTAGATCTGTAATAATATAGGAAGTAATCATGCATGGTTAAAACTAGCCAATAAAACTGACATTTTCGGTCTGTATCCTGTGACAGCTGGTGTGCATCACTTTTCAATGTCCTAATGTTGTAGTGTTTTATATTTGTAGCGTTTCGTTTATGCAGCAGTTTTAGTTAATGCTGCGCATGTGTTGTCAAATTGGTAGAGTTCCTTCTTCATTTGCATGTGTTTTGGCTAATTAGCATTTTTTTTAACTCTAATTGAAGTGTTTGGGCTGTTGTAACTCTTTTGCACCTGCCACCGTACAACCTGCTCCAATGACAGGCCTGGAGTGAAGGGTTTCCTCTGTACACAATCAGGTGGAGCAGCGTTTTCTGTCTCCATGAGACCAGTGACCCAGATGGGTTCAGGTGTCATGTGACGCACTGACGAAAAGCCCCTCCCTCCCATGCACCCCCTCCCTGGCTCTGTCTCTGCACCCCCAGGAGGCATATCCATGTCACCCTGCTGCACAGGATCACTGAGCCACAACAGCCTGTCTCCTGTCGGCCGGCATCAAGAAGACAGCGCTGCACAAAGTACACGCATATATTCTATATGTGTGAGATATTCTATAAAACAGCATCCTGGTTGTACGTAGGTTTAATATAAGCATGCTATTAAAGACAGGTGGGAGATGCGTGTAGCATGCATGTTGAAACTGAGCACAGAGCTCCTCTCAGTGCTCATGTTACCTGCACAGTCACTTCTTTCACCTTTGATGCAAATTCCCTCCGGCAATGACTGAGTCTGGTATTTCTCAGAAGCTTATTCTCTGTCTCTGTCTCTGTCTCACTCTCACACACACACACACACACACACACACACACACACACACGCACACGCACACGCACACGCACACACACACACACAATAGCTTTCTCTTCTCACTCCCTATGAGGGTGCTTTATTAAAATCCACGCTTGTTAAGCCCTCTAGTGTGTGTGTGTGTGTGTGTGTGTGTGTGTGTGTGTGTGTGTGTGTGTGTGTGTGTGTGTGTGTGTGTGTGTGTGTGTGTGTGTGTGTGTGTGTGTGCGCGTGTGTGTGTGTGTGTTTTTTTTTGGTTTCTGGTTGCCATATTCTCAGCTCCACCCTAACCTCCACCGCAGAGTTAGTATCAGAACATTTAAAGTTTATGCAAATATTTTCTATGTCCAACAAATTATGATTACACAGCCAAATGTATTTAAATAAAATCAAATGAGTCACATATAAAGAACAGTTTTCAGTAGCTTCTGCCATGTTTTGCCAATCAATGGTATCTTTGTAGCTGCAAGGACTTGTTGTGTATTTTTTAGGTTGTTTTTCTCCTTCTTATGATTTATTTGAAGCAAATTTGAATTCATTTCCCGTTCCCTCCTGGCTCAGCCTCCCCTTGCTGGGTTTTGGCTCCAACAGCCGGTCGGATTTTGAATCCAGTTCCAAACGAGTCAAAATAACCAAACTCAAGCTCGGAGTCTAATGAATCGTTCCCTCTCTTTTGGTTTCTCCTCGCCATGAGCACGCACCACACATTAGCACAGAGCAATTAGGAATATGTCGTTTGAATATATTGAGTTTTTGCAATGGTATTTTCGGAGTTGTAGTTACTTTGCATTGTTGCCAACTTGTTGTGTTGAAAGCTAAAGCTGTGTAGATAAGAAATGATGTTCTTAAAAGAGGATAAGTCATCCTACAGGACTTAAGTGGCAATCTGAACTTGACTAGACACACAACCTTTGTGTAGACATTATTTCAAGCCTGCCGATATAGTATTCCTTGTTTATGGGCATAATGTCCTATATTTGCACCTGTCCTCTGCACCAGCTGTTCGTACAGGTACAGGCATGGATTTGTATCTCGCATGCCATTAACCCCTAGGGCGTGGAGCAGAGGAGACACGTTGAGGCCGCACCCACGCCAGGGTATAACCGGCTCTGCCTTGAGCCTGTTATGTGCTCTCCTCCATCAACAATCATAACAGATATTTGGCATTCGTTTTGCTTTGGAGTGTGAACTATGCCAATCAAGTGTGTGTTATCTTTTGACTTGTTCACACTGTCGTTAAAAACTAGGACACTGTGTCCATGGTATGCAGGTTTCAATCAAATAATGACATTTAGTCTTCTCCATGTTCCCTGTCTCCTCTCAATCCGGAGAACAATGCTTGACAAACAGCCACACCCTGAACTCCGGCTCATCTCACCGTGAGTCACAACCACTGTTAATCCTTTCACTTAATGACTGAAAACTTTCCCTCGACACACACATACTGTAGCTACATTGTTCAGGACAAGGACCTGACAAGATGAGACAACCCTTCAGACAGAGGAACACTAGACAAAACAATTATACGGTTCCTCCTCTAATAGAGTGTCAAAGAAAAAGAAAAGTAGCTGTTTGTACATGCAGCGAGGATGCCTGAGTCAGCACAGCACTGATAACGTGTGGGTGCATGTGTGTGATGTGTGTGTGTGTGTGTGTGTGTGTGTGTGTGTGTGTGTGTGTGTGTGTGTGTGTGTGTGTGTGTGTGTGTGTGTGTGTGTGTGTGTGTGTGTGTGTGTGTGTGTGTGTGTGTGTGTGTGTGTGTGTGTGTGTGTGTGTGTGTGTGTGTGTTTCTGTGTGTGTGTGAGAGAGAGAGTCAATAAGGGGAATCCTTTGATAGTAGGATTAATAAAGGCACTCCTCCCGATCGTGGGTGTGTCCGTGGGTGTGGAGCTTGTTCTCGCCCAGGAGCTCCTCTCGGCTCCCCTATGGGATAAAGTGTAGTTGGAAGTGATCGAAGGGGCGGGAAACTTGTGAAATTCAATCCGAAAGGTCATAACGGCTCAAAAAGCGCAATACTTTATATTTTGTGTTACTTTGTAATATTGTTACAAACTGGGGGATTACAAAAACTAGCACTGTGTAAAGTAATCGTTACCAGCTGCGACATCTAAGTGATGTACATATTAATTCATCATTTGTTATTTTGATGTTTGGTATTTAACTTAATTCTGGTACTTTTTAATGCATGACTTTTACTTATCTTGAAATATGTTTACACTGTGGTATTGCTGTTTATACTTTAATCAAATATCTAGGTATTTCTCTAATGCGTAAGGTCCTATTATGCATTTTGAATTCCCCCCCTTACTGTAGTGTGTTATATAGGTTTGTGTGCATGTAAATGGTCTGCAAAAGCTGAGTTACCAAAGTTACCTCCTAGTGACATCACTCTGTAACACTCGCGCTTCTATTAATAATAATAATAATTCCTTACATTTATTATAGCGCTTTTTCCAGTGCTCAAAGCGCTTTACAGATACACATTACACATATTTGTTATACATGCAATGGTCACTGTGGACAATACCCACAGGAGCAAGTTCAGGTGAAGTGTCTTGCCCAAGGACACAACGGCTTTACAGACGCAGCAGCGGCGGGTTTCACCTGATGATGATCTGATGATCATTGCACTGCGCCACACCGTCCATCTTCACGCCTGGAGGCGCTTTTACAAGTACACATTGATATCATACATGTACTGTGGACAATACCCATGAGCAAATCCGGGTGAAGTGTCTTGCCCAAGGACACAACGGCCTGACGCAGTGGCGGCAGGAGCGGGTTTCGAACTGGAGTTCCCCAGCACCCTATTGGCTGGCGCTTCAACTGTTTACCAATTACAACAGCCTGAGCAAACCAATCGTAAAAAAAAGTTCAACATATCCCTTTTTTGATGTCACATAATGTGACACATAATACAAATCTGAACCTGAAAATGAGTATAATAGGGCCCCTTTAAAGGTGGGGTAGGTAAGTTTGAGAAACCGTCTCGAGATCGCTAGAATTTGAAAATACACAACCGGAGAAAATCTGCCACTTCCTTATAGAGCACCTCCTCCAACACACACGAACGCGCACATGACCAATGAGGGCACGAGAGAAGTTTGTGCCCCGATGGAAGGCTGACAGGGAGGTAGGCCATCCAATCGGATTGGTTGTACTTTTTACAGTATTACGGCTTCTACAGATGACATTTTTTTATGGATTTATTGTCAAAGCACTTAAGATATTCATTGCTATCCGGATGTTAAGAGCATTCCATGGAATATAACAAAAAGTGTATCTCGAGCCGGTTTCTGAAACTTACCCACCTTTAATTTAATATATTTGCTGTCCTGTTAAAATAAATACTTATATTTTAATAATTATTTGAACTTTTCAGTAAAACCTAAGAATTAAGTGTTGCTTTAGAGTAAATATTGTGGGAATTCTTATGTTTTCTAAAAAGGTCTTATTGACATTAATCTTGCAGCCGGATTCTGAATCACTTGAAAGTGAAATAAAGGTGCCAAACATTACAAAGCTTAGGAACTTCCGATGGGAATATAACTTTCTCAGAAACAAGATTTAGAGGAGGTGCCTTGTCTTGGACATAATCTAGATGCAATGTAATGTACCTGTTTTTGGATTTGCTGCACAAACGCACCATCACACAACAATCTTTGACAAACCTATACAAATGTGCAAGCCTAATCGTGTCTGCAGAGATCAGGAATGAACGGCAGTGAGAGGGTGGGGTATCAGGGAACGCCTCAGATACACACCCTAAAATATGAAATGCATTCAAGCAGAGGATAAAAAAAACTACATTTAGTAAATGCTTTTCATTAAAACGATTTTGAAGGCTTTTTTGCATCAGATTGCACAACACTGTATCTTCTTCTTCTGTCTTAACTTAGTGTGTCCCCTCCCCTGTAGTGAAACAAACCTACTAAATCCTGCTCATTCACGCCCAAAATGGTTCAATACTATCTTCTGCAACCAGAAATCCCAGAGAAGCAAATTAGGGAACTAAGTGTAGCTTTAAAAAAGGGAAGACCAGGGGTGTGATGCGGTTTTGGTGAAAGGTGTGTATCAGTGTGAGTGTACGTACAGGTATGTTATGTAAAGGCGTGTTCTTGACTGTCATCTGCCACAGGGGAAAAACGATGTGAAGGTGGGACCATATGTTGGATCAGTTTATTGTCTGCATGAATCACTCATATCGAGTACACAAGCTGCAAAACTAAGTCGATCATAGTAATAAAAGAGCAGAGCTGCTGGTTTCATAAGCCAGGATATTATGGTAAACAATTCCTCAGCAACAAGTCATCCAAAACAGGTCTGCAATTATGGGAATGGCAAACAAGTGTTGGCAATAAATTATGAGCCGTACCATAACCCTATCTGCCCCCGCTTCTCCTCTCTCTCATACTTTCCCTCTTGCATGCTGATTCACATAACTCCAAATCCCACACAATAACAAACACACACACGCACGCTACATTCCTCAGTTGCTGGTGGGTTTATTTGGTAAGATGGTGTAGGGAGATGGTCCTTGAACTGTAAGGTCTTGGCTCAAGCAAACACGTTCTCATTCGTATGATGATTTTCATAATGACGTGCCAGTGGACTGCACAGTACGGTGGCTAACAGTTGCAAACATGCTTCAGCGGCCCCAAACACTTCTGTTTCCGTTGTGTTTTGAGCTTCTTGCAGTGTTTTGTATTTGTAGCGTTTTGTATTTGTGGCATTTTGTTTATGCATTGCTTTTAATAAATGCTGCGCATGTGTTGTCAACACTTCATCTTTATGTGTGTTTTGATGTGCATCGTTCTTTAAACTGCAGCGCGTTCCCCTAATGGAAATATTTTGGGCCGAAAAAAACAACCGGTCCTAAAAGAATCTGACTGCACTTACACTACGCTAAATAACTATGCAACAGTGAATGCTATAGCATGTGTCACATGGAATTGTGGGATGGCCTTATCTCTCTTCCTTTTAAAAAAAAAAAGGCATTACATTCCATCAAGTAATTGTGGAAATATATTAGAAATAGATTTGCATCTGCAGAGTTTGAGATTTAAGGGGGGAGCTTATCAAAGTGTGCGTCGGCTTCAAACACACTTGTGTGGTATGACTCTAAAGTCTATGGTGGTGTGTGTCATACTTAAAAACACATTATCTCAGCACTTTTGGCTCAAGATTTTCCATGCTGCCAGCTAATTGTAAGCAGTGTTAGGAGGTAACCGTATATAGTATCAAACAAAAACTCTGCAACTGTTCAAGGTCAGGAAATACTTTTGATTTGCCAAAATCAGACTCAGAATATCACTATTCGTGATACATTCAAAAATGAATAATGTCTTTCAAGAAAATTGACTTTGGACAATTTCAGTAAGCACATGCTGCAAAAAATACATCTTTGAATGATACTGTAACTGTAACGATGTGCATAACACATTATATAACAGAATAAATCTTAACAAAAATAAGTAGGACATTAGTCACATTAATCAGGAGTTGTCACAAGTGTGTCTTTCTCCATTTATCATATTTAAAAGGATAGCAGTCTATGATAATAAATTCAACAAACGTTGCTGTCAACCAGGAACAGCTGTCAAACTTGTTTTTACTCTGCGTCCCACCTAATGTCTGGAGGCAAGTGTTTAAGTAGTGTGTGTGAGTGTGTGACTTGTCTCAGTAGAAACGACAGCCTTTGACCTTTACAGCTGTGGCTTAACAGGAGAGAAAGCAATAACATCTAATAAGGTGTTATTGCTTTAACACCTTAAAGCAATAACACACAATATATCAAAATATGTCAGAAACAGTATGCAAAGGCATACATTTCACAAGTTGTAAAGTGTGTCCCAACTTGTGTCACAAGCGAAAATGGTCCCCACAACGACACAACTGCAAGAACACACACACACTCTGCCTCCAGCAGAGTTTGGAGGGGAGTGGCACTAAGGAGAAACGTTATTTGGCTCAGGTGGTTGGGGAGGGACAGAGAGGTGTGGTCACCAGCCTCCAAAAACGATCATTCCCTGACGCCTGAGTTCAGTCTGGATCGGAGAGACCGAGGGACCGGGGCCAGCGCACCGAGAGACTAACTCCCTGATGACTTTCCCCCAGTAGGGTTAGGGTGAGCATATCACTGCTAGAATGAGTCATTACGGGTCCCAGAATCGCATGTACCATGACCAGAGTTCGGCCTCCAAAGGCGACTTGACAATTGGCAATTACGCACGCAGCGAGGTCGTGCACGGTGGTGGTAATGGATACGATCCCTACCAGGAAGGATACAACAACACCTACACCTTTTCAAAGTCCTCTGGAGGCGGCATGCTGAGTGGAGCAATGATGAACGGAATGATGTCGGGAGGCACAATGTCCAACGGTATGGGGATAAAAGACGGACATACAAGCACCATGATGAGCAGTTCGGGAGGCGGAATGGCAAGCGGCATGGGAGGCGGAATGGGAGGCGGAATGGCAAGCGGCATGGGAGGCGGAATGGCAAGCGGCATGTCAATGTCAGGCGGAATGGGAGGCGGCATGGCAAGCGGCATGTCAATGTCAGGCGGAATGGCAAGCGGCATGGCAATGTCAGGAGGCGGAGGCGGCATGGCAAGCGGCATGTCAATGTCAGGAGGCGGAGGCGGCATGGGAGGCGGATCGAGGTATGGCTCTATTTTCTTGTTTATTTAATTAATTAATTTGCGCTTTCCTCACAGTCACCTGTTGCCAGTTTCTTTGCAGCAGGGGAACATGATGTGGTCCTCTCTGCAGCGAGGAGGCATGTACGCCTGCAAGCTGGTTGCCATTAAATATTGATGATTGAAGATGACAGGGCAGGCTCTTTCGTCCCAGTATACATTCCTTTCCAAGTCCTGTCATGTGCAGGTTATAAACACATTTCCCCAAACAACGCATGATAATATGTGCAGGGACCATGATTGAAGTGAAATGTTTCTGCATAATACAAATCTGAACTTTGAAACAACTACGGTTTGTTTACGTTTTGGAACAGTTTTTAATGAATTAAGGTTTAACAAAGTCATCCGGTCTCCATACGATTCCAAAGGAAGTTGCATGATTCATGTCAAAGTGTGTGTGTCATAGTTTGTTTGTTGAAGGAGTTATCGTTTGACCTGACTCTTTTATTGCATTGATAACACACTGAGATAATAAAATGAAGCTGCACGGCAATGTCTCAATGATGATTTAAAGCTGATGTTCTGCTAATTCCAAAGAGATTCTTCCGTCCCTATAACTGAGTTTAATGTATGGCTCTTAGTGAGCTGCTACATTCCCTCTGCTGTGACAGCTCTACTCACTTGTTCCAGAAACATGTGTATCACTTTCAGACCTTCCACTATCACCCACAGGGGAAATGTGGCACTGTGGTACTTTGGGAGAAGTGCAGACAGG
This sequence comes from Pseudochaenichthys georgianus, assembly GCF_902827115.2. Classification (NCBI taxonomy): domain Eukaryota; kingdom Metazoa; phylum Chordata; class Actinopteri; order Perciformes; family Channichthyidae; genus Pseudochaenichthys; species Pseudochaenichthys georgianus. The sequence goes on along the minus strand of NC_047506.1, from coordinate 31,823,522 downwards.
CCATCTGGCTGACACAATCCCAAGATGTCGACACAATGAAATCTATTGTAGTTTCTGGTTCAGTTATTTGTTAAGAATTAATATCATGTAGTTTCTGATATCTGAGCAGGTTTGGTAGAGGCCTCAACAAATTAGTGGTGGTGTTTTTCAAATTTAAAATCCTCACAATTCTTCAGAAATGTATTACTTGACTGACAACCTGACCTGGCCCATAGATCAGCAGCATGTTGGCAGGAACACCATTGTCCTCATCTTTGTTTTTTTATTTGTCATTGCAGTTTTTGCATTCAACTACCTTTTTTTATTTTTTGGAAGTGCGCGATTGTTCTTGGCAAGATATAGTTTTGTTGGCTTTGATTAAATATTTTAATAAAAAATGTGCCTAAATATTATGTAAATAAAAGAAAGTAGAAATCACCTTTTTAATAACTCATTTTCAATTCCAGTATCGGCTTCAAATCCCTTATTTGCCAGAGACACCAACTTTAGACTTGTTATTGTTAGTGTAACCATGCACTGCATGTGATGATAATGATAATGTTTTTATTATGGAGCCATGCAAGTGCACATTTCTAAATAAAAATGTAGTGTTCGAAATTGAATCATACCAGTTAACATAAGTAGACTGCTCGTTCAAAAATGTTGGATAACACAAACATATGTGTATTACTGTGTTACTGTTACATACTACAGAGCCTAAAGTGATGCACAGGACATGACATCAAAACTGTGTGTCTTAGTGGTGAACAAAATGTAAAATGCTCACTTCTCCTTGCATTACATAATACGAACGTTTGTGACCGCTGATCCAAACTGTTGGTGGTTATGCATTTACTACATATGCATCTGAAGATTATTATAACAATGAGCTCGATAGTGACACCTTTAACCCTGCTGTGGTTTCAGCACCATCCACCAGAGGGCCGTGCTGCTGCAGAACCAGTGCCAGGGTTACCTGAAGAAAGCCGAATACGCCCTTCAATCTGTGAGTCATGGTTGTTATTGCGTTACTGTGGCTGCTTTCCTTCAGGGATGCAATACAATCCTGTCTGAGTCAGATCGAATTATGTAAGATTTTATCGATAGACGTGGAAAGATTGACTTGTTGTCAAAGAAATTGCCTGTTTTTTAAAGTAGTAAATTAGTGTTAAACCAATTGTTTTTAATGCATAACATTGGTGTGTGATTTATGGCTCCGTGGCATATCCAAATAATCCAACAACATAAAAACATTTAAAAAAAAAACTTTCATTGGTAAACATTGAATGAATTAGATAAAAATGGTGAACAATTCTTAGATATTACTCATTTTGCAAACAGAAATATCCAACATTTTTCACATTTTCTAGAGACTGAAACACTTCTTCTGTATCAATATGTTTGGCCTCTGCACTGTGGTTTTGTACACCTCCCTGATTGTTTGGGTCATGCTTTACAGGGCGGTTCCCCGGCTGATGTCGAGCGCTACATGATGCTGGCTAAAGAGTCTATAGTGCACGTGAGGAACTGCGCCATGGACCTGAGACAACTGGGACAGCCCAATGACAACGTAGTGAGGACGTAAGGAAGACTTCTCGCTTTCCTTCACCCTCCTCTGAATAGCCTTTTATTTTAAATCCTACCTCTCCTTACTCTCTTCATTACTCGTAGATTGGAGGTATGTAAAGATCAGCTGAAGGTAGTCCAGATGGCCATGACGGGCAGCCTGAACAGGAGGAGGAGCACCAGAGTAAGCACGGGAGGATGGGAGGAGCCTGGAAGGAGCTTCCAAGATGCTATTGGATGGATTTCACAACGCAAGGTTTGCATGCACGCACGCACGCACGCACGCACGCACGCACGCACGCACACACACACACACACACACACACAAACAAACAAACAAACAAACAAACAAACAAACAAACAAACAAACAAACAAACAAACCTCTCAGGTGAGGTAAAAAAGTGAGGCCATACATGCATTCGATTGACCATACAGTATACAGTATAACTGGCTACAGTATTGTTATATATTTAGTTGAAGAGATAAGGTTATTTATAAAAGATGTTCACAATTGAACATGTATTACTTAGATATAGGTTTGGTCACTTTATTTAAAGCCATGGCAGTCAATATAAGAGTGATAGGAAGTTCCAATTCTGGCGTTTGACTTTTGGCGGGGGATTCAATCACATTTAAATTGCCCCTTTAATAAAAAACTGTTTAGCATCCTAATTACACGTACACTGATGTGGTTCCTTGGTGACCTGTTTTGTAGAAGTTGAACCAGCCCCTAGAATATGGCTGAACATGTTTTTATATTTGTTTATGTTTTTAATTGATTGAAAGGCTTGAAAAGCATCTGTTATGCATTCCTTTGCTGTAAGTAGTTATTGTGGAATGTAAGAAGAACACTTAAGATGACACAGTTGAATTTTTGAAAGATGGTTTTGTTTTGCCTTCAGTTCTCTGACAAATGTTCTTCTGGTAGATTCCTGAGGGTTTTGGTGAAAGGCTCGTAAAATTCAAAAAAATAAAATAAAATAAATCTTGCCGCCACCTGCTGGTCACATTGAGTATGCATATCAGGTGAGAGGCACTCCCTCTCGTGTCTGAAACACAATGTGTGTTTCTGCTGATGTAAACACATGTTTGTGTTTCAGCGTCTGATTGAAACGGCCTCCTGGGGAGACGACCCTGCATCCATCGAGCAGAATGTCCTCAGCCACCAGAGCTTCCACAGCGTCAACCAGAGGTCTGCAGAGGTGGACCAGGCCAGAGAGGACCTGGTGGGTTCAGCTGGAACAATGCCAAATGTATTAGTGCTGCAAACAGAAGTCCCAGTGATCCCAGTTTTTTGAGAGCACATAACATACCTACCCAAAGACTTTATATTCTACTTACTCAATTTTCATTGGGATTTCAGACTGGCATCTCAATACACACAATGACATTATGTATCTTTTTTCAACTATAAATTAAACCAAAATAACAAATCTTGTAAAAAAAGAAAAGAGAACATACAAGCAACCTACATTGACTAATACATGTTCGTTTTCATGTTCAATATGTTGAAAATGAATTAAATATCCTTTCATTTGTTTTTTATATATCATAGAAAACACTAAAACGGGGGGTTAATATAGTAATTATTATCATACAACTAGAGGGACTCAGATTGAAGAAATCATTTTCAAAATTCAAGCCGCAAATATGAAGATCTCCACAATCTTCAATATGGAGATTTCTGTATTTTATATAAGTTTGCGTTTATGGAAACGTTTCTATATATAGCATATCATATAACCCCAACCCTAAACTAAATATGTTTTTTTTGTGCAAACTAAACAAGACATTTTGAGAAACTGTGATTCATATTTTTCACTCTTATCAGCATTTTAGGGATTATTGTGTTACAAATAAAATGAACCGTTAAACACATGAAACAACTACAAAACAATCCACAAGTCAAACAAATTAATTATATTAAACGGGGAAACATTGATTGACAATAACTTATAATCAATCAATCAATCAATCAATCAATCAATCAATCAATCAATCAATCAATGTTTATTTATATAGCCCAATATCACAAATGTTACATTTGTCTCAGTGGTCTTCACAGTGTGTACAGAATATCAGTATGACAATACGACACCCTCTGTCCTGAGACCCTCACATCGTACAAGGAAAAACTTCCAAAGAAAACCCAGTTTAAAGGGAAAAATGGGAGAAACCTCAGGGAGAGCAACAGAGGAGGGATCCCTCTCCCAGGACGGACAGACGTGCAATAGATGCCGTGTGTAAATATTAATTAATTAATTAATTAATTATAAGATATTGCTTACACATAATGAATTCAACATTATTACTCATGCATACATTAATCATCACATCTTACCACCTGGTCATTATTCAAGTGTTCTATCATCACGTTTCTAATCTTTTATCAAGGTCTGTTATTCTCATGGTTATTTTTTCCATTTCATACATTTTATTTACTAGCTTCTTCCACTGTTAGGAATTAAGTTTACATATTTAACTAATTACTTTGGATATGTTTAATAATTGATATTCTTACAAGGAATAAGTAAGAATAAGAAAACAATTGTGTATGGTGCTGTCCCGACTCCCAAGTGATAGTATTAGAGGGTTATTGTGTAATCACTGTCTCCTCACTAGAGTGTGGTTCTTTCCCCACAGATGAAGAATGGAGACAAGGGGAATCTTCACGCTCTGGATCAGGAATGGGAGAGTCTGCAGGTGGGAGAACCCCAGCACTTTACCACAGTGGCTGACACGCCTACTTGTGCTTTCAGGTGCATTGTTGTATTTAAACATACTCTTATTTTCTCTTTCTAGAAAATGTCCTTTGGTCGAACCGAGCAGTTGCAGGAGCTCAAGAAAATCATTCAGGATATTTCCAGAGAGATCATGTGGGTGAACGAACGGGAGGAGGAGGAGCTGATGTTCGACTGGGGAGACAAGAACATCGACAAATACATCCCGAAGAAGCAGGAGGGCTACTCGGTTAGTACAATGACTCAAAGAGTACAAGTTCAGCGAGAACCAGGAGAGAATTGGATTGGTCCAATGAAAATCCATATTTAGGAGCATCTAACTAGTCTATTAACATTCTTGGCAATCCTGTACATCTAAAATACTTGAATTTACGAATGTAATCTGCATTTCATGAGGGAGCAATCACCTGGGATACATTAGATGCTGGGCAGCTGCAGTCAGTCGTCCACTCAGAGCGGAGCCACAGAGTTCCTCCAGCTGCATCCCGGTGCCCCCTGTGAGTACTGAAACTCTTCTTCCATCACAGAAACTGATGAGTGCCCTGGAGGAAAAAGAGAAGGACTTGAATAAACTCAAAGGACAAGTTGATGCACTCCTGAAGAACAACCATCCGGCTTCAGACAAGATCGAGGTGTGTACCAACCCGTCATCATTTGACCAACACAGTGTTTACATGCATTTATGTGTGTGTAGGGGCCTTATCTAATATGACTCTATTTGTTGCTTTGTTTGTGTGTTTCAGGCTTACAGTGACACTCTGCAGACTCAGTGGAGTTGGCTCCTTCAAATCACCAAGTGCATTGCTACTCATCTGAAGGAAAATGGCGCTTACAGCCAGGTAGAAGGACTCAACATAATAGCAACAGATATCATTGCTTTAAATAAGCATTTCATGCGAAGCAACTAGCAAACTGGAGACTGGCTGGTAAACACAGTGAAGCAGTTAGTGCTAAGGGGCTGATACTGTATTTCTCTTTGGGTTGGTGGTGGTGACCAAACATTGAGCTAAAAGAAGAGTAAGAAACTGTTAAGCCGGTGATTACATTTCTATATAGCAGGGGCTCCACTGGTTCAGTTACTGGTTCGATGTAAGCTGTTGATATTTTTTTATTGTTTTCTCCCCCCATCATTTCCTGTCTCCCCCTGAACGTTCAAATATCCAATACAGGCCAAATAATTGCAACAAAAAAAAAATGGTGAAACTTAAAACCCAACTTAAAAAGATGCATTTTTGATCCATTGATACTAATTATCCCTTTTATGCATCCTAGTTCTTTAAAGAGGCCAATGAGACGTACAGCAAGCTGCAGAAGGAACACGAGACGGTCCGTAAGAACTTCATCTGCGACAAGAACACTCCTCTGGAGGACCTAGGGGAGATCCTCAATGGGCTGGAGGTAGAACAGCTTGTTATTTTGTCAATTTCACCTTTAATACAAATATCTGATTCTGTAGATGTAGCCAAAACTCATCTTTAAAATGTGACCTTTATTTTGGAGTAAGTTGTTAAGACATGCTGTATAGTCTACCTCCTATTTTATGCATTTTACCTGCCTTTTTTTCATTGTGTGTTGAATAGGATATTGGTATTATTACTGTTTCTGTTTGAATAAGCCACAGAACAGTTTGTTATTATTATTATTAATCTGCATTATTATTGTTGTTGATCTTGTTTTTGTTTTATGTTCTTCAGAAAGAGAAAGAGATCATTATGGAAAACAAGAGGCAGGTTCAACATCTGGTCCACAAGTCCAGGAGCATTGTGAGGCTGAAACCCAGAAACGCCGAAGACAAGAGCAACGGCCAAGTCATCGTCAAAGCCCTGTGTGACTTCAAACGAGAACAGGTCCGTTGTTTAAGTATGATACACTCTTGGGAATACATTAATATGCATCAAGAATCTAATCTCTGAGTAAGTAAGGGATCTTTTATTTAAATAGCACCTTTTTAAAGGGGCCCTATTATACTTTCTGTAGTGTGTTATCTAGGTCAGTGTTTCTCAAACTTTTTCATACCAAGGACCACTTAACCAAAAAAACACCCGCGGACCACCTAACTCCACAAATATCCAAAAACACATCGTTTTTTACAAATCGCCTGACAATGGGACAAACAAGTGGCAACATGTGTGATGAAGGTGTTGCGCTGGGCTATATCATGCAATCAAAAGTTAAACTTAAGCTCGCTCCATTGCGGAGATATTCCCGCGAGAGTGCGGAAAACTCAAATTAATTAATTGATTTCAAATGTGAAATTGTACCAATATACACACGGACCTCTAGGGGGCGCTCACGGACCACCAGTGGTCCGCGGACCACACTTTGAGAAGCACTGATCTAGGTTGCTGTGCATGTAAATGGTCTGCAACATTTAAAATCCCAAAGTTCCCTGCAGAGGGAGTTTCTCTCCCACACGCTCACACATTGAAACAGAAGAATTAGCATAATAGGGCCTTTTAAAATAGAGGGCATACATACAAATACAGAAGACACACATACATGACAGCTTCTATGAATGCTTATGTTCTATCTTATGTTCCCAGAAAAGCTCGTCTTTATTGAAGAATTTCATTTGTTCGGACTCCACAGAAGGTGATCTGTAAGGGAGATGAGGCGATCCTAAACAACAACAGTCAGCGCAGTAAGTGGGACATTATAGGTCCGGGAGGCCTGGATATGTCGGTGCCCTCTGTGTGCCTGATCGTACCCCCCCCCAACCCACTCGGCACGAGTCTGGCCAACAAGTAAGGGGCAACAAGTGTTTCTTTGGTAGAGAAGTAGGTGCAATACATGTTGTTGTGAGGTAAAGGTTAATATGTTGTGTTGTCCTTAGGAATGAGCAGTACTACGACGCCATCATGTCAATCTGGAATCAGCTGTACATCAACATAAAGAGTCTCATCGCCTGGCAGTACTGCCTCATTGATATCAGACAAATCAACTCCCTCACCATGACCATGGCAAGTGATGAATACTCTCTGAAGTTAGCCTAAAGTATTATTGTCTTTAGTATGTTAAATGAAGTGCATTTCCCTACATTTTGGTTTCTGTTTCAAACGTACTGTTTGTGTGTGTGTGTGTGTGTTCAGCTGTCCCGCATGCCTCCTGAGGAATACCGACAACTCATGAAGCGCATGGAGACTCACTTCGAGGAGTTCAAATCCTGCAGCTCCGGCTCCGAGATGTTTACTGGCGATGACAAGAGTGGCTTGGATAACCAGTTCACCGGAGCCCAGACCCACTACGAGGAGCTGGTGGTTCAGCTGCCTGCTTACGGTCAGTATTACACAACATAGACACCTTGCTCTCCTCTGCATGAAAACAATGTATTACATCTTAGATTTTTGATTGTTAACTGCGTCATTTTGTTTTGATAATGAAACAAATAATGATTAGACGCCAATGAAAGCAACGGCCACGAATCACAATTGATTTAACTAACTAACTAAAACTAAACTATTTGTGATCTTAATAATAATGCACCCTCTGTTCTTTTCATTTGAAGTCCCCTAATCACAATAACCAGCTAATTATGTTTTTGACAACCAATTATTAAAAAACACATCTGTTTTCTCACAGCTGGGAAATTAGAAGCCGAACGAGCAGCGGATCAGAAAAACACACAGTACCTGATCCTGATACAGCAACAGCAGGAGCAGCAGCTGCTACTGGAGCAACAGGCTGCAGCAGAGGCGGAGGCCAGGAGACTTGAAGAACTACGAAGAAGAGAAGAGGTTAAGAAAGTGAAGAAAACGGAGGTCAGAGTGGTAAATAAAGTACATAAGAAGGAAGAAGTTAAAGCCACCAAGCCAGAGGTGGTGAAGAAGGTGGGGAAAGGGTCCTCCTCTTCTTCCTCCCGCAGTTTATCTGAGCTGCACACGCTCAGACTCAAGCTGGAGGGCGCCGAGGGCACGCTGAGTCAGCATGTTCACATCTGCCTCGGAGACGACGGGATACGTGACTGTGGCCTCAAGATCTCTCAGTTAGAGGTAGACACGCACACTCATGAACACAAGAAGAACCGTTTACAGTATTAACTGGTTACAGAAAACTAGTATTGTTCCAAATACGTACGCATTGCAATAATTGTGATTGATTGTATGTTTCCCTACAGACGGTGCAGCAGGATGTCCACTTCATGAACGAGGAGTACGTACGCCTGAGGCAGCAAATCTTGAAGGAGCTGGAGGGCATGAATGACCCGGATAAAGCCCAGTTCCTACGCAGTGAGATTGAGATTATTAACCAGAGACTGGGCGGTCTTGAGAGCAGCTCGTCAGCTTACCTGCAGCGGTAAGATCCCAAACTAAGATGTCCCAACGTTACTTAGTATATTAATGACACTTTTTTACATTTTGTATATGTTACTTAACCAATAAATATGTAAAATCAGCTACTCTGACTCATTACTCTCACTAAATATAATATGTCCATTGTATTTCTCCCTGTCTCTCAGGCTCCAGGCTCTAAGGGACATGCTGGAGAGTGTGGCACGAGCTGAAGACATAGTGAAAGTTCATGAAGCCAGGCTAACAGAAAAAGAGACCACTTCCCTGACGCTCAGTGAGGTGGAGGATTACATGTCGACCCTCAAGGTATTTGATAGAACATCTTACAATTTCACACATTTGTTGCAACAATAGCTGCAATTTGCACCAACCAGCTTCTGACGTCTTTACATATGGTGCATGCCATGCTACTTGACGTTTTGTTCTGTGTTGTTGATGTGTAGAATATCAAAGCAGAGCTGGATCAGAAGAAGTCAGTGTTGGCCTCCATGGAGGCGAAGTTATCCCAGGCCAACCACTGGAACGGCCAGGTGGGCGGGCCCTTCTACAGGTGTGACATGATGCTGTCCAAATACAGTGAGCAGGTGGGCCTGCTGACTGACCGCTGGAAGCGAATCCAAGCTCAGATTGACACCAGGTATGGCTTCCTCTCTCTTTCATATACATGTCATACACATGCCACCACCAACTGGTTGTTGCATGCGCATTCAAGACAGATTTAAGAATGTAAAAAGGCTCAAGCATTCTCATGTATTTGTTGAATGTATGGCATCTTTTTAATAGTGAGACGCGTCAAATTAAATGTAAGAGGAGATTAGCTAATGTTGAATATTTCTGTTACTTTAACTATTTGTTGATAAATACACAGGCTATGAGGCACAATTGCTAACATTTTATAGCTTATTCTTTGGTGCTTATTTTCTATGAATTGTAAATCGAACACCTTTTGATTTCTGAATGCTGATCGGGTCAAATCATTTTTAGGGGATACTTTGGGCTCTCGGAACTCGTGATGGGCATTTTTCATTATTTCTTGACTTTTTAAACATGCAGTTAATAAATGAATTAAGAAAATCTGCAATCTATAAAAGAATCCTATAATGCAGCCCTTGACACAGGACGGCTTGCATCGGATTAGAGTGTTGTGTGAACAGGAACGCATTCCTCCTAGTTTCTGTCTCCGTATCGCACATGAATTCATAGTAATCTTCATTTATACTGAAAAACATGAAGACGTTTCTTTATTTCAATTGTGTTCTCCTACTTGCACAGAGTCGAGGATTTGCAGGTGTATCACCCTCAGCTGGAGCACTACAAGCAGAGCAGCACCTCCATTATCGACTGGATTGATACCACACGGAAGAAACAAGACAGCCTGCAGGCCACCAAGATCGAGAGCATCCCTGCACTGACGGAGCATATTACCAAACAGAAGGTGTCCCGCCCGCTCAGCCATTTGTTTCTATTCGTTAACTTCTACACTATGATTTCAATTCATCTGACATCTTTATATTGTTGTTTCCCTAAAGGCTCTGAACTCAGAAATCAAAGCGAAGAGGGAGACAGTGGAGCGAGTTCTGAGGGACAACGAGGCCTGTGTGAACTCTATCAAGGTGAGAAGACCTTCATAGATACAAATTCACTCTTTTAAATCAAATCATAATACGGATGTATCGATGCATCGGTCAGACATGCTGGGAAGAAGTTTCCCGACACCTAAACTGTGTCTAAAGCGGCACCGCTCGTTCAGACTCCGGCGCAGCGGAGCAGAAGTCATCTATCTGAGACAAGCGCTCAAAAAGTCACCATCAAAAACAAAAGGAATCAAATGAAAACACTGACTTTTGGAACTTAAAGTCTCCTCACGGAGGAGACAATAGTACAGCAGACCAAAGAGATTTCGTAACAAATATTATTAAGATTTTGGTCTCATTCAAAGATAGTGTTATAAAGGGCAGACAAATATGTTGTTGTAATATCTTTTTGTTTTAAAAATAAGAAAATAACAGCAAAAATCGGCATCGGCAGAGACATTTTTAAATATGTGAAACACAAAAAAGTAATTATTATTATTGCTTTTCGATACTAACTGATCAATACTCAAACAATCAACTCAACCAACTATCCCCCTTCTTCAACATCATTTCACTGACTGATACGCACACTTTTAATATTCGTGGTGTTTTGCAAATGTATTGTTATTAAAGTACATTATTACTTCCTTTGTACATTGTTCTTACATTTCCCCAGATCACTTCACTTGAATGAAACTACAATGCGTGTTGGTGTGCTCCTGACATCACCGTTTGTTTTACAGGACTATGAGACGGACTTGGCAGCTTACAGCTCTGGTTTAGACACTTTGCTCAACATCCCCGTCAAAAGGACAATGCTGACGTCGCCAACGATGGATCTCAATGTGGAAGTAATAAAACTGGAAAAGTTGTCTATCATTAAAAACTGAAACAACATTTTGTGCATTTATTAATGAATGTTATAAAAGGGGATCCGTGACATTTCTCAGAAACTGTGAAGTTGACTTTTGTTCTTTCCAAATTAATCCTTGAGTTTGCCTTGTTTCTTCCAGGCTGCACAACTGCAAACCCGTTACATGGAGCTGCTCGTCCATTCTGATGACTACTCCAAATTCCTGGGAGTGCTGCAGAAAAACATGGAGGAGCTCAAGGTACTGTTGTAAATGTTGTGTCTTACTGAATGTTTTAGCTTGTGTTAGCAGGTTTGTTTGTTTGTTTGTGATCAGCTTGTATTAACATCCTGCCAGGGGACTATGCAGACTAGTATTCGGCTTAATCTGTTGCATACACAGTAGGTGATCAGTATTAAATACATGAATGCTCATTGTACACGATGTTGAAAGATTAAAGTTGAGTTACACTGAGGGAACACTTAGGTGTTGGAAATGTAATATTAAAGGTGCACTAATTAGCAGAGAACTCAAAAGTCTATACCCAATTTAGCAGTTATTCTCAGCTCTAAAGCACGCTTCAGTATTATTATTATTTTACATTTCAAGATGGAGCAAGTTAGTGTCAAGCTGTTGAAGAAATGGTAGCTTCTGGAAGCTAAAGAGACAGATGTTTTCCTCCGAAGACTGTGGCAATCTGAAGCAAGCTCAAAGGAGCAGGATATTGACCTTAAGCTAAATGTAACATTGCGTGCGGTCAATATTTAAATAGCCAAATGTCTCATAAAACCCCATCTAGGTGATGATGTGCCGGTCGCACAGTTCTGTAAACGACCTCTGCATTCACCTTTGCTTCATCTTGCTTTCAGATTCGTAACACCAGGATTGACCTGCTGGAAGAAGAACTTCGCCAGCTGAGAGAGAACATGCAAGACAGCCATGCCAAGAACAAATCTCTGGAAGACGCCGTTACACGTTACCAGCTGGAGTTGTCCAACTCGAAGGACCAGCTGCTGTCAATGGAGGAGGTGAAGCACATAACCACGCAGAAGTGCAATGCCAGCCAGGACAGCCTGGACGGCGTCCAGAGCCAAATGTCAGACCTCAACGATCAGGTGACTCGTCTCCAATATACGCTTGATGAAGAAAAGAGGAAGAAGAAGCTGGCAGAGGAGCGCTACACTACACAGCAGGAGGAGTACGAGTTGGTGCTGAGGAAGAGGCAGAAGGAGCTGGAGACGGTCAGCTGGTCCAAGGTGGAGTTGGAGAAGAACGTGTCGATTAAGGAGCACGAAATGGAACAGCTGCGGCGGCAGCTGGCTGAGGAGGCCGCCAGGATCAAGGAGCTTCAGAGGGAGATGTCAAAGGTAAGGAGCCAATGCACTACGGAGATTAATAATTTAAAGCTCAGCTACGAATCCCACATCCACGTCAGCCGCACAGACACCCATAGGCTGTCAGCCAAGAAGGAGGAGGACACAGCAGATCTCCAGCTGCAGTACAACGCCGTGGAGGCAGAGAGGAGGGATCTGGAGGAGCAGCTCAGCATGCTCAGGATGTCTATGAGCAAGGCTGAGGAACAACGGCAAAGGGCAGAAATAGAAGCTCACAGCCAGCGTTCTGTCGCCGAAGAGGAAGGGTGCAGGCGGAGAGATCTGGAAATTGAGTTGGAGCAGCTGAGGAGTCAGAGTGAGGAGGAAATGAGCCGGTATAAAAAGGAGCTGGCGGAGGTCATGAAGAGACTGCAGGAGAAGAGTGACGAGCTGGCCTACATGACTCACAGTCTGGAGGAGGAGACCCGCAGGAGGAGAACTCTAGAGGAAGGGCAGGTTGTGCTTGAACAGACATTGGCCCAGCTGCAGGTGAAGCTCACCAGTTCATCAGTGGCTCTTACCCAGCTGGGCGTGTGCGAGGAGGAGCTTCAGAAGATCCGCTCCGATCTGGATAAGGAGAGCAGGGGGCGAATCAGAGTAGAACAGAATTTAAGCACGTTACAGGGACGAATGAAAGACATCCAGGATGTTAGAGATGGGCTGGAGAGCCAAGTGGAGAATCTGAGGAAGGCTAACCAGGAGGAAGTGTCCAGAAGAAGGCAAGTAGAAAGAGAGCTGGAGAACACCACCAGTGCCATGACAGAGTACGTCAGCACGCTTACCGCTCTACGCCAGAGCCAAGAACACACCAGCGTGTCAGAAAAGAAAGGTGAAGAAGAGCGTCTTAGGTTGCAGCAGGAACTGGAGAGAAGTGTAAAACAAAACAAGGCATCTGCAGAGCGCATGACACAGATGAGTGCCGAGCTGAAGGCTCTGCAGCAACAACTCCTCCAGGAGCAGGCCAGAGGCAAGGAGGCAAACCTCAGGAATGAGAGCCTTTACAAAACTATAGAAGACAAGAGTAAGGTTCTGAATGCGAACTCTGTTGAGCTTCAAAGGCTAAAGGAGATGACAGAAACCCAGACCAAAGAGAGGCTCAAGCTAGAGGAGGAACTAAGGGCAACACGCCATGACAGAGAGGAACTCCTGAGAAGCCAACGGGGAAGCGCTGATGAGCTCTCCTCCCAGATGAGTGCCCTGGAGCTGCAGCTGGAGGCCAGTGCGCGCAGCAATGTAGATTACCACAACCTGATCTCAGAGCTTTCCTCAGAGAGGGAGAAAATCACGCTGGAGACTGAGAAAATACGAAAGCAGGCCACCGAGGTACATCGACGTTTGGCACTAAGTCGTGGACTGCTCTCCGCTTTCCAAATCAGAGTCCCAATTTGGATCAAGTAGCTAATAGTAGCTTAATTGAAGTGTTCGCTTGCATGCTGGGACACCTCTAGTTCCTCTGTAGACGCCTCCCACTTGGACACTCTGATTTGAGCACATATGTCTGTATGTGTTTGCATAGATTTCTGCCTTTCTGCCTGCCGACCTTCCCAAACAACCGCCTCCCTGCCCACACTGTGCATCGATGTGCCGTCTGCATGCTTTGTTGCCTTTTTTCTTTTTTCGCCCAGGATGATCAACAACAAAAATGACATCATTACCTCCAGTCGTCCACAGTTTGATGTTGTTTATCATTTCACTGAAGCATCTTGATGTACTTTAAGATACTCTTTGCAAACTTGTTAAAACAGCACTGCTATTCATTGAAGTTATTACAGTATGAGAGGCACCTCTTCTTGTTAGGCCATTACATCAAGATGGAACCATCTATTGACATTAATGCATGTGCTGTTTTACAAATTTACAAAATGTTCATAGTAGTGAAAATAGTTGCTCTCTTTTTTGTATTTAAAGTCGTTATATACAATGTAGTTTGTCTTCAGGATTGGGAAGGTTGATTTTACAATGAAAATCCATTACTTTTTAAATTTGAAAATGTGTTTTTGCTTCTTGATCATTTAAAAAAGAGAACACTACTGTAATGTCATTGTTATATAGTGACACTTCCCAGTCTTGTTAGACATTGTGCTGTTTGCACCTTTCTTCTGAAGGGAATCAGTTTACATATTATATTGGTCATTTAAAAAGGCTAATTATATCTTGGCGGAACACACACATACTTACTTTTTATTTTTCTATTTTAATAATCGTTCAAATGGATTAAATCCATTCAATTGCTTTTTTAGATTAAATACTTGGGCATGTTATGGTTTAGTATACATTGTCCCATTTGAAATGAACATAGAAGCAGGACGAAGGGACACAAACTACAGCAGAACAGAACCAACACATTTTGCGACATCCCTTCTGTCGCTTTTAATGAAGCTATGAGCTCAATGTAAGACCTCCTTTCAGTCTCCTGCTGCATGAATAGATCAAGTATGTGTGCTGTCCTCCTTTATAGTACTTAACTTTAACAATAAGGTTATCAAGCATCAGTACAACTTGTGCGTAGTTAATTTTGATAGTAGCATGACCATTTCTGATTCTATTCGAACATGTTCTGTCCCAGTGTCATTGGTTGTGTAATTGTATACTGTGATGTAAAATGCATAAAACAATGCTTTGGATATGCAGTAAATATATCAATGTATTTATCAATCTTTCTCTTTTTTCCCTCTATTTTTCTACAGACAAAAGTCACGATGCAAACCATCCAGTCCCAGTACAGTGAGATAGAGATAGAGAGAGATAATCTTTTGAGGAAAGTACAATCATCAGACAAGGATAGAGATAGCTGCCGCATACTGGAAGAGGAACTCAGGCTCATTAAATCGTCCAAAGACTCTGAGCTTCGTCGTCTACAAGAGGATAACGAGAGGGTGACGAAGGAATTCAATTACTGGAAGGACCAGTATGAAAGTATGCAGGACATGATAAGGCAATATGATACAGATAAGAATCGTATGGAGAGTGAAAAGAAGAGTTTGAAAAGTGAGATGGATAGGCTGATGCGGGAACTCAAGGAGCTTGATGAGACATATAAAAGTAGGCTGTCAGACAAGGAGAAGGAACTGAGGGATGTGGTCATTGTCAGAAAAAACATGGAAACTCAGCTGACAAAAGCTAGAGAGAAGCCAGCCGTGGATCCCTCCTCTTTGGTCTTTGATGGAGTCCGTAAGCCAGTCACAGCTGACCAGTTGCTTGACTGTGCAGTCTTGGACCAACCAACATTTAGCCAGCTTGTAAAGGGACAAAAGACTGTCCCTGGGGTGTCTGATGACAAAAAGGTTAATCTCAAAGGTACAGGCCCAATAGCTGGGGTGGTGGTTGAAGGTCCGAAAGGTCCAGGGTCTATTATTGGACCCCTATACAAAATGACATTAACCGAAGCCAAGAAAGAGAATCTTCTGCCACCAGATTGCGTTTACCTGCTATTGGATGCACAGGCTGCAACAGGCCACATAATTGACCCCAGAACTAATCAGAAGTTTACAGTTGAAGAGGCATGTGCTCAAGGTGTGGTTGATGAAGAGGAAAGGGAGAGGTTGCTAGCAGCAGAGGGTGCAGCGGTAGGATATCGTGGTCCTGGCACCAGCAAACCCCTATCAGTATTTCAGGCCATGAAGAAAGGACTGATTGACAAGAACACAACATTGCGTCTGCTACAAGCCCAGGAGTCTGTGGGGGGCATTCTGGATCCTGTACTTAGCGTGTTTCTTCCCAAAGACAAAGCCATTGAGCGTAACCTAATTAATGATGACATAAAACGTGCTCTGAATCAGGAGCCTGAGCTGTACTTGGACCCAGAAAGTGAGGATGGTGTAACCTATATGTCGATGAAGAAGAGATGCAAGGTAGAACTACACACAGGCCTTCTTCTGCTTCCTGTCCCTGAGAAGGTAGATCATTCCAAACTAGTCTTTGATGGTGTTCGGAAACCTGTCACAGCCAAGCAGCTGCTGGATTGTGGTGTCCTGGACAAGCCAACGTTTAAAGATCTAGAAAAGGGGGAAAAAACTGTCCCGGAAGTGTCTGATGACAAAAAGGTGTCACTGAAAGGGACTGGGCCTATTGCTGGGGTTGTAGCTGGGACTAGAGGGAAAATGTCTTTCACAGAAGCCAAACAACAGATGCTTATTGGTGAAGATAGTGCAGATTTGCTACTGGAAGCCCAAGCTGCTACAGGCCACATCATTGACCCTAAAACTAATCAGAAGCTAACTGTAGAGGAGGCATGTGCCAGAGGGGTGGTAGACATTAGGGATAGAGACAAATTATTGGCAGCTGAAGCTGCTGCTGTGGGATACAACCATTATGGTACAGCCAAGCCTCTCTCAGTGTTTGAGGCCATGAAGAAGGATGTTATTGACAGAGAGGCTGGACTACGTCTGCTGCAGGCCCAGGAGTCTGTGGGCGGCATTCTAGATCCTAATCTTAGTGTGTTCCTCCCTAAAGACACAGCTATCAAGCGCAAACTTTTGGATGAAAACCTCAGAAAAGCTCTAAACCAGAGTCCCAAGTGTTACCTTGACCCAGAAACTGAGATTGAAGACAGCTATGAAGCATTGAAAAAAAGATGCACAATAGAGCCTCACACAGGTATGTTACTTTTGCCAATTACTGAGAAGCAAGACCCTTCCAAACTGACTTTTGATGGTGTCCGTAAGACAGTTACAGCCAAGCAGCTGCTGGATTGTGGTGTCCTGGACAAGCCAACGTTTAAAGATCTAGAAAAGGGAAACAAAACTGTCCCGGAAGTGTCTGATGACAAAAAGGTGTCACTGAAAGGGACTGGGCCTATTGCTGGGGTTGTAGCTGGGACTAGAGGGAAAATGTCTTTCACAGAAGCCAAACAACAGATGCTTATTGGTGAAGATAGTGCAGATTTGCTACTGGAAGCCCAAGCTGCTACAGGCCACATCATTGACCCTAAAACTAATCAGAAGCTAACTGTAGAGGAGGCATGTGCCAGAGGGGTGGTAGACATTAGGGATAGAGACAAATTATTGGCAGCTGAAGCTGCTGCTGTGGGATACAACCATTATGGTACAGCCAAGCCTCTCTCAGTGTTTGAGGCCATGAAGAAGGATGTCATTGACAGAGAGGCTGGACTACGTCTGCTGCAGGCCCAGGAGTCTGTGGGCGGCATTCTAGATCCTAATCTTAGTGTGTTCCTCCCTAAAGACACAGCTATCAAGCGCACACTTTTGGATGAAAACCTCAGAAAAGCTCTAAACCAGAGTCCCAAGTGTTACCTTGACCCAGAAACTGAGATTGAAGACAGCTATGAAGCATTGAAAAAAAGATGCACAATAGAGCCTCACACAGGTATGTTACTTCTGCCAATAACTGAGAGGAAAGACCCTTCCAAACTGATGTTTGATGGTGTCCGTAAGACAGTTACAGCGCAGCAGTTGCTTGATTGTGGGGTCTTGGACAAACAAACATTCGACCAACTAATAAAGGGAGAGAAAACTGTCCCAGAGGTGTCTTTGGATAAGAAGGTGTTTTTAAAGGGGACCGGATCAATTTCTGGGGTAGCAGCTGGACCTATGGGGAAAATGTCTCTATCGGAGGCTAAGAAACAAATGCTCATGCCCTCAGAGAGTGCAGATTTGCTCCTGGATGCACAGGCTGCCACGGGTCACATCATTGACCCTTTAACCAATCAGAAGTTGACAGTAGAGGAAGCATGTGCTCAAAGAGTGGTGGACATTAGGGATCGAGATAGACTCTTGAAAGCAGAAGCTGCGGCTGTAGGCTACCGGGATCCTAGCACAGCAAAACCTCTGTCCGTGTTTGAGGCAATGAAGAAGGGTGTAATTGATAGGAAGACTGGGCTTCGTCTACTGCAGGCCCAGGAGTCTGCCGGAGGCATTCTAGATCCTAATCTCAGTGTGTTCCTTCCTAAAGACACAGCTATCAAGCGTAACCTTTTGGATGAGGACCTCTATCGGGCTCTAAACCGAAGTCCTTCGTGCTACATTGACCCAGACACCGAGCGCGAGGCCAGCTATGGGTCTTTAAAGAAGAGAAGCAAAACAGAGTCTCACACAGGCCTGATACTTCTGCCAATAACTGAAAGGAAAGACCCTTCCAAACTGATGTTTGATGGAATCCGCAAGCCAGTCTCAGCACAGCAGTTGTTTGAATGTGGAGTCCTTGACAAACCAACATTTAATCAGCTTGTGAGAGGGGAGAAATCTGTCCTAGATGTGTCTATTGAAAAAATGGTCTATCTAAAGGGTACTGGACCCATTGCTGGGGTGGTAGCTGAATATGAAATAAAAATGTCTTTCTTAGATGCCAAGAAACAAATGCTCCTGCAACCAGAAAGTGCAAATTTTCTACTAGAAGCTCAGGCTGCCACAGGCTATATAATTGACCCGAAAACTAATCAGAAGCTGACGGTAGAAGAGGCGTGCACCAGAGGGGTGGTTGACATTCAAAATCGAGACAGATTATTGGTAGCAGAGGCTGCTGCTGTTGGCTTTAAGGAACCTAGGTCAAGCAAGATTCTCTCAGTGTTTGAGGCTATGAAGAAGGGTCTCATTGACAAAAAAAGTGCGCTTCGCCTGCTGCAGGCCCAGGAATCTGTGGGAGGTATTATAGATCCCAATCTCAGTGTGTTCCTCCCTAAAGATACAGCTATCAAGCGCAACCTCTTGGATGAAAACCTCCGTCAAGCTCTAAACCAGAGTCCGGAATGTTACCGTGATCCAGAAACTGAACGAAATATCAGCTATATGTCTTTGAAGGAGAAATGCATGACAGAGCCTCAAGAAAGCCTACAACTGTTGCCAGTCTCTAACAAATGCGACCCCTCCAAACTTCTCTTTGATGGTGTTCGTAAGTCCGTCACAGCACAACAGTTGCTTGATTGTGGAATCCTGGACAAATCAACATTTACTCAACTAATAAAGGGGGAGAAAAATGTTGCAGAGGTGTCTGTGGACAAAATGGTATTTCTGAAGGGGACGGGGTCAATTGCCGGTGTTGCAGCTGGACCTTTAAGAAAAATGTCTTTTACAGAAGCCAAGAAACAGAACATTATGTCATCCAACAGCGCCAACATGCTTCTGGATGCTCAGGCAGCCACTGGAAAAATAATTGATCCCCAAACGAATCAAAGACTGACAGTGAAAGAAGCATGTGCTCGAGGAGTAGTGGATAAGGAGGATGAATCAAAGTTGTTTGCAGCTGAAGCTGCTGCTATAGGTTACAGAGACCCAAATAGTAGCAAGCTCCTGTCAGCAGGCCAGGCCATGAAGAAGGGATTAATTGACAAGGACACAGCTCTACGTATACTTCAGGCTCAAGAGTCTGTAGGGGGTATTTTGGACCCTGCCCTCAGCGTATTCTTTCCCAAAGATATTGCTAAGGATAGGAATCTCATAGATGACGACCTATATCAGGCCCTGAATAAGTCTCCTAAGTGTTATCTGGACCCATACTCCCAACAAGCAACTACATATGTATCTCTGAAGAAAAAATGCAAAGCTGATCCAAGCACAGGTCTCTTGCTCCTCCCTGAGCCGAAGAAGCCAATAACTTTCCAGGGGCTCAGAGGCAAGGTGTCGGTCATAGATCTAGTGGATGCAAACCTATTAAATCAGTCGGATGTGGACAAACTGGGGGATGGCAGATTGACGTGCAAGGACATTGAAGACCGCCTGCACTCCTACCTGAAAGGTTCCACATGCATAGCAGGAGTTTATGATGAGGCCACGGATAAGGTGATGCCGGTCTATCACGCAATGAAAGCTGGACTGTTGCAACCTGGGACCACCTTGGAACTGCTTGAGGCCCAGGCAGCCTCCGGTTTTATAGTTGATCCTGTCAACAATCACTACCTTACTGTAACTGATGCCTACAATAAAAAACTGTTTGGGCCAGAGTTTAAAGACAACTTGCTATCAGCAGAGAGGGCTGTGACTGGTTACAAACTGCCGGGTACAGACAAGATGATCTCCCTTGTTCAGGCCATAGAGAGAGGTCTAGTGGAGAAAGGTCATGGCATCCGTCTACTAGACGCCCAGATTGCCAGCGGTGGTATCATTGATCCTGAACACAGCCATCGTGTTGACGTTAAAGTAGCCTACAAGAGAGGTTGCTTTAATGAAGAAATGAACAAGACCCTGACTGCTCAGAGTGGTGAGACTCTGGGCTACTTTGATCCTAACACAGAAGAAAACATAACCTATCTGGAGCTTAAGAAACGCTGTATCACAGATAAGAAGACGGGCCTCATCCTTTTGCCTATAATGGACAAGGACGAGCTAGAGTCAACTCTGAGTAACCGCACACGAAAGAGGAGAGTGGTTATTGTGGACCCAGAGACTAATAAAGAGATGACAGTACGTGAAGCATATGACAAAGGTTATATTGACCATGACACGTTCCTGGAGCTGTCCGATCAGGAGTGTGAGTGGGAAGAGATAACTACCACTGCTCCAGATGGTTCTGTAGAGTTGATTATCATCATGGACAAGAAGTCTGGAAGAAAGTATGATATATTTGAGCTGATTGAAAAGCGAATTATTAGTCAGTCCCATTTAGATGATTACAGATCGCGCAAAATCACTCTTACCCAATTTGCAGATATCCTCACCAACAAGACCAAACGTGGATCATCATCATCATCATCAACATCAACATCATCATCATCAAAATCAGTGGCCCCAGTTACATGTTCAACTACATCATCTTCAACTTCAAAAACATCAGCAGTCTCGGTTCCATTTTCAGGGAAATTATCTTCTTCACAGTCAGTCCCCCCAAGACCCTTATCACCTACCCTCGCCAAGATGACCACAACAAGAACTACCACATTCACAGAGCGAAGCGCTTCAACCAGTAGTACAGCTCATGACTCATCTGACTCTCTAAGGGGTATATCCAGTGTTTCTCTCACCCTAGCCTCTGTTGCTGAATCAGCGGGGGAACAGGAACCTGTGGGTGCCATATTTCACACAGATACATTGGAGAAAATATCCATTACAGAGGCTCTAAATTGTGGTCTGTTGGATTCCATCACTGCCCAGAGACTGTTGGAGGCTCAGGCCTGCACTGGAGGAATAATTGATCCCACAAATGGCCGTAGGCTAAGCATCCAAGAGGCTACCTGGCAAGGCATAATAAATGACGACATGGCCCATAAGCTCAAGCCTGCCCAAAAAGCCTACTTTGGCTTTGAGGACATAAAGACCAAGAAGAAGATGTCTGCTGCTCAGGCCATGAAGGAAATGTGGCTGCCATATGAGGCAGGGAATAGGTTCCTGGAGTTCCAGGTTGCCACAGGGGGGGTTTATGACCCAGAAATGGGCTGTCGAAGAACCATGGAAGACGCCATTAAAATGGGCTGGCTGACTGTAAGAGCAGCTCAGAATCTCCAAGACCTCAGAAACCACACAAAGAACATGACCTGCCCAAAGACCAAACTTAAGATCTGTTACAAGGAGGCTCTGGATAATTGTCTGGTGGAGGAAAGCAATGGGATGAAAATGCTCCAGGCATCATCTGAGTCTTCCAGAGGAATCAGCAGTCCCTACAATGCCTCCTCTGCCCCAGGATCCGCTGCTGGCTCCAGGAGTGGTTCACGACGCGGCTCCCGCCGGAGCAGTGTCGACCTAGGCTCCCCCCTCTCCTTATCAACTTCTTACAGTCGTACAACCTTCAATACACTCTCCCCAAGATCTACTTATTAAAATGAAAGATCAGGCGCAATAATTCTCTTACCAATTAGGCAGTTTGTTAAAACTATACTGGTTGTTTAAAAAAATAATTGTGTGTTGTATATGAGGAGAATAATTCTAACTATTTTCCTTGAAAGGTTCGTTTTGTTCTTTGCATTGTTTTAACTCTGTTGTTGCTATGCTTTTAAAATGCTTGTGTACAAGTTATGGTTAAAATGAACACTGTCAAGGCATTTTTTGTAGAAATTGACTCAAGTATTTTTGGGCCTCTGAAGGTATTTGGATTTGTTTCAAGTTAATACAATTGACAGGCACTATTGCCCCCTTTTGCCCCTAAAATAGGCTTAGAAATTATCGCCATATTCTTGCATACACATATTACAGATATGTTTTTTTATTCATTGTAGAATACTCATTTATTTTCAAGCTTTGCATTGGTAAAACAATAATGTTCTGTATACATTCATTTTTTAAATACCTATTTTGTGAAGGCAGGGATGCAAGGTTTGGTTACATATATTGACTTAAGTATTTTTTTCACTTTATCAGTTGTCAGCCATTGGGTTTTTTTTCCTTGGTGCTTTGGTTTTATAACAGTTTCCCAATATATCAAAAATAAAAGCTAACATTTGTCTTTTGCTCATATGGACTCATCTCTGTTCTTGTTCATGGTCTGTTTTCATACAACACTTTTTATTTAAAAAAATCAGGTTTATTACCCAGATGGTTTTTCTCATGCAAGACATTTGCTTGCTGTTTTGGAGCAAGAGAAATTTAAGATGAAAGTACTGAACATTCCAGAAACAAATATTAAAGGTAGAATACAAAAATTATACAATATAGAAAAAAAAGAAGATTTGCATTCAAAAATAAAAAGAGTATTACAAGTTAATGATTAAGTTAAAGATGCAACTGAAACTAAATAATGCTTGACCAAAATGTCAGTGCCATATGTTTTAAATTTCTGATTGAGCCAAATTGGATACATTCAATTCAAATTCCATAACCTTTAGGTTGTTACCATTATCAATCTTTAGCTTGTCTCAAACGAAATATGGTAGTGACTGAGTGACATGTAGTCTTTCCTGTGTGTCCAATAAGTGCATTGTTTACATCCGTAGGGTTTCCCGATTTAATTATCATTTTAAGGAGACATAGCAGAGAACAAATAGTTTAAATCACCTCTTAGATAAGCACTCTTTTATTTGCTAAAAATGTTATACAAGGTCTGTTCGTATTATCATGAGTCCAGAAGTACAACAAATCCATTTGGTTCAATTATACCCTTTGAGCACTCTTCAGTGGTGGGACGTGGACATGGGCAAGAATATATTTAAAATATATATATATTTGGGACCTTTATTATTTACTTTACTGGTTTGACCATACACTGTATGGGCCATTCTTCCGAATTGGTTCAAAGTCAGGATGGAAATGTTTTAAAATTGTGTACGTTTTTTTCCCAAAACTTATGACAAAACACATCTAAATTACACATATCTAGTAAAAGAACCGTACATTGTATATCATATTTTCAGACTGTATTGGAATGTTCATCCTCTACCAAAAATGTTCACTACCGAAATATAGTACATATTGTAGTGCCGAGAGATATGGAGTCAGAGGCGGTGCATCGAAGGTGCAAAAGGGAACTTTAATGAGGAGCAGAAAAGGACATGTTGTCGGGTCGCAGCCCGGGTCGACAAGAGACAGAGCTAAGAGGGCACACACTATTTATAGGTAACCCATAACATGTCCGTGTGGGAACAATAACCGCAACTGTAGTTCCAAGTTTGAATTATGTCCCAGTGGTTAAATAGGTGGTCACCACACAAGCCCCCCCAGAATTCAAACATGGCAAAAAAATATATCCCCACGTCCGTGGAGGAAACATCACAAGGGCCGAGGAGGGTGGGGCCGCAGGAGAGGGCAGGGGCCCTAACGAGGGCGAGGGCACCCACACCGGGGGCGGGCTGTCGTAAGGGGGCCGCACTAGGTGTTGCGGAGAACCCAGCAGGAAAGAGGGCAACCCGGCCGCAGGCAGACGCACAACGGCGGCGGGCATGAAGTCCTCGGCAGGCGTCGAGGTATCCCCGGAAGAGAGGGCAACCCGGCCGCAGGCAGACGCACAACGGCGGCGGGCATGAAGTCCTCGGCAGGCGTCGAGGTATCCCCGGAAGAGAGGGCAACCCGGCCGCAGGCAGACGCACAACGGCGGCGGGCATGAAGTCCTCGGCAGGCGTCGAGGTATCCCCGGAAGAGAGGAGCAGTCCCCCCGGGAGGAAGGAGCACAACCCGGCCGCAGGCAGACGTGCCGCGGTGGCGGGCATGAAGTCCTCAGCAGGTGCTGAGGCATCACCGGGAAGCAGGAGAGGCCAGACAGGGTCCCGGAGCGCGCCACCCATGGGCCGATGGAGCATGGGCGACGTCCGGAACTGTCGAGGCGAGAGGGGGTCCAGGAGTGCGCCACCCAGGCGTCGATGAACGTGAGTGGCGTCTGGATATCCCCGGAAGGCAGGAGAGGCCAAACAGGCTCCGGAGCGCGCCACCCACGGGCCGATGGCAGCATGGGCGACGTCCAAAACCGTTGAGGCGAGACGGGGTCCAGGAGTGCACCACCCAGGCGTCGATGATACCGTGAGTGGCGTCTGTAACCGCCGTCGAGGTGGTGAGAAAAATGAGTGTCCACATGAGGTCAACCGGCTGGTCGAACCTCCTCTCCGGCACCGGAAAAAAAATTATTAACAGTCAGATGTCAACACGTCGTTAGTTGCTAGCCGTTAGTTGCTAGCCGTTAGTTGCTAGCCGTTAGCTGCCGCTGCTAGTTGTCGTTAGCTGTTAGCCGTTAGCTGTCGTTGTTAGCCGTCGGTAGCTGCTAGTTGTCGTTAGCTGTTAGCCGTCGGTAGCTGCTAGCCGTTAGCTGTAGTGGTTAGCTGTTAGCTGGTGTCGACGGCCGCTAGCCGGAAGCCGTTAGCTGGCTGCCATGGGTAGCTGCTAGCCGTCGTTAGCCCCTCGTGGTTAGCCGCTAGTCGTCGTCAGCCCGCGCAGCCAGGACGTGTAGCCGCACGCCCCGAAGAAACAAGCCCACGAGGTAGCAATCGAGTCGCTGGGCGACCCAGCAGGTCGTGCATCGACCCCCTGTTGGATGGAAGGCTGATGCGGGAATGGCGAGCAACGTCCCAGCTCTTCTGCGGGGCGCGCACCGAGCCTCAGTCCGCGTGCCGGTGGCAGCCACGGACGATTCCAAAAATCCCCGGCATTTCGAGAAAGAAACATGAGTTCCTTTTGCCGTGTTCGGGTCCGTCCCGGAAACTTCTCGAGACTTGTCAGGGTCACCAGTGTAGTGCCGAGAGATATGGAGTCAGAGGCGGTGCATCGAAGGCGCAAAAGGGAACTTTAATGAGGAGCAGAAAAGGACATGTTGTCGGGTCGACAAGAGACAGAGCTAAGAGGGCACACACTATTTATAGGCAGTGTTGGGAAAGTTCACTTTCTACATGAACTAGTTCAGTTCACAGTTCACACATTTTAAAATGAACTAGTTCAGTTCATAGTTCATAATTCAAAATGTTGAACTAAAGTTCATGGTTTCAAAAATGAACTAATTTATAGTTTATAGTTCTTTTTTCAATACGTTGCTGCGAGCTATTATTTGTCTCCTGTACGATGTCAATGGGATTTGGGTGGTAGTGGATCTGTTTTGGCTCTCTTTTTTATTCGCCACTCACACATACCGTGAAAGGCTAGTCGTGTGCTTATTCTCAATGTGCCGTTTAAGGTTTGTTGTCGACGTCGTCGATGTACGGACTTGCTTTTTCAAACCGGGCGGACACAGTTTACAGGCAAACGTTTGATTTTTTCCGTCTGAGTCAGTACTGACTTTAACGTAAAACTCTTTTAAATGCTCATACGCCGACGCCGTAGAGCAGGGGTGGGGAACATTTTTCCTCTCAACGGCCATGTCAATTTTTACAATATCCTCAGAGGGCCGTACAAGTTATTGACCTCTGCTTAAACAAACTAAAATCACAGCCCATTAATTTCATTCTGTGCAAAGAAAAAGCAACCTCTTAATCCAGATATCTCACCATGACTCGCGTATGCATGCACGTGCAGGGTGTGGCGTGCTCCCCTGGGAAGATTTTTTTTAAATGTTGAAGTTAAAAGCATCAATCTGGTGCACTTTGAGAGCAACATTAGGAGATCTATGGACACATCTCTCAACACCCAAACACAACTGTAAGCAGATTTTCTTTTAATTTATGGATATTTGACAAATCACTCCCCTTTCAAACTGTATTCTTCTTTATTAATAACTGTCATATAGTATTTTATACCTGTTTACTTTATTCTCTTATTTTTTTATAACTATAATGATCATATAAAGATGTGCCTTTACCTCATTGGTTGTAGAAAAAGCTTCTTATATTCGTTAGCATAGCTAGCTAACCAGATGCTAATGATAACAACACAGTTATTGACTGTCTGATCAGTATGACAGATGAGCAGATCGCCACTGGGCTTTCAACTAAAGACACAGCCACGCAGAAACTGCGGCATGTGTATGGACTTATCGGTACTGCAATTTCTGAAGTGCTGGAGTGGCGTTCTGGTGCTCTCCGTCAGAACTGCACCCCTGTCAGTCGAGACATATAGCACGTGATGACACGTTAGGCTCGTGTTGTGTTCAAAGACCCTGACCTTGGCCAGGAAAAACAGGCACTCGCTTGTTTAATTTTTTTGCGGTCGAGATTTCTTTCATTTTTTTATTTTTTCCGTGTGTTTATAAATTACCTCGAGGGCCGTACACGCCGTATACGGCCCGGAGGCCGGAGGTTCCCCACCCCTGCCGTAGAGTCTCACTCTGAGCGAGTGCTGCTCCAGCTGCTCTCGGCTTCGTCCATACTAATTCATTCATTCAATGCTCGCCGGTTCCGCGGTTCCACACTGTTTGTTGTGAGGAGTCTGATATATTTAGTATATTTATATTTTAGTGCGACAGCCACGGGTGACAGGCGCGTACGCGTCACAGGCAGCTTGCTGTTGCCAGATTGGGTGGTTTTCCGCATTATTTTGAAGCCTGTTTACTGTGTGTTTTAACTGGGGTTTCGGCTGAAAGGCATATGAAATCTGGCACACTTTTGAACGCCGTTATAATACAGTGCTGAGAATGAACGCACTTTTGAACGCCGTTATACAGCGCTGAGAATGAACGCGTTCTCAATTACGTTCATCGAGCGGAAATACAGTACGTTCAGTTCACGTTCGCCCAAAATATGAACGCGTTCATTGAACTCGTTCAGGTACATCACTGTTTATAGGTAACCCATAACATGTCCGTGTGGGAACAATAACCGCAACTGTAGTTCCAAGTTTGAATTATGTCCCAGTGGTTAAATAGGTGGTCACCACAATATACTGTAAAAAAGTATTATATTAACCTGTTAAGATTGTTTTACCTTCCCTTCTCTAAATAGTATTTTAACAAATATTTCTTGAGGGTTTTCACAATGAAATCAATAAAAGTGAATTTCTAATCAAATTTCAAAGTTACATTTATACAATTCATTAACATCTTAACGCAAACTTTCTTTGTAAAATGCATAATACTGATCATATTGATTCCAGAGTTGATGATTGTTGAAATTGAACATACATTAAACCAATCAGTATCATTGTAGTTGATGACTCAATATAGGCTACTTTATTTTTTACAAAACATCCACTCTTTCTCAATACACTCTCCCCAAGATCTACTTATTAAAATGAAAGATCAGGCGCAATAATTCTCTTACCAATTAGGCAGTTTGTTAAAACTATACTGGTTGTTTAAAAAAATAATTGTGTGTTGTATATGAGGAGAATAATTCTAACTATTTTCCTTGAAAGGTTCGTTTTGTTCTTTGCATTGTTTTAGCTCTGTTGTTGCTATGCTTTTAAAATGCTTGTGTACAAGTTATGGTTAAAATGAACACTGTCAAGACATTTTTTGTAGAAATTGACTCAAGTATTTTTGGGCCTCTGAAGGTATTTGGATTTGTTTCAAGTTAATACAATTGACAGGCACTATTGCCCCCTTTTGCCCCTAAAATAGGCTTAGAAATTATCGCCATATTCTTGCATACACATATTACAGATATGTTTTTTTATTCATTGTAGAATACTCATTTATTTTCAAGCTTTGCATTGGTAAAACAATAATGTTCTGTATACATTCATTTTTTAAATACCTATTTTGTGAAGGCAGGGATGCAAGGTTTGGTTACATATATTGACTTAAGTATTTTTTTCACTTTATCAGTTGTCAGCCATTGGGTTTTTTTTCCTTGGTGCTTTGGTTTTATAACAGTTTCCCAATATATCAAAAATAAAAGCTAACATTTGTCTTTTGCTCATATGGACTCATCTCTGTTCTTGTTCATGGTCTGTTTTCATACAACACTTTTTATTTAAAAAAATCAGGTTTATTACCCAGATGGTTTTTCTCATGCAAGACATTTGCTTGCTGTTTTGGAGCAAGAGAAATTTAAGATGAAAGTACTGAACATTCCAGAAACAAATATTAAAGGTAGAATACAAAAATTATACAATATAGAAAAAAAAGAAGATTTGCATTCAAAAATAAAAAGAGTATTACAAGTTAATGATTGTTAAGTTAAAGATGCAACTGAAACTAAATAATGCTTGACCAAAATGTCAGTGCCATATGTTTTAAATTTCTGATTGAGCCAAATTGGATACATTCAATTCAAATTCCATAACCTTTTTTAGGTTGTTACCATTATCAATCTTTAGCTTGTCTCAAACGAAATATGGTAGTGACTGAGTGACATGTAGTCTTTCCTGTGTGTCCAATAAGTGCATTGTTTACATCCGTAGGGTTTCCCGATTTAATTATCATTTTAAGGAGACATAGCAGAGAACAAATAGTTTAAATCACCTCTTAGATAAGCACTCTTTTATTTGCTAAAAATGTTATACAAGGTCTGTTCGTATTATCATGAGTCCAGAAGTACAACAAATCCATTTGGTTCAATTATACCCTTTGAGCACTCTTCAGTGGTGGGACGTGGACATGGGCAAGAATATATTTAAAATATATATATATTTGGGACCTTTATTATTTACTTTACTGGTTTGACCATACACTGTATGGGCCATTCTACCGAATTGGTTCAAAGTCAGGATGGAAATGTTTTGAAATTGTGTACGTTTTTTTCCCAAAACTTATGACAAAACACATCTAAATTACACATATCTAGTAAAAGAACCGTACATTGTATATCATATTTTCAGACTGTATTGGAATGTTCATCCTCTACCAAAAATGTTCACTACCGAAATATAGTACATATTGTAGTGCCGAGAGATATGGAGTCAGAGGCGGTGCATCGAAGGTGCAAAAGGGAACTTTAATGAGGAGCAGAAAAGGACATGTTGTCGGGTCGCAGCCCGGGTCGACAAGAGACAGAGCTAAGAGGGCACACACTATTTATAGGTAACCCATAACATGTCCGTGTGGGAACAATAACCGCAACTGTAGTTCCAAGTTTGAATTATGTCCCAGTGGTTAAATAGGTGGTCACCACAATATACTGTAAAAAAGTATTATATTAACCTGTTAAGATTGTTTTACCTTCCCTTCTCTAAATAGTATTTTAACAAATATTTCTTGAGGGTTTTCACAATGAAATCAATAAAAGTGAATTTCTAATCAAATTTCAAAGTTACATTTATACAATTCATTAACATCTTAACGCAAACTTTCTTTGTAAAATGCATAATACTGATCATATTGATTCCAGAGTTGATGATTGTTGAAATTGAACATACATTAAACCAATCAGTATCATTGTAGTTGATGACTCAATATAGGCTACTTTATTTTTTACAAAACATCCACTCTTTCGGTAGTGACCACAGTATTTTGTTCTCAAGGTTGTATCATATTCCCTCGATCTTAACTCATAAATGCCTTATGTTGGGAATATTACAAACACAAATGTTTTGGGGTCAATATAATCATTTTCTTTTTGAAGACATAACAATTGTTCATCCATAACCATTTAGAGTACAAACATTGCTAATTAATAATTAATAAAAGAGAACATTGACTTATAATTGGGATCCTTAAAGGCCATCAGTCGTAGGGAAAGTGAGCGTGAGTCTCGCGTTTTATTTCGACAGTGCCAACCGGAAGTGTCCTGATAATAACAACTCTGGTTAGCATGTAGCTAGCAGTCCTAAATGTGACTTGTGGACATGAAGCATTTGTCTGCAGTGCCTCGACAACGTGCACCTACATATCTAATAACATATGTATATTGTCGATAATGTTACAGATACAAACGCGTCGTACTTGTATCTGTAGCTAGCATTAATGTTAGCTCGTTACCTGAAGCTATGAAGTTAGCTTACTAGCGTAAAGCTAACCTTTATAGTCGTCTGAACACACCTGTGCAAGGTAGGAGTACTATTTATCTGACAAACATGTATCACTCTGTTGTAAAATGCTAAATTGTTGTGATGTACTAAATTAAGTTCGGCACATTTCGCTTGTCACTAAGTGACAACGATTAATACAACGAATTAAATAAGCAATAGAAAAAGCAGTAAACATTCATATATTATTTAAAGCTGGAACCATGTGTCTTCATTGCATGCTTGCGTGTATTAAGTTACTAGGTACTAAAGCTGACGAATGAATGTAGTTCAGTAAAAAGTCAATTTCTCTTTGATTTGGATTTCCCCCTGTAGTTGTAGTATTTCCAGATTCAAGGCGTTATTGTAATTTGTACATTAGCTACAGTGTAGATATGTCGTATGAAAAACGTAGGTCTTGGCTCCTTCAACAGCGCAACATAGGACATGGAACAAATAAAATAGATAGTGCAAGTAAATACAAATAAAATAGAAATAGTGCAAGAAGAGTCTATATAAAAGTAAATATAATATTTGGGTAACAAGTTTAAACTAAAAGTACTTCACATTGGTGCATAAGTACAGTATGTACGTATATATACTTAGTTTCACTCCACCACAACACACAACATTTGGTCGACTGTTTAATTTGTTTCCCTTTTAATATGCCACAGAAAATGTCATGTAAAAGTGCACGCTAAAGGTTTTTGGAAATGTTGTGTAGGTGTCATTTACCAGGTAAAAGAATGGCTGATGACCCTCAGAGAAATTTCCGCTCCGCATATTATGAGAAAGTGGGCTTCAGAGGAGTGGAGGAGAAGAAATCTCTGGAAATACTGCTCAAGGACAATCCCCTCGGTAGGTAACAGTTCTATATCACCAATATTAGTCTTTAAACATTGCTTCCAATCCACGCTGCCTGAAATTGGTGCATTCAGAAGAGTGCAGATCTCGACAAACTCTTTCACCACTGTCCTCGAACCACTACAAACAATGTTTTAACCATCACCAAGTGAATGTCCCAAAAATGATAATGTTGTTCGATTCATGTATAGTTGTTTGTGGCATGATAAAAATACCAACAAAATGTCGAGGAAATAAGTTATTAAATCTATTTAGATAGCCCCATATAAAAAAATTCACACTTGGATTAATTTTAAAATAATCCATATTATTTCTGATGAAACTGCTATTTTGTATCATTTATATTTAGTTAATATAAAGCACTTTGTCCTATATAGGCGCACAGTTGCAAACCCGCCCCTCTCAGTTTCAGCTGAGGCATGTGGAAGATGTTGAAGGAGCGAGTCTGCTATGTTTGGCTCCTTGCAATGAGAAATAAGCATTCAATGATGTTTTTGATATTTCATTTTTTTCTTTAACTTGTAACTAACCAAGACAACGAGAGTTCCAAACGGCTATAAATAAGCAGAAAAAAAGATAAGCCTGATTCGTTCAGTTCAGACCCGGAAGACTTAAATCCATGGGTTGGAATTTTATTAGTGAGGGCCATGACCCAGGTAAAAATATTAGGTTAATTACAAACATGTCTGCCTATCTTTAACAACATAAGTGTATCTTGAATTTCACTCCCCTGAAAAACACAGTTAAAGACACATATTCACATTTAAGAAATGAAAATGCGATTTTCAGGCGATATGTTGACCCAGTTTCGGCCCATCAGAGCAATATAGTATAATATGAATTGTGATGAAAACAATTATTCACGTTCTGCCATATCTGCTGATGCCTGTGTTGCTCAGGGTTGACCACCAGACTCACACACACAGTTGGCTCAAAGACCTGCGTTATGTCACAACTATCTCACATTCGCATACATAACGTTTATTTTCTTCCCATCAGCTTACTTTTAAAAATATGTTCAGGCCTACACGTTCTTTAAATATACATCCATGGCCTGCACATTGACAATATTAACACTGATTTCTCCCGGGGGAGCCAAACTCCTGGATCGAGGTGCCATGACGCCAGGTCTCGTTCAGTAGTATGTACGAGAGTTGAACCAGATGACACATATTGTTATTTCCACCCACTGCCATAACATTATTTCTCATTAGTTTGTGGTTAGGTTCTAGGGGCAGTAAGTCAGTCCTTGTCTTTTTACCATTGTTTTTTTTTTCCTAACAGATCTAGAAAAGCTGAGCACCTTCAGTCAGAGGTTCCCCCTCCCCTCTATGTACAGGATCCATGTGTGGAAGGTGTTGCTAGGTAAGACAAACACATATCACAGTAATGGCACGCACTACCAAATGTGCTCGCACAACCTATAATGCCAAACCTTTTTCCTGCAGGCATCTTACCCCCCCACAATGACTCTCACTCTCTGGTGGGAGGCTACAGGAAGGAGCAGTACCAGGACATCCTGGAGGCTCTGGAGGTGATGAGATACATCAACCCTTCCACTCCCTCCACCCACGTCTACCTGCGCATGTCCCAGCTGGAGACCCTGGTGCTCCCACGGTGCTCCGAGA
This sequence comes from Pseudochaenichthys georgianus, assembly GCF_902827115.2. Taxonomy (NCBI): domain Eukaryota; kingdom Metazoa; phylum Chordata; class Actinopteri; order Perciformes; family Channichthyidae; genus Pseudochaenichthys; species Pseudochaenichthys georgianus. Next base: position 31,790,543 of record NC_047506.1, on the reverse strand, counting down.
CCTCCGCTCCGGTAAGATGGATCGCACAGGGAGAAACATGTCCATATATGGGACTAATAAGGCACTAAAATGAGAAGAAAGTATGAATGTCGTACTGATGCATCACAAATAGGAGGTTGTAGGATGAGACATGTAACAGAACCAGAGGTCGCGTTAACCGAATATCTTTCGTCAATGACGGATTTTTTCTAACAATGACGGAAAAATCTGTAAGCAGTCCGTCATTTTGACAGATTAGAACACAACTCGGAACAGCGCCAAAATGCCCACCAGCGGCCCACATTATATTACATCCTACATTAGTGGCCCGGTCCACTGAGGGCGATCTACTGTACTCTACTGTAGTCTGTAAATATTATTTAGTCATTCACACCCCTGTCCAGTTGGTGACGTGTGTGTATATTAAGTAGCTATTGTCTAGTCTTGTTTTTGACCTCGTTGTTTAACCGGCTTTAGCAGTCGCAAAATGTTACGGCAGCTGATCGTCCGAAGCTTTTTTAATAAGCCCAGTAAATGGTGTGGATAAATGAGGTGAAAAGAGGGATTGATGCGGTGGAGGATGAAGGACAAGCCAGTAAGACTAAAACTGACAACGTTCAGCCAGCGGCAGAGGGGCAAGCAAGTGGCAAGGAGTTCAAGCGGGAGTACCGGGTTCAGTGGGAGCAAGAGTTTAATATGGCTGAGGAGGGAAGATGGCAAAATGTTCTGCGACATCTGTAGAAAAGCTAAGATGAGTAATAGATTTGTCCGAGGGTGCACAGCGATGCAGAAATCAGCGTTCAGGCTAGGCTACAGCAGGTCAATTGAGTTGTTGTAAATGTTTTGTTCATATTTTGATTGTAATTGTCTCATTTAAAAGATGGCATTGTTCATATTTGCGTGTTTAGGCACAATGGTCGTGGTGTTTTTAGCGGCCTCTGCCCCCCTCTGCTGTGCTGTCAGTGCAGGAACAAATAAATCATTCATGTTCGTGTTGACATGAAAAGTGACCACACGGTCGGTGTCTCTGTTCATCTTTTTTTCTCTCCATGCCCTTAAAAGTTCTGTATGAATCATTAAAAGAATGAATGAACATTTGCTGCTCAGTACCCAAACATAAATATTAAATAGGCTATGTCTCATCTCATCATTAAAACATGAAAAATAAAATGACGGGTAATAATGGATTATGACGGACATTTTACGATCATGTCCGTCAAAATGACGGACAACGAAAAAGTCTAACGCAACCACTGAACAGAACTAAAGTTTCAAACTGAATTATGAATGTCACTTTTCTTAATTTTTTCTAAGCATGGGTACCTTAAAAAAAAGGTTTACATTTTTATATATATATACAGTTGTATTTACAACTGTCTAAACTTGGGTGTTGATGTGTGTCCTGTGGCTGCCACCTCTTAAAATGTGTGTTAATAATGACGGGGTGTGTTGCTTTCTCCTCTCAGGATGAAGAGAACGAGGACTTCCTCTCCATCAGTCGAGCCATGGAGGAGATCGTAGACGATCCTATCGACTGTTACTGGCTCATCAAGTGTTTCATCCATCAGTTCAACACGAAGTTTGGAGACTCTGTACCCCACCTTGTGAGTGTTGCATTTAGCTTGAAGCATAAAGTAACACTTTTTTTGTTTGAAAATGAATTGAATAGCCAAAAAAAAGAGTTTGCTTCCTTCAGTGATTATATTATTCACTGCTACCAAACCGTAATGTGACAAGGGTTGTAATAAGGGCTACACAATTCATCAACATGTTATCAAAATATCAATATGGGCTAGTACAATTTCCAAATCTACAGAAATCTCCTTGTTTGCTACAGACCCCCTTAAAATGTGATTGCTTTAATATATTTTTCAAACTGTATCATTCCCTCTGTTATCACAAATCTAATCGCGATTGCAATATCTGTCAAAAATAATCGCAATAAGTACATTTTTCAAATTGCTACCCTAGTTGTAATGTAATTGTTTACAAAATTCACGTCTCTTGTATATTTTTAAAGCAATATTAGTGGAAGTCTTTGGTATGTTCAATGTTCTTAATGTATAAGATAATTATTTTTTATATATTCCTTGTCAAGTTGTGAACATGACACTCATACTGTAAGAGGTATCCTGGTCCATGTCATGGCCATTTCTACTGGTCATAATTCCATTGACTAGAATAGATTTACATTGTTCCAAACTCACATTGGTTTCTCATACAGCCTCTCCGTATAGTGTGTGTATTCACTCTCTGTCCTAAACGGCTTGTTGGAGCTCCTGCCGCCCCCCCTCCCTGTGAGCCCACTGTGCTCTGATTGGTCAGCTCGTGTTCTGATGAGTCCACCACCGTTACAGCAGAACATCAGTGATTATGTGTTACAATGGCGTTTGTTAGCAACCAGAACATGACACCAGTAATGACAAACCGATGAGAATGCTGCGTGGGGTCTGGGTGCCGTGTTGGCGGGACGTTGCGGGGCTCGCTGCTGGAGCGGACAGTGTGAGCTGGATTCATTTCCTGGTTGCTGCTTGGGGTCTGCGAGACATCACGAATTGACACGGGATGCTGAGGGGGGCTGCAGCACCCCCATCTGCGAGGCTCCACTAGCACAAGAAAACAAAAAGCAGAAAAAATAAAGTGTAAGAACGAAAAAGTTATGAAGAATGAGAGGATAAAATAGTAAAAAAAAGGGAGGTGTGTGTGTGTGTGTGTGTGTAGTGTGTGTGTGTGTGTGCTGTGTGTGTGTGTGTGTGTGCTGTGTGTGTGTGTGTGTGTGTGTGTGTGTGTGTGTGTGTGTGTGTGTGTGTTGTGTGTGTGTGTGTGTGTGTGTGTGTGTGTGTGTGTGTGTGTGTGTGTGTGTGTGTGTGTGTGTGTGTGGTGTGTGTGTGTGTGTGTGTGATGTGTGTGTGTGTGTGTGTGTGTGTGTGTGTGTGTGTGTGTGGTGTGTGTGTGTGTTGTGTGTGTGTGTGTGTGTCCACGGATTGGTCCATTTGGGTTCTGGGGCAGCACAGACAGGTCTTTTCTGTGTTAGTTTTACTCTCTACAGCAGTGGTACTCAACCTTGTCCTAATCAGGAGCCACATTGACGAAAAAATATTTTTGCAAGAGCCACAATCCAAAAACGCTCCTTTCCTCCCTGAAACCATTATGCATTTGAGAATATGGATAATAGTAATATGCATGGGCGGCGCCAGGATGTTTTTGCTGCAGAGCTTAGCAGTTGCTATATATGACAGCACGGCGTTGCTAGTTAATTTTCAAAATAAACAACAATACCAGTGGGCCAAGCACGAGCCTGTTCATATTGTAGCATTCACCGCTATTCAAGATCACTCAAGCCTTCAATGTCAAAATGTTCTCTTTATTTACAGAACCAATTCAATAGTGTAACACTCATGACTTTCACGTAACACACACCGGAAAACGCACACACAACACAACACCTGGAAGGGGCGGTCTCTCCCTAACTCCCACCAACAAACATTGCCTAATAACGCAATTTTCCTCCTCTCTGGCCTCATTATTTGGACTCTCCTCCTTCCTCTCCTACTCCTTCATCCTCCTCCCTCCTCCTCCTCCTCTCCCTCCTCGTCCTCCTCCTCATTCTCAGTTCTCTTCTCCTCATTCACAATTCCCCGTGTTAGATCTCACTGTCAGCACGCCTCGAACAATGCGCCATGTCGGAAAATATAACACATTCTTGATTCATTTAAAATGACCATTTGTAACTGAGAGGAGTGACTGCTCATTTCTGCCGAGATGCTCAAAGGGTGAGACGCTGTGTCTGAGAATCACTGACTAGCAGAATGTGTATATTCTGGAGTGGAGCTCTGCAGAGAGCAGGGTGGAGGAAATGAGGGCAGTGGATCATCACGGTGCGGAGAGCAGCGCTAGTTCCACTGCAGCTCGTGGTAGCAGCTAGCTGGTCCTGCTGCTGCGGGTGCAGTGGGTCAGTTGGCGGGGGGCACCTGGTCTTCGTGGTCCCAATCCTCCGGTTTTCATAGTGAACATCGGGATCCTTGTGGATAGCAGGGTTGTCCGTCTGGACCGGCTCCGTTGGAGATCGCGGTCGTTTACGCTGACTTGTGACTGTGAGAAATGTTTCCATTTTCGATCTACTGAGAATTAGCAAAGTAACAGTTCACGCAGTAAATTACAACGACCCGCCCCTGATAGATCCCGCGAAAATGTATCATATTTATACACATTCTCGCGGGCTGCGAGAATGTGTATAAATATGATACATTTTCATATCAAAACAATGGGGTTGCTAAGCCGTTGCTAGGCCAATTGTTGGAGTTGCTATAGCAACTCCTAGATACCCCCTGGCGCCGCCCCTGGTAATATGTTACTAAGGAATGAAAAGCATAATGTACAGTGCAATAACTGTGATTTATTATTTTCACTGCAACCACAAACACACATTGCTGACTGCCCATAACAACAGATAACAGACAGCATGCCCTCCTAGCTAGAGTAGAGTAGAATCCGACAGTTGAATTTTTTTTGCCTCTCGTTCCAGGTCTTTTTTCTCAGGAAACAACGTTGAACAAGCCAGCAGTATGCAATCCTTCACCATTTCTCCATCAGTATATGGCTTCATCTTTTTCATCAGTTCAAGTTTTTTTGAGCAGTTCGGTTCTGTTTGAGTCTCGCCAGCTTTTCCGCCCTCAGCTCTCCACCTTTCGGAAAGTCGGTACTGAACTTCGGGTGTTTTGTGTCGTGATGGCGCTGCAAATTGGACCTTTTTAAATTGTGAAATGACGTTGTCACAAAGCAGGCAGATGCATTTTCCCGAACCGGTGGAGACGAAGAAAAACTCGAGTTCCCAGTCCTCTTTAAATGTTCGATATTCCTCTTCATATTTTCGTTACCTATATTCCTTTGCCATTTTTGCATAGTGCTGTAAGCTAGTTTTCCCAGTGTGACGGAGCAATTATCTCGCGCACCTGCAATCAGAGCGCGAAACCTGAAATAATTTGTGATTGGTTGTTCAGAGGGATGGGGGGGGCGGCTTAATAGACTGATGTGTGTGATGACTGATGTGTGACTTGTGAGTGATAATGAAATGTTGATGAATTCTGCTGACAATGTTTTTTTATTTATTTTTTTATTTTATATTATAAGTGGGACTTAAAAGAGCCGCAACTAGTCTTAAAGGAGCCGCATGCCCCCTTCATAACACAAGGGGACGGGAAAGAACCCGAAAAGCATGACATGGGACCTTTAATGAAAACTGTCATGACTCAGGAGTTTAAATTACTTTATTGTTATACCTGCGTTATGAATGAAGGTTTGTTGTCTCCCCTGTTGCGGTGCAGCCGAAGAGCCTGGAGCACTATCTGAGTCAGGAGGAGCCTCGGCTGCTGACCCACCTGAAGACCAGTGGGACCCTCGCCCAGCTGCCCTACGGCCTCTGGTTCAGACGTTGCTTCGCCGGCTGCCTGCCCGAGTCCAGCCTGCAGAGGTGCGTTCACTGTCCACAGCGCACGCCTGACTTCGGCACACGCTTTTCTATCCTCAGCAGTCTGATATGTGCAAAACCTGTATTATATTATTCAGGCTTTTCTGAAAGATCTTTGAACCACATTTCAAGTGGTGAACATATTCCGATCTTTTAAGTAAAAGATGCAATGCTACGGTTAAAAAAATATTCTGGTAAAGGTAAACGACTAAATATACTTAAAAAGGTGCAAATGTGTATGTTATGCATTGATTATAATTATGAATCCAATATTTATATATTTAAGTTTATCACTTCGATCTAACAGCTGGTAAAGGTGGACCTGTTTTCAACAAATGTATATTCTGTCTGACCTATAATAATCATATACACTTAATATATTTTATATTCTGCATTAATAATCAGAACATTTAATGAACCTTAAGCCTGTGAAAACCATATTTTCAAAATGAGACATTCTACATGTTTTCTATTGATGGAAGTACTTGTAGTAAAATTAGCAGCTTCATAATTAAAACTCCTGCATTCAAATTCCTAATCAAGTCAAACAAGCCTCAACATGTACCTAATGTAAGTACTGTATGTATTATGCAAAATGTATAATACATTAAAATACTTGCCGCATTGTTTGGTACTTTATAGTTGCATTGTTATAAATTAAGCTATAATAGAAATGAATACAAAGAAAAAGTACCTCAAATTGTACTTAAAGGTAGGGTAGGTCGTGCTTTTTCCAGTAGGCTACTACGGCTTCCACAGATGACATTTTTGTATGTATTTATTGTCAAAGCATTTAATGAATTCCTTGCTATCGGGATGTTAAGAGCGTTCCATGGAATATAACAAGTGTTTCTGAAGTGAATGACCTACCCCACCTTTAAGAGTAAAAATGCTCTACACATTTCTGCCTCATTTGGTGCCTGTTCTAGAAAGATGTCAGATGAAATGACAGATTTTGCCCAACTCACATTTGTCTCTCTATTTATTAAGCCCGTTTGCTAATTCCACATGAGTAGACTTTCGTTACATCTTGACCTTACATCTACTTGTTGAATGACCCTCTGATGATTGTCAGGGTGTGGGACAAGGTGATCAGCGGCTCGTGTAAGATCCTGGTGTTCGTGGCCCTGGAGATTCTGCTCAGCTATAAGATCATGCTGATGGGAATCAGCCGGCCTGAAGGCGCGGTGAGGTTCCTGTGCAATGTGAGTGAACCACAGCCAACACCACTGTCCTCTTCTAGGTGAAAACCCTCACCATGTGTTTTCTCTTCCAGATACCGCAGGAGAACACGGACGCCATCGTAACTAAAGCCATCGACTTGTGGCACAAATACTGCTTACAATAATATATATATTCTTTCTTTTTGTTTTCTCACTCATAACAAAGTATACAAATAAATGAATAATTCTCAAATAGTCCGTCATGTTCAACAGGGGCAAGAAGAAGCTTAAAAAACTGTTCTGGTCCTACCCCCTCTAGCATACATTTTGCTTATAAATAAGTTAATTTGTTTTTTACAAAACAATCAGAAAGAAATTACTTTTACAATTACAATAAATAACAAATGGGATTGTACAGGTCCTGTTTATAACCAGTCATGATTTGGCACTTAAATAATACTTTCAGTTTAGATAGACTTGTACAATATTTCAGTGCATCGTTAGTTATTCCACAGACTAACATCTTTTGATGAGATGCTATGCAGTTTGCCATTTGTTCGTACGGGTGGCTTTTTGAAAATGCAGTTTCCTCTCAGCATGCTTTCTCTCCGTGTGAAAAGATAAGGTGCTGTCCCAGGACAGAGCACAAACTCTTAACTCCACTGAGACTACGGATTTGTCTCCGCATGACTGGACAGAAATCTCATCATGGGCTGCTTTTAATAAGCCCCAGGATTTAGGAGCCAATCCAATACATCCCAGCTCTCCCCAAAGAATGATCCACTGTTTGTGGAAAGGACACTGAAAACAGCTGCTATACAGAGGATGCACAACATCTGTTTAGAAAAAAGGCACGGATTCATAAACTTATTTTCTTTAATAAGTTTCTTTCTTTAAGAAACATCTTACATCATAGAAGACAATAAATTAATACCCACATGCAGTTGTTCTGCTTTACAAAAAAACATTTGAAAAGTCTTGTTTACTTTCTTTGCTATTTAGTATTTACAAGTCTTAGAATTCTGAGAACAGTTTTAAACGTACAAGAGACCGCTCGTACTGACACACTCACTCACAGATCAAGTCCTCCCAATAATAAGGTAAAAACTGGCAATTATCTAATGTGGACCTAAACCATCAAAAGTAAGCTGGCAGGTTTTCATTTTCTGTGCCACCACTGACAATAAAAAAAGAAAGTCTGTTTTTTTGAAGTTCTGCAACTTTGTACTGTGTCGACAGTCTATCAACGAAACAAGTTAATTTGGCAACGTTCAAATCCCTGTAAACAATACGGTAGGCACAGTGACAGTCATTCTGGGATGCATTCAAGATCGCAACTTCAACAGGAAGTCAAGTTGCTTTGGCTTAAAGTGGGGATCAAAAGTGTGAACACATTGAGCTCTTGAATGCAGACCATTAACACAAAACGATCAGGCTGTGAAGTTATTGCTCAGTTAATGTGTTTTAACTTATTACATTTGTTTCTGTTACTGTCTTGAAAAGAGAATTATGTTATATTTTAGGTCATTTTGGCTTAAAATGCCTACAGATATGAATTCCTCTGGCAAAATGTGAAACGATCACTAACTTGTTAGACGCTTTTATCCAAAGCGACTTACATACTCAATACAGTGGACAATCCCCACAGGAGCAATTTGTAGTGAAGTGTCTCAGGGACACAACGACGTGCTGACTGCAGTGGGACTCGAACTTGTTGCCCCCTGATTCGAAGTCCAGCACTCTATCCACTGAGCCACAGCCGCCCCATTGAGATGTCTTCTGTGGAATAATACCGTGCCAACACAAACCCAAAGGATATAAAGTCCATTTAAGGAGTGACATTATGGTGAAAGGCAAGAAAACAATCCATGTGTAAAAAAGAAAAATAAAGTCCTTTCTTCAACTCCTTGGCACAGATTCTGTGTTTCATTTCAAGCGCCCTGTTCAGAAACAAAAGTGCTGCAAAGTAAACAAGTTGCGGCTTCATCTTAAAATAAATGAAACCCTTTTGAATATCAAGAAGTGTGTAAAATCTCCACGGAAGAGAGACTGATCCATTTGTACTTCAGGTACAGTCCGTCAGTGTGAGGGCAGCAGGTGGCAGTCTGGACACTTGAGGCATGGTGTGAGTATAAAAGCACAAGACTGACCCATCTTACGGCCGATGAAACCTGCAGAGAAAAGGAGGAACTTCATAGAAATGCTGTGGTTTTTCACCATACCACTAATCATGATAGACTTGTTAAGTTAATATGCATTTCAAAACTAACAGTTTAGTTTTTTGAAAAGTAATACAAAAATGTCATAGTGGAGTATATTGAACATTTTAAAGTATGCCAAAAATGTCATAGTGTGTCGAGAAACTTGAAAAAAATCATGGTATTATATGGCGAAAAATATACAAAAGTAATACTATAGTATGTCAAAAAGGTATAAATAGTAGTAATAGTAATTTTTAAGCATGTTCAAAAATATGCATAAACACTAAACTGTTACCTGGTCAGATGACGGCTGGACTCGTGCACCTCCATCTCTGTGCTCTTAAACTCATTCAGCTCCTTCCTGATGGCAGCCTGAACAACACAGGGAAACACTCATGGACCCACAGTATAAACTATGCACAGACAGCTTGAATCCAGAGTAAAGGATCAGCTGGTTTTGATTGACATGTTTGTTAGTTTCACCTTATCAGCAGCAGTGAGCCGGGTCCACGGCTTGTCGGCTCGGCGGTCGTAGTCCTGAGCCTCGGCGACCTCCACGTAGTCACTGAAGCGGATCAAGATCTTCGCCTCCCTCAGCTCCTCCACTGTGGGCCTCTGGCTGAGCTGCAGGGTGCAAAAAGAAAGAGGAGGCGGTTTGTCAACATGTTGAAGAATATCTGTGTGCTCTAATGTGCCAGGTTTGTGACTGAAAACTAACTGGTTCATTTAACTGGCCGATTTAAAATAAAGAAAGGGAAAAGCTTTGTTTTTGTATGTTCAAAAATAATGATAGTTTCTAATAAATAAAATGTAAGTATGAAGTGAATCTAATTTCTTTCTTTGTATAAGTAAAGTTAAATATTAAATGAAATAGTACAAAGCACTCAGATGTTGCACACTTCTTTCATCTTCTTTCTTTTATGACAATATCTGTTAAGTAGTTTTAAAGATATCTTCTTGGACAAAAACACTATGGCCATGGAAGAAAATAAACCAAATAATAAAAAAACACTATTTATTGAAATAATTGTTATTTACAACACAATGTGCTGAAAAACATTTGTATAACATCAAATCTATGGATAAGTGGCTTTATCCATCAATACATATCATTTGTGAAATGGTCACACACAATAACAGGGTGATGCAATAGATATTATCCTTTCAAAATGGGCTTCTGATGGGTGGTAGTCACCACAGCAACCATGTTTATATTTCTAGCTGGGGTCATAAACAAACACTCCCATCATGTATACTGAGGTGTCCATCTCCACCTCTGTCTTACCTTTTTGGACAGATGTCTCTTGATCTCCCTCTTCTCCTCCTGTTCATCGATATCGTTTCGAGCTGGAAGGAAGGAGAAAGAGAGGGTCATCATCACACACTGGGATTATTATTATTACTAGTTTCTCTTACAGTGTGTACATGTACTTACGTTTGAGGATATTCCTCTGCGCAAGTTCCTCTGCCGACGGCCGTTGACTTAATCGTCTGAAAACATGAAAGGCGTGTCGATGTCAGGAGTGTGTGTGCTTCCAGATCATCATCACTGTGCGAGATGTACGCATTATCTTACACAAGCAGAGGAGCCGACTGCATGGGATGTCCTTTTTCATGAGGTAGTATTTTGTGGATTTACAAGTCGTCTATATCTATCTCTAAGGTGGAGCAGCGATTCAGACAGTGGGTAGGATGATTGATAGAGAGTGAGAAGTAAAGGTATGCTGTATGTGCAGATATGCTGCTTTAGTGTGCTCTAAAATGTAAAATAATAACATATAAACATTTATTTTACCCAAAGAAGCAAATTATGCTCTTGTAAAATGTAATGTGAATTTATTTGACTGGAACTTGACATGTTCCTGAATCCTTGAATAAGATGTGTATTAAAGTATTTAGATATTTTTAAAAGTAAATATTTTTTTTGAAGAGCTTTAATAATGTACCATTATGAATGATTAGCGTTAATGTTATGTGGTTAGATATGGAAACATTCTTGTATCCAAACTGGCTTATTTCACAAAAAATGTACACTTTTTTTCAGCTTTCATACATCATTCAAACTATACCCCACTTTAATTGTCTTGGCATATAATTGTTTTGTAGCTGCTCCTCAACTTTAATCTCCCGCCCCCCCTCCCTCTCTCTCTCTCTCCCCCCCTCCCTCCTGCCTGCATTATGACTCATCATCTGCTCCCTTTAGGAGCCAGGTCACATCTATCACAGTGGATATGGGTTAAAGCAGTCTGCGGGGGCCCGGCCTGCGTGTGGGGTGATGTTGGTCACATGATGAAGGGCCTGTGATATCTCTTAGAACCACTGTTCTCAGCAGCTCACCTGGTCAGTTTGGTGGCCGTCTGTTGTCGAGACTCGTATCTCTGTTGGTCCGACTGCATGGGCAGGATGTTTTTGTCCTCCAGGTCCCTCAGCGTTGGACGGTTATTCAGCTTGATGGCTAAAGAGTCCTTTCGTAACACCTTCATGGCCAGTGTGCCTACAATGGAGCAACATGGATGAGGTTCAAGGTTCTTTATTTGTCATACGAACATAGCTACAGAGTAGTTATGTCGATGAAAATCTTAGGTCACAGGCTTCTCCAACAGTGCAACACGATAATACAGACAAATATAGTACAAGTAAATATTAAAAAGTAAATACAAAAAGAAAAATAGTTTAAAAAAAGTGAAATAAGAGTCTGTGTATGATGAGATGTATCAGTACTCGTATCACAAGCTCACTGGAAGGAGCCTGTATAGATTTCCTTCCAGTTCCTAACACTCTTTTGTTGGTTGTTTATCACTGTTCTTTATTTTGATTTTATTGTTTTATTTCCCCCCAAAAAAAGCAGAAACGTATCCGCCCCTTGATTAATTTAGATGCTGGATAACGATGTGATAGCTCACTCTTCTAAGTGCTTGTTTCCCCTAAAATCCACAATAAGGTTACAAAGAATCCAACATCGGCAATGTTAAAGGAGTCGAGTCGCTTGGAAGTCACAGTCCTACGGATCATTTGAACCCTGCAGCTCAATGCGGTTGTTCAGCCTCTTTTAGCCCATTATTTGAAGTGTACAGCATTCAAGCCAACACGTCACGATAGAGCTGGGTTGACGACATGCATACAAACAATTATCAGCCGCAAACTTCTGGAGTCGAAACACAATGAAATACGGAAGAGCTGGAGCTTGATGGCAAACACTGATGTTTTTTTTGACGTGACAGCCAGAGAATTCCCAAGACGTGTGCTGTGCCACGAGGTGACGCAGCAATTGCCCAACCAATTCTGAAGATCTCTACCCCAGACCCCTGTACTCGGCTAGTACCCCAGACCCCTGTACTCGGCTAGTTCTGAGAGAATAATCAACATTGTGCATAGCAAGATAAAACAGGCAAAGCACAATAACACCTCCATCAGCTGACGCCAACAGGCAGGAACAGGGAGACAACACACTGAGAGCACAGCAGCCACGGTTGGTCTGTGAAGGCAGTACAAACTGATCAACTGGGTCAAATGATGGGTCTAGGAAAAGATTTCCTCAACATTCAGTACAAAAAATCTTGACTAGAAAAACTCATAAAAACTCTTAAAATAACAAAACTTGTTTTATATTTCGGCAGTATACTTTCCTAATTTGCACTCTTAAATTGCACTTAATTTGCGATCTAAAAACTGCTCCCCGTCTTGTCAGGTCTCATGTATACATTACTTCATCAAGTATTATTCAAAATATTAGCAAAATATTAGCTTTAACTGATAAAAACAGTTAGCCGTTAGCTGGCTAACATATGCTAATGTTCAGCAACTAATAAAACTGATGTTTCTCAGGAGTTGGTGGAAACAAAAACAACTGTTGACAGTTTGTAGCGTTATCCATAGTAACTGTGTGTTTATCTGCTCGTTGTGGAGTTCTTCTGTGCCCTAGTGGCTAAATAAAAGCAGTTGTTCTATCTTCTATTTTCTCAAATTGTTTCAGTGGTATCGGTATCGTAAAAAAGTCAACGATATGCATCCCTACCATATACACATTGCTTCTGTGATGCATAATTCACATCTATGATAACAAACTGCAGCTCAGAGTGCTTCAAGCCATGTGCGACAAATGCACTTGTTCATCCATACAGTATGGCAATATGATAACACACGCTCAAACATGCATATGCACACACACCATACATTATGCTTACTGTTAAATTATTCAAATTGACTCTGTAAAAGCATTTCTGGTTACAGTACTATTTGTTCAAAGCTCAGTGTGATGTGTTTGAATAATGTGAGCTAAAACGAACAATGAAAAGGTGGATGTCTTCCAAATACATACAAAAAATAGCTTACTTGTAAACATTGTATCATCATCATCATCTTCCTCGTCATCTTCGTCTTCCTCCTCCTCCTCCTCCTCCTCCTCCTCATCTTCTTCTTCCTCCTCCTCGTCATCTTCTTCTTCCTCCTCAGGCAGGTCATCAGAGACCCCCTCGTTGCGCAGGTTTTCTTTGTCGTCGTCGCACTCGATCATGACCGTGGGAACAGAGTGCATCATGGAACTGCAGGTGGGGGGAAGAGGGCAAAGGTCAGAGGTGTGTGCTCAATGTAGCCTGAAGGTGTGAAATAACAGCAGCTGTACGGATGAGTGTGACACGTGTAAAAAGCCCATGAACCATGAATCATGTGTGTCTGGACATTTAACATTGGCCTTGAAGTCTGAAAGCAAACCAACGGTCGTTCGGTCCGAGGAGGTAAAGAAACACAGTTAAAGTCATAACAGTGTAAAATGAAAGCAGCAAGCAGCGATGAACAGACCCTCGCACATCCACGCACATTAGGGTATTTACAGGATGGCAGTTCACCCTCTGAAACCCACAATAGGACATTTCCATTTTTGTGTTTTGCCATATAAATTATAATTTTTTACAGTATAATCCAGTTGTATACATCCCAGAAATCAGCACAACCTCGGTTAATGTCACTCAATAAATACTTATAAACATTATAATAGGGAATATTTGCCCATACTGTAATTTTTTTTAACTTATTTTATTAAAACTGCTAACCATACTATTGAAAAAAAAAAATCTAAACAGAAAATTGCACACATCTGTTGGAATTGGGCCAGAAGTGATTAGAAAATGCCATCTTATTCTGCTCATGAGTTATTCCCATTCTTTTGGGCAGTGTCGATGGGCATTTCTTTGCCAGGAATTGCCATTTTTCTCCTGCCAAGTTGGATGTCTAAACATGATGTATATCATGGCAGTTCCCCTTCACAATCACACACAGGAGCACATGGCATGCTTTGCACCAGCTCACAGCACACAATTCTCAGTCACTCCGACTGGCTGTGAAATGACCACTGGAGACCAGACCCATAGATACCCATAACGTACTGCATGGAGTGTGATGCACTAAAAAGCAGCATATCCCTTAAGAACTGTGAAACGTAGGCATCCTTTGATAACTGCATTGTTTGCTGAAAAAAGGATCTGTTGAACTATATATTAAACGATTTCTTTACCTGTGTGTGTGCCACCAAATCAACCACATGTGGCAACTGGTCACCCTACCTTAGGAGTCCAGTGTGTGGTGCTAGAAAAACCACGCTTAAAAAACAGTATGTTGCACATTAGCACGTGTCGACCACACATTGTAATTGTCATGTATATTGGATGATATTTGTCACATAAGGCTGACTTCCTGTTAACAGCAGGTGGTGCTATGACTAAGGCTCATAATAGACCTGTAAATGTCATCAGGCTGCGACTCTTATCAAGCACAAGGAATTTGGAGCAGGTTGGAGATTGTATGCACAAGTTTCAACAACGTTCATGGTGAGTGTCTCAAAATGGCCGGCGTGTTACGACCAGGGCGTGTCATGATGGAACAGAAAGCTTTTAAATCATTTTGATCCTCATGGTCAATTTTTGTGAAAACAAACAGGTGTATACCCCAAAAGCATATTAAGGACCTTTCCACAAACCTGCCTAGAGTAGAGGCTGGCTCGTAGCAAATGTACAAGGAGACATACAACCAATCATATTGATGGATGATGGAGGAGTGAGCTGGTGAAAGGAGAGGGGGGTGTAAGCTTAATGCGTCCATTAATAAGAGACCAAGGGTAGAGCTGGGGAAGATACTTTTAATACCAAGATATCGATATTGCGATTATATTGTTGAGTTGAGTATCAGTGCTTGCCTCAACATTTTGATACAATGAGATTTTTGATCAAGGGATCATCAGAAATGTGATACTCTGACTAAGTGGCAAAAAAAACCCACAATATCCTGTCTAATATTGCAAAAATATTGGTACATCGCCGAGCCAAGGGGGATGAAAAGTAACATATGTTTCTTATTGTGAAACTTGGGCAATGAGAGTGTTTTAAAAAAGGGATTTCAAAGAAATAGCTGCACTCAAAATGTATATATCGTCAAATACACGCACACACAGCTTTATTTATCTACAGTAAAGCCAAGGGTTTTGATTTCCACTTGATCCTCACCTCTCAAACCTCTGCATGGTGAGGGCCAGGGTCTTGTTGAGCTCCTCTATGATCCGCCTGGGGGGGTGGAGCAGCCCGTACTGCAGGGAGTGCCCGCCCATTGGAGCATGGCTGGGAGGGGGGCACTTCTGGAAGGCGAGCAGAGTGGGCTCCATGCCCCCTGCAGGTACGGAGATCAGGAACTTCTTTGGAGGTAGAGGAGGAGAAAACTTGGACGACATGCACGGCAACTTCACCGGGGTGCCGTCTGCGCACAGAGGAAGGAAGTGGAAGGATTAGAGATACAAACAAAAACATGCACATGCAGATAAGAGTGTGCACAAAAAACAACGTACCTGCTATGTGATTGGGTAGCCTGTTGAAGGGTTTGGGCGGTGGTGTAGGAGGTTGTTTGTGTAGCGTTGGAGGTCTTGACAGTGGTGATGATTCGGCGCTGTCAGCAGGATACACAGTGGGCTTCTTAGTGGATTTCTGAACTTGGTCCTGTTGACCCAAACCTTCACTGGGCATCTGAACCTCCAGAAAGCCTGAGGACAGGAAGCAAAGAGATATCAAATCTGTGAGATGCTTCAATACGAGGTGAGAGACGAGGCGACGAGGGAGGCAAGTCTCTCTTTCCTACCTACAGCTGCAGCGGCTCCTTCCATCTGCTCTGCACCTTCAGACTCTGACGGGCCGTTCTCCATCTTCACCTCCTCACGTAGCGTCAAAGAGCCGTCTGTGCAGAGAGAGAGCAGGAAACAGGTGGAAGATGGTCAAAAAAAGGGAAATGGAAGACAGGTAGATTTTTCTAAAATGGCGGCAGCTTACTGTCTATTGTTATATGATTACAAGATAAATATGTGACGACACAGCTAACATTAAAAATTAAAGACCAACCACCAGCAGTTTCTATAATTACTTCATCAATGCAGTTGATGATCACGTTTTTGCTTGTTTTGTCCGACCAAAAGCCCAAACGCAATGTCAACACTATATTTTAGGCTTTGCTCTGTAAAGGATTAAAAAAAATCCTTGACAGAGCTTTTCCCAATAAACATATTTTTTCTGAAATGCTTATAGTATAAGGTTGCCATATCCACATTCATGTCTAAAATAAAGTGTCATTATAAATCACATTTCTGGGTTATTGCACGGCCACTACAAAATGGATATGAGACGGAGTAAAACTAATCAAATCTGGAAAAGCTATAGACAGTATTTTATATATAAATTGAACACATGGATTAATCAACTGCCTGTCTCAACACTTCAAACATGTTCACACTTTAGTCCCACCTTATGCTTCGCCCTCACCTTTCTCATGAACCTCCTTCAGCACTCCTTTCTTGATGAGCTCCTCTCTGCTCTGGCGAGTCGACATTTTCCTCTCCAACACTGAGGGAGCAGAAAGACATGACGTTGAACAAACAGATAAATATTTTTTTGAAAAGGCCTTCAGGCCAATTGTGCACTGAACACTCAGAGCGTCATCAGTGTGAGGGAAGTGGCAGCAGCAGCCGATGTTTGGACCAAACATTACGTCTACACATATAAAGATACAACTCTCAAAAGAAAATCACATTTTCTACCAAATTATTTTCCCTTTACATGACAGTGCCATACTAAATATTTAGGTGTTGGGTTTCTATGAAAATCATTACTTGTTTTTGATATTGTGACATTTCATTCTAATACAATAGAGAGTTGGATATGGATTGCATATTTCTTCACGGGAAACTACAAATTCACATTTTTTTTTTTTTTTTATCACCACCTCTTCATACTTTTAGATCATTCTTTTCCTTACATTACATTACATTGCATTTAGCTGACGCTTTTATCCAAAGCGACTTACAATAAGTGCGTTCGACCAACAAAATACAAACTTGAAGAAAACAGAATCATATAAGTACATCAGGTTTCATAGAGCTAAACAATTTCAAGTGCTACTCAACTGGCTTTAGATAAGCCAGTCCTTTATTAGTATATAAGTGCTTTGTTAATAGTTCTATCGCTCGAAGTGGAGTCGAAAGAGATGAGTTTTCAGTCTGCGCCGGAAGGTGTGTAAGCTTTCTGCTGTCCTGATGTCAATGGGGAGCTCATTCCATCATTTTGGAGCCAGGATAGCAAACCCACGTGTTTTTGCTGATGGGAACTTGGGTCCCCCTTGCAGTGAGGGTGCAGCGAGCTGTTTGGCTGATGCAGAGTGGAGTGCACGTGCTGGGGTGTACGGTTTAACCATGTCCTGGATGTAGGAAGGGCCAGATCCATTCGCAGCATGGTACGCAAGTACCATTGTCTTGAAGTGGATTCTAGCAGTTACCGGAAGCCAGTGAAGGGAGCGGAGGAGCGGCGTGGTGTGGGAGAATTCAGGTTGAAGGTTGAAGACCAGACGAGCCGCTGCATTCTGGATGAGCTGCAGAGGTCGGATGGCACATGCAGATAGACCAGCCAGGAGGGAGTTGCAGTAGTCTAGGCGTGAGATGACGAGAGCCTGGACCAGAACCTGCGTCGCTTTCTGGGTCAGCTGGGGACGTATCCTCCTGATGTTGTAAAGCGTGTATCTGCAGCAGCGGGTTGTAGCAGCTATGTTTGCAGTGAAGGACAGGTTGTTATCCAGGATAACACCCAGATTCCTTGCAGTCTGAGTCGGGGAAACAACAGAGGTGCCGATGTTGATAGTCAGGTCAAGAGTGGGACAATCTTTTCCTGGAAGGAAAAGCAGTTCAGTCTTGTCAAGGTTGAGCTTGAGGTGGTGAGCAGACATCCACTGAGAGATGTCAGCTAGACAAGCAGAGATGCGTGCGACGACCTGGGACTCTGAGCGGGGAAAGGACCGAATTAATTGGGTGTCGTCAGCGTAGCAGTGGTATGAAAAACCATGCGGGCTAATGACTGATCCGAGCGAGTTTGTGTACAAGGAGAAGAGGAGGGGACCAAGAACAGAGCCCTGAGGGACCCGTGTAGTTAATTGACAAGGGTCGGACTACATCTTTGTTGTCTTCCTATTTTTTTCTATTCGTCATAACATGTTCAACAGCTATTATCTCTAGTCAAGTTTGGATGCACTGCCTTTAAGTATCATAATTATAAATTGAATGATTCTTTTTCTGACAGTAATCCGTCAGGAGGCGTTTTACTTTGATCTCAGATGCTCATTAATCACTTTCGCCTCTGACAGTTTCTCTATGCCTGGAGTACTTTTCATTTCATGAACTGAATGCAGAACATGGGAAAGTGATCCACATTTCAGAAATACCGGGTGATAACAATCAGCCAATTACCAAAAGTGCTCAGCTTAATGCAAAAGGTGAAAAAAGCTATTGTGGTAATAAAAGATTTGATTAAATCACAGAAGAAATGCCAGATCAATACTTCTTTAACCATAACTCTGTACTACTAACACTCACCTGTGCTCAGAACCATTTGTATATGTTATGATCAAATAAAACATCACTCATTTCAAACCTTTATTTAGACAGATAGGTCCCTTGAGATCATGGATCTCTTTTACAAGAGAGACCTGCATCAATTTAGTTCCACATGAAACATAAAAACAAACAATAGAGGACATCATATTTACATATTCACCAACACTTACAAACACCCATAGTGTCAGAAAGCATCTCGTGCAGACGTGCCTTAAAAACAGTCAGAGAAATAAAATTGCTCAATTTCAATTTGGACTGTAGGCTGTTCCAAGCAAGTGGAGCTGCGCACATAAAAGCCATCTTACCTAAGACAGTCCTCACTCTTGGCACATCTAACAAGACCACATCCTGCGATCTCAGACAATAGCTGCCCGCAACTTTCTGCTTTACCAGAGAACAGATGTAATACGGGAGTTTGCCCAACATAGCTTTATAAATAAAAGTGTACCAGTGACTGAGCCTCCATACAGAGAGTGATGGTAAACCTGCCTTGGTATAACAGGGGTCGGCAACAGGCGGACCGCGGTCCGGATCCGGACCCAGACGCCGACCTATACGGACCCGGAGCTATAATCAATACATTAATAGGGGATTTTTCGGCGCCTCCCGCTTTTTTAACGCTGATTTGGGTGACTTGTGTAATTCATGGAGAGCCGAAGAGTTTTCGTTTTGGGGGTGGGGGGGAGGGAGTCAGTCCGACAGACGGACAACTTCTCACTTCAAAAAAGAAGAAGAAATCTAGACCGCAAAAATAATTAAACAAGCGAGTACCTGTTTTTCCTGGCCAAGGACAGGTTCATGAACACAACACGAGCGTAACGTGTCTTCACGTGGAATATGTCTCGTCTGAAAGGAGTGCTGGGAGCACCGGAACGCCGCTCCAGCCCTTAAAATATTGCAATACCCATAAGGAGCCGTACACATGCCGCAGTGTTTGCGTGGCTGTGTCTTTAGTTGTAAGCACAGTGGCGATCTGTTGTTATTAGCATCTGGTTAGCTAGCTATGCTAACGTATAGCTTTTCTACAACCAGGTGGAAGAGAGCTCTCTCCTGAGAGGCTCAAATAACCTCAGCTCAGTGAGGTTAAGGCACACCTTGATATGATCATTATAGTTATTAATGAGACTAAATGAAAAACAGGTATAAAATACCATATGACAGCAACAAAAAAGTTGTTAAAAATAACAAGAATAGAGTTTAAAAGGAGAGTGATTTGTAAAATATCCAAAAAGGAAAATATGCTACAGTTCTGTTTCATATGGGTGTTGAGAGATGTATCCATAGATCTCTTAATGTTGCTCTCAAAGTGCACCACATTGATGCATTTAACTTCAATATTTAAACATGACACATATCCACAGTATTTAAGTAATGTTAATTGACAATAAATATTGTTGTTTTTGAATTGTACTTTCTTTATTTGATTGGCAGTCAGTTGTTGATTACATGCAGACGTTGATAAAGCTACAGGTCACTTCAATATATATCACACTAATTCATGAAGCAACTTAGACATTTTGATGTTCCGGACCTTTGCATGGGGAGATTTTCTCTAACTGGACCTCGTTGAATTTTAGTTGAAGACCCTTGGTATACAGTGTACAGTGATGTGCAAGCGCTTTACAATTTGTGACAAATCTCAGAGCACTGTGATACGCAGCATCCAATTTGCTCAGGTAATTGGCAGGTGCATTCATATACAACAAATCACCATAGTCCAGCACAGGTAAAAAGGTCACAGTGACTAGCCTTTTCCTGGCCTCAAGCGAGAAACAGGACTTGTTTCTGAAAAAGAACCCTAGCCTAACCCTCAGTTTTTTAAGCAGGTTATTGACATGAAGTTTAAAAGAGAGACAATCATCAAGCCAGATACCAAGGTATTTGTAACAGGCAACAACTTCAAGTTTGTTCCTTGCGTAGTTACAATATCTAAAAACAGACTCTGGTGTCTTTTTTGCTTTTGAAAAGAGCATTACCTTGGTTTTATCCACATTTAAAAGAAGCTTTAATTCAGAGAGCTGAGTCTGAATAGTGTTAAAAACAGCCTGTAATTTAACAACAGCCTCTTTAATGGAGGGACCTGCACAATACATCACAGTATCATCCGCATAAAAATGTAAAGTAGCTTCATCCACATTATCACCTACGCTGTTAATATATATGGAGAATAAAAGTGGTCCTAAAACAGAACCTTGTGGTACACCATTAGAAATGTTTAACCACTCCGAAGACAGTCCCATCAAAATGAACATCAGAGAGGTAGTTCACAAACCACCCTACTGCATGGCTGGATATGCCAATACTGAGTAGCCTTGCTTTAAAATGCGATGATCAACGGGTCCAACGCTTTGGAAAGGTCATAAACAGAGCTGCACAACGCTTATTATATAAAATACTAGTAATGTCATTCACCACTTTCATTGTCGCAGTGATGGTGCTGTGTTTCTTTATGAATCCTGACAGGTTATCATTTATACATAAAACTCCTTACTTGTTCACTCACAAGTCGTTCGAGCACCTTAGCCAGAACTGACAATTTAGAGATTGGCCTATAGTTATTTTAAAATAGTGGCCTCCCCTCCTTTCAGTAAGGCAAGACATAAGCAGACTTCCAAACTTTTGGAATTGTATTGGTGCTGAGGGAGAGGTTAAAAGAGAAGTAAGAGGTGGAGCAATAAATCTGCAGCTATCTTTAAAAAGAAAGGTTCTAAGTTGTCCGGGCCAGCCGGTTTCCTAGGATCTAACTTGGATAATGCTTCATGAACAATACCAATAGTTAAAGGAGTAAACTGAAAGGGTTTTCCAGACCACATTGTTCAGAGTCACGGATTGGAGCGTTCACAGAAGCAGAAGTACAGTCAGTGACAGAATCAAACAGAGAGCCACAAGACACAAAATGCTTATTAAAGCAATTTAGCATAGTAGCCCTGTCTGATATAATGCCAGATGCTGTGGTGAGGCACGGAGGTAGCTCATTTGGGATATCACCAGTGGAAATCGATTTTATGGCTTTCCAAAATGTCCTTGGATTATTCAAGTTTTCTGTGGTAACTGACAAATAGTACTTGATTTAGCACTTTTATTTGAGATGTGAAGCTATTTCTTAGCTGCCTAAAACATAGCCATTCTACCTCTGAGCCTGATTTCCTAGCCTTAGCCCAAGCATTATTTCTCTCATGTAGTAGACTGGACAGCTTAGCAGAAAACCAGGGATTGTTTCGTCCCTTCACTCTAAATTTACGCAGAGGTGCATGTCTATCTATAATTTTCATAAAACCAAGATAAAAATAAGACCATGCAGTTTCTACATCAGCACACAAATTGATTCTACCCCAATCAAAATCAAACAGATCATGTAAAAAACCCTGCTCCACAAAGTGTTTTTTGTCTCTCTTTGTGATGACACGTGGTTTAACCTTTTGGACCTTAGTGTCCCTAATTGTGGCCACAACACAGTGGTCACTCACATCATTAGCAAATACTCCCACAGATGAGTATTTATGTGGAACATTTGTTAAAATTAGATCAATTAAGGAGGATTTATTTGGGGACTTAATATTTGGGCGAGTAGGACTGTCTATAATCTGAGTAAAATTCAAAGAGGTACACAGGTTTTTAAAATCCTCTGACACAGAAGTTAACCAGTCCCAATTAAAATCAGCAAGCAGCACTATTTCCTTGTAGGAAAGTTGCGATAACAGTTTTGCCAAAGACGATAAAGAGTCCTTGACAGCCGAAGGGGCCCTGTAGGAGCCCACCATCATGAGCTGTTGACCCTTTGTTACCTCAATATTCACGGCTAAAAATTCTAGCTGTTTACCAACAGATTTGGAAACCATATTAGTTACACAAAACTTATTTTTCACATAAATGGCAACGCCACCACCTTTTTTAGGGCGGTCAGTACGATATACACTGTAACCATTTATGTAAATGTCAGAGGCCAAAATGGATTTATCTAGCCACGTTTCTGATAAGACAATGACATCAGCATCAGTCGAACTCGCCCAAATACGGACAAAATCTAATTTAGGTAACAGACTACGCACATTTAAATGAATTAAACCTAGCCCAGATCTAGATATAAAATCAGCAGGAGTAGCTATTTGACTAATACTGCTCGGTAGACCTGGATTTGGCTGTACATTTCCTGATAGTAACAACAATAAAAATACCAAGCACCTTTTCCTCTTAATCAACACACATACATTGTCAGCTGTTCTAGAGTCACCAGCAAACTTCGCGAAAGTGAGATTAGAATTTAAAAAACAATTCTGAAGGACCATCGTGGCAGGCATGTGAGAAAGACAAACATTTTCCGAAATGAATGTCCGCGACAGTGCAACCAGCAATTGTTTGTGCAACACCTCCGAAACTGTACAGGGGATGTCCACTGCGGGCGGCAGAACATACCCGAATCCAGTAGATTGTTCAGGACGACTAGCGATCTTCTCCTTGTCCAGCACAGCCAAGAAAAGGCACAGCAGAAACACGACACCCGCCATTCTCCCAGTCCAGCACAACAGTATCCACGCTGTTCCCGGAGCAAGAACCACGCCAGGACAGCAGCAAGAACCAGGCAGGGAGGCAGCAGCGTAGCAACTCTCCAGGTTTCTCTGCAGTATCTCAGATCAGGCCTTCGCACCCGTAGAAGCAGAAACAGGCAGGAGCAGGCCTTCACACCGGAACCAAGACAGGTGGATGGCACCAGAGCAGGCCTCCGATCCAGCAGAACACGGGCCCTCCTCCGTGACAATCCTCCTCCGCTCTCAGCACACGACAAGCGAACACGAGCACTAGTTGATGCTTTGTATGTGATGACTGTCAATCATCCACTGCATCTGCTCACTGGGTGTTGTCCTCAGGTCATGTAGTACAGCATTGGTGGAAAGCTTGTCAATATGTCTTCATAAGTATCTGCCTTTATAAGGAATTTCTTTTTTTGTGTGCAAATGAATTTTTATTTACTTATTTTGTATTCTCTTGCACCATTCATGCAATTACTTTGTTGGTTGTAAAACTCACAATATGCATCATAAGGCAACTAATGAATTATGTTTATATTGAATTTAAAATGTTGTGAATTTTTAAGATGTATTTGACTTGCCGTGAACCCTACATAACCCCCCGGGCCCATCAAAAAAATAGATTTTCAATAAACCACATTTTAATCTACTTGTAGATTAGATGATTGCCAGCAGTAACATATGATGCTCACAATCTTTGTAATGTTTTTCATTACATATTTTACTTACATTATCTAGGCTGCTGCATTACAGAGGATGTTTTAATCAATGTTCTTAGTAAATAATAAACAACAAAATATGAAAAGTGCTTATTTACTTATTCCTGGTGCCCAATGATGCAGTTACCTTGTATGTTGTAAAACGTACAGAATCCATAGAAAGGCTTATAGATTACTGCATTGCTTGCTATGAAGCCTACATAACCCCCAGCCCCATAGAAATACATGATATTCCAATAACTCATACACTTTAACCCTGTACTGCATTTGTGTTTTATTAGCATACAGAAAAAGGAAGCGCCCTGCAGAGACAGCTGGGAGAACAGCTTGTCTGCAGGAGGCCCCTTGCTCCCCTCTGCCGAGTGTTTGTGTCTCTCACTGACAACAGGATGTAAAAGGCTGAGAAACAACAACAGCTTCTATCTCCTCCAGCTAATCAAAGTCTTTCTTCTGATTCACAGATCACCACTGACGCAGATTGTAGATGAGAGCCAGACATATGCACTAACATCCACATTTCCTCAGAACATCTAGATCATTCTTTGTAAAAGAGACAACACAGTGGCACACTGACAACAACCACTTAAAGCTAATGTGTTGCTGCAGTGAATCAACTGTCAACGCACTTCCACAGCTGTCTGCATCGCTGAGAAATACTGTTATAAACAGCCGTCAAACAGTATCAAGCAAATGTACGTTGTGTTAATTAGCTTCTACAGACTCTATGGTTTTATCAAAAGTACTCATTGGCCATTTCACAATATTACTGTTAGTGGACTTTAAATATATTATATATATATATATTGATTAATATCCGCCGTTTAATGTTGCAGCTATTTGAATTACTTTAAAGACAGCCTCATCCATTATAATACATCATCATATTTTATAGTATTTTATAATGATCATTTTAATCTGTAGAGTAACTACTAGATGTATCAATTAAGTGTAGTACAAAAACGCCTCGATTGGACTCCTTTGTTTACTTCAATAACTTAGTGACATCACTATGTAACACACACGCTTCTATTGGCTAGCACTTCAACACATCGTATGTGAAAGGATAAGGGGCGGGACATTTCCGACACATCTGTAAGTGGTTGACCAATCACAACGGAGCCAGCCAGCTAACCAATCAGAGCAGACTGGGCTCTGGTTTCAGACGGAGGGTGAAAAGAGGTGCTGCAGCACAGGCAGTATGAGAACAAGAAAGAGCTTTTTGAACATTAAAGCACGGCGACATGTCACAGTAGATGCACACATATGAACTGGAAAATTAGCATAATATGTCATTTTGTCAAGTAGATTACTTTACTTTAAATTACATTTAAATCATGTAATAATTTAAATGTTAAACTACATGATTGTTCATATGATGTGTTTATTATTCCATGTGGTTCTGTGTATATGCCTCTAAAAATACATTTTAATATCAGATATTATTTATGTCCTCCCGTTAAGGCGTTCTTAAACGTTGTTTTGTTATAATGTACTTCTTAAATAAATTGAGATGTCAGGTATAAACACATTCAAATAAAAGACCTAAGTATTTGGCGTTTATAAGATGTTGCTAAATGCCATGTTAGATGAGATATTTAGCTTTAGGTTATATAGTATTAATGGGAGAACAAGACAATACATCATCTTAGGGTCATCCTAAACAACCTGTGGTGTCCATTACTGTTTCACATCTATACAATGTGGACATCTTACCTAATAAAAGATCATTTAAAAACCAGACCATGTAGTCAAAACCAAGACCAGCTTATCAGAAGCCTCCATAACATAATCAGACATAATAGATCTCTGCTGCAGCCCCTATGTCCCCCCCCCCAACCCACCATGCTCCTGTTGAGAGGCACCACGGGGAGACATTTATCCTCTGTGATTTTGTGTTTTGATTCTCACCGGCAGAAGTCTGCTTGAAGTTTTCACTCTTCTTCTTCCTCCATTTCCAGGGCTTGAACAGACGTCCCAGGGTGGCCAATTTGCTCCGCCGGCGGATGGGGGGCGTGTGTGTGCCGGGGACCAGCGAATCAGAGCGCATGGCTGCCAACCTCTCCACCTCCTCAGCTAGAAAACACAACAGGGACATCAAGGTCATCAACAAGCAGGTAAACAACACTAACACAAATGTGTTTTGGAATTGAGTGGAGGTCACTTCTCGTTCATCCATGTTACAGCAGACTTTATAAATATATACCAGAGTATCGAGTTTTTTTCATATCATTTACAAAAAACATATCGCTTCAATGATTAACATGGAACAAAAATCAAGACCAAGCGATTAAGCGTCTAATCGATAATATAAATAATCTAACCAATAAACCAATATGCTCTCTCCTGCTGTATTTCATCTAATGACAATTTGACCTGCAGCTGCTTTCATCTTTAAACTACAAAAATCCATACAAAAACTACAATTTCTTAAAATGTATACAATTTAAATAAAAAATGTGAATGGCATGATATATATGGGGCACCGTTCCCTACACTGCTCCCCGGGCGCTGTTCAAAATGGCAGCCCACTGCTCCTAACACTAGGATGGGTCAAATGCAGAGAAACAATTTCCCCACGGGGATTAATAAAGTATATCAAAAAAAAAAAATCCAAAACATGTTTTTTGAGGAATAGCTGGAATATGAAATAATAAAAAGATACTCTAAGAAAACCACCTCACCGGGTCAAAAAAAACCCACTTATGCATCTAAGGGTTGTATTAATTTCAAATGCAGCAACTGCCAAGAGACCCAGGATAAATAAAGTATTGTGATTCTGTAATCCACACACAGTTAATGAAAACAGAAGATCACTCTGCGGTCTGTTAATCAAATGTCAAGGGACACATCTTCCAGGGGCCGGTGCATAATCAAGTCAGGTAAAGCTTATTTGGATTTCTCTCCATCACAGTCAGACATCAGGAGAACACTACCGCAGAGAAGCTTCATTGAACAAAATGAAGAAAAAACCTCCGGACAGCCCTGACAGAGAGGAACTAAAAATAGATAGTAAAGCGGTATACAAACAGTGGGTAAACAACATGTGTCACAATAAATATCCACGACACATTTCTACTGCTTGAAATAAAAGACAATTCCCCTTGTTGCAATTCTCTCCCTCCTCCATTTGACTCTCTGTCTCTGAACTGTGGTTCTTGGCCCGACAGGGAGTTTTTTTAAAGTAATCACAGTAGTGGGCTGTTTTTCATTTGAAATGACACCTTTCCCATTACACGCAACATCCTGCTGTACGAGACGGACTGTACGCAACGAGGGCAGGAGGCCTGAGCCAGAGGCCATGAATAATAAACAGGAAGCAAGCATTTTAGCTGGCAGTTGTAGATGTAAACACACACAAGCATCAACAGACACACACATACACAGACAGATACATTGCAGAAACAGGTTCAATCAGCTTTGCAAGCAGTGTCTACATGAAATGTCTATCCCGCAACTTGACTCATATGCACACTGAAGTTAGAGAACATACAGTATTAAAGTCAAAATACTTAAGTCATTATTACAGTGGTTATTTAGGTAAGCAGAAAATAACAAAACACAATCCTCAAATCTGAACTGCATCAAAATGCACATGTTGATTTTGGATTTTAGAGAAAAATATCTAATACTGTCAGCACATTTTAAAGTAAATCAGTCTCTTCTTTGCTGTTTTGCCACTTACAAATACCAACAAATATGAAACGGTATTTATAATGTTTAAGGAAATGTATTTAAAATAAGTAATGGCTACAAGAACATGGCGGTCAATTCGAAAAAGACGGCATGGATGGAATATCAAAAAACAGCTGCAACTGGGCTTTTGGATGAAACATGTAGAAAACTGGCATGAAAAAAACAAGAAATACAAAAAAACACTATTTTGCTTTGCACTTAATAGTACCATTTTTCTTTTTAAATCCATAATTAAAGAATAAATGGTAACACTACTGAGTTATGCACCAAACATGACTAAAGTATTCCTGTACCAGCCAATTAGTTTCAATAAAATCCATCAAATCTTTTTTGCAACACCATTTGAACCAACATAACAATAATCAGACACATTGACTTGGGTTGTGGCTGGGCTTTGAATCAATAGTCATTTGGATCAGACCAAAATGTATTTGCAGCTCAGAGTATCAACAACTGTGGAGTACTGAGAGCTGGCAGCACGGCATGCTTGGTTAGACTGGACGGTCAAAACAAATCAAAGTGAAGCAGTGAGCAGCTGCAGACAGGAGGAGATGTCAGCCTTGAGGTGGCCTTGTTACAAGTGGGATGTCAGTTCTAATCTGTAACCACCATTGAGAGGCCCTCCCACAACAACAGCATCACCCCCACACCCTCCCCTCCTCAGCTGTCCCCGTGGCAGATCTGTGTAGCACCCGTGAGTGACACACACACCTTTCCTGGACACATAAATAAAGAGATGTTTTTGTTAAAGCAATAAATACCTACAATATTAAAAAAAATAAGTCTCTTCGGGTCAAGTGGTTTTAAAACAGTCAATATGTGTTTCAAGCCTCCGGGGAGAGGAGATTTTCATTGCCGAGGTGTTTTGGGAGTCACGTTTTTAATCCTTCCAACTCATATTCGTCACTTAAAGGGGTCCTGTTGTGTTTTTGGGGGTTTTCCCTTTACTGTGGTGTGTTATATATGTTTTTGTGTGCATGTAAATGGTCTGCAAAGGCTTACATCCCAAAGTTCCCTCCAGAAGGAGTTTCTCTCCCACAACCCTCCTGCCTGAAACGCCTCCTTTATTACTTCTGTAACATAATGACATCAGTATATAACACTTCTATGGTTGGTGCTCCAACACATTGTACACATACTAGTGCCGGACATTTACCGACACATCTCCAAGCGGCTGACCAATCACAACAGAGCAGGCAAGCTAACCAATCAGAGCAGACTGGGCTCTGGTTTCAGACAGAGGGTGAAAAGAGGTGCTGCAGCACAGGCAGCATGAGAACAAGAAAGAGCTTTTTGAACATTAAAGCATGGAAGCATGTCCGAGGCACAACATAGAAATATGAACCTCACAATTAGCATGAATAGTCCTCTTCAAAGCAGACTACAGGTTTCCCTAGGTCTTTCTCAATTTCTAGTTTTAGCATCCTTTCTTCCTCTCCTCTACTACTCGAGATCCAATTTTGGAGTTGGATTTCCTTCAAAAAGGCGTGGGTCACGAGCCAGATAATCGTGGAGCAAGTTGTGAGGACTGAGGAAGCACAACATGGAGAAATGAGAAAGACCTCCCGTCTGTGTTGCTCGCCTCCCCCCAGCTGCGGTCGGCAGCAGCAGTGAGTCAGGGGGCTCGTCCTCACTCCGCAGGGAGACATTCTTTCAGTCAGACCCCGGGCCTGTGTTTCTTACCGCTGCCTCATAACAAGACTGACTCAAGAATAAGCTCAGAGCAGAAACACAAGAGACATGCTCATGTTTTTCATTATTTAGATTTGTTTACGATCTTATTATTGGGAATGAGCTGTTATAAATCAATACAGGGTTTTGAGGCGACTAGGTCATAAATAATAAACATGTCTGTATTGATCTGTGGTGGAAAATGGTGAGCAGGATTTTCAAATCAAATCTACTTGTCAATTTATAAAAAATAATGTGCATCTATAGCTTAACAGTTTACTATGATTGAGTACGAAAGAACTAGTTCCAACACAATTTCTTAAAAAGGAAATGTTGAGACAATGTTTATAACTGCATATTCACGTAATGACATTTTGCATCTTTTCACTCTTTAAATGATATTAATTTGAAAATCTTAGGGCTTTAATTCGTTTTTTAGACAAAATAAGCCATTTGAGGATGTCACCTTTGGCTGTGGGAACTGGGAGTGTCCACAGTATCCTTACAATTTATAGAAGAAAGAATAAAGAAAAATAACCCTTAGTTGCAGCCCCATCTAAGCTCCTGTTGAATGAGACAAAGTGATTGGGTATAGTTTAGTATGAAGACGAGCTTATAATAAACATATCGTAGATCTTCAATCAACAGTTCATTCTAATCAATCTCATAAATGACGGTATTGATCTGTTGACCGGCATAATACTGGAAACACATTTTCAAATTAAATCATTCTAGTTGATTGACTCGACCATTTTTACAACCTGCTGGTGAGGGTAGCCATGGATAGTGCAAGCATGACGACACTAGTGCTGCAAAAACGAGTCTATAAATTGATTAGTCCATTGAGAGAAAAAGGAATTGACGGCATTGTTGATAATCTAATAATAGTTTGTGCCATTTTGAAAGCAAACCATCCATCCTTTGTTCCAGTTCTTTCATTTTGAACATTTATAAACAGACTATCTTTGGGATGCTGTTGGTTCGACAAAGCACATTTTGAAGAGGTCACCACGAGCAACTGGGGCCATTTTCTGACATTTTATTGGCAAAAAAATAATAAGTTAATTTAAAAAAAGAGAGTGGTTCATGGACAAGAACAACTAATCAATATTTTCATTAAGTAATTAAGTAACTTAAATTGGCAGGTTGACGTCTTTTTGGGGTAGGGGGGAATGTAACTAATATTACTGAAATATTTTGAATGTAATATGTTTTCTTACAATCGTGGTCTGCACCAAGCACTACAGTTTGATCTTCCACGTGACATATAGTAAGACTGTGGACATGTTGTTTGTTGTTGAATTAATAAGAAATGGTATGACAATCATTTTCATCCCTACTTGTTGTTAAAGTAATAATATTGCAGTAGTGTCTTACAAAAGTGGACCAAATAACAATAACAAAATAAATCGTGCTTCAAAGTAACATTAAATCAGAAATTAAATTGATTCAACATGCTTTAGTAATCACAAAATGCTCATTAGAGGTCACTATTAAGAAAATACAGTAATTTACAAGCAACGTTCAGGGCTAACGTTAATCTGAGTGCTGATCCCGGTACTACTGGATCTCCCCCAGGCAGGCAGGGAGCGGCCACCGGCATATGACAATAATCATTTTAAAATAGTACAGTAAGAACCCCCTCTTCCCAACATTCCCCTTTCACCCAGCCAGCTGAACCGGGTCCTCTCACCGCGCCGCTGCTCGGCTCCCCGGCAGTTGCTGCAGATGTGTTTGATCTCTTTCCCGATCTGGCAGTGGATTGTGAACGGCATGTTGTTGTTTAGCACGGCGGGCTGATGCTGGAGCTGTTTGCCGGAGATGTTGCGGGACTTCATCCTGGTCAGGGAGAAAGCTTTGCTCTTCTTCTTTGGTTGCTGCTCCTCGGACGCCGCTGAACATGTTTGTTCGCTGGCAGCAGATCCGGACCGTGAACACATCACGTCGCCTCCACGGCCCGCCATATTCCAGCTGTACTGCAGGGCAGGACCCTCTCGCCCTCTGCTCTGCTCCGGTGGAGAGGGATTTCAACTGGTTTACAGCTCTGTCTACTACTAACAAGCCAGCCATTATGAAAACGACTTCCGGTTTGGGCAAACAAAATAAAAGCACTTTATCGAGCTATATTTTACATTACATAAAATACATTGCATTTAGCTGACGCTTTTATCCAAAACGAATTACAATAAGTGCATTCGACCAAGAAGATACAAACTTGAAGAAAACAGAATCATATAAGTACATCAGGTTTCATAGAGCCAACACATTTCAAATGAGCTCAACTGGCTTTAGATAAGCCAGTCCTTTATTAGTATAAGCCTATAAGTGCTTTTTTAGTCATTCTATCGCTCCAAGTGGAGTCGAAAGAGATGAGTTTTCAGTCTGCGCAGGAAGATGTGCAAGCTATCTGCTGTCCTGATGTCAATGGGGAGCTCATTTCACCATTTTGGAGCCAGGATAGCAAACCGATGTGTTTTTGCTGATGGGAACTTGGGTCCCCCTTGCAGTGCGGGTGCAGCGAGCCGTTTGGCTGATGCAGAGCGGATATTTTTAAGAACTTTATATAAACTGTAATGCACAATTGACTGAAAACAGGCCTCACAGTCTAGCAGAAATGTATTGTTGAATTGTATTCATTCCCAATTTCTTCTCCACAGCACTGATTTGCACTGTCTTCTTATTCATTGTGGCGTAGCCTACATTGAAATGGCAATCAAAAATCAGTCGTTCATAAAATGGGGTAGATTAAAACGTTATTGTCGACCAAGTTGAACATTTGTTTTGAGAAAAAGACCTTCAGTAGCTATGTTGCAAGCAAATGGACGCAGCAGTGCAAACCATCAACTATTTGACACTTGACCTGTGATTCTTATTCTGTAAATTCAATTGAAAATCTGCATGCCCATTGATTCCGGATTCCTTCATTTAGTTTAACAACTAGATAGCAATTACTTTAGGTCAGTGCTGCAGTTATGAGTCTCTGCTCATACTCCCACTTTCAATTGCTCTGTATATTATAGTTTAAAGTTGCAGCTGATTCAGAACGCCGCTGCTCGAGTCCTCACTAACACTAAGAAAGTGGATCACATCACTCCTGTTCTGAAGTCTTTACACTGGCTTCCTGTGTGTCAAAGAATATATTTCAAAAATACTGCTGCTGGTTTATAAAGTACTGAATGGTTTAGGCCCAAAATACATTTCTGACCTCCTGCTAAATTATGAACCATCCAGATCTCTCAGGTCTTCAGGGACTGGTCAGCTTTCTGTCCCCAGAGTCAGAACTAAACCTGGAGAAGCAGCGTTCAGTTATTATGCTCCAAATATCTGGAACAAACTCCCAGAAACCTGCAGGTCCGCTGCAACTCTTACTACTTTTAAATCCAGACTGAAGACTTATCTTTTTGTCGCTGCTTTTAATTGAACTATTCATATTTTAGACTGCACTTTAACTTTTATCCATGTATTTTTTCTTTTTATGTTTATTTTATTAGCTTTTATTTTTAATGACTGATTTTAAATGCCATTTTCTTAATGTCATTTTTTTGTAAAGCACTTTGAATTGCCTTGTGTTGAAAAGTGCTATATAAATAAACTTGCCTTGCCTAAAGAGAATAGTGCAATGTACAATGATAAAATAATGTTTTCTACATTTAAATCACTTTTCATTATTAAAACATGCAGCACTCAAAGTAATTTACAATGAAATATAGGTTAGCCAATGAGAATAATCTCATGTTGACACACCATCTAGTCAAAACTAATCCTTTATTTTGAAGGCCTACTTGTTTTCCGGTTTTAATCTGTCTCTTTGGCTGAACCTGGCTGAACTTTATCTCCTTTACAGATTCAGCCAATGATGGATCGCTATTGCTCTTCAACCTCGCAGTGGTAGCCAATGAGGTGGAAGCACCGGGGGATGAGGAATATAGAGGGATTTTGAATAAACCGTCGTTCAATGATTAATCTGAGAAAAAAATGTAACAAAATACAGTAATGCTTGAAGTTTCAATTGCTGTATCATAGTATCTTTTTACATATGTAAATAATATATAAATATCATTTTTGTTTTGTATATTTTTTCAATATATTTGCTCTTTTTTTTCCTTTTAAAGATATATATATTTACCAAAAGAACACAGTTGGCACCATTATTGTTTTCATACACCAGCTCAACACCCTCAATGTATTATACACTATTTTTTTTTAATCTAAATGTTTCCAAGGTAAATACAAAAATCATAATATTGAAAGATGGACCTCATGAAAGACGACACAAGAAGTGAGGATACCCGGCCCGGAGGAAGCCCGAGGTCCCCTTCTGGAGCCAGGCCCAGAAGGAGGACTCGTCGGCGAGCGTCTGGTGGCCGGGCTTGCCACGGAGCCCAGCCCGAAAAGGCAACGTGGGAAACACCTCCGCTTCTCCGTCCCGCGGGCCCACCACCTACGGGAAACAGCGATGGGGTCGGGTGCGCTGCCAGAAGGGTGGCAGTGAAAGCGGAGGGTCTCGACGGACCAGACCCGGGCGACAGAAGCTGGCTTTGGGGACGTGGAAAGTCACCTCTCTGGGGGGGAAGGAGCCGGAGCTTGTGCGGGAGGTGGAGCGGTACCAGTTGGATCTGGTTGGGCTCACCTCTACGCACAGCGTCGGCTCTGGAACCTTACTTCTGGATAGGGGTTGGACTCTATTCTTTTCCGGAGTTGCTCAAGGTGTGAGGCGCGGGGCGGGTGTGGGGATACTCACAAGTCCCCGGTTAGGTGCTTCGTTGTTGGAGTTTACCCCAGTGGACGAGAGGGTCGCCTCCCTACGCCTGCGGGTTATGGGGGGGAAACTCTGACTGTTGTGTGTGCTTATGCACCCAACAGCAGTTCAGAGTATACGGCCTTCTTGGAGACCCTGGAAAGAGTCCTGTATGGGGCTCCTGAAGGGGACTCTTTAATCTTGCTGGGAGACTTCAATGCACATGTGGGCAATGATGGAGACACTTGGAGGGGCGTGATTGGGAGGAACGGCCCCCCTGATCTGAACCGGAGTGGTGGTTTGTTACTGGACTTCTGTGCTAGTCATGGATTGGCCATAACAAACACCATGTTCGAACATAAGGATGCTCATAAGTGTACGTGGTACCAGAGCACCCTAGGCAGAAGATCCATGATACATTTCGTTATCCTATCATCGGACCTGAGGCCGTATGTTTTGGACACTCGGGTAAAGAGAGG
The DNA here is from genome assembly GCF_902827115.2 of Pseudochaenichthys georgianus. NCBI lineage: Eukaryota > Metazoa > Chordata > Actinopteri > Perciformes > Channichthyidae > Pseudochaenichthys > Pseudochaenichthys georgianus. Next base: position 31,756,000 of record NC_047506.1, on the reverse strand, counting down.
GGCGGAGTTGTCAACTGATCACCATCTGGTGGTGAGTTGGGTCGAGTGGCGGGGGAAGCCTCTGGATAAACCTGGTAAGCCCAAACGTGTAGTTCGGGTGAACTGGGAACGTCTGGAGGAGGCCCAAGTTCAGGAGGCCTTCAACTCACACCTCCGGCGGAGCTTTTCGGGCATTCCTGTGGAGGTTGGGGACATTGAACCAGAGTGGTCGGTGTTCAAAGCCTCTATTGCCGAAGCCGCGGCGGGGAGCTGTGGTCTCAAGGTCCTAGGTGCCTCAAGGGGCGGTAACCCTCGAACCTCCTGGTGGACACCGGTGGTCAGGGAAGCCGTCCGACTGAAGAAGGAGGCCTTCAGGGATTTGTTATCCCGGGGGATTCCCGAGGCAGTTGCAAGGTACCGACAGACCCGAAGGGCAGCAGCCTCATCCGTGGTCGAGGCAAAGCAGCGGGTGTGGGAGAGCTGGAGTATGACGGGGGATCAACACCAATCTCCCGGGGGGAGGTCACTGAGGTCGTCAAACAACTCCACAGTGGCAAAGCCCCGGGGGTGGATGAGATCCGCCCGGAAATGCTGAAGGCTCTGGGTGTTGAGGGACTGTCATGGTTGACACGTCTCATCAACGTTGCGTGGAAGTCGGAAACAGTTCTCGAGTGAGGGAACAATGGAGCGTGAGATGGGCCGGAGAATCGGAGCAGCGGGAGCGGTACTGCAGTCGCTTTACCGCACCGTTGTGACAAAAAGGGAGCTGAGCCAGAAGGCAAAGCTCTCTGTCTACCGGGCCATTTTCGTTCCTTCTCTCACCTATGGTCACGAAGGATGGGTCATGACCGAAAGAACGAGATCGCGGATACAAGCGGCCGAGATGGGTTTTCTCCGCAGGGTGGCTGGTGTCTCCCTTAGGGATAAGGTGAGAAGTTCGGTCATCAGGGAGGGACTCGGAGTTGAGCCGCTCCTCCTTCGCATCGAAAGGAGCCAGTTGAGGTGGTTCGGGCACCTAGTTAGGATGCCACCTGGGCGCCTCCCTAGGAGGTGTTCCAGGCACGTCCAGTTGGGAAGAGACCAAGGGGTAGACCTAGGACCAGGTGGAGGGATTATATCTCTTCGCTGGCCTGGGAGCGCCTTGGGATCCCCCAGTCAGAGCTGGTTGATGTCGCCAGGGAAAATAAAGTTTGGGGCTCTCTGCTGGAACTGCTACCCCCGCGACCCGACCACGGATAAGCGGGAGAAGATGGATGGAAGGATAATATTGAAAGAATGGCACAAATATCTTTAAAAAAAAAGGGATTGATTAAAATGAGTTAAGGACACTTTCCTTTAAATTGTACTCTGACTCATGTCGGGTTAAAAGCTCAATTATATAACGAGATCACAAGCAAACAGAAAGTCTTAAAAGGAATCAATAGGATCTTAAAATCAAGTCTGAGCTTTATTGGAAATCAATGAGGATCAGCTGAAGCAATGATCTCACACTTCCGAGGAGTAAGCAGTCTGACATGTGTTTTGAGTTTACTATTATGTGCTCCATGAAAAAGAGGACATACACTCTTTTACTACAGAAAGGCAAGGGTAAAACATAGTGGATTCATTTGTTTTGCAGTACTCTTAATATAATACTTGACAATGTTAACATCCTTCATCCACCTTAAATCCACATATTGAATCATGTTTGTACGTCTGCTAAATCAAAAATGCAAAAAAAAAAATTAAAAGATGTCAGAGGGCATGGAAAGCAGCTTCTAGATTCTTGAGGGATAAAAGCAAGTCAAATTTGGAAAGTCATAAAAAGAACAACAGACTGAACAAGCCAATATGCTAGTGAGACATTGTTGGTTATTTTCTGCGGAGGCCAACAAAGGGTCAGAGTTTGCAGTTAGATGTTTCTGACAGCAGGTGGAGCTCACTCACAAGAAATAAGAAGGGAATTAATTAGTCAGTGAGTGTTTCTCAATCGCGAGTACGCTTGCTTGGTAGCACATGTCTTCCGAGTCACTTCCTTCAGAAGCTAGGCAAGAATCCTTCCTGGCATTCGGAAAACGAAGAGTGGAACAGGCTAGCAAGTGTGCAGGTGTGCGTCATATGTCATACATTTTCCGCCACAGATTTGGGGAAATTGGTCCGTAAAGCATTGTGGGGATTTTAAGGACGCAAAGTCTACCCATGGGCCATGTGCAGCCTCGACATTTCCCCCAAACCAAGGACGCGGCCTCGGTGGAATTCCAAGTATGCTGGACATTGGAACGGTGAGGTCCTGATGCCGTAGCATCCTTGAAATATTGGCTTGGAAGCCAGTATCCTCGAGATTGAGAAATGGCCAGTGTCTCCAAACAGGGACAGACTGAGCCACAGGGTGCAGACTGGTGAGGAGGAGTATGTGGCCGTTTCTCAATCTCGAGGATTCTGGCTTCCAAGCCAATATTTCAAGGATGCTACGTCATCGAGTGCCGCCGAAGGGCTGTTCCAATCTCCAGCATACTTGGAATTCCACCGAGGCCGCGTCCTTGGTTTGGGGGAAATTTCGAGGCTGCACATGGGTAGACTTTGCGTCCTTAAAGTCCCCACAATGCTTTGCGCACGGACCAATTTCAAAAACCCTTGCGGAGAATGGCTGAACCGACGCAGCACACATTTAAATGTAAGTATGTAGTGGAGTAGAACATGTGTTGGTAAATATGTTACTTTGTTACATTTGTTTGTTATCACCAAAAATGTGTTCTGTGAAAGTAAAGCAAGTTCATAATTAGATAGACATCGTGACGTATTTATTTTCGGTACAGTTTATGTTGAAACCGTTAGAGAGAGTGGCACACTTGTTAGCCTGTTCCATTCTTCTTCGTTTTCCGAAGCCGTGGCTTGGAAGCATACTTGCTTCGTTTCTGAAGGAAGTGACTTGGAAATACATATATAATATATAATATATATATATATCTATCAACCAATTGTATGTAAAAGACTACTTGCATCAAAGCAGCAGAGGCCGAGATACCCATACTTTTGGATCTGTTGGCATTTTCTCATCAGAGACTTCCTGAGTTTTAATTACCACACACCCAATTGGTGACAAAAGGCCCAATCTGAGATACCTTTAATGAGCACTTTCAGTGGTCGGTTAACTAGAAAAGCACTTTATAAATAAAGTCAATTTACAACTGTCAATGTAAATATGTAGGTAAATGGACTGCATTTATAGAGCCCCTTTATTTAAAATCACTTTAGAGTTTTGTTCACATAGACTGCAACATTAAGGTCTAAGGTTTAAGCTCCCAGTATGCATACTGCAGTTATTCCTTAAATGTCTCGTGAAGCGATAACTTGTTATGTACAATATGTCTTCAAATAATAATATCCAGGGTGAGTTTATAGGTAAGTGGCACACAAGATGATTCATTTAAATGCTGGAGCATAAATCAATGCAGTCATGACTGAGGGAATGTCAAACTTATATCCTTAGGAAATCAGCACCAGTGTTTCAAACCATCACATTATTTAAAATAAAAAGGCTTACATGGCAGTACAATTAGATGAAGTTGTTTTTGTTGTACTTTGTCATATTCGTTCATACCACGATAACTCTGTCTCATTTGATCCCAGCCTCTGCTTTGTTAATCTGATTATGAAACCCAGAAAGGCTGTTTCTTTAAGTGGGGGCACAAGGGTTGGCAGGTTACAGCTCAATGTGCTGGTGACCTCACACACACACACACACACACACACACACACACACACACACACACACACACACACACACACACACACACACACACACACACACACACACACACACACACACACACACACACACACACACACACACACACACACACACACACACACACACACACACACACACACACACACACACACACACACACACACAAATACATGTGTGAAGGCAAGCACTCGCATGAGACCACAGGTGTGCTTGTCACATCAAAGATGTCAGCTCATCGTCACGGAGACGGCCTGTGGTGTGTGGCACAGCTGTCACATTATTTTCTATCTGTGAGCAACTGAGCTCCTTACGTTTGTCTCACCATAAATCATCCTGTCCAACAGTATCTATCTTCTAGGCGTGTCTTTCTCATGAAGCGTCCACTTCTCAGCTTATCACAGCTGCACACAGCAAACCCTCAGAGTTTCTTATCGGAGATGGCTTGAAAGAATCAATCTCATCTGCCTGAGCAACGAGTCACATCTCCATGGTGGTTAAAGTCAGCCTGAAAACTCACACACCAAATGTGTCCACTAACTCTTATACTATGAGAAGGATGTAAACAATGCATGACAGAGTTGAATATGTGTACAGCATGGGATTGTTTTTAAGGATGGACATATTTTTGCATTTTATTAGTTATTGAGAAAATGACACGACTTCTCACTTATCCTCGTAATTACCTCAGTAAAAATGTTCCTAAAGAGTAAAGGGTTTTCATTTCAAGTCAGTCTCCAGCATGATGATCACTTATACAAAATCATGGTGTCATTTAGAGTTGAATTGACGATGAAGGAGGACATGTTTCATTGCGTGCCTACCCTGTGATTGACAATTTGCTACCCTGGTGTTACTACAACTATCAGAGTATAAGTAGTATCAAAACATGTAGCTCTTTTTTCCTGTAAGAATTCTTTGTTTTAAATATGTTTTTCCCTAACCACACTCGCTAATATCACAGCTAGCGTGAATTGCGGATGCACACTGCTAATCAAGATGAGCTAGCTAGCTAGCTAGTTAGCATTAGTGTTAGCTGGTACCTAACCACGCTGGGCCTCGATCCTCCCAAGCTTCACCCAAATATGTTTTTTGTTGCTGCAATAAAGAAAACCAAGATGAAGATTGTCATACTCACATTGTCATACTCAAGGCTCCTAAACAACATTTTACAAAAATAATGGCTGACGTTAGGGGACCTATATCTACTTTTAGATTTGGGACTTTTGAAACAAGATCGCAGTTATTAGAAAAACCCATTGCTTGATCGTTTTCAAAGAAACAACTACCTACCAAAACACTAGTCTTTCAAGTATCCTGAGAGACCACATCACTGTTTGTTCAATATTCACTTTTATTTGTAATAATATTAATAATATATTTTATTTCTATTTCTTGAACCCAAAGACACTTTAGGGTTTAAATATGAAATTCCATCTCAAGCTCTAACTATGCTCCTCTTGTGTTAAGAGGTTTAATTCCTGGTCATTAGTGTCTGCTTGATTAATGTCATAATGGACAATAACCCCCCCTCTTCTCTATATCTGATGACCATCCATTACCTCACCACCTCTTTCCATCTGCGCTTCTATCTCCATTAGTGAAAACATATGAATCATCCTCCGGCCTCTGATGATGATGCTGCTAATTTTGGCCCCGAACTGAGACTACAGTCCTGACAAAGATTTAGTGTTCAAAGTGAATGTGCTACTCTGCCACTGAGACGGGAGAGGTGGAGACCAGCTGTTTGGAGTCCAAAACAGGCTCCCTTCTCCATTTAATCTTCATCACTCTGCTACTTTAACCTCTGTTTTCCCATTAGCTCGTCTGTCCACCCACTCACTCCCTGATTAAGATGCTGGCAGGCTTCACTGCCCAAGGACTTGCTTCGGCAAATCTGAAGCTCTGGGTGTTTCTGGGTGACAGAAGTTCATTGTTTCGAGTGGATGGAAGAGTCTTAACATGATGCAGTGCTTTCTAACTTCACTAAAATTGACAAAATTATCATTCGATAATCATTATTATCGTCACTTCAGAAGAGGTAAATTACATAAACATCAAAACTGTCTCAGCGATGTAGCTTCTTTCCTAACACCTATTAATATAATGTCATCCCTTTTCACAGTTATAGAGTTCAAAGACTGATGGGAAACCAGTAGGGACAAAGAGGCCTAACATTATTTATCAATATTTCACAGCCATATACAACAAGACTTCCTTGTGTTTTACTCAATACATTTACATGTTCCGGACCCAGATAAGCGGCGGAACAGTTATGGATGGATTAACCAATTAACAACTGACTAATCCAATTTGGTTCATTTGATGTGTTGCTATGATTGACACTTGCCCGTTAGGACAGTGGGCTGCAGAAGCAACAGTGCTTGCTACAGGTCTGAAAGTGCTGACTGTAGTACTCACTTGTAGATGTAATGTGTATAAGGTCTCCTGACAGCCCTCGACCTTATACACACAGAATGTACATCTTGCGTTAAAGTCTAGGGCTGAAGAGTGAAAATACTTGAGTGAAATCAAAGACATTTTACTACCCTTCATCCTCTGTACTGCTTTTTTTTTATGTAAAAAAAACCGTGTTCCCTTGTCCAAATCAAGGGGCTATGGACAGAGGGAACAATGCTATTTAGGGCAATATAAATACAACTGAACAGGTTAAGTAAACATTTGAAATGTGTCTTATGACAACATGCTCTCTTTACTTTCTCTGCCTGTTTGGAGATATTTTTAGTATGAAAGCAGCATCAAACACACAGCTACAGCGCTGAATGAATTATGAAGAGATGAGGAAAGACACAACAAGTCTAGGAGTTTGAAGGCAACACAAAGTTCAAGGTTTTCTCATCTTCATACCGTTTTTTATCTACTTTTTGCTCACTGCCATTCACTTTTCAACACCCTCCCTCCTTTTATTCCCCCCCCCTCGTCTCAGTGATTGGAGCCGCTGTGTACTGTCCTTAATACAATGCGACAGAACAGTAGAGCCTGTAGGAGCTTGTGTGTGTGCTTGTTTGTGCGTCTGCTTGTTTGTGCGTGTGTTTATATGTGTGTGTGTGTGTGTGTGTGTGTGTGTGTGTGTGTGTGTGTGTGTGTGTGTGTGTGTGTGTGTGTGTGTGTGTGTGTGTGTGTGTGTGTGTGTGTGTGTGTGTGTGTGTGTGTGTGTGTGTGTGTGTGTGTGTGTGTGTGTGTGTGTGTACCTTCCTGCAAATGTGTGAATATGAGACTTGGCATATCACCGGGAAATGACTCACCCCTCTCCTCTCTCTCTGTCTCCTGTATGTCGCCTTCGCCATACAGACATACTGCGTACTTTAAAAGGTATAATATGTAACATTTCCGCCTTACAATGTCTAAAAACGACAAGATCCACATTATTCCAAATATTTCAAACTATTTTCCAACCCAGAAAATATGTTATATTAATCAAGGTATTGGTGCATTTCATTTGTTGTTGTCATATCGCCTTCTATTTGCTCTAAACAAAGGGAAACACAGGATGATATGAATGGATTAGACTAGCTACGCATGTCCTATGACAGGGGTGTCAAACTCAATTTCATCGCAGGCCACATCAGCATTATGGTTGCACTCAAAGGGCCGGTTGTAACTTTAAGACTATATAAAAATACATATATAAATATATCATATATATAAAATAATGTTTTATATTACATCATTGCCTCTGCATCGGATTATCATCGGATAGGGTAATAACTTCATAATTAACTACGTCTGAAAGCAGAATTCTAGGGCAAATAATTGCAAGTCTCTTCAGTGCCTATGTCCCAAAATGATTTAAAAAGAAAAGCCAAATTCTGGAGAAAAAAAAAGAATCATTTTGAAATAAAAATCTAATTCTGAGAAAAAGGAATTCTATGAAAAAATGCATATTTTTGAAGAAAAAAAGGCAAATTCTGAGAAAAAAGTCATATTTGAGATGCATTGTGGGACATGTAGTTTATGGGCAACGTGCTTCTGTAGCATGTAACCGTATAATAAACATTTTATATTCTTTGCAAGCTCTTGTGGGGCCACATGAAATGAAGTCGCGGGCCGAATGTGGCCCCCGGGCCTTGAGTTTGACACCCCTGTCCTATGATAAGCGCTAATTAAACAATGTCACACAATTATACAGAAGAAAAATTATCTTTATTTAAAACGATCACTTATTCAAGTTGTTACATCCCCCTCTAGTGGTAGAGGAAAACAACACACACCAGTTGGAATTGGTATAATGGGTTTATTTCTAGATAGCAGGGTAACACAATAATAGGAAAGGCAGCCTGGCACAAACAACGGCCAAAAAGGGCGCAGAATTAAATAAAGTACCAACAAAAGGAGGACTCTAAAAAAGGAGTCTTTGCATACAGGGGAATAAACACTATTACACTAAATAAGAAACAAAACAAAACCTCACTTTAAAAGTGGTACAACTAACAAAAAGAGACTGTACAAAAACACAGCTAAACTAAAAGGCAACAGTCACAAAATCCTAAACTACTCTAAACACTAACTAAGCTACTCTACACTCTAACTAAGCTACTCTAGACACGACTAATCACACGAGTTTAACCACAGTTAACATAATTCTCTAAGAGCAAGTAGCGAGAGGCGTCTGTCCACATGTCAGAGCCTCCAGAGTGATAAGTGTCCCCAGGCTTTGTATCTCCAGCAGGTGTGCGCCGGTTGTGCGCTGCGATTGGAGTGCGTCGGGCCCGGCGTGCTCCAATCACAATCTTCAGGGGGCGGACCAGGAGATGGCAGCCAATCACGTCAGAGCAACCGCACAACTGTAGCGATCACCTTTTTTTGCTCCCGATCCGATCATTTGATTTTGACAATCTGCCGATACCGATTTTTTCCCGAACCGATCTTTATGCAATGCGTTAAGAGAAAAAAAGGTAACAGATAACGGCTGGTCATCCAACGCGATGAATTCAGCTATCTTGGCTGTTATTGTGTTGGCCTTTTCACTGTTCTGGGGCAGTTTCTCTTTCCTTTTAGAAGTCTCTGAAAGTGTTGGTTGTTTCAGTGCCGTTGCCTGAGTGGCCGCTGTGTACTCGTCGTTGTTGTTGTTGATGTGTGTTTCTGTGGCATATTAGATTGGTCGTGTTGAACGTAGCTCTGTTCTTTCCACCACGCGGAACCTCTGCCTTGCAAACATTGCATATGGCTGTTACACTGCCTTCGCTTTCAATTTTATAATACTTCCAAACTCCTGACATTTGCTCTGTCCCGACTCCCGAGTCACCAGCTGAACGTAGCCTCTCGTTAGCTTACTGCTACTATTTATGGGCTCAGAACAGTCTCATAATACACACATGCGCACAGAAGGATTCACACTTGTATTTCATGATCCGCAAAAGGATTCAAACTTGTATTTCCGGATCCACACTTGTGTTTTTCAATGCACACACAAATGTATTCCGTTTCATATACATGTAAATAAAATCCAAATACAGAAAAAAGTTTTACATGTGTATTTTTGATCCTCACATATTTGTTTTCCGTTTAAAACCGCTGAACCTGCAAACACAAACAGCTTTCTGTGCACGGATCGCTGTGCATTCGTGTGTGGGTTTTTTGAGACTCCCCTGACGGTCAGCCGATTCGTACTTGTAATTATTTCTATCTATAGCCAATCAGATGTCTCCTCAATTCTAAGCCAATCACATGAGCGCGCCCCCACGAGGGTAGATTTCTTGCGTTCATGACGTAGCGCTTCATGTACGCATTTTGCGCAGTCCGGAGCTGCCAGCTCCATGGAGCCTGCCTGCAGGCGCTAATCTCATGCTTGTGTACACAAAAACGGCAGGAAAACCGGTTTTAAATGTGTGTTTCCTGTGTGGCGAATACAGCTGCTTTATTTATGTCTGTATGAAGTTGTTGTGAGTGTGGCGGGAGCAGCTACAGGTTAGCTTAGCCTAATCGATCAGTGCACTACGAAGCCAGTGCTAGACAGTGACCTGTCAACGGGGGGGAGCCCTGCCGGTCATTATCGGCCGATATTCACTCTTAATAGTTTGATCGGTGCTCTCTATAAAGGCCGATCAGGAGAGCTGGATCTGATCGATATGGACATAAATGCGAGTGAAGTGTAACCGGACGCGAGAGAGAGATCAGATCAGCTGCTGAGTCTGACGGAGACACGCTGCTCTGCATGATCACCTGAAGCTGCGCCCTCTGTTTAGCGAGCTGACCGGACTGCGCAAAATGCGTATATGAAGTAATCTTCCCCTCATGTGATTGGCTTAGAATGAAGGAGACATCTGATTGGCTATAGATAGAAAACATTACAAGTACGAATCGGCTGACCGTCAGGGGAGTCTCAAAAAACCCACACACGAATGCAAAGCGATCCGTGCACAGAAAGCGGTTTGTGTTTGCAGGTTCAGGGGATTTAAACGGGAAACTAATAAGTGAGGATCAAAAATACATATGTAAAACTTTTTTCTGTATTTGGATTTTATTTACATGTATTATGAAACGGAATACATTTGTGTGTGCATTGAAAAACACAAGTATGGATCCGGAAATACAAGTTTGAATCCTTCTGTGTGCATGTGTGTATTAGGAGACTGTTCTGAGCCCATACTATTAGACACTGCGCCGCGCCCACTCTGTTGCCAGATTTGAGAGAAATAAGCAACCAGGGGCCTATACTATGAACCTGGTTCAACCTAACCTGGATATGTTTGAGTTAGCCGGTTGGCCTAATCCAAAACATACGCGCTCTCGCTAAACTGTACTACGACGCTGGTTATCAAGTGGATCGCTCAAGCCAGCCGTTTCCTATCTAGTTAGGTGCGCGTTCACATGAAAGGGGTGGTATTTGGAGCATTCGACCAATCACAAACATGGACAAGCATACTGACAGCGCAGCGTCATACTTCCTGAATGAAAAGTGAACTTTAATACTAGTCAAAAATGAAGAAGTTAAACTTTAAACATCCATGACTTAAACACTTGATCCAGGATCAAAGCCACATAGCTGCACCTGCAAGGTGAATACAGCTGGCAAAAGAAAAAGTGTTTGAATGCATACATTAACAGGTTTATGATATCACTGCCCCGTCTAAAACACGATCTGACTTCAATTACATTTGTCTCGAGTGTTTCGTCAACTTATGTGTTGCTTAAAATAATATTTCTGCATACAGTATGTGACACTGTGAGTGTTGCACGGCCAGATACGGCTCAGCTGACTCAGATAAGGAGATATATGATACATTAAGAAGTGATATGTCGCGGACTGTACTTAATGTACTCTGATCCGGTTACTTATGTTGTGGCCGATATTTAAGTAAGCTTTCTTAACGCTAATGTTATAATAGTCAGATTGCTCTGAAGATGGAGGTGATATTCTATTCATGTTCACGTTCACACAGTCGGTGATTTTTGCCGGCCGTCTTTCCTGCGACGGCAGTTTTTCTGTATTTCCTTTCTCCTGTAATATGACTTGATCGCTTTAAACTCCGCACACTGAGCTCTGATTGGTCAGCAGGCGGTGCTTTCACTGAGTTGAGCTCTTAGCCTGCAACCTAACCTGGTCCCGACCAGGTTAGCTGCTTAGCATATATTACCATGGAGATCTAGCCTGCTAAAAAGAGAACCAGCTTCGGATGACCGGAAAGCCGGAGTTTTCCCTGAATTTAGCCGGCTAAGCGAAAATCCTGCTTCGCAGTATACCCCCCAGGTCTATGAAAACAAGCCCAAAAGAAGCAACACATACATGATGTGATGACCAAAACTAAGGCCTCAGGATGACTTTAAGACGTGAACATGGTCATTTTTGTTTTGTAACATTAAAATAATAAAAATATTTTATAAAAAAAAAAAAAAAGAAAATTCCCCATCCCCGATTTTTTTCTCCCGATTCCGATCTTTTTAAAATCACGTGATCGGCTCCGATCCCCGATCACGTGATCGGATCGGGAAATCTCTACATACAACACAGGTTAACACAGTTAAGACGACCATGAAGGCGACAGATGTCACAAAGTAGATATATGATATTTCAACACACTCTCACTCCCTAAGCGTCCAATAGCGACGTTTGGTCAGTGTCCGTGGCGTCCAATTTTGACGCTCCTAGTCTCCTTCAGCGTCATAAAGGGACGCAAATAGCTTTCAACTGATTGCAATGTATTCCCATCTGCGTCGGGATTTGACGCTCATGGAAGCACGGCATTCGTTTATGCCGGCTGCCCTTAAAGGCAATGTGAGCATCCATTCCCATTGGATAACGGAGAATTTTACACCCGGAAGTAAGTACTCCTCTTACTGTCGATTGATTTTACAGTGATATCTACACTACTCATCGACTAAAAAACACCAGATTATCCTTGTTAATTACACAACATTGATTGGTTTAAATTGTGTGCAATGCTTTTGTATTTTTCCCCTTCGATTCAGAGAAACAAATATGTTTTCTGAGTAAAGGATGGCAGAAGACACTACACTACCCAGAATCCCCAGCTATCGTTTGGCCTACACCATGTGCTCTGTTTGACAAACCCCGTTTTTTTCACCATTCATTCCGATGGCTGGCGTCTATGTCACGTGATCTTCAAATTTCTCCCTGCAGAAAAAGAAAACATGGCCGAAATTCGTTTTATTCTTGGTGGAAAATGCCTATTTTAAAGTTAGTTTGGCCATTAAAATGCGTTTTGATGTCATTTGATGCGAGAAATATGAGTTGTTATTTCAGATTATGTGTGCAGTGGATGTACATGATCTTTAGTTTGCTAGTTATTACGAAGATTACTTCAGGAAATCGCGACGTTTTCATTGTTACCAAGGTGGTTGCTAGGGACGCTGCTATCGATATTATTTCTGTTATGTTGTGTAACTGTTTAATGGTGTTATCTGTATTGCTACCCCCTTCCCCGTCAATGTATAGTGTTGGTCCACAGCCTAAACATATTAGTTTAACAAAATCCGCATCTAAAGATAGCCTACGTTATTTCCCCCCTGTGCAATTCCAGTCTCACAGAGCACATCGTCATTAACAAATACCGGAAACAGACCAAAATAATAATAATACCTTATTCCGAGTGTGCTTGCTTTTCTCTTTGAAAGTCATCACATAACGGCATTGTAATACACGGTTCGGCTGCATTACATATTACATATCTGCCGTAGTTCTGTATGTATTGAGCCCTGATGAGAAGACAAACATGAGGAACTGAAAACGTGACGTGGATCATAAATATATCAGCCATTAAACAACATCTTACATTTATTTTCACACAATACGTCTCCTTGCAGTATCAACACTAATTCGGCTCACTTTTATATTTGATCCAATTGGTAGATAGGCTGTATTTACACCATAAAGGTGCACAGCTGATATAAAGGGACACCTGGTGGTTAAAGCATGTTATTGAATTTCAATATTTTTATTATTAGATATTAATACGATCCCTATAAAGTATATATATTATATAATATATAATATATATATAATAAAAACATGTTTCAGGCTTATCAATTAATGTAATGTAATGTTATCACAGGGGTCACACACATAAGACCAGCTGTTAAATAAAGCTCTTCTGACCTTAGCTGGCATGTGTGTATATATATTAATACTGCCCATAATGGGCACAAGCAATTTTCACCCATTTATTAATTATATGTTTTAAATGTGAGTGTTTCCTATCCCCTTAACCTCCAGGGATGTACACAGTTTAATACTGGCAACTTCTTATTATGGGAAATACGAAAACGTCTTTTAAAACTACAACTCCCAGTAGAGACGTGCCATAGAGAACAAGTTGCGAAACAGAATAGCCAGCATGTGTAGTTCTGGGGACGGGGTGGGGGAGGGGGGACGCGGTGGACCCGTTCAAATCCAGTTTTGGACAGTCTGCCGTGGTTCCATCCCATTTCAAGTGCTGTTCGAGAATCGGCTTAACCCTCGGAGCACACTCTCCAATCACAGAGCTTGAGGACTATCACGGGGTTTGTCAAGAGCACATGGTGTAGTCCAAACGATAGCTGGGGATTCTGGGTAGTGTAGTGTCTTCTGCCATCCTTTACTCCTGGGAATGGACGCTCACATTGCCTTTAAGGGCAGCCGACATAAACGAATGCCGTGCTTCCATGAGCGTCAAATCCCGACGCAGATGGGAATACATTGCAATCAGTTGAAAGCTATTTGCGTCCCTTTATGATGCTGAAGGAGCATAGGAGCGTCACAATTGGACGCCACGGACACTGACCAAACGTCGCTATTGGACGCTTAGGGAGTGAGAGTGTGTTGGATATTTCAGTATCGATCAAGCTTGCTACTGTGAGTTGTACTACGACCTGTGGCACATGCCAGCCACCAAGCTAATGCGTTCAAAACACGCATTAGCGTTTAACATGCTAATAAAGTTATTTTAAAAATATATTGTTTTAAGAATAGATTAAACAGCCGGGCTAACCCTCGAGCCAAGTTGGCTGAAGTTAGCTACAGTAGCTGTACTGGTATCAGCTGTCACAGCCGATCAACACTGAGTTGGGATACATTTAGGTATTTGGTATCTATTACTGACAAATATGAGGATCTCACTCCTATTAAAAACAAGTCTTCACTTAAACCTCGCTGTTAGGACATTTCAGCAATGTTAAAGTAATGATGTCCTCTCTTCATATGCCACTGGTTGTATTACCCTCTCTGGCATGTGGGGGAAGAGCGCAAACGGCAAACAAATGTGCCAAAAAAAAAAAAAGATGAGGAAGACTGCTGGCTTACTAACGTGGCTGTAAACAATGCATGCGTATAGTGGAAGGAATTGCATCGGATAAAGTGCGTTTTGGTGAGTAAGACTCAATGTAAACAGAAACTTTGTTTGCTAGAAAAATCCATTGACTTCATTGCCATCTGTTAGCACAAACATTGCATCATTATCCAGACGTTAAACTATTATTTCTTTCATACAAGCAGTCAATGCAGTGGACTATTAAAATATAGTGTATATTACATACTATTTCCTAGTAGGTTTGTAAACACTTTGTGAGAGGGAAAGTGTGTACAACCAAATGATACATAAGAATACACTTCCATGGAGTGGATAAACCAGATCAATATACAGAAACTGACCACTAAAACTAAACTGTGCCAAGTGTTTTCCTTTTAACCCCCGCTTATATACACTTCTGTCCTGTGACATCACACCAGCAGGGAGACTTTCCCACTGTCTTCATTGTCACTTTCTTCCCTGGATCAGCTTTTCTCTTTGGCACAATGGTTAGCTTGTCTGAGCTGAATGGATGAACCTGTGTGTGCCAGCGGAGGAAGAGTGAGGGAGTTTTTGTTGGGTGGCAGCGAGACAGGAAGTACTCCTCTGCATTTAAAGTGTCCTCCCTGTCTCCCTTTTTGTATTCTGCCCAGGTATTTCTACCTTCCTGCTGCTCAAGGCCTCGGCTTATGTATGCAGAAAGCATTGTTATGTGTATCAGAGAGAGACAAAAGAGTATCACTCAGATAGTGAGAGGTGGTGTGTTTGTGCAGCGTTGCCACCATATTCTAAGCACAACACCTCAGTCTTCATGTTGCCATCATTTCAAATCCTTCACCCTGTCCTCCTCCCTAGCTTCTTCCTGCTCCTTCTCCACCTCCTCTGTCTCTGCCTCTCATTCAGGTCTTTATTAGAGTTCTCCGTGTTTGAATGAGAGCGTGGTAATGCCTGCGTCTTGGTCTTTGTGAGAAGGGCTCAGCTCTAACTGAGCTGACCTGGATGTACACTGCAGGAGCAGAGCGGTGCTGCCTGGGATCTGGACTGGCTTTAAACAACGGAGCGCAACAGGAATGGATCTGGTCTCATGAATTGGCATGAACTGCATACTTTCAAACCCATAGTCTTTTCTCCCACCTGTGAGCACTACTGAGCTTGTTAGCCTCTTTGAGCTCTTTTTTTTGGTTTCACATCAGTCAGCCCATCTCATCAGCTTTGTTTTCAGAAGCAGGCAGATGTTTTCAAGGACTCAATGATCATTAATTGCCGTTATGCAACACAGAGTTACACAACCAAATGTTGTTGTAGCTGAGTCCATTACGCAGCGTCCACACGGCGGCGTGCGTTGAAGCTTGCCGGCGGGCGTGTCTGAGGCTCGACCAAGGTTCAAGGTTCTTTATTGTCAAACTAACATAGCTACAGAGTAATTATGTCGTTGAAAATCTTAGGTCACAGGCTTCTCCAACTATGCAACACAATAATACAGATAAGCAGATTAAAGCAATATTAAAATATACTATATTAAAAGTAATACAAAAAGACAAATAGTTTTTTTTAAAAGTGAGAAAAGAAAAGTGGAATAGTGCAATACGAGTCTATATACAAGTTATTGGAATGATAAATTAGATAATAGATAAATAATTACTAAGTAGCAGATGAATGTTATGGATGTTGTTACAACAGTTCAGGTGTTTAACAGTCTTATTACCAACAACTAATCACATGAATCCCCCGCCCCGGACACACAAGCACGCGGTTTGATTGGCTAGAGCTTGTACTGGCATATGATTCGATTGGCTGACGCTTCCGCCGAAGCTTCAAAAGTTGAACATTGCTCAACTTTTGAAGCGAGCAAAGCGAAGCGACGCTCCCACGATGCAGTTCGGCAAAGCATGACGTCACCCCATTCAAAGTGAATGGGCAGAAGCGTTGAAGCTTCAACGCACGCCGCCGTGTGGACGGGCCGTCGTGTGGACGGGCCGCCGTGTGGACGGGCCGTCGTGTGGACGGGCCGTCGTGTGGACGGGCCGTCGTGTGGACGGGCCGTCGTGTGGACGGGCCGTCATGCTTCAAACTAAAAACACGACGAAGAAGACCAGAAGCATACAGTAGTGTAATTCCTGAATTTCATTTTTTTTTGGGGGCAAAAGTAACAATGTACACAAACTAAAAAATGTTGGTTAGTTCTCTGGGCAGATCAAATGGCTGGTATTTTTTCATTAACACATTTAACAACAGGAAGAATATCTTTATTCGAAAACAAGCTCTCACACAGTGTGCCTGCCCGGCAACACACAGTGGACAAACAACATTAGAGACTCTCTGGGGGAGAACGTGGAATGTCTAACAGCTAAAGAGACAGGTCTTTTTTTGGTGGAGGACAGCGCCAGAAGTAAGGTGAGAATCAGACTCATGTTGTGTGGTAGTAGGCTTTGCCAACAAATTAAACATTCATCTTGTATACAAATAGATTGTCACAGCTTAACAATCTCTACCTAAATCTCATTTGATTTGACAGTGCCTCTGATCAGACACCCCATCCATCACCATCTGCTTTGAGAGGGATTCATATTACTGTGTTGGGAGTATGTGAGTCTGGTTACGTTCTGTTGCAAAACCTGAGGCAGAACATTATGTTTGGTAAGGTTAGGGAGAATAGAGGTTGGGGTGAAAATAAAAAGATGTTGACTGTAGGTACAAAACAGAAAAATAAACAGTATTTTTAAGTTAAAGGTCTAAATATAGATCATATGAAATAATGTTACAAGCAGATAAATAATAACTTTTTTCTTTTTCTTATCTTCAAAGCCACTTAAGGGAAAATGTGAATACTAAATGTGGGTTTGAGAGGGTAACAAATGCAACTTCTAGCAGTGCCAATAAATGTCCAATTATTCTCGCCTGGCTGTTCGTAATACAAAATATCAGGTAATGTACAACAAGAGCAAGTAGAAGAGGGATTATTTTTCACTCATGGCAAATAAACAAACTGGAGTAAAATGATCTCATGACGGTTCGGATCTGAAAGTGGCCGAAGAAGGTCGAGCTCAAGAGAGCTGCCAAAAGCCTGGTGATAAACTCTTGTTTACTAAATCCAAGACTCATATGCAAACAGCCTCCCACACACACGTACACCAGGCAAGCATGCATATTAACACATGCACACTGAGGATGGCATGGATATGTGTCACATATAAATGGTGACACGCGTCTAAGAAAAGTGTGGGCTGGATTTATGCAAAACAACAGCAGCCAAACACACACACGTAAAGTCAAGGGGAATCAAGGGAGTGGGCGGGCAGATGGCTGAAGGGAAAATGCAAGATTAGACCTATTTGTTTTGGGGGGGAAGGCCAAAAGCAATGACATAGAAGGTTTGACGACAAATATCCCTCTCTTAGCAAAGCTGGCAGAGCCCACTGCATTCTGCACGATGCCACATCAGCCGTGAGCAACCTGCCTCTGTTTTCAGCAAGTAGCCAGGAGCAGCACTGTGAGCAAGACACAGCAGAGTCCCCCCCCCATCCACCCACCCACCACCTCCTTCAGATTCAAGCCATGCCTGACACAAAGCTCCAAGAAAGAATAATGTTACTCAAATCAGGCCGGCTCTGATACTCTGCTAAGAGAAGGAGCTGCATTTAAAGGAAACAAAATGGAGAGGGGAAATGTTGAAGGCCAAGGAGAGGGCAGCTGAGAGAGATTATAAGTAGGTGGGTCTGTACCATGAGTCATAAAGGTCTAAGCCGGCAACAAACAAAGGAGGAAGCATGTGAGCACATTCCTGAGCTCATTAGGATCTATGTTAGGCGATTTTGTTCTCATACACTTCTCAAATGTGCAGGCAAAAACAAGAGTAGCTTTAAATACAATCTGAATATTGCACACATTAACCTGCAATGTAGTGCTAAAAACAGAGTAGATGCAAACTTTTTTTGTTGACATTTGTGGGATTTTAAGTAAAGCAAAAGAGCAGCCGGATATGGGAAATGTATACTCGAGTCTAGCCTAGCCAGCCAGGCTACCATGTGACTGGGATGTGTCACATCGGCCAATTCTGGGGGAGGGTCGACCACAATCCAAATGCAGTAGCTCATTAAAGAAAAAGAGAAACGTCACTGATATATGTAACATGGATGATCAGTAATAGAGGAATGTCGATTCCATGCAGATCCTCTGGGTTCTGTGCGCGTGTTCTGCTCGGTGGCATTTTCAGCACCGAGGGGCAGTGGACAGCTCCGCACTGATGCGATATTAAAGAAACCTCCCTCAGGGACGAGGAGGGATTGTCATAGCAGGATCATCTTATTATACACAAAAAGGAACACAATTTAATGAATAGATCTAGCAGTAAATCCATTCAAATCATCCAATGCTTCGTGACAGCATACCATTGTGACCATGGCAACAAAGGAAACAATAACTTATCTGACCGTGTTTGCGTGCACACAAACTGGGATTGTATAAGGCCACCACATTTGGCAAGGATGTTCGCTTGCCATTCCTAACCCCTTCTCCAAAATGCAATACCATCAATAATTGCATTTTAAATGAGTAGCCAGAGGCGTCCAAGTTCGCATGCATTTCACTGCAGCTGACGATCAAGGCGGAGTCTGGTTGGAGTAATAGCCATCAATAGTCCAATAAAGGGTTAATTAGCTTTCACATAGCCTACCACACATGCATACTGAAAGACAGCCTATGTGGAACGTTCTTCACGGCTAATCTCCCAGTGCTTGAGTCACAGTGGGGTTACCGTCAAGGTGCAGCTAAGCACCATGGGTACACGGTCAGAGCTGCACAATGAAAGCCCAAAGTCATGCTGCTGCGTGGGAACTGTCACTACACTCGATGAAGCAATTTCTCACACCGAGTCCTTACATTACCCCCCCCCCTGCTAACACACCCAGACAAGGAGAGAACAACATCCGTGGCTGCCTACCTGTCTCCAGGTGCAGAGAGATCCTCGCCTCGTTGATGTAAGGCGTGTCACTCTTGGAGCGGACCCTCCGTATCGCTCTGCGGTCTACCTCCTCCTCCGGGGCCGCTGCCATGTTAGGCCAGCCGGGCAGCGTCCACTGGCGACCGGCGGGACTGCGAGAGAGACGGCGCCGCAGCAGCAGCCACTCGTGCACCCGCCCGGGTAGACGGTGTGGGAGGGGGGCGGGCTGTTGTGTGGGTGAGGAGGGAGGGGGAGAAGGGAGGAGAGAGAATGAGAGGTGGGAGGATGGTTGAGCATCTTTCTCTTTTATTTTCCTCTAGGTCTAGGTAGGAGGACATGCTTCACCTGATCAAGTTCCAAATAAGAGCACACTGTCCTATAACAAACACATTCACAAAAATCAATTCGTATTTGTTTCATTCTAAAAAGGAGCAACTGTCACAAAACCCAATTTCCCCGAGGATAATGAAGGTGTTCTGATACTATGTATTTAAAACTAAATGTAAACTCTTCTGTGCGTCTCATAGGAGATATGACGTAACATGACATAACATAATGACATACAATTAATTAATACAAGTAAATTACAGACATGTAATGAATATGAATGTTTGATTAAAATGGCAATAATGAAGCAAAACAATTTCAGCTTCTTGAATGTTTGGATTGTGTTATTGTCTCCGTTCTATATTATTTCCTCAATAATACCTTTAGGTTTTAGAAATGTGATGTCAATTATGAGTCTGGGAACTTGGAATAGCATTGTATCATTATTATTTGACAGAATAATTGACTGATTCATTAAACAAAAATATTCATATAAATGTATAACAATGGTTAGCCAACTTAAATATATATAGGCCAAGCCTTACCAGCTACAATATCAAAGTTATAATCAAAACAACGATATAATAAACAACAATGGGCCAGTATTTTTATTTTTTTCCCTTACTTTAAACTTTCGAACATTTCAATGCATGACTTTTCAGCTTCAAAACATAAATAGGCATATGCCTACAGTTAAGTTCTACTGTGGTACAAATGCTCCCTCTGTTGGTCATTTCCTGTCGAGGTGGGTTGTTATTTACCTCGCTGTCCCTTCTCATGGGCTCGTTCCCTCATAGCCAAACCAATCCAATAACTTCAGCTGCTGACAAAACACCGACTGAGTTCCTGCTTCCTCCAGCTGATGGTTCTGGATTCAGGTAGCTAGTTAGTTAGCAACCTACAGATCTAACAGGATGTTGCAAAACTTGTTCAGGGAAATATAAAACCATGTGCACGCCACTTTGTCTTCACAGCGTATTGTCAAGCTTGGGAAGCTTTTGCTGTTTCCTTGGATACTACTGCTAGCCCGTTAGCCTGCTAGCTAACTACCATTGTACATGCTGACAGGCTGTTAGTTTAGCTAGCATAACGTAATGCCAGCTAATAACAGACTCAGGAGGGTCCATGCTTATAGTGCATGACTTCTTTCGTATAGTATTGCGACATGTAGTAGGGCTACACGTATTGTCATAATACAATTAAGTAGCAGGCTAGCTGTATATGACGACGTTGAAGTTGGCTTCCGATTCGGCAGTTAAGGGGAAAGTTAAGGGACATTTAATTTACAGCGCTGAGCGAACAATCCTCCGTGTTTTAACCTCTTAAATCGCTGCATAGTCGATTTATTTGTACTGGATTATCCCAGAGAGGCTAAAGATTCTTTATAACACAGTTTGAGATTTGTGAAACCTTTATTCTATTTGTGAAAATAGAAACAAGGGAGATTTCAGTGCTTTGTTCGCATCCTGACCACATTAGACCAGGTCCTGATCTAAAACCACTAGACCTAGACTGATCAACTCTGGACTGGATTATCCCAGAGGGTCTAAAGATTCTTTATAACACAGTTTCAGATTTGTGAAACCTTTATTCTATTTCTGAAAATACAAACACAGGTGGAAGGCTGAGGTTGCTGCAGCAGGCCAGGATCAGAATCAGAGAGTGAACCTCCCAGCTGGGCAAGCCTTTATGCCTTCTTGTATTTTTCACAAATAGAATAAAGGTTTCACAAATCTCAAACTGTATTATAAAGAATCTTTAGAGTCTCTGGGATAATCCAGTCCAGATTTGATGAGTCTAGGACTAGTGGTTTTAGATCAGGACCTGGTCTAATGTGGTCTACATGTGAAAAAAGCACTGAAATCTCCCTTTTTTGTATTTTCACAAATAGAATAAAGGTTTCACAAATCTCAAACTGGGTTATAAAGAATCTTTAGACCCTCTGGGATAATCCAGTCCAAATAAATCGGCTACGCAGCGATTTAAGAGGTTCAAACACGGAGGATTGATCGCTCTTCGCTGTAAATTAAATGTCCCTTGACTTTCCCCTTAACTGCCGAATCGGATGCTCTGAATCGGAAGCCAACTTCAGCGTTGTGTAAACTAGCCACTGATCGTTTGTACATTTGAGTTGGCAGACGTAAGCAAATGTTTTAGTCAAAGATAAAACTAGCCAAACTCTGAAGAAACCCTTCATGTTGCCAGTTGATGAAACTTACATTAGTTTTAAATGCATTTCAAGCTTGACCGAATGATCCTCTATTAAATTGAAACAGCAGCTGCACAACAAACATGTTGTTTACGGTAGTCACACTTCGGCCCTTTCCAGGGCCGGACTGGGACAATAAGTCAGGCCGGGAATTATACACCCAGCCAGGCCACTACCAGTTTTCTTTTGTGCCATTTTGCTGGATTTATTTGTCAATATTTACAGCGTTGCTGCCCATAGTGATAGCCCTAAACTTTAAATCTACTACCCCAGAATAAACATATGGACATGGGTTACTATTTAAAAAAAAATTGCAAATCTATTTAGGAACCTAACCTATCCATGTTAACATATTTTAAGTGGAGGTGGACCTCAAATCCTCTAGGGGGGTCCGGGGGCATGCTCCCCCGGTAAGATTTTTTTTTTTTTAACTGTTGGACTTAAATGCATCAATCTGGTGCACTTTGAGGGGGAAATAAAGAGACTACACCCATATGAAACAGAACTGTATACATTTAAATAATCATAAAATCATAAGAACATGGCCATAACCAATAACATACCATATCCAATATGAAAAAATATTGAAACTTCTTTATTTATTTGTTTTTGGTTCATTTATAATTGTGAGTGTGTCTGGGCTCTTGAACCAGCCTCTCCTGTCTCCCCCCTCTGCCCCCTGCTCATCTTTGAGGCAGAAGCAAAGACTAGTTTTAGCTCTCAACAAGTTATTTGCATATTTTATTATTCATGCATATTTTACTAATCACTCCCCGTTCAAATGGAACTATGTGTTTACATAACATGGTGACCAAACCGTTTGAGACCCACTGAGATAACTTAGACTAAGTTAATTATCTAAACACTCAGAGAGTCCTTTACCTCACCTGTAGTTATCAGTCTCTCAGTCTGACTGGAGAGGACTCTCCTCCACCTTGTTGACAGCTCATTATATCCGTTAGCGGAGCTAACTAGCACCAGATGCTAACAACAATACACGTAACCGGTGCGCGCACTTTCTCTCTCTCGCTCGCGCCACACATACACACCCTCCCGAGCTTGAATGACACACAGACAGAGACCAATCGAGGGCATAGTGTATGATCGTGGCCATGTCGGCAGGCCACATCATGTAGACAGCCAGTCACCCTCTGTGAGGCAGAGTCAGACTCACATTTGTGCAGCGTTGCATTCACAATACATACATCCAAACAAAAAAATCCTCAGGCCAGCAGGCCACTTAGCAGGCCAGGCCATCGGGAAACCACCCGGTCCTCCCGATGGCCAGTCCGGGCCTGGCCCTTTCTCATTTCATCAAATCCCCCTCCTCGACTCCTCGGTCCTCCGGTAGTGACCCGGAAATGAATTTCAGCGCGCCATGTTGAAGGACGGCCCAATCCCAAACCACTCCCTCGACCCTACCCCTCCGTGACGGAGTGAACTCAGGAGTGAACTCCGTCTGAAGCCACACTCGCAGCTCAACGAGGCTCCCTCCGCACCAAGCTAAACGCACCAGGGTGCGTTCACACCTGCCTTGTATAGTAAGGGTATAGTAAGGGTGCGTTCACACCTGCCTTGTATAGTCCGGTTGAATCTAACCCTGGTGCGTTTAGCCGCTTGGTGCGGTTCATTTGGGTCGGTGTGAACGCAGTCCGAGACCTCTTAAGTGAACTAAACAACCGGACTCTGGTCCGCTAAAATAGGTGGTCTCGGAGCGCTTGCTTGCGAACTCTGGAGCGGTTCATTGCTGGTGTGAACGCAGTCCGCACCAAAACATAGGAAGAGCAGTATTTACGTGTCACAAGAACGCGGATATCTTCAAAAATCTTTAGCGAAAGAGTCTTTCAAGACATCCGCGGTTGTTTAGTTAAAGCGTAAAGCAGAATTAAGTGTTGAATAGTGTCGTGTAAAGTAAAAATTCTCCGTCAGCTACATAAAAGTAAGAACACCTGTCGTCGGTGAAACGCCCCTCCTCTGCAGAACGTCTCTCATGGATAAGCAGGAAAAGAACACCGACAGGCTGATCAGGAGCCCGACGCGAAGCGGAGGGATCTAGATCGGCATGAAGGTGTTCTTTTCCCCATAATGACCGCGCTGCTGCACATTATCCCGCTTATTACATGGCCACATTCCCAACAAAGTAACGACATGACTCCCAATATTAATTGAAATGCTTTTGTGGATTTAGAAAATTATTTTATTGATTTAAAAAATAGTTGCATGTATTTACATTTACATGCATCCGCTAAGAAAAATAGTCCGTTGTTACTGTTTGAACTAACGTAGCAACGGCAGGCAATAGAGTCTGGCTGCAGACCGCAGCAAGGAGGCGGATCCTATAGGGGCGTTACCTATAGGGGCGTTTCCTATAGTGAACGACGGGAGCCGGCTCTCGCCCGAGAACGAGCCGTTTTTTGTTTTGTTTTTGCGGAGGGATCTAGATCGGCATGAAGGCACATTATGCAATGTGCAATGTGGACATTATCCCGCTTATTACACATGGCCACATTCTCAACAAAGTAACGACATGACTCCCAATAATAATTGAAATGCTTTTATGGATTTAGAAAAAGATTTTATTGATTTAAAAAATAGTTTTATGTATTGATTTAAATTGACATGCATCCGCTAAGAAAAGTAGTCCGTTGTTACTGTTTGAACTAACGTAACAACGGCAGGAACTGCTTCTATAGTGTTTTTGAGGAGCTTTTTGATTACAGATTTGAAAACATCGTTGCTTGCTTTAAAAGTAGCACAATTCATTATGTCAAACCTTGAAAGATATCCCTGCCCTAATGCCAAAAGTAACTGGCAACTGAATATGTGTCGCCGTAGCTATGATGTCTATGTCTGGACCGCTGCGTAAAAAGGAGGGTTTCTGACCCATTACTTCTCTTCTTACTTCTATAAGAATAAAACACGGAGGACGGAGATCTCTTTTTGTCCCCCTATTCTCCCCGCTGCAGCCTAGCAGTTGATCTCAAAGCACGCTCCCCTCTCCTGCAGGGAGAAAAACTATATTTATATACTTTATATAGGTTGATACAGTAGCCCCTTTTTTAAAATAGTTTTTATAGGTGTTGCCATTTGTTTTGTGTAGCGTGGTTCTACAAGCAAGTCAATGCATTCATTGGGTGGTATCAGAGAGTTACACAGGTCTGTAAATGCAATGAAAACAATTGGCCACAGCAAATAATTTATATTAAACATGTAATTTTTACTTTTGAATACTTTAGTACAAAGGATGTCTTGAATAATTTAAGTGATATATGTGTAGACATATAAATCATTAGTCAAAACAGGGCTACATTTGATTTAATTAAAAGGTATAATATGTGGTAAACTGAAGAGCCCTTTGGGAGCCGAAAGAGCCGGCTCTTCTTGGTGAGCCAAATGATCCGGCTCACCAAGAAGAGCCGGAATTCCCATCACTAGAACAATGACTTCTTCTGCGAGGATTTATAAAAGCAGCTGGAATCCCTTAAATTGCTTTTGGATAAAAAAAGTTAGGAAACGCCCCTATAGGAAACGCCCCTATAGGATCCGCCTCCTTGCTGCGGTCTGCAGCCAGACCCATCTCACGGCAGGAACTGCTTCGATAGCGTTTTTGAGGAGCTTCATGATTACAAATTTGAAAAACATCGTTGCTTGCTTTAAAAGTAGCACAATTCATTATGTCAAACCTTAGGAAGTATTTAGATATCCCTGCCCTAATGCCAAAGTAACTGGCAACTGAATCAGGGTTTCCGCTAGGATTTTTTTCTCGCCGGTCAAATGTCCGGGCAGAATTTATTTTACCGGACAAATTTGAAACGTACCGGTCATATTTCAATAATAATAATAAGAGTTGTGTAGCAGAGTTTCCGTTAGCAGGTAATTACCGGCAGAAGCAGATATGCTTCAGTTTAAAACTCAGTTCACGGGGCTCATTTTTATATTGCTTCAGTTTATAATCGTAACAGATCGAAAAATTCAGATTCATTTTTCAATAAATTATTCCACAAACAACAAACAACATAATTATTACATTCAAACAAACTACTTGTAGTAGATAACGTACATTATTCAAAAGTTTACATTACATTTGAATAATAACGCGGGAGAAACGGATCCTCTCTTTTCCCCTCTCTCTCTCCTGACAGCCCGTCAGTTTCTCATGCAGCTCCTGCAGCTCGTTAAACAGAGGGCGGGGCTTCAGGTGATTATGCAGAGCTGCGTGTCTCGGTCAGACTCAGCAGCTGATCTGATCTCTCTCTCGCGTCCGGTTATACTTCACTCGCGTTTATGTCCATATCGATCAGATCCAGCTCTCCTGATCGGCCTTTATAGAGAGCACCGATCAAACTATTAAGAGTGAATATCGGCCGATAATGACCGGCGGCCGATCGATCGGAGCCTCCCTAATTATTACCAGACATTTTGACCGTCAGGTTTTGAATTTACCGGTTTAAAATAAATGTTACCAGCTAAAAACCGGTAATTACCGGCTAACGGAAACCCTGAACTGAATATGTCTGGACCGCTGCGTAAAAAGGAGGGTTTCAGCCCGTTACTTCTCCGCTGTTTTCTTGTCGCTCTTGTCTTGTCAGTTAGTTTCAGCCAAACTGTATACAGTCAACAAAGCCATGTAATAATGTTTTTTAACGGACGTTGTCTGATTATATAATCATATGTCTGTTGATCTCCAGACTAACAGAAGTATGAGAATAACCTGCCGAAAGTGCCGATGCTCCATGGCGGAGGCTCCGCTAGAAATTGCCGGGATTTGCGTTTGTACCCCCTTAATGTCTGACCAATGGTTGAACAGCATTTCCCGAGCACATGACTTGTGTTTAAAGTGTATAGTCCGTTTGAGTTTTGCCCGTGTGAACGCAAACCGAACCTTCTGAAAAATGAAACAATGTAACAAACTGTAGTCTGGTGCGCACCAGAGAGCGGACTATTAGGTGTGACCCTTAGACAAAATTAGACAAAATTAGACAAAATTAGACAAAATTACCCTTAGACAAAAAGTTTAAATGAATAACTCAAATAAAACTCCAAACATCTTTCATTGTGTTTCAAAGTTCTTTTAGTTTTAAACCTGATGTTTATAAGCTTCTTAGTTTTTGCAACGGTCTGTCAATATACACAGCTTTATAATAAAATGCACACATTTACCTTTTTCTATATTAAACACAGGTTTGATCCTAAGTTAAAAACATATGAGGTAATCATGAGGTTGCTAATGAAGAAACACACTCCTCAATGTCAGTCTTGGTACTTTAATGACAAAGATCACGACACCCTGAAACAGAGCAATGCCGCAGGATAAGCTGACAAAGTATTACATACATGCATGTCATGACCAATACACATATATTCAATTACATATATTAAAGACACACTAAACAGTAGTGGAAACAGTCTTGCATGAGTGAGTGGATGAACGTCTCAACTCGAGGCGGAGTGAATGAACAACATGTGAACTAAAATGGCCGCTAGGCACTATCGGGTCAAAGCACGGCATATCCGGGCAGCGACAGCAGTGACGCTGCCCTCTAGTGGCCGGCGATAAACTCTTCATCCCCCCCAGACCGGAAAACTATGGGCCGGAATAGGTTAACGGTCTAAATCCAGCTGCCGGATTCGGGCTCGTAACGTGCAGGCGGCCTCCTCACGCGGCCTGGCCGAGTAGGCTGGGGCAGCATCGGCGGCGACTGCGGCACCGGTGCGCCCAGGAAGGCACCCGTAGGAACGGTGAGGTCAGAGGACGCCTCACCAGCAGGTGCCGGTGGGGAAGCGCCCATAGCCGAATCGCGGGGTCCAACAGCCGGCTGCTGAGCGATCCCCTGGGGCGTCGCCCAGCCCGGGTGGATAGGTGGGGGCTGATGGTCCAGAGCAGCGGGCGGCGGCAAGGGCGCAGCCGGCTGCTCACGGGCGCAGGGTGTGGCCGGCATATAGGCACGGAGGAAGCGCCGGTTGCGCAGTGTCAAACGTCCCGAACCGTCAACCCTAATCCGATACTGGTCGTGGCCCGGCGACTCCACCACGATCCCTGACCTGTCCCATTTATGGGGGCTCGGGCCTTGCTGGTTCTGGAGGAATACCCTTTCGCCGAGTGCCAATGGGCGGAGCGGTCTTGAGTGAGTCCCCAGGGATTCGGTGGTACGGGACAAACGGGTCCGAAAGGGCGTCCTCCTTCACCGCCCATGCCTCGCGCCATAGCAGGCGGATGTTCGGGTTCGAGAACTTCTCGAGGCGGTTCACGAAGGAGAGCGAGCCACGAAGGAGAGCGAGCCACGAAGGAGAGCGAGCCACGAAGGGGGCGGCCGAAGATGATCTGCGCTGGCGAGAGGTTGCAGTCGGGGTCAGGCGTGTTTCGCAGCTGCAGCATAGCACGCAGGAAGCGGTCCTGATCAAGGCCGCCCGACGGGCCGGTGTTGGACTACAGGAGGCGCTTAGCGGTCTTAACTTCTGCCCTCCCATTCGACTGCGGGAAGCTAACGGACGACACACGGTGTTTGACGTGCCATAAGCGGACCATGAATTCCGGACCACCGTCGCTCGAGAGCTCCTCCGGTACGCCGAAGGTGGCGAAGAATGAACGGAGGTGTTGGACCAGGCCAGCTGAGCCCGCCAGGGCAGTACCCGCCGTAGAGCTCAGGACCTCTACCCAGCCCGAGAGACGGTCCCCGACAACTAGGTAGTGGTGGCCCCCATAGTCGAAGAAGTCAGCAAACACCGCCTCGAATGGCGTGGACGGGGGTGAGGACGGCAGGGGGGTGTAGCCGCCTGTGACGGAGCATTGCGGTTGCAGTCTGTACATCCGTCCCTGGTGGCCTGAATGTCCCCGGATATCCCGGGCCAGTAAACTATGGCTCGGGCATGCTGCCCCATCGCTGAGGTTCCCTGGTGGGCGGCATGGAGATGCTGAAGGACTCTCCCACGGAGGGATGGGGGGACCACGACGCGGTCCCGATAGAGCAGAACGCCGTCCTGTGCATAGATGGACTCACAGACCGATGACAGACTCGCCAGGGCAGGGTCATTTACGTCAATCCCACCCTCCTGCTCGATGAGTTGGAGGAGGTGGCCGAGGCATCCGTCAGCCGCTGTCTCCCGTGCGAGGAGGGGCCAAGAGACGGCTCCGAGCTCCCGTGCGTCGTCGTGGATGGAGGCCATGAGTGCTGACTCCACGGCGTCAGGCCCGCTCGCTGAGCCATGCATTGCACACAATTTAAACCAATCAATGTTGTGTAATTAACAAGGATAATCTGGTGTTTTCTAGTCGATGAGTAGTGCAGATATCACTGTAAAATCAATCGACAGTAAGGGGAATACTTACTTCCGGGTGTACAATTCTCCGTTATCCAATGAGAATGGACGCTCACATTGCCTTTAAGGGCAGCCGGCATAAACGAATGCTTCCAGCGTCCATAGAAGCATATGGACATCCCGGAAAGCTGAAAATGGACGCTAAGGCCCCCCCCCCCTTGCGTTGGAAAAAGCCGACACAGGGGACTTGACATAACGTCAACATAGGCCGACCTGGGAGTGAGGATGTGTTGAAGTGACATATCTGATATAGCCTATAGCCCATTGCTCGTTTGTCAAAGTTTGCTAAATTTGAAAGGATTTGAAGTATAAAGCGTTTATTGCAAAAGTTTACATTTTGATAACATGAGGCTCAATTTATATTGTGAATATTGTCATCCTTGTCTTTCTTAGAAGCCAAACCGAATGATTGTGCTCCAGCTCACCTGCAGAGGTTTGATAAACTCTCAACTGCATGGCCACCTGAAAATACCCAGGGCCATGCAAAATATGGCCAGACCCAGTTCAGGTAGTCTTTATTAACATTCTTATCCTGATGTGTTATTTATATAGTCATCCACAAATCTATGTAACAGTAGTTTAGTGCGTTTTGCATTTATATATTATATTTCTGTGCTTGTTTTGTGCAGACCTGGCAGCTTTCAGGAAGACTTTCTCCAAGGCCAAGAATATAGCCATCCTCACCGGAGCAGGGGTGAGTGCAGAGAGCGGAGTCCCCACCTTCAGAGGAGCAGGAGGCTACTGGAGAACATGGGAAGCACAGGTATGCAAGTATACTATTAAGTTATAGGTGTTTGCTATTTAGCCCTCCTTTATTGATATAAACTGGGATGACACACCTAACGTCATAATGCAAATCATTATGTCAGCAAGTTGAAACTCTTTTTCATCCAAAACTGAAAACTTATCTTCATGAAGGGGTGATTCAATGCAGAACTCTTGTATTAGACTGCATTAGTTTTAGCGAAGTGTGCATATTAATTTGCAAACGAGCATACTCTACAACTGTTATTTGAAATGTCCTCCATCAGTTTTTATGTTTCTGAGTCCACTACCGGCAAAAGTAGGGTAGGAGACATGGGGAAAAAATGTAATCTCGTATTCAAATATGTGACCAACTAGCCCCCAATGTTTTTACCCATTATGCAGCTGACAGCCCACCTGAGGTTATCACTTTTTTGTATCCCTCCGCATCACGTTGTGTATATCAATCTAGCTTAAATTGCAGCATATAGAAGACATTCTTTGTACAATTTGTAAAGTTGTCAATAATCTTAAATCTGTCACATCACAACTTCGACTTTCCATTATTTAGCATTAATGTTCAACAAGCAAAAACAATTTAAAGTACTTTTGGTGGGAATATTTTTTCCCAGGGACGATCGATCAGCACATAGTTTTTGTCAGTACTATTAAACCTTTATTAACATTCAGTTTATTCTTATGTTTAAGCAACTTGCCACTCCAGAGGCCTTCTCCAGGAACCCCTCCCGTGTTTGGGAGTTTTACCATTACCGCCGTGAGGTCATGCTGACAAAAGATCCCAACCCCGCCCACCTGGCCATCGCAGAGTGTGAGGAGCGACTGATCAAACAGGGACGCAACGTTACAGTCATCACTCAAAATATTGACGAGCTCCACCGCCGTGCCGGATCCAAAAACATCCTGGAGCTCCACGGCAAGTAGAAAACCCTCAAGACACCGAATGCCAGCATGGATTCAGTAATCTATACTAACTGCTTAACTTAAAATGTATGTATTTTTTACTGCAAACATTTTCTAATGGCAAGCATTAACTGGTTTCAGCTTCTAAGTTTTGAGGATTTTTTGCTTTTCCTGTCTGACAGACGATAAACAGGACATTTGATCCCCTGTTGGAAAATGTTCATGTATTTACTGTAATCTGACATTTTATTGGCTAATTAACAAATTAAGAGAATAATTATTTGTCCTTCCATCTGTTCACTTGATTATTGTCAATAATAGTATATCCGGTTATTATTTTAAAAAAAGACATAATGTTTACGAGTCCCTAAAATGTCAACAAATTAGGGGAAAAAACATAGCTTAGGTTTTAAAGATGAATAGACTGGGGAAGCTGGACTCACACATATGTGGCATTTTTAGTTGACATATTAGTAATAACTATTAATTAAAAAAATGTGTTTGGTAATTTGCTGTCTTTTGAGTAATCCATTGACAATTTGTTTCGGCGTTGATCTGTTGTCTCTTGTTTTGTTAATCCAGGAAGTCTGTTTAAAACACGCTGTATGAGCTGCGGTCATGAAGCCGCCAATTACCATAGCCCCATCTGTGGCGCTCTGAAGGGCAAAGGGTAAGAGCTTTATCTCGTGTTGTTTGGATCATTGGATTGTTTTCCTCAACAATATGAAAAATGTGTTAGAAGAGATATTGATCATAATCATTTGAGCACTAAATGCCAGAGGGGAAAAAAGGCCCATTTCAGCCTGTCAGATGTCAGCAGCTAAATAACACCTGATGAGGCGTTGAAAGGGAAATCTGTGAACGCTATGAAATGTCACTTGTCACTTATCTGACATTTAAAATGGATGTTTTTTAAAAGCTGAAATGTTCGACCAATCAATTTAGTCTTTTTTGTGGATACAATGACGCAAGTGCTGGGCTACAATTCAACATAATTATCATAGCAGATCATGTTAAAACTGATATGTATATTTTGGATCATATAAGTGACGTACGCATGTATCGAAGCGATGAATATGTAATAAATGTAAGTAATAACATTTTCAGGCTATACTTATTTTTCTCAGTTTTTCAAGTATTTTTTATGATACCTTCCGATATTTTTGTTGCTATTGTGTCAATAACTAAGGGAAAACATTTGAAAAGACAGCCGTCGTACTAGTAGCAATGCTCTCATTATACAGAAACATGCTTTGCCTGGAAGAATTTTAAGGTGTATTTTGATGTAATCACCCTTTCTTTTTACCAATCGGCCTCCTCAGAGCACCAGACCCCGACACAGAGGACGCTCAGATCCCTGTTCAGCAGCTGCCCAGGTAAGAGATACACTCATGTTTTTTTTTCTCATGCTGTGCTCTTTTCAAATGAGGTTATTTGTCTTGACAAAGTGTGTGTGTGTTTCAGGTGTGAGCAGAAAGGTTGTCACGGTCTCCTGAGACCAGCTGTGGTTTGGTTTGGAGAGACTCTGGACTCAGACATCCTCTCCCGTGCAGAGGAAGTGTTGGACAGCTGTGACCTCTGCCTCGTGGTGTGTGTGTGTGTGTGTGTGTGTGTGTGTGTGTGTGTGTGTGTGTGTGTGTGTGTGTGTGTGTGTGTGTGTGTGGTGTGTGTGTGTGTGTGTGTGTGTGTGTGTGTGTGTGTGTGTGTGTGTGTGTGTGTGTGTGTGTGTGTGTGTGTGTGTGTGTGTGTGTGTGTGTGTGTGTGTGTGTGTGTGTGTGTGTGTGTGTGTGTGTGTGTGTGTGTGTGTGTGTGTGTGTGTGTGTGTGTGTGTGTGTGTGTGTGTGTGTGTGTGTGTGTGTGTGTGTGTGTGTGTGTGTGTGCGCGCGCGTGCGTGTGTGTGTGCGCGTGCGTGCAGACAACCAAAAACTAATGTGCATCACATACTCCTGCCAAAATCACTAATGTAATTATTAAATGTTTTATATATGTCATAAAAATGCTTTGAAAACATGACTGGTTGTTCCGAGACTCTCAGAGTCTTTTGAAAATGATAAAAGCTGTGTCCTTAAAAAAAAGCAGTTATTCACTTTCTTGATACTTTTTCAATAAAATCTGCCCCTGCAGGTTGGCACTTCATCCGTTGTGTATCCAGCCGCCATGTTTGCTCCTCAGGTGGCAGCCAGAGGTGTCCCTGTGGCCGAATTCAACATGGAGGACACGCCGGCCACCATGCGCTTCAAGTGTGTTTCATTTACTGTCACCAACTCAGACACTCACATCATTAATAATCACTGATTTAATTCACAGCAAGTTTCTTTTTCTCTGTCTGTTTAAGGTTCCATTTCCACGGCCCCTGTGGGACCACGTTGCCCCCCGCGCTGGAACGCCACGAGACTGAACTAAAATGAGTCCCGGACATCAGCTGCACACAGACCAGACTGTCTAACACTGGAGGACTTTATTGGTACCAAAAATAATAATATAATGTGAGGAGACGGGGTTCAAGACAAAGATTTGTTTCTGCTGATAAATTGATAGAATATACAATAAAGAGTAAGTGGGCTATATTGTAAACAGTTACACATAAAGTGGTCGATTGTAACACAAGTACAGTACATTTACGCAAGTACTGTACTTTAGTAAAGTTTTGAATTCACATGATGTTACTTTTTGCTTTTACTTCACTACATTTTGTGGGCAGAAGTGACATTTTTAATCCACTACATTTCTTTTATAGTTTTAAATACTAGTTACTTTGCAGATTCAGTTGTGATGAACACATTAAAGTGATGAACACATTAAATCATCAATATTTATAATATAATTATTTAATATTGTATTCCGAAATGGGCCATATTGCATAATGATTACTTTTACTCCTGTATCATTGCTTCTTTCCTTTAAGTAAAAACAAATTGGAAAGATTAAACTGATTGGAGGACATGTTTTCCAGCATTGAATGTTCAATAATGGAGCAAATGATGCTAAAATGCTGAATCCCACTACTAGTGGTTTGTGCTGACATGTGCAGAATTTGGTTTAAGAGTTATAATTGTGAAACTTGACTCCTAGCATAATGATTAACTGTGCTGTTTATAAAAGGACATGTTAAAGAGTGACATTAATAGATAGTAAAAGCTATGGATTAAATGTGAACACTTGTTGGACAACTGAATCAATCCTTTTTCATTGAATGAATACTGCATATCAGACTGTAGGGGGCAGTGTTTAGCTTCTGCTTTGAAAGCCATTACACCTACATTTAGGAGGGAAAAAAAGAATATTTCTGAAGGATGTGTGTGTGTGTGTGTGTGTGTGTGTGTGTGTGTGTGTGTGTGTGTGTGTGTGTGTGTGTGTGTGTGTGTGTGTGTGTGTGTGTGTGTGTGTGTGTGTGTGTGTGTGTGTGTGTGTGTGTGTGTGTGTGTGTGTGTGTGTGTGTGTGTGTGTGTGTGTGTGTATTAATTCAGTGTTGTCTGAATTGATGGACCGTGGTGAAAACTATATGATGCCTTCCAGTGGGCGTGAGTACGCTCCAGTAAAACCAGGGAGACCAGTGACTGTGCACTCCCTGAGTCATGAGGAGACGATTTGTCACATGTATGTTGAGGTTTGGAGTTGATTCAAACCACATATGCATATGAAATGAATAAATATGCAGTCTTGAAAACCGAGGAGTGTCTCTGCAGAGCTTCCTCTGAATCTGCATGTCTGAATCACAAAGGATCAGAGTTTAACACTTCAGTGTGGTGGTGATGGCAGAAGTGTAGGAGTGTTTATTAATGTTAAGTCCTCTTTATGTTCTCTGTTGTAGGCGTTGTTCTGCTTGCTGAAGATGGGAAGGTGCATTGTGGGACTTTAATGTATTGCGGGGATTCCCAACCAGTGGTACTCTGTGGTTACCCTGAGCTGATTACCAGGGGCTACATGGACAGCTTGTGGAGAAGCTAAGCTAATTGAAAACAATATGAATGATCCACAAATTGGTTTAGCAGATTCTTGCTATTCGTGTGTCCGCCAGTGATTCAGATCTAATTCGAAAATATTAAAAGTAGATTTTTTCATTACATAATTTAGGTTAATTCATTTATCACATTTTTCATCAGTGATATCAGGAACGTGCTGTTCTTTCCATAGGGCCTCAAATGTACCACTTATTTTGTTGTTTTAATGTACAGATCTGCATGCGAGTATTGTTTTAATACAAACTTGAACAAAGGTTAACCTTATCTTCAAATAATATATATGTGTTGGTTATTTACAATTATAAAGTTTTCCTTTTAAGAACATAGATCCATTGTCAGAGGTGCATTTCCGCAAAGTCCGTGAAATATATTGCTGACCACTGTCTAATTGTCAATCAAGTGCTTCTCACATACATTTGTAGCCCCCTCCGTAAATTCGCATTCCTGTCAAATTTGTCTGAGAAAATTACCCACAATGAATAGCTTATTAGCGCACAGGGGTTACAAGGGGAAGGTGTTAAATATACTTCAACAAAAAGGATTGCACATATTCAGCCTTGCATAATAAATTGGTTTCAGATTGAACATGCCACACAAACATAGGCAAAACAAATACAAATAATTATCTTAATTGAAATCTATCTCTCGTCGTGTAAGGCTTAAGCTGGAATACGTTAAAATCAGGCAGTACAAAACTTAAAACACATGCATGAAACATGTTTTAATGCTGTCTAGTTAAGCTGATATGTCTTGGCAAAGTGCTGTCACATACCTATTTATATAATTGTTTTAATACTTTTGACCTATACAATAAGCCCTTAATGTATGCACTGTATGTTACTGCTAACAATTACCTGCATTAGGCCACATTGGTAAGTCATTTTGACCAATTGTCATCAGAGACGTAAAGCAAGTTTTTTAAATATCTGTTTCTCTTGTGTATATGTTGTCAGTCAAATCCTTTTTCCATCAACACCGATACAAGTATTTATCTCGCTTTGCACAGTGAAGCCCTTCTGGATCACCAAGGTACTTCATTTTGAAATTAAAATAGATTTTCGTTTTAAAATCTGCCTCAAGGACACTGTTGACCTACATGAAGCCAAGGAGGGACGATTCCAGAAAATGTGAAAGTGGTTTGCCACTGCGCTCCAACAGGACCTCCAGCAGGCAGTCTGATTAGAGTGGTTAGTCTTTTGAGCTGCAGCAAAGACAAATGGAGTCCAACCCAGTCTCATAAAAAACGTGTAATAACTACGTTGGTCCACAACGTAGGACGTAGTATTTCTACAAAAACGCCTCTGAAATTGTAAGATCCCTACGTTTTTTTTCACCATTCATTCCAATGGCTGGCGTCTGTCACGTGATCTTCACATTTTTCCCTGCAGAAAAAAAAAACATGGCCGAACTTCGTTTTATTCTCGGTGTAAAATGCCTATTTTAAAGTTAGTTTGGCCATTAAAATGCGTTTTGATGTCATTTGATGCGAGAAATATGAGTTGTTATTTCAGATTATGTGTGCAGTTGATGCACATGATCTTTAGTTTGTTAGTTATTACGAAGATTACTTCAGGAAATTGTGTCGATACAACGTTTTCATTGTTACCAAGGTGGTTGCTAGGGACGCTGCTATCGATATTATTTCTGTTATGTTGTGTAACAGTTTAATGGTGTAATCTTTATTGCTACCCCCTTCCCCGTCAATGTATAGTGTTGGTCCACAGCGCAAAGTATTAGTTTAACAAAATCCGCAGTCTGTTATTTTCCCCTGTGCAATTCCAGTCTCACATCTCACATCACATCGTCATAAACAAATACCGGAAACAGACCGAAAACACTTTATTCCGAGTGTGCTTGCTTTTCTCTTTGAAAGTCATCACATAACGGCATTGTAATACACAGTTCAGATGCATTAAATATTACATATTGCGGGTGCGTCAGCCGAAGGAGGTGCGCCAACCGACTTCATCATGCCCCTATCGGCAGCTAGCCGATCCACTTTAGAGGACAGCCTGTTTCTAGTCCTTCTATTGGGGGGAGCACACATAGCCATCGCTCCCTCAAGTCGCCGGGAACGGCCAAATTGATCTGGAGGAGGATATGACAAGGAGAGGTGTCTGTTGGCTGCTGCCAGACGTTCCACCTCAGTGATTCTAGCCACTCTGAGCGCCCGAGGCATGCAGCTACAGCTCATGCAGGCGTTTACCGTGAGAACCTCCCTCAGATGCTCGAATTTCGTCCCCACTGACCGCCAGAGGCGGCCGAGGAAGGAGGGGCAGCGGTCGTGGCCGTCCTCGGGCTCAAGAGAAGCCATACAGGCGCTACATGAATAAACCATTCTGTAGGTAGCCAGATGCAGCGTAGCCGGGAGCGGGTGCGGGAACACAGCCTTCACCAGCTACCTGCTTAAGGGAAAGAGTAGAGCGTTGCTGCTACTCGCCAAACAGAAAGAGGGATGTAATTATACCCACGTTACCGGCAGAGGGAGCGGGAGCGAGAGCACTGCCTTCACCTGGCTGGATTAATAAACACGGCTGAGTTAGAGACGAATGCCAGATGCAGCATAACCGGGAGCGGGTGCGGGAACACAGCCTGCACCAGCCACCTGCTTAACGGAAAAACAGGGCAGTTCCGCGTCTACCAGGAGCGGGGGCAGGAACACTACCTTCACTGGTTGAGTTAGAGATGAATGCCAGATGCAGCGTAACCGGGAGCGGGTGCGGGAACACAGCCTTCACCATCTATCTGCTTAACAGAAAAACGAGGCAGTTCAGCGCCTACCAGGAGCAGGGGTGAGAACACTGCCTTCACTGGTTGAGTTAGAGACGAATGCCAGATGCAGCGTAACCGGGAGCGGGTGCGGCAACACAGCCTTCACCAGCTACCTGCTTAACGGAGAAACAAGGCAGTTCCGCGTCTACTAGGAGTGGGGGGCGAGAACACTGCCTTCACTGGTTGAGTTAGAGATGAATGCCAGATGCAGCGTAACCGGGAGCGGGAACACAGCCTTCACCGGCTACCTGCTTAATGGAAAAACGAGGCGGTTTGGCGTCTACCAGGAGCGGGGGCGAGAACTGCCTTCACTGGTTGAGTTAGAGACGAATGCCAGATGCAGTGTAACCGGGAGCGGGTGCGGGAACACAGCCTTCACCGGCTACCTGCTTAACTGAAAAACGAGGCCGTTTGGCGTCTACCAGGAGCGGGGGCGAGAACTGCCTTCACTGGTTGAGTTAGAGACGAATGCCAGATGCAGTGTAACCGGGAGCGGGTGCGGGAACACAGCCTTCACCGGCTACCTGCTTAACGGAAAAACGAGGCCGTTTGGCGTCTACCAGGAGTGGGGGCGAGAACTGCCTTCACTGGTTGATTCAGAGACGAACGCCAGATGCAGCCTAACCGCGAGCGGGAACACAGCCTACACCGGCTACCTGCTTAACGGAAAAACAAGGCAGTTCAGCGTCTACCAGGAGCCGGGGCGAGAACACTGCCTTCACTGGTTGAGTTAGAGACGAATGCCAGATGCAGCGTAACCGGGAGCGGGAACACAGCCTTCACCAGCTACCTGCTGAACGGGAAGAGTAGAGCGGTGCTACTACTCGCCGAACAGAGAAAGTGGTGTAGCTACATCTGCATTACCGGTAGAGGGAGCGAGAGCACTGCCTTCACCTAGCTGGGTAAAATAAAGAAGCTTAACAGTATGCAAGACGTTAGCTGAGCGGCTGCTGCTAACGATCAAGCGAGATCAAGTCAAATAACACACATGTTTAAGACCAGATAACTAGCTTCTAAAGAAGAGAACAGCACAGAGCCGTAGTTACAGCAGTAACCATGGCCAGGGCTCACACGGCATATAACCGTAGTTACAGTAGTAACTATGGCCAGTACTTACACGGCTAGAACCATAGTTACAGTCGTAACTAAGATAAGATAAGATAAGATGAACCTTTATTAATCCCCGAGGGGAAATTCAGTTGTACAAAGCAGCAACAGAGTAAGCGTGAAAAAAAACAGTACAGCAAAGATTCACACAGATCAATAAAATCTAAAATCAATAACATAAAATCAAGGAAATAATGATAATAATAATAAAAGACTATAAAAATAGGAGATAAATAAGAGTAAAATAACTGTCAGCATATATACATATTTCGTCATCATCTAAGTTATAAAGTGCATAATAAGTTAAAGTGACAAGTTAGCATGGGTTGTGAAAACAGTGTATATTTATGGACCAGTGATTTAATTTGATTTCTTTTTCATCATTAACCCCTTATTGTGCAGCTTGATGGCTACAGGCACAAAGGACTGTCCGAGGCGCTTGGTGCGTTGTGGTGGAGGGATGAGTCTGTGGCTGAACGTACTCCTAGTCTTCACTAGCTCTGCGTGGAGTGGGTGGGAGGGGTTCTCTAGGATGCTGTCGAGCTTCCTCCACATCCTCCCCTCTGCCACCTCCTCCAGATTGTCCAGTTGTACTCCAACTACAGAGCTAGCCTTCCTCACCAGCTTGTTCAGCCTGCCAGTGTCCCTAGTGTTTGTGTTTCCACCCCAGCACACCACGGCAAAGAAGAGCACACTGGCCACCACAGACTGGTAGAACATCTGCAGCAGCCTCGTGCACACGCTGAAGGACCTGAGCCTCCTCAGGAAGAACAGCTTGCTCTGTCCCTTCCTGAAGAGAGCATCAGTGTTGTCTGTCCAGTCCAGTTTGTGATTCAAGTGCACTCCCAGGAACTTGTAGCTGCTCACCACCTCCACATCCTCCCCCCTGATGGTGATGGGGGTCAGAGGCCTCTTGCTGCTCCGCCTGAAGTCCACCACCAGCTCCTTAGTCTTGCTGATGTTGAGCTGGAGGTGATTGTTGTCACACCAGCCTATGAAGTTCTCCACCAGGGCCCTGTACTCCTCCTCATCGTCATCTGTGATGCAGCTGACAATGGAGGAGTCGTCAGAGAACTTCTGTAGGTGGCACGAGCCGGAGTTGAAGCGGAAGTCGGAGGTGTAGAGGGTGAACAGAAAAGGTGACAGCACAGTTCCCTGGGGGGCCCCGGTGTTGCTCAGCAGCACGTCAGACACGCTGCCCTGCAGTCTGACATACTGAGGTCTGCTGGTGAGATAGTCTGTGATCCAGGCCACCAGGCTGCGATCCACCTGCATGTGGCCGGATCGTGTTGAAGGCGCTGGAGAAGTCGAAGAACATAATTCTCAGTGAGCTGTGCGGCTTCTCCAGCTGTGTGTAGGCTCTGTGGAGCATGTAGATGATAGCCATGATAACTATGGCCAGAACTTACACAGCGTAGTTACAGTAGTAACTCTGGCCAGTACTTGCACGGCTTGGAACCGTAGTTACAGTAGTAACTATGGCCAGTACTTACATGGCTTAGAACCGTAGTTACAGTAGTAACTATGGCCAGTACTTACACAGCATAGAGCCGTAGTTACGGTATTGACTATGGCCAGTACTTGCAAGGCTTGGAACCGTAGTTACAGTAGTAACTATATCCAGTACTTACGGCTTAAACCCGTAGTTACAGTAGTAACTATGGCCAGTACTTACACAGCCTAGAGCCGTAGTTACGGTATTGACTATGGCCAGTACTTACGGCTTAGAACCTTAGTTACAGTAGTAACTGTGGCCGGTGCCTAAAAGTGCCCACTAGACAATATAATATTGGGAGGATGAAATCCTCCTTAATGGCCATACATGCAGAGCACACAGCACACACAGTGAAGATTGTTCTCTGCATATCGTCCTAGTGCTAGGAGTCTAGTACTAGGAGCAGTAAATACAACGATATAGCGCTACTGCAACCATACCATGCGTTTACCGGGAGCGGGAGCGAGAGCACTGCCCTCACCGGCTGAGTTAAATAATGAAGCTTAACAGTACATGCAAGGTGTTAGCCAAGCGGCTGCTGCTAACAATCAAGCAACCAAGTCAGAACACAATGTTAAGACCAGATAATTAGCTTATAAGAAAGAGAACAGCCCGCATAGAACCGCCATGGTTACAGTACCATGCTCCGCACATGCAGAGCACACAGCACCCGCAGTGAAGATGTTCTCTGCATATCATCCTAGTGCTAGGAGTCTAGTACTAGGAGCAGTAATACAACGATCTAGCGCTACTGCAATCAAACCCTATGTTACCGGGAGCGGGAGCACTGCCCTGAGTTAATAGTTAAGCTCAACAGCAAGGTGTTAGCCAAGCGGCTGCTGCTAACAATCAAGCGACCAAGTCAGAACACAAATGTTAAGACCAGATAATAGCTTCTAAGAAATAGAAAGTACTTACCTTACTCTCTGCATCTAAACGAAAAACGGGTTTAAAGTATGATACTCTGGGCTTTCCATAGTAAATTGAATGAGGGACACAGCCAAAGCTGGGACTCAAATGCTAATGATAGCTCGGGCACAATGCCACAAGCAGAACTTTCAAAAGAGCATAAGGTCAACTTTATGGGAGAGGAAGCGGGAACACTGTCGTCACCAGAAAGTCTAAGCCAAACAAAAAATAAGACGGCAATCAGGACAACTTGGCTGGGAGAGGGTGCGGGGACACAGCCATCACCAGCAACAAGCTGACACAAATCTGTCTGTCGAGGCTCTGCACAGCCAGTGTTGGGAAAGTTCACTTTCTACATGAACTAGTTCAGTTCACAGTTCACACATTTTAAAATGAACTAGTTCAGTTCATAGTTCATAATTCAAAATGTTGAACTAAAGTTCATGGTTTCAAAAATGAACTAATTTATAGTTCATAGTTCTTTTTTCAATACGTTGCTGCGAGCTATTATTTGTCTCCTGTACGATGTTAATGGGCCATTTCAATTCTTACAATATCCTCAGAGGGCCGTACAAGTTATTGACCTCTGCTTAAAAAAACTAAAATCACAGCCCATTCATTTCATTCTGTGCAAAGAAAAAGCAACCTCTTCATCCAGATATCTCACCATGACTCGCGTATGCATGCACGTGCAGGGTGTGGCGTGACCACCAAAACAGAAAGATAATTTCGAGGGGTGAGAACCAGAGGGGCGTAAGTGACATTTGACCAACTTTACAGGAGAGCCAAAACAAAAAATGACAATACTTTGTCCTGACTTTGTTTATTAAATTCAATCTTTAATATGAAAACTTCATAAACATGTGGATGACAATATACTTAATGAACAATATTTTGACTTTCATTGAAAAAAATATTCTTCTATTTTTTTTTTATTCGGAATAAAGTCACATGCGCCTTTTTGGAACTAAGATTTTATCTCATATGAACTAAGAAAAAGGGCGTATCTGATAAAAATAGGAAAAAGGCTTTATATTAATGAGGTCAAAAGTAACAGTAATCAATTGTTATAATAACAATATTATATGAAAATATCCTTATCATATTAGTTCATTGAATGTAATTATTTAAAAAAAAAAAAACATTAATAACCATTTTGCCAAATTAGAGCCGGGACTCGATTAAAAAAATTAATCTAATTAATTAGAGGCTTTGTAATTAATTAATCGAAATTAATCGCATTTTTAATCGCATTTTTTAAAATCGCATTTTTAAGCACAGGGCCATCTAAGCTAATTTACAGATGGCCCTGAGCCCAATAGAGATTGCCCTGAAAAATGCATGCGGACGAAATGGCACGAAGGGTTTGGGGGGCCTCCCCCTAGACATTTTTTTATTTTTGCAGGTCTTAGATGCTGTCTGGTGCATTCTCTAGACTGAATTATAAGATGAACCACCACAATATTATATTGTACAATTTCAATTGTATTCTTCATTTCACTTGTTTGTTTGTTCTTGTTTGTGTTTGCTCGCTTCCTGCATAGCTATAAGAAACACTTAAGTTGTTGGTCAAAACACTTTCTATCTGATGAAGGCAAATGCCTTCCCAGATGGAAAAAAGTAGAAAACATTACATTCAGTTATAACTGCCAAAACAAACATTATTTACACTATTATGGCCCCTGTTAAAAATGTTTGTAATGTTAACTACTGTAAGTTGGTCGAACGAATGCCTCCTCATCCGGAAGCTGACCGAGCAGACCCGAGCAGCAGTCGAGAGGAGCCGAGCGCATCCGCGAAGCACACGTCAGAGTTCCCGTTAGCCGGCAAATCTAAATATCTTCCTTCAAAATCATTTCCCTTTAGAGCAATACCGCTTCAGTTGCGCCACTTATGTGAGAGACAAGAAGAGTATGTGACAGACAAGAATAGTCAACTCTAATGTCTAACACTTAATGTGGAGAGAGAGATGTCCTGTGTGGGTTGATTGTGCGTTGATCTGTTGGTAATGCCTCGGGGCTCCGGTGGGCATGTAAACAAATGCATAATGCTGTGCTATACTTTGTGGCCTCATCCAGTTGCATAGCGACACTTATTGTGTAGTTGTCTTTTAATAAGCAGGTAGTCTATCATTAGCTAGAACTAGCTGGATCTGATCGATATGGACATAAACGCGAGTGAAGTCTAATCTGACGGGAGAGAGAGATCAGCTGCAGCGGTGAGCGGAACAAAAGTAACACACACTTCAGGTTAGAATATCACACGTAGCTATTTTAATTACCTCTCAAACTACCTAAACTAGTTATACTGTAGATATGTTTAGTTTTACTGTCGGGTCACTCATTACTGGATCCGCGAGCTGCATGATACTGGCATAATAGGTTGCCCGATCGGGCAACCAGCAGGTGAGGCTTCATTGCCCGAGCTAAATACTAGATGGCCCCGGGCCATCGGGCAGTCCTTAATGTCGAGCCCATCCAGTGAGCTAGTGAGTTGGTTATTTTCTCAGACGTGGACTTACTTATCCTGGCCCTGAAACCAGTCATCTGGCTGAGTGTGGGTTGGGTCAGGGTGTGGTTCCTTGCACTCGGAGTCGGGCTAACGTCCACGCTAGCTGCTACATGCTTTGCATTTAGGTGATACTTTAGGCTTGATGTGCTGCGGTGATATGCACATTCTTTTTTGCATAATTTGCACACAACCGTGCTCTTATCGACGCTTCCATCCGTCCGTTTTTTAAAACAAAATGTCCCATCCACGGGGCCGACCAAAGCGGTCTCATCAGCTTGTTCGTTCATGTTTGACTATTGTTCACCGTGGTTTGTTGTTGTTTGAAGTCCCA
The DNA here is from genome assembly GCF_902827115.2 of Pseudochaenichthys georgianus. Classification (NCBI taxonomy): domain Eukaryota; kingdom Metazoa; phylum Chordata; class Actinopteri; order Perciformes; family Channichthyidae; genus Pseudochaenichthys; species Pseudochaenichthys georgianus. The sequence goes on along the minus strand of NC_047506.1, from coordinate 31,712,005 downwards.
TGCTGAAGTCATGAACGTTAGTTGGTGCTCCAGTATAATCGGTACGCCTGAAACTCATCCAGTGAGAAACGTTCCGCTGTGCAAAAATAAGTGCGATTAAAGTGCGATTAAAATGCGTTAATTTTTTTGTAATTAATTAATCGTAATTAACGCGTTAAAGTCCCGGCCCTATGCCAAATAGTTAATTATTTAGCCATTTCCCCAAATAACCGATTGAAAATAGGCTACAGAGTCCATTGTGATCATATAACATATCAATATCACATTAGTTCACTGAATAACAATCAATTACATTAAACCTGGCCTAATAACTGTTTGGCAAATCAAAAACTACTTTAGAACATTGGGAATGTCAAATATAGCAATATAATATACGACAACAGCATATTTCATGCAGATCATGTACGTTTCAGATTGATTTGAAAGGACATACTAGCCTACTCTGCCTGAATGACTTGCAAAGAATGGTAGAAGTCCACATAAGAGTGAGGGATACTCCCATTTGTGTGAGTACGTCTTTCTTTTTCACAGCAGTGGTCCCAGGTGGACCTGTGTGCATCTTCTTTGGTTCAATTACATGAGCACCTCTGGTCTCCTGCTTTCCAACTTGCAGCTTGGTCGGACAGCTCATATTTGAACTGAGTCCTTTTCGGATCCTCTTTTGTGTAGCACAGGCGCAGCCATTTCCTTTTCTGCCAAATAACTGTTTGTCCCTCTGTGTCTTTGGTTCTGTTTCGGACCGTGTGTTGTAGGGCTGTGCAATTAATCGTATTTTAATCTCGATTACGATGTTGGCTTGCAACGAGGTCCACAGTTTCCCCGCAGCGAGGCCCCCCCCCCGCCCCCCTGTTGACAGTTCACGAGCGTGCCCCCTCAACTTCATTCACCACATCACAGTCATCAATTAAGGACGCGCTTTACAGTGCAACGGCCTACTCAAGCAGCTCGCAAGGACACAAAGATATAACACATGCCATCACATTCTACATAGCTAAAGACATGTGCCCAGTTAGCATGGTTAGCAACCAGGGGTTTAAGCAACTAGCTAACACTATGGACAAGCGTTACGTGATGCCATCTCGGCATCATTTCACCAGATCTGCACTGCCTGCCCTATATGACAAATGTCGTGGGGAAGTTAAAAAAGATGTGGCTTTAGCTGAATACTTTGCAGTTGAGTTATACTTAAAGTTCAGGGTAATCAACTGTTAAAAAGATACTGTTCAAATTATTATTATTCTTTTTTAAGTTCAATAAATGGATGTTTTCAAAGTCAATGAATAATCATATTTAATAATCGTGATAGCAATATTGACCAAAATAATCGTGATTATGATTTTTGCCATAATTGAGCATCCCTAGTGTGTTAATAATAATAATAATAATTCCTTGCATTTATTATAGCTCAAAGCGCTTTACACATATTTGTTATACATGCAATGGTCACTGTGGACAATACCCACAGGAGCAAGTTCAGGTGAAGTGTCTTGCCCAAGGACACAACGGCTTTACAGACGACGCAGCAGCGGCAGGTTTCACCTGATGATGATCTGATGATCATTGCACAGCGCACTGCGCCACACCATCCATCTTCACGCCTCGAAGTCATCGAGGCACTTTTACAAGTACACATTGATATCATACATGTACTGTGGACAATATCCACAGGAGCAAATCCGGGTGAAGTGTCTTGAAGTGGGTTTTCTCTGGAAGTTTTCTCTGGAAGTTTTTCCTTGTACGATGTGAGGGTCTAAGGACAGAGGGTGTCGTATTGTCATACTGATATTCTGTACACACTGTGAAAACCACTGAGACAAATGTAACATTTGTGATATTGGGCTATATAAATAAACATTGATTGATTGATTGATTGATTGCCCAAGGACACAACGGCCTGACACAGTGGCGGCAGGAGCGGGTTTCAAACTGGAGTTCCCCAGCACCCCACTTGATCTGATGATCAGATGCACAGACCACTGCGCCACCCGTCCCTATGTGTTGTGAGAAGGACTTGGAATCACCTTCTATGGCCTGTTCTTCCTTGCCATCCTCACAAGAGTGTACCCCTCCGAACTATACAAAGGGCCTTTTTTCTGTCGATCTCAATGGCTGCATGAACACTGTCACATTCCATCTTGCTGTGTCCAGACTCCATGAATGTATGGTCAATAATGGAGATGGGCAAGGTTTTAACTGCATGGAGACACATGGCACTAAAACCAGCATTCCTGTTCTGCCCACCACATGTGTCAGAGTACAGCACCACATGCTCAGTACCTGAAAGAGTTGACAGATACTGGAACATGCATGTGCTGATCTCTGATGAGTTGAATTCTCTGTTGAAGATGTATCTGTAGAAACTAAGTTTCCTTTGTCACTCAGCATTGACTTTGATTCCTGGATTATTTCATTCTCTTCATCAAGCTCTTCTGCATCTTGAAATAAGCTTAGTAACACTTCTTCAGCAGTGAAAAGCTTTCTTCTCATGGTTGACCTAGCTTGCTTACATATGGTGTCAGCCATTTTGACTCAAGTGCAATCCAAAGGCTTTACCCATAATACATTTCTCAGGGCCAAAAGGGCGTAAGTGCACTGACGTCCTTTTGGCCCCAAATAGTTCAGTGTGTTCTGTGTTAGGTCTTTTGGTTTTTGATGAATAACTCTGGATTGGTTTAGCATTCACATGCTAAACTACTGCAATGGTGTCTTCACAGGTCTCACTAAAAAATCTATTAGAAAGCTGCAGCTGATTCAGAACGCCGCTGCTCGAGTCCTCACTAACACTAAGAAAGTGGATCACATCACTCCTGTTCTGAAGTCTTTACACTGGCTTCCTGTGTGTCAAAGAATAGATTTCAAAATACTGCTGCTGGTTTATAAAGCACTGAATGGTTTAGGCCCAAAATACATTACTGACCTCCTGCTAAACTATGAACCATCCAGATCTCTCAGGTCTTCAGGGACTGGTCAGCTTTCTGTCCCCAGAGTCAGAACTAAACATGGTAAAGCAGCGTTCAGTTATTATGCTCCAAATATCTGGAACAAACTCCCAGAAACCTGCAGGTCCGCTGCAACTCTTACTACTTTTAAATCCAGGCTGAAGACTTTTCTTTTTGTCGCTGCTTTTAATTGAACTATTCATATCTTAAACTGCACTGTAACTTTTATCCATGTACTTTTTCTTGCAATGTTTAATTGAACTATTCATATTTTAGACTGCACTGTAACTTTTATCCATGTATTTTTCCTTAATGTTAATTTTATTAGCTTTTCTTTTTTAATGCTTAATGTCTTTCATTTTTTTTTTTTTTGTAAAGCACTTTGAATTACCCTGCGTCGAAAAGTGCTATATAAATAAACTTGCCTTGCCTTGCCGTTATAATACAGTGCTGAGAATGAATGCACTTTTGAACGCCGTTATACAGTGCTGAGAATGAACGCGTTCTCAATTACGTTCATCTAGCGGAAATACAGTACGTTCAGTTCACGTTCGCCCAAAATATGAACGCGTTCATGAACGATCGTTCATGTACATCACTGTGACGCGTTCAGGTACATCACTGTGCACAGCGCACAGCCGGCCACAGCTCCTGGAGGACGCGTTAACAACCCGTAACTCCGACTGTCAGTCGCGAAGCTGCACGCGGCCAGCTGCTTGCAGAGAAATCCCTCAGATCAAACATTCAAACCTGAACGCTGTAGGCTACAAAAATGTAGCCACGGTACCCTCGCGCAGCGAGAAGATGAAAATAACAGATCCTCTGACGACACCTGATATAGCCGGTGTCACGTGGGTCACAGGTGACTTTGTTGTTATTGGTACTCGAGCTGCGCATGCTCGCGATGGACATATCCAGTGCTTAAAGCACCGCCTCTGGCGGTCAGTAGGGACGAAATAGAACCATTGGGCCACTGAAAAGACAATAACAACTCAGGAGGGAGCCAGTCTAGATTTCCTTTTGAGGGCCACCAGCTGCAGAGAGTTAACTAATTAAAGGGACGTGGCCCCACAGCTGTGAGAACTCAGCAATCAGGTGTCCATTTTAGGTAGCACTTTCCTGGAGCGTCAGCTTGACAAAGACTGACAAAGACAAAGGAGTCCTGCTGGAGTCACGAGGGTGGCAAAGAGGAGGCAAATCCTACTTTGATTGAGCTAAGTATCGCTGGTGTTTTATTTTATTTGGTTGTTTAGCCCCTCAGGCTATAATCATGTGTATTTTCTCCATTCCTGTTTATGTGTCTTCTCGTAATTATCACTGGCCCCGTGTATCTCGTAATCGATATAACCGGCCTGCTCTCGTCTATCTCACATGCTCCACTGATATCCAACATCTACTTTCAGGCGGCTTGTGGAATTGCCAGTCAGCTGTTCCTAAGGCTGACTTCATCTCTGGCTACGCTTCCCTGCAGTCTCTGGATTTCCTTGCTCTCACTGAGACGTGGATTACTCCATCCAACACATCCACCCCAGCAGCTCTCTCCACAGCATATTCCTTCTCCCATACACCCAGACCCACTGGCAGAGGAGGTGGTACTGGTCTCCTGCTCTCTCCCAAATGGAGCTTTTCCCTCTTCAAGCTACCTAACTTCACTCCTTCCACCTTTGAATTCCATGCCGTCACAGTAACCCATCCTATACAATTAACCATTGTTGTTCTCTACCGTCCACCGGGCGCCTTGGGGGACTTCTTGGAGGAATTAGATAATCTCCTCTCACACATCCCTGAAACTGGCCCTCCCCCTGTACTTCTCGAGACTTCAACCTCCAGACAGAGAAGATATCTGAACTAACATCTCTTTTAACCGCCTTTGCTTTCTCACTGTCTCCGTCCCCACCAACTCATAAAGCTGGTAATGTCCTTGATCTCATATTCTCAAGGAACTGCACTACTTCTAACCTCTCTGTAAACCCGCTCCACACATCCGATCACTTCTTCATTTCATTCTCTCTACCCCTTTCCAAACATAATAAACTGATCTCTTCTCATCCTGCACCTGTCCGCCGTAACCTTCGTTCCCTCTCCCCCTCTACCTTTGCCTCATCGGTGCTCTCAGCCCTCCCTTCCTCTGACTCATTCCAACTCCTACCTCCAAACTCTGCTGCAGAAACTCTCCTCTCTACTCTCTCATCCTCTCTGGACTCTCTCTGTCCTCTCACATCTCGGCAGGCTCGTCAGTCCCCTCCTGCTCCCTGGCTAAATGACGCACTGCGTGCTAATAGAACCGTCCTTCGGGCAGCAGAGCGGAAACGGTGGAAATCCAAACACCATGACGACCTCCTAACCTATCAGGCTCTCCTCTCCTCTTTCCCTGCTTCGATCTCTCAAGCAAAAAGCACTTTCTTTCAAGATAAGATCCAATCTTCCTATTCCAATCCTAGAAAACTATTTTCCATCTTCTCCACCCTCTTGGACCCCCCCAAAGCCCCTTCCCCCTCCTCCCTTCTGTCAAGCGACTTTGTTAACCACTTTGAAAAAAGGTTGATGATATTCGCTCTTCTTTTTCTGACTCACCTTTACTCACTGCTGGGTCACCAGACCCTCCTTTCACCCACACACTGATCTCCTTTTCCCCTCTCTCTCCAAGTGAGGTTCTTACCCTCATTACCTCTGCCCGCCCTACCACCTGTCCTCTGGACCCCATCCCTTCAAACCTCCTTCAGACTATCGCTCCTGATATTCTACCGTTTCTAACCCCTTTCATCAACACTTCTCTAACTTCTGGTCACTTTCCAAACAGTCTCAAGGAGGCAAGAGCAAACCCTCTCCTAAAGAAACCCACTCTCAACCCGTCTGATGTTATAAACTACAGGCCTGTCTCTCTCCTCCCGTTCCTGTCTAAAACACTTGAATGCGCTGTCTTTAAACAACTCTCCTGTTATCTCCATCAGAACAACCTTCTGGATCCGCACCAGTCTGGTTTCAAGGCAGGTCACTCCACAGAAACTGCCCTCCTTGCTGTCACTGAGGAACTGCACACGGCTAAAGCAGCCTCCCTCTCCTCTGTCATCATCCTGTTGGACCTGTCTGCTGCATTCGACATGGTGAACCATCAGATCCTCCTTCACACTCTTCAAGAACTTGGAGTTTCAGGCTCTGCACTTTCCCTCCTCACCTCATACCTCAAAGACCGCACCTACAGGGTAACTTGGAGAGGGTCGGAGTCAGACCCTTGTCAATTAACTACAGGGGTCCCTCAGGGCTCTGTTCTTGGTCCCCTCCTCTTCTCCTTAGACACAAACTCGCTCGGATCTGTCATTAGCCCGCATGGTTTTTCATACCACTGCTACGCTGATGACACCCAATTAATTCTGTCCTTTCCCCGCTCAGAGACCCAGGTCGTCGCACGCATCTCTGCTTGTCTAGCTGACATCTCTCAGTGGATGTCTGCTCATCACCTCAAGCTCAACCTTGACAAGACTGAACTACTTTTCCTTCCGGGAAAAGATTGTCCCACTCTTGACCTAACAATCAACATCGGCACCTCTGTTGTTTCCCCGACTCAGACTGCAAGGAATCTGGGCGTGATCCTAGATAACAACCTGTCCTTCACTGCAAACATCGCTGCTACAACCCGCTGCTGCAGATACACGCTTTACAACATCAGGAGGATACTAGGGATGCCAGCGATTATTCGAATATTCGTTACAGTCTCCATAATCGAATATTATTTTTAAAAATCGATTTTATTTATATATATTTTTTTTATTATTTATGTATTTTTTTTTTTTCTGGCTTAGTTTCAACCAAAATATATATAAATATATATATGCTAATAATAGTAATAGTATTAATAATTGTAAATGGCCATTGGTCACACCACCAGTTTGTTTTACTGTAAACTTGGAGGAAGCCTGCGTGCAGAGCAGACTGCTGCTGCAGCACGCTACACATTGATTTTTTTGCACACATTTTTCACAAACATTTTCACACGCTAGGAGTACTTCCATTCGCTTCGTCTTGATCTGTAGATGTGATTTGATGTGTTGTGTGTCCCCCAACTCCTCTCCAAAGTTCAGATATTTAATAAAATAAAATGTTCATGCCCAAAGCCAAGCACTAGGCCCTGGGTACATTAAGAGGCTGATCTCGGGCACTTGTGTCCACTTTCCCTGGTGTTAGAAACTCAAGCCAGACATCCCTGGAATCATATCAGAGAGTAGATGATCAGTGGGGCCTTGTTTTTACTGAATGATGTGTTTTTTTATGGGGAATTCAAATATGAGCTTATTTTTAGGATTTTCGGAGACTTTGCACACGTTTTCACAAACATTTTCACGCTAGGAGTATGGTAGTACTTTCATTCGCTTCGTCTTGATCTGTAGATGTGATTGTTATCTGTGTGTGGTTATTTTAGCGTCCAGGAGAGAAGCTAAAAAAGGAGACTAAATGGAGTCTCTGAGATTGTTTCAAATTGGTACTTTAATTAATAAAAAGCGTGGTAATGTTACAAACAGGATATTGTCCGACAGAAATACAGCTGTGTATCTGGCTCTGGTCAGCGGCGAAAGAGGCCGTACCCCTCAGGTCGCGCTGTTTATATATCCTCTGCTGGCTCCTCCCTGCGGGCCGGCTCTCCACGTTTCAATGTCCATTGTTACGCATATCAGAGGATACAGACATTGTACATTCAATATATCTAAACACCCCTTTTCTCCTCCTTAACTCTTTCATGACTTTTCATTTAACACATTCTAAACGCTGTAATCAATTCTCCTAAAAATACAGGAAATACTTCACAGCAGTTTGGTTTCCGGTCGTTCCAAATGTTGTCACATGCTACTCACATCTGTAAACAATAACGTACTCAAATAAACTGTACCTTATCCAACAATAATAATATCTCGACGTGTAGTGTTGAAATCAGTAGGTTTCGCTGTGCAACATCATATCGCTGCTAAATTCACCTCTATAGTAAATGGTATATTAGCCTCATGCTAACCGGAGATGAAGGATTTTCAGAATAAAAGCTTAACAACTGGTTGTGCACAAGAACTTCTGTTTTTTCAGTATAAAACGGCATTTAAACTAACGGTATGTTTAAGGTGCACTATGCTATCAAAACATTGATTTTAATTTCTAACAGATTTAATGTGTCGTGTGTCTCCCAACTCCTCTCCAAAGTTCAGATACTATATAACAATACTAAAAGGTAAATAAAACATTAAACATAATGACAAAATAACAACCTGAAAGATATGTATTCTATCTACACATTTCGTAATTATCTAATCTAGTGGCCTTATAAAAGTGTTGGCTAAAGTAACGCAGAATATATATATTTTTTAATTGTAAATAATTAGAAACATTATTTATGTGCACAAGTACATGGGACCCCACCATAGCACCCCACACATAACAAGCTGTCCCGAGTTCCTCCGGCTGCAGTTCCGCAGATGGCCGGTGTGCGGCAGCAGAGCGCTGGGAGCAGAGGGAGGTGAGTATATGACGGATATGACGGATGACGGGTGCGACGGAAATACACCCGAACACATCTGGTACCTACACCGGGGTTGCGTTCCGATAATCAGCTCCTAAATTCTAACCCTATCTCCTATTCCTTGACCTCTGAGTGAAACGTCACAGGGTTAAGGGATAGTGGATAGGAGAATTCAAAAGGACTTAGGAGAAGAGACTGCGGTACTTTAGAGAATCCGAATGCACTTTCACTATCCGACGTGTTTATGATGCGCCAGCGGACGTCATTTTGTGCATAGACATATAAAGAGACATCACGGAGGGGTAGCGTCGAGGGAGTGGTTTGGGATTGGGCCAAACTACAGTTTTCGATACAGCGGACTACAACATGGATGTTTAATAAGAACGAGGGACTACTGTAAACTCATCTGGAGACTCTGCACCGTGCTCTGATGCTGTTGCTTTGCTTTATGAACGTGGACAACAGAGAAACATATTCTTCATGACCAAAGTTGGAATTGAAATAAAAAAGGAAAGTGAAACTTATGCTCGTCACCCTCTCCCTCCGGTCCACATTAATACTAGGGCTGTGCATCTTCACTGGTCTCACGATTCGATTCGATTACGATTATCCTGTCAACGATTCGATTCGGTTCGATATCCCGGTGCATCACGGTGCATCACGATTCATACCAATGCGTTGCATCCTCAATTTTCTATATTACTGCACATGGCTTATTTTTCATCAACGCATACATGCAGTAAATACATATGAACTCTCTTTTTATTATTTAGAAAGTGCTTCAGAAATCAATAACATAAATGTCTTGACATTAATTTATAAACCAAAATAAATGAATTGTATAGGTCTAGCCTCCGTGTGTGAAGTTGTTCCATCCTCAAAAACAAAAAGCTAATGCTTCTGCAGTCTAGCTGCAGCTTCTAGCCACGGCCTTCTGTTAAGAAAGGACACTGAATGTCCTGAATGAGGCATCACACACAGGACTTGAGTCTGAACACAGCAGACAACAGGAGTATTTACAACAGCATATACAAACAAAAATAGTGCATGTGGGTGCACACTCACATTCTCTGTCTTACTGTTACATAAATCCCATGAATGTATGAGATTAAATTAGCTTCATTATATCTCAGTGATTAAGTGAATAACAAAGTTTCTATCGGGTCACTATCAGCATGTCACTCATTATTTTCAGGGAGGGGGCGGGGCTTGGAGGAACGGAGAGGAGACGGTGATCGCGGAAGCTTTTTTCCTCCTGCCTTCACAAACTTTACACACGTATATATCGTCTGAAAATTGCTAGAGGACATTCATACTTTGCAATCCAAGACTTAATTAAATCCACCAAAAACCTGACATGATTGTAACGCGATTATTTTTGAAAAACATAAATCCCTGTCACACTCCGTGTCGCTGCGGCTCAGAGACACAGGGACCCTGTGTCTCTGACACGGAGTGATTGAGAGCGGGTCCTTCTGCTGTCGGTTCTGGACTGGTGTTCTTGTGTTGGTGGATAAAGCAGACTGCTCCGTGTTGCTATGCCGCTGTCACGTCTGTTCCCTGATCTCTGCGTCACCGACCGATTTGATATTAAAGTGACAGAAAAAATGTTATAGTAAAGCCGCGGCCGGAAAATCAGGAAGCAACGTTACTACTCTATAACCGATTATCTTCCGTCACTGCATCGAGACCGAATCGTCCACGTCCGCATCGCAATGCATCGTAGAAACGATTATTTTCAACACCCCTAATTAATACCAATGATCACAATACGTATGATTGTATGAACTAAAGATCTTAAAATCAATACAAATGTATTTATTATAAACGTTAGTCCTTAGCATCTATCACTGTGTATATCACCATTCAAACATCTTTTAAAAGTTGAACAAACTCCACACAGCTCAGTAAAGACTGTGAAATGTTGACTTTATTTGATCATTTCAGTAAAAACTAACGTTCATATTTCTCTTTTTGATTATAATACTGATGAACGTTCAGAACAAAGCACTTTGGCAACTTACCAGCTATGTTTTAAAATGCTTAATAAGCACCGTAACTTTCATGATATCATTTCTCGGTCATAATCGGTTGTTTCCGTGAACGGCCGACTGTTGAGTGACGGCAAATGCTGCGGCTGCAAGGCATTGTGGGGCATTTTCGCTTCTCCTGTCGGTTAGGGAGGTCCAGTGGTTCCTAAGCTAAAGGAGGTTATAAAGGTGTTACGGTAGAGCGAAGGAACAGGACCCAAATGCAGATTAAACTGATTATACCTTTATTTTAAGGATAACGAATAGAACTTGGACAGACAGAACACTCACCGGTGACCCAGGTCATGACACAAGACAAACTGACACTGAACACTGGGAGACAGGGGAATTTAAACACAGGGTAACTAGACACAGGTGGGAACAATCAGGGGCGGGGCTGACACTGATGAGTACAGGAGACACACAAGGAGTGACAGGTGAAAACAATCAGGAAATTAGACACACCAGGGAACCTAACGACAGGAGGAAACACACAGGGAAAAGGACCAGACAATAGGACCCGGTGTCGGAGCTGGTGGGACAGGCCTCGGCAGGATCCCCCACGGAAGAGGACCAGGACACGGGATTGGCAGGACCCCCGGCAGCAGAGCAGTCGGCGGGACCTCCAACGGGACAGGACACAGGGCCGGCAGGACCCCCGGCAGGAGAGTAGACGGCAGGACCTCCAACGGGACAGGACAAAGGGTTGGCAGGAACCCCGGCAGGAGAGTAGTCGGCGGGGCCTCCAACGGCACAGGACAAAGGGTTGGCAGGACCCCCGGCAGGAGAGCAGCCGGCGGGACCCCCAACGAGACAGGACAAGGAGCCGGCAGGACCCCCGGCAGGAGAGTAGACGGCGGGACCTCCAACGGGACAGGACAAAGGGTTGGCAGGACCCCCGGCAGGAGAGTAGTCGGCGGGGCCTCCAACGGCACAGGACTAAGAGTTGGCAGGACACCCGGCAGGAGAGTAGTCGGCGGGACCACCAACGAGACAGGACAAGGAGCTGGCAGGCCCCCCGGCAGGAGAGTAGACGGCGGGACCTCCAACGGGACAGGACATGGAGCTGGCAGGACCCCCGGCAGGAGAGTAGACGGCGGGACCTCCAACGGGACAGGACAAAGGGTTGGCAGGACTCCCGGCAGGAGAGTAGTCGGCGGGGCCTCCAACGGGACAGACATACGATTGGCAGGACCCCCGGCAGAGGAGTAGTCGACGGGGCCCCCAACGGGACAGGACCCGAGTAGGGACCCGAGAGGAGAACCAAGGGGGAACTCGAGAGGGGACTTGAGAGGAGACTCGGGGCGGGGCTGGGCTGACACTGATGAGCACAGGAGACACACAAGGAGTGACAGGTGAAAACAATCAGGAAATTAGACACACCAGGGAACCTAACGACAGGAGTAAACACACAGGGAAAAGGACCAGACAATATACCCAGAGGAAAACATGATGGGGAGAACAGCAAAACACCCAAACCAAGACATAGAAAACGTGACATAACACAATAATCGTAACAAAAGGAAGTTTGAAACCTCTTTCCTATCATTCTCATCATTCTAGAGAATTCGAACGGCACTTATCATGGCTGCCACTAAGGGACTTCCGGGTCATTTCACTCCTTTAGGAAGGTTCCTAAGCTAAATGGACTATTCGACTTCAGCCCGAGAATAAAACGAAGTTCGGCCATGTTTTTTTTTTCTGCAGGGAGAAATTTGAAGATCACGTGACATAGACGCCTACCATTGGAATGAATGGTGAAAAAGAACGTAGGGATCTTACAATTTCAGAGGCGTTTTTGTAGAAATACTACGTCCTACGTTGTGGACCAACGTAGTTATTACACGTTTTTTTGTGAGACTGGGTTGTGGAGTCACATTCCTCCAGCTGAATTCTCCCCAGGAGGGACAGCTTGTCATTAGCCATTGCTGTCTGCAGATCCCATTATTCCAGTGGTATTGTGAAATTACCCTCTGTTGAGTATGGGTTGCTTTTCAATTTGGAAAAGCAATGTATAATTTGGATATTGGTTTCTGGTAAGAAGTGTCTTTATAAGCCTAAGAAATGGCATATATTTATTTTCTATTATGTTGTCTTAAAACTACGTTTTAATAGTCTTTAATATCCATTTGAAAATGTCCATAAGGGGTACCTTTTTATAGAAAAAAGCTTGGAACCATTTCCTTTATCTATATGTTCCTCGTTATAGGAGACATGCTAAAGATGGAATCTGCTCCTTCCTCCTCACCAACACCCAACAGGCTTCAATCATCTTACACTGTGCACAGGCCGGCTTTGTGGGGGCTCATTTGCACGAGTGACGGATGTCAGCAGGGCTAATTCATATTGGGCTAATCTGATGTTGATATTCATGTTAGTGTAAAACCTTATCTCATCACATATATCTCTTTCCTTCTTTTTCTCTTTACTCTGCTTTCTCTCAACCTCTTTTTCACTCTCATCTGTACATCTGCCATGTGTGTTTGAGATGCTGTGAATCTCTCCCCCCCTACCTCCACAGCTACGCCTCCATCACCTGCTCATTAGAGAGAGGATGATGGTCCGACGGTCCCCCATGACTCTGCTCCAAAAATAACAGAGCCAATTTCCCGCCTGTTAGGCGGCGATTTCACACCAATCTGAGTCGTACTGCCAGCTAGGCCTGTCAGCGAGAGACTGAGAGAGAAATAAGGTGGAAAAGAAAAGCAATACAAGGGAAATGTAGGTCAGAATGTAATGAGTCTGAAAACACAAATACTTTATACTGTAAATACATCCCACCCCTATTGGCTTCTTAAACTGTAATCACATATTTTGGATCATTAGAGGAATGTATATTTAAAAGCAATTGTCATGAATAAACTCTCCCAAAGTTGTGTTTTGCACTTAGTTTATTTGTAATCAAACAAGGTCGAATATGTTCATTTGTGAGCTTTATAGGACTTTTTATATATTTTGCGAAAAGCTGGCTACATCACACTTTCAGTCAGAATGCTAAACTAAGCTAGCTGTAGAATTACTTTACAGTAATTAGAGTGGTAGAATTTAGCTAATTTGACTCTCGGATTCACTGACAATAAGCAGCACATATACTTACCGCAGAGTGGATGGGTTTCCTCGTGTGAAGTGCTGTCTATTTTAAGACACTTAAGCTTCTAAATTCAAAAGTGGAGTATAGGTACTGATGTATTTATCTTGAATTACAAAGTGTTTGAATCTCTTATGCATTTTCCATCCAACCAAAAATAAATTGTAACACCAATCTTTGAAACAGGAGAACCTGGATGTGCACAAATGCATTTCAGAGGTTTTTGGACTCCTTCAGAATTCCGTACACATAATAATAATAATATATTTTATTTATAAGCGCTCTTTTCATTTGCGTAAACAAAACTCAAAGTGCTACAAAGTTAAAAAGGGTGAAACAAAAATAACAAAAACAATAAAAACAATAACAAACAATTTAAAAACAATTAAAACAACATAATAAAAGCTGTGACATTCATGCCGGCATGGCATAATGTGGGGGATTTAAATATCTAGTTAAAGGCTATTCTAGAAAGATGCGTTTTTAGGCTTTTTTTGAAAGCCTCCACAGTCTGTGGTATCCTCAGCTGGTTTGGGAGGGCATTCCACAGTCTCGGAGCAGCGGAGCAGAAGGCTCGGTCTCCCATGGTCTTCAGTTTTGTCCTTGGTGGGATGAGGAGGTTTGCCTTTACTGAACGTAGGTTCCTCGTGGAGGTTTGTGGGGTGAGCAATTCCTTGATGTAGGAAGGAGCATTTCCATATTATGCACTGATGAGTGAAGAGGGTGATTTTGTAGTCAATCCTGAGTGAGACCGGGAGCCAGTGCAGTGATTTGAGGATGGGTGTGATGTGTTCGTACTTCCGCACTCTCAATCAGGATCCTAGCAGCGATGTTTTGGATGTATTGCAGCTTCTGGATGTTCTTGCTAGGAATCCCAATGAGAAGTGCGTTACAGTAGTCCAGCCTGGAGGAGACAAAGGCGTGGACAAGTTTTTCAGCATCTGGCAGACTGAGTGTGGGGCGGAGTTTCGCAATATTTCTCAGGTGGTAGAAAGAGGTCTTGCATATTTGCTTGATGTGGGCCTCAAAGTTCAGGTGAGGATCCATTTTAACTCCCAGATTGGTAACCGTTGATGAGAGTGGAATGTTCTGACCGGAGAAGGTGATGCTGGTGATGGCGGATGAATGGACCTGATGTGGAGTGCCAATAAGAATGGCTTCAGTCTTGGAGCTGTTTAGCTGGAGGAAGTTGTGCTTCATCCACACCTTTATCTCCTCCAGGCATGTGGTTATTGTGGATGATGGCAGAGGTGCAGAGGGGGTTGGGTTTGCTCTGATGTAGAGTTGTGTGTCATCAGCATAGCAATGGAAAGATATTCCATGCCGGCTGATGACACGACCATATGTATATGGTGAAAAGGGTGGGGCCGAGGACTGATCCTTGGGGGACACCACAAGTCACAGAGTGAGTTCTTGATTTAGCTGCTCCCAAGGTGACGTGCTCAGTCCTCCCGGTGAGATAGGAGGTGAACCAGTTTAAGGCAGAGTCAGAGAGTCCAATTATAGTGTGAAGACAGTGGAGTAGGATGTCATGGTCGACGGTATCAAATGCTGCAGTTAGATCCAGGAGGATGAGAATAGATGGAGATCCGGTGTCAGCTGTCATCAGCAGGTCATTGGTCACCCTGACTAAGGCAGTTTCTGCACTGTGGCCCTGGCGGACACCAGACTGTAATTTTTCAAAGAGTTTATTCAGTGTTAGATGTTCCTGGATCTGAATGGCAACTACTTTCTCCAGTACCTTGGATAGGAATGGCAGGTTGGAGATGGGTCTGTAATTGGCTAGGACTTCAGGGTCTAAAGTGGGTTTTTTGAGGAGTGGTTTGATGACAGCAGCTTTTAATGGTGGTGGAACATGACCAGACTGGATGGACTGGTTTATCACTGAAGTGATCAGCGGACTTATGGCACCAATGTTCGATTTAACCAAAGCTGTGGGAAAGGGGTCCAGGGCACAGGTGGAGGGTTTCATCTTTTGGATGATGGCCTCAACTTCATGCTGCGAGATGTTAGTGAACCAGCAAAGAGGCTGGGTCGGTCCAGGCTGGGGGTTGACGGTCAGGACTAGCAGAGCAGCGGAGTTTGAGAGGAGAGAGCGGATGGTCTCTACCTTTTTCCTGAAAAATGTGATGAAATTATCACACTGCTCCTCTGTGGTGTCTTTGTGTAGCGGAGTCTGAGGTTTGAGGAGATGGTTTATGGTGAAAAAAAGTAGCTTGGATTTATAATTTGAAGGGCCAGAGGTATAGTGTCCATCCCCAATATATTAGCCAACCCTAGCCAAGCAGCCCTGATTATTATTATTGTTAGACTTTAATTCACACGTACCAGGGCAGCATACGGTCCAATGAAGAATCACTGTTCCAGTATTGTTTCC